>NC_136471.1:7006644-7689339 GCF_902686455.1 Sciurus vulgaris | reverse complement strand
TGTAGAGTTGCATCAGGTTACACAGCTAAGACCAAGATCTAAAGGTCTTCTCTAGTGACACAGATGGGTATGTCTCCTGGTAGGTTCCTAAATGTACAGATGTGCTTATAGACTGTAGCTAAGAGGAGACCTAGATAATTTACAGGGGTCCTTCATGATCTACAGCTAGGACTTAGGTTAGGGTGCCAGTAACTCAAGGCCCAGGTGGGCATGACTCCCCTTCAAGTCTCTTGGTTGAGAGTTCTGATGGCATGCTGAAGGTCAAATGGGCCTACAACTGAGTCCACATGAAGACAAACTCATTTTCAGGTCTGTAGGTGAGACCCAGTCAGCAAGCTTCCCACTTATGTATTACGTGCCCTCACAAACAGCCCTCCTTGGTCTTGGCTCCACAGGAGATTAATAATCTACCTGGGTTCCAACAGTCCATGAAGACACATTTGTCCAAGAATGGTTATAAATTAATGTTGCTGTGGGGGATATGAGGAGGGGACCTCTTTTACTGCTATTTTACTGAATGCAAATTAAAGCAAAAATTATAGTTTACCTGTCACTGAATACTGGAAGCAGACTAGTTTGCTAAAAATCAGTTCATTGTAATTACACTTACCAGTAATTCACAACATCAGTGGACATAAAAACAAGATGCAGAAAAAGCATTTCACAAAATACAACATACATTCATGTTCAAAATACTAGAAATACTATGGAAATTAGGAACATACTCCAACACATTAAAAGCTATATACACTAAACCCAAGGCCACCATCATTCTAAAGGGATAAAAACTGAAAGCATACCCACTTAAAACGGGAACAAGGTAGGGATGCCCTCTTTCACCACTTCTTTTTTTTTTTTTATTGTAAACAAATGGGATATATGTTGTTTGTCTGTTTATACATGGGTTAAAGGCATACCATTTGCATAATCATAAATTTACATATGGTAATGTTGTTTGATTTATTCTATTATTTTTCCCTTCCCCCCCACCCCTCCCACCCTTCTTTTCCCTCTAAACAGTCCTTTATTCCTCCATTATTGCCCCCCTCCCTAACCCTAACCCTAACCCTAACACTAACTCCTCCCACACTCCCCCTTATGTGTCATCATCCACTTATCAGCGAGATCATTCGTCCATTAATTTTTTGAGATTGGCTTATCTCACTTAGCATGATGTTCTCCAATTTCATCCATTTGCCTGCAAATGCCATAATTTTATCGTTCTTTATGGCAGAGTAATACTCCATTGTATATATATACCACAGTTTCTTTATCCACTCACTAATTGAAGGACATCTAGGTTGGTTCCACAATCTGGCTATTGTGAATTGAGCAGCTATGAACATTGATGTGGCTGTATCTCTGTAGTATGCTGATATTAAGTCCTTTGGGTATAGACCAAGGAGTGGGATAGCTGGGTCAAATGGTGGTTCCATTCCAAGTTTTCTAAGGAATCTCCACACTGCTTTCCAGAGTGGCTGAACTAATTTGCAGCCCCACCAGCAATGTATGAGTGTACCTTTCTCCCCACATCCTCGCCAACACCTATTGTTGTTTGTATTCTTGATAATCGCCATTCGAATTGGGGTGAGATGGAACATTAGGGTGCTTTTGATTTGCATTTCTCTTATTACTAGAGATGTTGAACATTTTTTCATCTATCTGTTGATTGCTTGTACATCTTCTTCTGTGAAGTGTCTGTTCATTTCCTTAGCCCATTTGTCGATTGGATTATTTGTATTCTTGGTGTAGAGTTTTTTGAGTTCTTTATAGATTCTGGACGTTAGTGCTCTATGTGAAGTATGATTGGCAAAGATATTCTCCCACTCTGTAGGCTCTCTCTTCACATTGCTGATAGTTTCCTTTGCTGAGAGAAAGCTTTTTAGTTTGAATCTATCCCAGTTATTGATTCTTGCTTTTATTTCTTGTGCTATGGGAGTCCTGTTGAGGAAATCTGGTCCTAGGCCGACATGTTGAAGTTCTGGACCTACTTTTTCTTGTATAATCTGCAGAGTCTCTGGTCTGATTCAAAGGTCCTTAATCCATTTTGAGTTGAGCTTTGTACAAGGTGAGAGATATGAGTATAGTTTCATTCTGTTGCATATGGATTTCCAGGTTTCCCAGCACCATTTGTTGAAGAGGCTATCTTTTCTCCATTGCGTATTTTTGGCACCTTTGTCTAGTATTAGAAAGTTGTATTCATTTGGGTTTGTGTCCGTGTCCTCTATTCTGTACCATTGATCTACCTGTCTATTTTGGTACCAATACCATGCCATCTTTGTTACTATTGCTTTGTAATAAAGTTGAAGTTCAGGTATTGCGATACCCCCTGCTTCATTTTTCCTGCGAAGGATTGCTTTAGCTATTCTGGGTTTCTTATTCTTCCAGATGAATTTCATGATTGCTTGCTCTATTTCTGTAAGATACATCATTGGATTTTAATTGGAATTGCATTGAATCTGTATAGCACTTTTGATAGTATGGCCATTCTGACAATATTAATTCTGCGTATCCAAGAACATGGGAGCTCTTTCCATCTTCTAAGGTTTTCTTTAATTTCTTTCTTTAGTGTTCTGTAGTTCTCATTGTAGAGGTCTTTCACCTCTTTTGTGAGATTGATTCCCAAGTATTTTATTTTTTTCGATGCTATTGTGAATGGGGTAGTTTTCATAATTTCTCTTTCTGAGATTAATCACTTATGTATAAATATGCATTGGATTTATGAGCATTGATCTTGTAACCTGCTACTTTACTGAATTCACTTATGAGTTCTAAAAGTTTTCTGGTGGAATTTCCTGGTTCATCTAAGTATATAATCATCATCCACAAATAGGGATAGTTTGAGTTCTTCTTTTCCTATTCATATTCCTTTAATTTCTTTGGTCTGTCTAATTGCTTTTGCTAGCGTTTCAAGTACGATGTTGAATAGAAGTGGTGAAAGAGGGCATCACTGCCTTGTTCCAGTTTTTAGGGGGAATGCTTTCAGTTTTACACCATTTAGAATGATATTGGCCATGGGCTTAGCATAGATGGCCTTTATAATGTTAAGGAATGTTCCCACTATCCCTATTTTTTCTAGTGTTTTGAGCATGTAGGGGTGCTGTATTTTATCAAATGCTTTCTCTGCATCTATTGAAATAATCATGTGATTCTTGACTTTAAGTCTATTGTTATAGTGAATTACATTTATTGATTTCCGGATGTTGAACCAACCTTGCATCCCTGGGATAAAACCCACTTGATCATGGTGCACTATCTTTTTAATACGTTTTTGTATGCGATTTGCTAAAATTTTGTTGAGAATTTTTGCGTCAATGTTCATTAAGGATATTGGTCTGAAATTTTCTTTTCTCGATGTGTCTCTGTCTGGCTTGGGAATCAGGGTGACATTGGCTTCATAGAATGAGTTTGGGAGGGTTCCCTCCTCTTCTATTTCATGGAATACTTTGAGAAGTATTGGAATGAGCTCTTCTTTAAAGGTTTTGTAGAACTCGGCTGAGAACCCATCTGGTCCTGGACTTTTCTTTGTTGGTAGGCTTTTGATGACCTCTTCTACTTCATTACTTGAAATTGGTCTATTTAAATTGTGTATGTCCTCCTCGTTCAATTTAGGCAATTCATATGTCTCTAGAAACCTGTTGAAGTCTTCGAAATTTTCTATTTTGTTGGAATATAGATTTTCAAAATAGCTTCTAATTATGTTTTGTATTTCACTCAAGTCTGTTGTGATATTTCCTTGTTCATTCCGAATTTTAGAGATTTGGGCTTTCTCTCATCTTCTCTTTGTTAGAGTGGCTAAGGGTTTATCAATATTTTTTATTTTTTCAAAGAACCAACTATTTATTTTGTCAATTTTTTGTATTGTTTCTTTTGTTTCAATTTCATTGATTTCAGCTCTGAGTTTAACTATTTCCTGTCTTCTACTACTTTTGGTGTTGGTCTGTTCTTCTTTTTCTAGGGCTTTGAGCTGTAGTGTTAGGTCGTTTATTTGTTGAATTTTACTTCTTTTATTAAAAGCACTCCATGAAATAAATTTTCCTCTAAGTACTGCTTTCATAGTGTCCCAGAGATTTTGATATGATGTTTCTTTGTTCTTATTTAACTCTAAGAATTTTTTAATTTCCTTCCTAATATCTTCTGTTATCCATTCATCATGTAATAGCATATTGTTTAATCTCCAGGTGTTGGAGTAGCTTCTGTTTTTTACTCTTTCATTTATTTCTAACTTCAATCCATTATGATCTGATAGAATATATGCTAGTGTCTCTATCTTCTTGTATTTGCTTACATTACCTTTGTGGCATAATATATGGTCTATTTTAGAGAAGGATCCATGTGCTGCTGAGAAGAAAGTGTATTCGCTCTTGGTTGGATGGTATATTCTATCAATGTCCATTAAGTCTAAATTATTGATTGTGTTTTTGAGGTCTATGGTTTCTTTGTTCAATTTTTGTTTGGAAGATCTGTCCAGAGGTGAGAAAGGTGTGTTAAAATCACCTAGTATTATTGTGTTATGGTCTATTTGGTTTCTGAAATTGAGAAGGATTTGTTTGACATATATGGATGAGCCACTGTTTGGGGCATAGATGTTTATGATTGTTATGTCTTGCTGATTTATGGTTCCCTTAAGCAATATGTAATGTCCTTCTTTGTCCCTTCTGACTAACTTTGACTTGAAGTCCACATTATCTGAAATGAGGATGGATACCCCAGCTTTTTTGCTGAGTCCATGTGCATGGTATGTTTTTTCCCATCCTTTCACCTTTAGTCTATGGGTATCTCTTTGTATCAGGTGAGTCTCTTCCAGGCAACATATTGTTGGATCTTTCTTTTTGATCCAATCTGCCAGTCTATGTCTTTTGATTGATGAGTTCAGGTATTATTATTCAGGGTTATTATTGAGATATGATTTGTATTCCCGGTCATTTGGCTCATTTTATTTATTTATTTATTTATTTTGACACGACTTGGTTCTTCCTTTATTTGACAATTCCTTTAGGAAGGTAAGTTTTGCTGGGTATAAGATTCTTGGTTGGCATCCATTTTCTTTCAGGGCTTGAAAAATGTTGTTCCAGGCCTTTCTAGCTTTTAGGGTCTGGATTGAAAAATCTGCTGATATCCGTATTGATTTCCCCCTGAATGTAATTTGATTCTTTTCTGACACAGCATTAAATTTTTGTCTCTATTTTGTATGTTAGGTATTTTCTTTATAATGTGCCTTGGTGTGGGTCTGTTGTACTTTTGTGTATTTCGAGTCCTATAAGCCTCTTGAACTTGATTTTCCATTTCATTCTTCAGATTTGGGAAATTTTCTGATAGTATTTCATTGAATACATTGTTCATTCCTTTGGTCTGTTTCTCTAAGCCTTCCTTAATCCCAATAATTCTTAAATTTGGCCTTTTCATGATATCCCATAATTCTTGGAGATTCTGTTCATGATTTCTTACCATCTTCTCTGTTTTTTCAACTTTGTTTTCAAGGTTAAATATTTTGTCTTCAATATCTGAGGTTCTCTCTTCCAGGTGTTCTATCCTATTGGTTATGCTTTCTATGGAGTTCTTAATTTGGTTTATTGTTTCCTTCATTTCAAGGATTTCTGTTTGTTTTTTTTCAATATCTCTAACTCTTTATTGAAATGATCTTTTGCTTCCTGTATTTGCTCTTTTAACTGTCCATTGGTGCGATCATTCAGTGCCAGCATTTGCTCTTTCATCTCGTCATTTGCTTCCCTGATCAGTTTAATTATGTACATTCTGAACTCCCTTTCTGTCATTTCTTCTGCCATGCTGTCGTTGGGTTTCATTGATGTAACATCTAGATTTGTTTGCAGCATTTTCTTTCCTTGTTTTCTCATATTGTTCAGGTATCAGTTGACCGCTGTCATATTGCAGATTTCCTCTATTGACTTATAATGTCCCTGAAGATTTCTAGTATATCCACTCTTAGCCTTCAGTAGCCTGAAGTCTTGGAGGAAGTTGATAATGCGGTGCTCCACAAGGAAGCTGACTCTCTACGGGTGGTGGCCTTCTGGTGGGGTATATTCCCTGCTAGTGGGCAGAGGTACCTTCACTTGCTGACAAATGGTCATCCAAAGGGGAAGTAGGATGTGGGCTTATGCAAGGCCAGTTTGGGCCTGTGTCTCTGGTTTTACCGTCCTTGTGGGAGAACCTCACTCGGCAGGTTGGACTCACCTGGTGGGGAGGTCTCGCTGGTCAGTTCCCCTCCTAGAAGTTCCATTCAATTCACAACTACCGCCTGGGCTGGGCAGCCTTCTTCTGCAATGTTCCCAGGGACCCGGACCTACCTCCTGGGCCTGGAAGCCTCGCCCTTCGCAGATGAATCTCCTTAGGCTGCCTCTCCTCAGAGAAGCTGCCTGCAGTTCTGGAGCCTTTGCTCCGCCCCTCAGTTTGTATGTGCGGCTCTTCCACCAAGAAGCCGCCTAGGCCCTGGGACCCTGCTCTGCACCTCATCGCCTGGCTATGTGGCCCCTCCTTTGAGCAACCACCTGGAGCCCCTTACAGTCGCTCCAAGTCCTAGTGACCCGCCACATGCGTCTTCCTCCAGCAGCCACCTTGCGTTCCGTGCGGTCGCTCTAAGTCCAAGTGACCCACCGCGCACCTCCTTCTCCACCAGGCAGTCACCCAGAGATCTGGTGCATTTGTCACGAGTCCCAGGAACTCACTGGGCACCTCCTTGTCCCGACTGCCACCCGTAACCTTGGTGCAGTCACTCCGAGCCCAAGCACCCTGCTGAGCTCCTCCTCCTCCTCCAGACAACCCCTCTGTGTTTAGGAGTGGTTGCTCTGAGTCCAAACCACTCACCATGCTGCTCCTCAGGATAGCCGCCTGGTGCAGCTGCTCCAAGTCCAAGCGACGTGCCGGGCCCGGGCTTCTCCTTCTCCTCTGGGCAGCCCCCTGTGTTCAGGGGTGGTCGCTTTCAGTCAAAACTGCTCACCGCGCACCCCCTCCTTTGAGCAGCCTCCCAGAGCCCAGGTGGGTTGCTCCGAGTCCTAGCGCTGTGCTGAGCGGCCTCCTCTCCGATGCTCCCAGTTTCCGCGCTCACTGCTCCAGCGGGGGGAGGGGTGTCTTTGTCGGGCAAATCTACTTCACAAAGTTCCCTGCGTTCGGGGACTACTGCCCCATCTGGAATGCCTCCCCAGCGGGACAGACTCACCTGGCTGCTTTGAGTTGGTCCCAAGACTCTCTATATCTCTTCTTCTTGAGTCCTGAGTCCACGCTGCTCCTACGGATAGCCGCCCGGAGCCCTGGTGCAGCTGATCCAAGTCCAAGTGATGTGCCGGGCCCGTGCTTCTCCTTCTCCTCTGGGCAGCCCCCGGTTTTCAGGAGTGGTCGCTTTCAGTCCAAACAGCTCACCGCACACTCCCTCCTTTGGGCAGCCTCTCAAAGGCCCGGTGGGTTGCTCCGAGTCCCAGCGCTGTGCTGAGCGGCCTCCTCTCCGATGCTCCCAGTTGTCCTCATTCACTGCTCCAGCGGGGGAAGGGGTGTCTCACCGGGCAGCTCTACTTCACAAAGATCCCTGCGTCCGGGGCTACCGCCCCGTCCAGGATGCCTCCCCAATGGGAGAGACTCACCCGGCTGCTTTGAGTTGGTCCCAAGACTCTCTATATCTCCTCTTCTTGAGTCCTGAGTCCTGGAGCAACATGAAACGCAGCCACCCTCTAGTCCGCCATCTTGAATCCCAAACTCTAGCCAGAGCAATTAGACAGACCAAAGAAATTAAAGGGATACAGGGACCAGGGTTGCAGCTCAGTGGTAGAGTGCTTGCCCAGAACATGTGAGGGCATTGGGTTTGATTCTCAGCACACATAAAAATAAATAAAATAGAAAGTTATTGCGTCCATCTACAACCAAAATAAAAATAAATAAATGGATAAAAATAAGAGAAGAGCTCAAACTATCCCCATTTGCTGATGACATGATATTATATTTAGAAGACCCAAAAAATTCCACCAGAAAACTTCTAGAACTCATAAATGAATTCAGCAAAGTAGTAGGATATAAAATTAACTTCCAAAATCAATAGTGTTCCTATACACCAATGAAGAATCAACTGAAAAAGAAATTAGGAAAATGATGCCACTCTCAATAGCCTCAAAAAAATGGAAAAACTGGGAATCAATCTAATAAAAGAGGTGAAAGACCTCTACAATGAAAACTATAGAATGCTAAAGAAAGAAATTGAAGAAGACCTTAGAAGATGGAAAGATCTCCCATGTTCGTGGATAAGCAGAATTAATATTGTCAAAATGGCCATTCTACCAAAGGCACTACACATATTTAATGCAATTCTTATTAAAAATTTTATGATTTTTTTCATAGAAATAGAAAAAGCAGTCATAAATGCATTAGGAAAAATAAGAGGACCAAAGTAGCCAAAGCTTAATCCTTAGTGAGAAAACTGAAACAGGAGACATCACAATACCAGACCTTAAATTATTCTATAGAGCTATAGTAACAAAAGCAGCATGGTATTGGTACCAAAACAGACATGAAGACCAATGGAATAGAATAGAAGACACAGAGACAAACCCACATAAATACAGTTATCTGTTACTGGATAAAGGTGCCATAAACATGCATTGGATGAAAGATAGCTTCTTCAACAAATAGTCTTGAGAAAACTGGAAATCCATATGTAGCAGAATGAAACTTAACTCCTATCTCTCACTCTGCATAAAATATAAAGTAGATCAGACACTTAGGCATTAGATCAAAAACCCTGTGCCTACCAGAAGAAAATGTAGGCCCAACATTCCATCATGTTGGCTTAGGAGCTGACTTCCTCAACAAGACTCCTAAAGCTTAAGAAGAAAACTCAAGAATCAACAAATGGCATGAATTCAAATTACAAAGCTTCTTCTCAGCATAGGAAACAAGAGAATGAAGAAAGAACCTACAGAATGGGAGTAAGTCTTTGCCACCTACACCTCAGATAGAGCATTAAACTCCAGGAGATATAAAGAACTAAAAATATAATGCCATTTCCAGTCAATAAATGGGCAAAGGAACTGAACACGCATGTCACAGAAGGAGAAACACAAATGCTTAACAAACATATGAAAAAATGTTCAACATCTCTAGCAATTAGAGAAATTCAAATCAAAACTACCCTGAGATTCCATCTCACTACAATCAGAATGGCAACTATCAGGAATACAAATAACAATAAATGTTGATGAGCTTGTGGAGGAAAGGTACATTCATACATTGTTGGGTGGGACTGCAAATTGGTGCAATGACTCTGGAAAGGAGCATGGAGATTCCTCAGAAAACTTGGAATGGAACCACCATTTGACCAAGTTATCCCCCTCCTTGCTATGGACCCCAGGGACTTAAAATCAGAATACTACAATGATACAGCCACATCAATGTTTGTAGAGGCTCAATTCACAAGAGCTAAGCTCTGGAAACAACCTAGGTGCCCTTTAACAGATGAATGTATAAAGAAAATGTGGTACATATACACAATGGAATATTATTCAGCCATAAAGAAGAACGAAATTATGGCATTTTCTTGTAAATGGATGAAACTGGAGAATATCACACTAAGTGCAGTAAGATAATCCCCAAAACCCAAAGGCTGAATGTTCTCTCTGATATGTGGATGCCAACACAAGTAGGGTGTGGGAGGAAAGAATAGAAGTTCATTGGATTAGACAAAGGGGAATGAAGGGAAGGGGAAGATGGAACTAGGAAAGACAGTAGAATGCATTGAACGTAACTTTTCTATGTTCATATATGAATGCACCACAGTGAAACTTCACATCATGTACGACCACAAGAATGGGATATTAATTAGAATAAAAGGTACTCCATGTTTGTATAAATATGTCAAATTACATTCTACTGTCATGTATAACTAAAAGAACAAAAAAAAAATAAAAGAGAAATTCAACCTACCAGAAGACAAATTGGCCAAATTATTATTTTTTGAAGTTGCAAGATTATCTGTGCTGCCAGTTAACTGTTGTACAGACCAGTAGTAGGCTAAACTCAGTTCCCTGTCCTCTTTACCTTTCTCACATTATCCTGTCCCTTACTTTACTTATGCCTCTGCCCCAATTTTCCTGAAAAATAACATCTATATTCCTATAGATATTGGCCTTTTCTTTGCCTCTGGTACTGCAAGACTGAATTATCCTAAACTAAGTGTTAGTTACTTATCTTCCATTTATAGGAAATTTATCATTTAAATTGAAAATCAAGAAATTTACTTCATTCAAATTTTCCCAGATAGGTACTCATTGCACTATTGACACTGTATTTAGCTCTTTACTGTGTGATCTCATTCAATACTCAAAAGACCTTTAAAAGTTAATTGCTAAAATTAGCTCATTTTATAACTAAGAAAACTGAAGCTTAAAGTGTTTCAGTTTTTTTTTTCTTTTGCACTGATGTGGATTGAATCAGGAGTCACTACTATAGCTATTGCTCCTGCCCTTTTTTTTCAAAAATTTGAGACAGGTTCTTGCTAAGTTGCCCACACTGGTCTCAAACTTATGATACTCCTGTTTCATCCTCCTGAGTAGTTAGGATTACAAGAGAAAACCATCGTGTCAAGCTTCAAACATTTTGATAATTTGCTTGGGGACACATAATTAATAAGCAGCAAAGGTAGAATGCAAACTCAGATTCAAGTGATATAAAAACCTGAGATACTTTGCAGAAAAATAAAACACTTACCTTTTTCAACTAAGGAAATACAAAAACAAACAATCATAAGCCACAAAATAGTTGATTAAAATATTGTTAGTTATGCTTCTACTTGCTAGAGAAAATTGGTTCCAATATTGTAGAGGATAAGTTTAAAAGACATTTTAATATACATTAAATTATTATGAGTAAATAGGCAATTATTTTTGATAGGATTCTACCCTCAGAATAACATCGATGGACATGTGAAATAAGAATATTTCTCTTTAAGTACTGCTTAAAATATATTCTTTAAATACTATGTGTTTCAAATATACATTACATACGTAATATGTACAGTGTATAGTAGCATATAGTGTATATTTTGTATAGCTTCTCAAATTTGGCAAATACTATAGATAACAAAAATTTCAGTGAAACTTGCAGACAAAGAAAACCATAACTAGATATATCAAACTTCTGAAACAAAAGTTAATGAGTTAAAAGCCTTCACAGAAAAATAGGACTTCAAATGAGTCAATGATACTGTTAAAGTTCTTATCAAAACTAAGGATAATAGAATTGAGCAGAATGATATTTTTAAAGTGCTGGGATGAGGAAAGGAAAAAACCCTCAAACTATAAACCTGCATCAAATGTAAATACAGTTTGATAAGAAAGATATAATAGAATGTTTTCAGATAAAGAAAAACTAAGTGAATGATTTCCTAAAGACCTGTGCTATAAGTTCTTCAGAGTAAGGGAAAATGGCCCTAAGGGAAACAAACATCAGAAATAGAAACAGAATCAATAACAACACAATTAGCTCCTGATTTACATGAATATACATGGCACAATTCTGATATTATCTTGAGTTAAGCTGTATTTTTTGTAATTTATTGTGAAGAGGTAGAGTAATATCTTCAAATAGAATGTGGAAGGTTAAGAATGTACATTGCAATTGTTAGAATGGCCACTGAATATTCCATATAAAAATAAAAATAAACTCACTCTATAGAGACACACAAAATTTGAAGCTAAAAAATGGGAAATCATATAGCATGCAAACAGTAAGTTTAAAGCATATTTGATAATATGGTTTTCACTTGTTACATTTTAATTCTTCCTATCAAATCACTCACAATTCAGCTAGTGCTACTAGCTTAAAGTTCATTAAAAGATTATTCATACCTAGTTAATTCTTAAACTAATATGGTGATTGGGATAGAGTGGCCACAGCATTGCAAAAGGATATTGGAGGGCAAGAATAGTTTTTGCTCACTACTGATACCGTGTCTCAGTCTTTTGTATTTAGTACTTTGGAAGTGTAGTGGTTACATTTGTAAAATGGGGAAACAAGAATTAAACTGTTGGAAAGTGGGAAAAAAAGAAGACTGGAATACATGGTATTACAAAAGAGTAGAATTAAAGACAAGGAGAATTATAAATAGAACCAGTCCATTATGATAAAACAATCAATTCTTTAGGAAGACATAAATATTATAAATGATAATTTGATTAATATTAGGGTCTCTAAACCTATGATAAAATAATTTTTTTTTAGTTTTGGATGACAGAAGTCTGAAATAAGTTTAACTGAGCTAAAAATAAAGTCCAACTTCAATGAGAAAGACTGATACTCCCTATTTTCCTAAGAACAATTGTGATTTTGTTAGGCCCACCTTAATGATCTGAAGGAGACTCCCCATCTCAAAATCCTTGGCATACTTACATCTGCAAAGCTCCCATTGGCATATAAGGCAAAATTCCTAGGCTCTGAGCATTAGAATATGTGTATCATTGGGGAAGAATAATTTCTTAATATAGTACAGCTTTATATCAATTAAAGTTTTGAATTAAATTTGAAAATTTTCCAATAAGAAAATGATATGGACAATTTTTTCCTGCTGAATTTTGTCACAAATTTAGAAGGGAGGTGGAAACCAACACCAATACTTCTATAGAAATGAAAGAAAGGGAAATTACTGTTGCTCTAATTGCATGGGACTGAAATAATTCCATCAAAATCTGATAAAGAAATTTTTAAAACTGCAGATCAATATTCCTAATTAATAAAGGAACACTTAAAATTATATAAGAAGGGGCTTGTAATTTAGCTCAGTGGTAGAGCACTTGCCTAGCATTCATAAATCCCTGGGTCTGATCCCAAATACCAAAAGAAGAAAAAGGATAAAATCAATTTCAACAATCTGTTCAAAGAATAATAATTCACACATAAATAAGGATTAACCCCTGTAATGTTGCTTTAACATTCAAAAACCAATTATTACATGTGAATTTTGTATCCTGATTTTTGCTGTATTTGTTTATCAGCTCTAGGAATATTCTAGTGGATTTTTTTGGCTCTTCTAAGTATAGGATCACATCATCTGCAAACAGTGATAATTTGGCATTGTCCTTTCCTAGTTGTATCCCTTTAAATGCCTTCTCTAGTCTAATCGTTCTGGTGAAAATTTCAAATACTATAGTGAATAGGAGAAGTGAGAGTGGACATCCTTATCTTGTTCCTGATTTTAAAAGAACTGCTTTTAGTTTTTCTGTTTGGTATGATGTTGGCTTTGGGTTTGTCATATATATCCTTTACAGTGTTGAGGTAAGTTCCATCTAGTCATAGTTTCTCCAGGGTTTTAACGTGAATGGGTGCTAGATTTTGTCTGCATCTAATAAGATGATTATATGATTTTTGTCCTTAATTCTATTTATGCAAGGAATTATGTTGATTGATTTGCATATGTTAAAGTTTCCTTGCATTCCTGGAATAGAACCAACATGATCATGATGTAGAATCTTTTTCATATATTTTGAATATGAATTGCCAATACTTTATTAGGGATTTTTATATCTGTGTTCATGAGGGATATTGGTCTGTAGTTTTCTTTCCTTGATGTGTCTTTATCTGGTTTTAGTATGAGTGTGATACTGGCTTAATAGAATGAATTTGGAAGTGTCCCTTCCCTTTCTATTTTATTGAATGATTTGAAGTATATTGGCATTAGTTCTTTAAAGATCTGGTAAAATTCAGCTGGAAATCCATCTGATTCTGATTCTGGGATTTTCATTGTTGGAAGTTTCTTTTGGTTTTTTGTTTGTTTTTGTTTTTGTTTTGTTTTTAGTATGGCTTCAATAGCATTGTTTGATATTGTTCAGTTTAGGTTCTGTATATGCTCTTGGTTCACTTTTGGTAGGCTGCATGTGTCTATGGGTTCTGATTTTAGTTATTTGTGTTTTCCCTCTTTTTAGCTGCTAAAGTTTTCTTAATGGTTGATCTATTCAAAGATATCTCACAATGAGATGACACTTGAAATATATAACAGAAAATGGAAAATTTACAAGTATGTGGAAATTAAACAACATATTCTTAAACAGCCGATAGACCAAAAGATCAACAAAAATTAGAAAATGCTTAAAAACGAGAAAATGAAAGTATACATAGCAAAATTTGTGAGATGGAGGGGGCTGAATGTTTTCCCCGATAAGTGGAGGATGATTTATGATGGGGGTGGGAGGGTGGGGAGTGAGAGAAGAATGAGGGAACTTCAGAATATGTAGAAGGAAATGAGAGGGAGGGGGTAAGAAAAATGGTGGAATGAGACAGACAGACATCATTACCCTATGTACATGTATGATTACATAATGGTATGAATCTACATCGTGCACAACCATAGAAACTGAAATATGTATCCCATTTGTGTACAATGAATCAAAGTGCAGTCTGTAAAAATAAATAAATAAATATTTTTTTTTAAATGTGGGCAAGGGCTGGGGATACAGCTCAGTAGGTAGAGTGCTTAAGCACAAGGCCCTGGGTTCAATCCCCAGCACTGCCAAAACAAACAAAAAAAAAGTGGGGAAAAATAAAGTTTAGTTTATAAGATCAATAGTAAGAGATTAACAATACTAAAATAGAACAATAATAATCATACACTATAATAAAAGTTACATGAGTGAAAAGAAAAAGAAGAGTGCTCAGAGGGTAATTGAGAATTATTTATTCTATATCAATAACCTAATGCACCTTACGTAACTAGAAGAAAAAACAGCAATATAAATACAAAACTACCAAAAGAGGAAATGGCAAAGATCATAGTGGAAATAAAGGAAATAGGATATAGAAAATTATAGGAAGAATCAATGAAAACACAAGTTTGTTCTGTGAAATAAATCAATAGGTAATTTCCAATTATTTTCTCATTAAAAATCATCTGGACTCATTAGCTCAGGATGCAGGTCTACACATCAAAGATACAAAAATAATTATTTATATTGAACATATTCACCTTTTTTTTAAAGAACCTAAAGTCTTTCCTGATATGTAACTATATTCCAGAGAAAAATATAAGATGGGAGGCTACTTTAGCCCTAGGACTAGAAACTTTTAGAAGAGATGTGACAAATATAATTTATTTTCCATGCTATTCTTAATAGTTTGGTAATTGCTTCTTGAAGACATGAGTTAAGGCCCTATCCAATTTGAAACATAAGTGGTGCCATAATTGATTAGCATAGTTTGCCTTGAGTAAGATTTGGTGTATGTGCTACCCTTGTTTTATAAATGGACAATTAAAATGCACAATAAAGTCTAGGGTATTGAAGATCAATACCATAGTTCAAAAGTAAATACTAGTAAAATTCAGGTCATTCACTTTTGCTTTAGGTTATCCATTATTTTTTCCTTCTTCCACACAATTACCCTGTTTCATCTTACTCTCATTGCATTTTCCCAGGCAGAAACAAGATTTTATGCTGTTCTCTTGTCAATTCTTGCAGGCAGCTTACACATGTTAGTTTCTTTCTTTTATGATTTTAATATTTATTAAGAATTCTGCATGCTGTTTATACTGAACTAAACTCTGCAACATAAATAGCAGTTGCAATATCAAATATGATATAAAATTTTTATCTTAAAACAATGTGGAGACCAGATGTCCATTCTCACAATTTTTCTCTGTGTACTTCTTTTAGATAAAAATTCTTTGAAATTGTTGGTGATGCTTGTCTCCATTTCTCTGTATTTTATTAGTCTGTATTTCTCTTCTCAAATTGCCTTGGGATAAATCTCAATCAGATAACTTTCATAAAAATTCCATTGCACACTTCCAATGTTAAGAAACTCCTCTCCTAATTCGTTTTGCCAACACAATTATAAACACCTCCTTCTTCAAATATTCCCCTCATTGTACTTTCTGGAACCCACATTTTGGTTTAATTTCTATCTCATAATTCATATCACAATTGCCTGTGTGGAATCAAAATCTTTTCTCTAGGTGGTTTTATTTAGTTTTATGTTTGTTTCATTTTATTAAGTTTTTATATTACTTGGTATATATAATTTATATACAGTAATGTGTGTGGATTTTTTAGCATAGTTTTATGAACTCTGACAAATATGTAAACATTCCAAATCCGTACTCCAATCAAAATAAAGACTATTCCCATCATGATCAGTTCTGTCTTGCCTCTTCAGTCTATTCCATTTTTATCCTCCCTCTAAAGTCTGATGTGACTTCTAACATAGCTTACTTTTGAAAATTCTAAAAATTCATATAAATGAAATACTACACATTCACTTTTCTATAGTTTTCTTGCCTTTCTAAATAAATCATTTCTGATATTTTTCCATGATTTGTATGTCTCAGTGATTTATTCCTTGTTATTGCTAGATAGAATTGTATTGTAAGAACAACCCAAACTATGGCTATTTTAATCATTCAAATTAACAAATTTTGTGAATAAATCTTGTATGGACACTTATGTACAAGTCTTGAACATACATTGGATTTCATATTTCTTGTGTATGATTGGAATTGCTGCAACATATGGTAACTATGCTTAAACTTTATATGAAATTTTCTATCTCCCAAACTGCTGAATCATTTAACATTACTACAAGCAAAGCATAAAGGTTCCAATTACTCTACATTCTCTCCAGTATTTGGTATTGTTGGATTTGTTTATAATCATAGATACTCTGCTAGGTATGTAGGAGTATTTCATTGCACTTTCTATTTGTATTTTGCTAATGACTAATAATGCTAAACACATTCTTATGTTTTTGTACCCAGGTCATTATAAGCTGAGTCTCTTACCTGTTCCTGCTCTGAGCTCTTCAGTCTTCAATCCAGTTTGAAATCTTGGACCTTAAACACATTCTATGCTCTCTTATTTAGGATGGACATTCAGAATAATACTTATGGAACAATTGGACTGTGAGTCAATGAAAGGGATGTGCCAGTAATTGGAGAAAGAAATGGAATTTAGTAGGGTTTTCTTTAAATAATGGAATCTGAATATGTTTATAAACTGAGGTGGATAGGATGCCAGGACAAGGAGAGAATGAACACGCAGGAAAAAAAAATTCATGAAGTAAGTTACTTCCTTCTATTAATACTATGATTCTGGGAATGACTAGAGAGCTCTTGTTACAGCAGTTCCAATATAAAACCAGCTGCAGGCCCATTAACATAGCATTTTAATGAAACAAGCATATAAGAAAGAATATATAAAGCAAAACTATTTAAAGATGGTTTGTTTGAAGTGATGCCAGCATTAACTTAATAGTAATTTTAAATGGTAGAAAAAGTAAAAGATTTTAAGGATTTTTAGAGCTATTATTGTACTTACTATAATATATTGCTTTGCCAAAAATATTCTGAAAACTGAGCAATTTAAGAAGCTATTTTGGAAAGTAATTGCAAAGATTTTCCATTAAAATAGTTTCATTTTCTCTTTTTCATTAAATCTCAAGTAAATCCATAGCCATACATAGAATATTGTTTATCATATGACACATCTCACAGTGTAATAGAGCTTTAGATGAGACTTTGGCACACAAAGAGAATTTAATTCCATTATTAAGAATTCTTTCACTTCTTTCTTTAAAGTAAGATCTCAAGTCACATTCATTCTGTGAATAATATCCAACCGACAGCTACAAAGCTGTCCATTCACTGTACTAACAGATGAGATATTTTGCTTCAGCATTTCAAAGCAGTCAAATAGGTGGTTAACCTTTTAACTTCCTTTTTCTTTTTTGAATGGAGCAAATCCAATAGCCATTCATGTCATGTAGAGTGTCAGGAGCTACTCTTAGGAACTTACCTTATCTTTTGCTCCCTCTTCATTTTTCACCAGTCAGGAGTTCACAGTTACAATCTCTTGGAAGCTTGCGGTTCTGTCACATTCAAGGATTAAATCTTCAGGGATGATAAAAGAATAAAAAGTAGCTTTAGATTCCCTCTGAGGAAAAATGAAGAATACTTATATACATACAGTATTTTGCATACAATTTCAAGGAGATAAAATTTCATCTGCAGCTGATCTATGGATCTGCTAGGGGTCACTTAAGAATTCTTACTGTAGAATACTCATCTGACTTTGTTCTCCTATTTATGTTAGCAGTCCAGAATGACAAAACAGAGGGAAATAAGGAAAGCAATTATCAAAGACACAATAAATTATCCATACAAGAGAAGGATATAAATTTCTAGATTGAAAGGGGCTGGCAAATGCCTGGCAAAAAGAAAAATTGCTGAATCTCTGAGACATTAAGAAAGTTCAGGATACTAAATATAAAGAGAAAAATCTTAGAAGCACATTCTGTCAGGATGTTTCAGGCTAAAACAAAAAGAAAATTCTCACTCAAATCCACTTGAATAATAATCACATTAATTATCTCAACAGGGTACTTTAGAAGTAGGATTAGGTTCTAGAAATAATGTGATCAGAAACTCAGTTGATATGATTAAGGACCCCACTTCAATCTGCCCTTTCCTTTTCCCTGTATGTCTCCTTAAGTCTGGTTAAAATCTGCATCTGGTCAAAGTCTGTATTTAAAATCAATATCAGTTATATCAGCCATCAAATGAACACAATTAACACACATACACACTGGGTATCTTATCTCTGTCACTAGAATTTCTGCTGTGCAAGCAAGCCAAGGATAAGGACAGGTACCCAATCTCTACATCTACATGTACTACATCATCACTGCTCTCTTTCTCTGAGGTATGGCCCTACTCCTCAAAACCCTCATTTCTCCTTCCATAGCTAAGCAATGTTCACCACCTAGTGCCTTGGTCCCAGCTCTCCAGCATTCAGAAGTTGACATGAGTATCCAAAAATAGAAAAGTTAAAAAAAAAAACCCTTAAATTATGCCAGATGCACTGGTGCACACCTGTAATCCCAGTGGCTAAGGAAGCTGAGGCAGGAGAATCACAAGTTCAAAGCCAGCCTCAACAATTTAGTGAGGCCTTAAGCAACTTAGTGAGACTCTGTTTCAAAACAAAATAAAATATAAAATAGGCTGGGGAAGTGACTCAGTGGTTAAGAGCCCCTGAGTTCAATTCCCAGTACCAAAATAAAATAAACACAAATTATATATACACATGATTATATGAACAATATAAACACCTAATTAATGTCTTAGTCACTGTTATTGGCATGTATCATTCAATAAAAGACTATAGTTTGTCACAGTGTAAAATGACAAATTTTTATACTATTCCATTAGGTGGAATACTTCCTTGAAGGACATAATCATATTTAAGGAATAACCTATTCTTTTCAGATACAATAGACAACATAAAATTACAGTATTAACTGGTGGATACATTTAAAATATATTTTCTTGAAATAAGCCAATGAAGAGCATACATGAAACAAGATTGGCCATGAAGCTGCAATAATATTTTGTGAATTTAATTAAACTAGTTTCACTAATTTTGTATGTATTTATTAATTTCCATAAATAAAGAACTTAAAATAAAACATTGGTAATGAAGACCACAAAGGTAAGAAAATAGTAATGAAGAAATCAGAGCATGTATTAAGAGAAATTCAAGAAATTTAAGAAAGGAGTATTATTTTACTCAGCTTTTCCCCTTGACTGTACTCTGCTGTGGAGGAGGCTTTCCTTACCCTACGTGGCTGTGGGGAAGGCTTCCTGGAATTCAGTCAGTGCTTTTGCACTAAACTATGTCTTCTATTTTTATAAGTAATAATAATAATGATATTCTGACTTCTAATCTGGAATTATTTATTTCTAAGTTTGTTCAGCCTCCAGGTAGGAAACAAAGACAAGGCTATTGATTGTACCCATTCAGAGGCCCCAATAGTATCTGTGTATTATTTGTCATCATTCCATTAAATTTATTCACTGAAGAAGCATGTATTACAATATAACCATATTTCCTCTTTTATACAAAATTCTATTTTTCCTAAAGGCAATAATTTCTGTTTTCATTTATTTCTTAGTCGTCTGTATGGTTTTTGTTAGTCCTTCATGCAATTTAAAAATCTCTGGATTTCTCTTTCACAAGATAAATTTCGTCTAGCAAAGTTGTATCCTTTTTATTTTCCTAGAGTCTTCTTTGCTGGCACCTGAGAGTATATTGTTCCAATTTGAACTGGTTATTATTTAGGTCTATTGCACTGTTGTTATCCCAGAACTTTCTTTTGTGCCTGTCCAGTGTAGATTCACTATTTCTTAAATTCTTTCTCTTTTGTTTATGGTGTACTATTTGCTTTGGTGGAACACATTCACAAATTAATTCATGAAAATTATACGTAGGAAGTAAATTTTTGAGGCTTCAAATGTTGAAATTTTATTTACTGTTATGTCATGTTTTATCAATCAGGATAGAACAAAGATAGAATTTTATGTGAGAAATCATTTACCCTTAACTGCTTCAAAACTATTATTCCTGTCTGTTTTATCTTCCAATTTTGCTTCTGAGAAATACAATACCATTCATATTCCTAATTCTTTTGGTTTAACCTGTTTTTTATTCACTGCAAATTAGCTCAGGTATTTACTCCATTCTCAGTTTCATAAGACTATGCTAATTAGTGTAAGCTAAGTAGCAGATGGTATGCGACCTGCCAATAATTGCCCAGAAATAGGTATGTAACATTAATTAATCTATCAGACTGAAGGGAAGGAAGGACTTATAATACATATCAGTAAAGGAAATGACTTTCACTTTCCTTCTAAATTTGAACTGTAAAATCTGTAGCCCACATTGTCACTGTCAGGTACCTTGTAAATATTAGGGAACCAATAACAGTGACTAAGACATTAATTAGGTGTTTATATTTTTCATATAATTACGAGTAAATATAATTTGAGTTTGTTTTGTTGTTTTCCATTTTTGATACTCACTTCTGCTTTTGAATGCTGGAGATATGGGACCAGGGCACTAGGTGGTGAACATTGCTTAACTATCTGCTATGGAAGGAAAGATGAGGGTTTCTAGCAGTAGGGAGGAATAGCACCATACCTCAGAGAGCAGTGATGATATAGTACGTGTAGATGTAGACACTGGGGACCTGTCCTTATCCTTGATTTGCACAGCAGAAATTCTAATTATAGAGATAAGACACACTTTGTGTGTGTGTGTGTGTGTGTTGTGTTCATTTGATGGCTGATATAACTGGTATTGATTTTAAATGCAGCAAAATCTCATTTATTTTGTTCTGATTTCTGTATTTACAAAATTAAGAACATGAAGCTTCAACAAGGAAAAGTCAATTGGCAGTAGTCAATCGACAGTGCTTGATTATTAATAGATATCAGGAGTGACACTTCAAAGAAATCAATACTACTCAGGCTTGCTATTTGTGGCAACTTCATTCTGTGAAGAATCCTCTCCTGTATTCCTATCCTTCCACTGTAGTGGGGATGAGGAGAATATATAAGATAGATGTAAGCTCTGATCAGATTTGATAATAAATAAACACATTATCCTGACAGAAAAAAAAAAGGAAAATAACTTCATGGTACATTTACTAAAAACAACAATATTATAAATACTTCATATGCTTTACTTTTGAAATGCTTATAAAGAAATACCTTTAAAGAAATCTGCCCTTGAAAACTAAAACTCTTTTTTTGTCTTTTCTCTCTGATGTGGTTATCCTAAGCTTTTGCAAATAATTCTGGTACATGAAGGCAGAAAATGCCAAGGCAAAGCATCTTTCACATGCACTTATAATTTCAAAAATGTGTTTATATAAATTATATATTTACATATACATATGATTTTTAAGTCCCTGTAGCATAATTGTTTTCACCTTAAGGTACTAAGATTGTTCCAAATTGAACTCATGGGTTCCCTTGCAGAGGCAATTTTCATTCAATTGAGTTGAAAAAATATTTGACATAATTTGCCTTTTCTACTCATAGAATTGTTATTGAGTATAATGCTGGCCATTACTGTGTTTTAATATACTGGTCTACTAAATAATTCAATAAATAATTACATACCTGTTATATGCCAGTCACAGTTCTGGGCACAGTGTATACAGTGGTGAACAAAAATAAGTTCCTGCCTTCATGGACCTTACATTCAATTAGAGAAACTCAATATGAAAAATAATGTTTAATAAGCTTTACAAATATTTTGAGAGAGATACAATTATTTTCATCCACTTTTTATGAATTAAAAAAATCTGAAGAACACAAAGGTGAAATATTTACCCAAGACAAAATTCCAAGTACATAGAATTCAGTTCCTGTAATACTAATAAGAATACTGTACTGTCATCTTATACCATCCAGCTTTGGTCATTTGGCTGAAACATTGATGGGTGAATCATTATCTGCCATCAGGAGCTTGCAATGAAATAAACAATTACACAAACAACTCTGCTTGAGGTAAAATAATCAGCATTGCACAACATAAGGAGATGTTGAATTCTAAGGATTTGGGAGAGGAAAATAGACTGTACCTGCTTACAATCTCAGGAACAGCTTCATGAAGAAGCTGGTGTAGGTTTAGAAGCAGAAAAAATTATATTAGACAGGACCAAGGAAACATTCAGGTTTTCCATGACAATTCTTGTACCACCCTAAGAAAAAGACTAAAATCTGAATGCTAATACACCATAATCTCACATTTGAAATAATATTTGTAGATAATTATATGACAAAATAATGTAGGAATATCCTCTCAGATTCAAGAGTGAGCTCCTAATCAATTTATAGTGCCCAAGTAATTGCTTTATCTTTTAAATACTACCATACCTTTCAAAGATCTGCATTGTCAGAAAAATGTATCTTCTGTAATAATGGTTTTGAATTGCCTCTAGCCCTCCTTTCTATCTGTAGAATGGAAATTGGCCTGGAAAAGAGGTAAGAGAACATATACTGGAGGAGACAGAGTATCTTTCTGTCAAACAGCATTAGCCATTGACATTTTAAATGTAGTCATGACCCAATTACCTGTATATGGATTTTCCACTGTGCTAATTACAAATGCACAATTGTTAACTCTAATCCAATTTGTTTACATTCAAAATCACTCTGTCATTGTAAATTCACAGAGAAGCTAGAGTCAATGACCAAGATGGAAATTCCCTTGCCAGTACTAAAACCATAATATTGCTTTGCAGATAAAGAATGAAATCCACAGATGTATAATTGCATCTTCCAACTCACAGAAGTGGTAGAATGTGAACTTGAGTCCTATATTGAAGTGAATCATATTTTTCACAAGTCTTCTAATTACACAGAAAATGTGAAACTAACACGCAACTAGAGACAAAATTAAGAGAATTTTAAATATTATATCCTAACCTCATTTTTAAAAATAAAAATTTCCCCGACAGGAAATACAAGAAAGTTTTCAAGTTTTTTAAAGAAGTTATTTTCATTGTAATGGTACTTTGAAACACACATAGAATTGGCATAATCTTTCTTTTTATTTTGTGGTGTTGGGGATTGAACCCAGGGCCTTGTGCATGCGAGGCAAGCACTCTACCAACTGAGCTATATCCCCAACCCAATAATTAACAGTGGTTGCATTTCAACAAATATACACAGTCTTTCTACCATTACCACAATCAATGAAAAATAATTATTTTCATCTTCCTAAGGTATTCCTTATATAACTTTGCACTTGATTCCTATCTCCACCTTCACCAACTGACCATCGCTGATCTTATTTCTGTAAGTTTTCCTCTCTTATCCTAAGAATATTTGGTATAGTCAGACATTTTTATATTAGTAATTCTCATATGTAGATTATCATATCACTGTTGTTTTAAATTATATCTTCTTTGTAAATATAGATGGTAACCATCTTTGCTTGTACTGAATAGCCATTCATATATCTTTTCTTGTGAAGTGTCTACTAAAATAATTTGCCCATGTTTAAAAAGCAAGTGGATTTTCTTTGTCTTGTTGAGTTTCAAGAGTTCTTTATGCATCTTGACTATACATTTTTATCAGATATATAATTTTCAAACATTTTCTGTATTTTAAATTGTTTTAACAGTAGAACTTGATTAAAACAATTATGTGATAAAATGCAATTTATCTTTTTTGACTTGATAGCTTATGAGTTGCAGGGATTTTTTTCTGCTTTTTTTTTGCAGTGCAAGGGATTCAACACACAGCTTTCCACAGTCTCTCTGCAGCCCAGCCCCCTTAGTTTTAGGTTTAACATATAATGAGTACAATTCATGGATAATAATTAATAATTGCATATGGCATGATAAGGCTTAAAATCAGGTAATCTGTTTTTATGTATAATATATTCTGTACTATATTATATATATGTATAATTTTAAAATAGCTTGTTAATATCTAAATTAAACCCTACTAGTATTTTGAAAGAAATTGTATTCTAGTTATATATTAATTTGATTCATACTGATATTTATCTTCTGAACCATGACCAAAAATTAAGCATGGAATATCTTTCATCAATGAAAGTATCTAGATGTAGATTTTGTACTGGGTCGAGATTTTAAACTAGGAAATCAAGATTTATAATAGGCAAAACTTACTCATTTTTTAAATTTTTTCTTCATTGAGCCTTGGACATTTTTGTCTTTCAAGGAATTTGTGCATTTCATCTATATTGTACAATTAACTGGTAAAGTTGGTTCATAAATATTCCTTATTATACTTTTGATATCTTTAGGATGCATACTGAGACCCCTGATTCATCTATTATTTCCTTTAAATATTTTTCTGCCTCCACTCTCATTCTTTGACACCAATTGATATTGTTTCATTGGTCTCCAATACTCTGCTTGCCTTTTTTTCAGTTTTATTTTCTCTTGGTTCTTTATTTTAAGTAGTATCTATTTCTTCAAGTTCACCATTCTTCAGGAATATCTCTAATATTAATTGTACACAGTGCATATTTAATATCATCTACTGTATTTTTCTCTGGAAGTTACATTTGGCTCTTATATTATATCCTATGTTTTACTACTCATTATTTTTGTACTTTTATACATGTGTTCATTAATGAGATTTATAATTACTATTTTAAAGTGTTATTCACTAATTGCATTTTCTGTCACTTTCTATTGTTTGATTTTTCTCCTAGTTCCTGGTCAGGAATTTTTTTTTCTTTTCTTTTTTTCTTTTTTTCTTTTTTTTTTTTTTTTTGTGTGTGTGTATCAGGGATTGAACCCAGGGGTCATTAAACCACTGAGCCACATCCCCAGTCCTTTCATATTTTATTTTTTATTTTGAGACAGCATCTCACTAGGTTGCTTACAGTCTTGCAAAGTTGCTGAGGCTGGTTTCAAACCTATGATTTTCCCACCTCAGTCTCCTGAGTTGCTGAGACTACAGGTTCGTGCCACCATGCCCGGACTGATAATTTTTGTATTGAATAACAGTCATTGCAGATTTTATGTTGTTTGTTTATTTATTTTGTCATATTCCTTAAAAGAGTATTGGGTTTTTGTTCTGATGTTAAATTACTCGAAGTTCAATTTGATTTATTTAAGGCTTGGTTTTAACTCTTGTTACGCAAGTTGTAGTACTGCCTTTATTCCTGGACTAACTACCCTTACTCTTAAGATGTGACACTTGTCAAGACCCTTCTTATGTCTTACATATTGCAAGCTTTTTCCACTCTGGTTAATGAAAAATCGAACTAGGTTCCATCATCAATGAGCCTGGGGAATCATTCAATCTCCTCTTTACTATTAGTATTTAATATTGCCTTTTGAATTTTTGTGTAACACATGTGCACATTAAGACTTAACCTTAAACTCAAGGGATCTTTTCTGCAGATTTCTAAAAGTTTCCCTCTGTGTAGCTCCTTTATCTCCAATATTCCATTCACAAATTCTACCTACCTTGTATTATTCAAACTCTAAGTATTGTCCCCTTAACTCAGGAATGCCACAATACTCCACCTTCATATTTTTCTCTATGTGTTATGATGTTGAACATGCCTTTAGGAACCAGGCTATGCCAGTGGTGTGGGTCACCTTGTTTGTTTTACCCTTGTCAGGAATCATAGTCCTACTCTACTTGATGAGCAATTTCTGAAAACCACTGATTCATATATTTTGCCTGGTATTCTAGTTTTCCATAGCAGGAGGAGACTTCCTTTGCCTATTAACACTTCATGGGTGAAAGCAGAAATTCTAATACCCTATATTTAATAAAATATTCAGAATACTCAGAATATTCAGTTTTCTGAAATTAAATTGCTAATTTGAGGATGTAGGTTTTTTTTCTGCAATTCAAATAGAAATAGTGAATACCTAAAATTTTAAAAAATATTTTCATGGTAATAGAGAAAATTGTGAAATATATGTTGACTTTTGATATAATTACTTCTAGTCATATGTAGAGCTTTTCATAAAATAGAGTTGTCCTCTTATTTTAATAGCTCAACATGTTAAGAATTTCTATATAATATATATATTTTCATAAATCTTATTTTATACATTCTATAATAGTTAACCATATGACAGGATCATGACTTTTAGAAATATAATATAAAAGACCATATTTAATTTTTTGCTTTTAAAAACAAAATATAAAATAGTGGTTAATACTTGAAGCATTGAAATCAGATAATTATAGATGGATAATTAACACAGATAAATCTGACACAAATAATTAAGGTAATTATTTTTCTTATAATAGGATTTTTGTGTAAATCAGATGAGATACTAGATGTAAACTGCTAATTATAAAGTTAGTCTCCACAGAATTTAATTTTATTATTTATGTTCCCAGTTCATACTAGGCTCTCCATAGCTGTGGAATTTTGTTATTTGATAATGGACCTCACTGTCCCTGCGTAAAGGAGAGATGGGAGGACAGGAGTCGAATTAAGTTAGATAGGGCCAAACCTGTAAAGACCTTATTTACTCTACTAATTTTTATTTCTATTTTTATTTGTAGATGGAGAAAATATCTTTATTTTTGTTTATTTTCATTTATTTATTTTTATGTGATGGTGAGGATCGAACCCAATGCCTCACACATACTAGGCAAGTGCTCTACCACTGAGCCATGGCCCCAGGCCCCTAAAGAATTATTGACAAAATTCTAAGGTTGGTTTATTTTTCATATGTTTATATACAACACTCTGATTTTATTTAGAAGCACGCCTAATCTATAAAGTCATTTGGAAACAATTCAAATGTTCTTCAATATTTAAACTGACATTTTTCCAATTTAACAAATTCTCACCTGGTCATATAAAAGGTTTTATATTTTTATCTTCAATCATTCATATTCCTCTGCAAAATATTTTATATCCTAAAGCTTTTACATTTTCTCTTAATTTTATTATTTGGTTGGTCGTATATTCTATTGATATAAATGACTTATTTGTTTGGTAATTGCTTACTGTTTTATTGGATAGCTACTGACTTTTATATTCCTTTTAAAAATATTTTTAGATATTGATATGTCTTTATTTTTATTCATTTATTTTTATGTGGTGCTGAGAATTGAACCCAGTTCCTCACACGTGCTAGGCAAGCCGTCTACCACTGAGCCACAACCCCAGCCCTGAGTTTTATATTCTTGTTTTATACCTACTCACATTTTTGAACTCTTTTTAGTTTTAACAGTTTGTCTGTTATGTGGAATTATAAGCAAACATGTTATTCAAAAACACTGATAATTTATTTCCTACCTTTCTAAAAATTCTGTCTTCTAATTTTGTTGCATTTCATCATCTAATGCATTCTGAATATGAGAGTAACAATGAGCCTTATAACTTTCCTTCTTTTCTTTTTTAATAAGAATGTCACTACTGTTTTACTAGTGAGATACTACTTGTCAGATTAAGATACATTTGGTTACCTCTTTGTGTCTTTATTTTTTCATATATATATATATATATATATGTCTTATATGATAGGAAAACTGAAAATCCCTAATAGTAGTATCCCAAGAGATATGTAGCCTAATGTATATTGTATATTATGTATTTTATGAAAACTTCTTTTTAAATTAACACTATTATGGACATTTTTATCTGTGACTACACATACATCTAAATATTTCTAATGATTGTTATTTCATTCTATTGCTATAACATGGTATTTAGTCATCAGTTGGTATCTCTTTTGGTTGTTTCTGGTATTATGCAAAACAATGCTGCAGTGAACATCCTTGTATATTTACTTTTTGTATACCTGTAAGATGATTTTTAAATAATTTATACTGGTACCTAGGTTGGTTCAAAACTTGGCTATTTTGAATTATGCTGCTACAGTGATACCTGTATTTCCATGTATACAACCTCCTGTGAGAACACTAAAGCAAATGATATTATGTAGATTTTTAAATTTTAGTATTACAACTTTCATACACTTAAAAAAATTACTTCCCCCATTCTATATTTTCAGAAAGCCTAGTAGAATTGAGGTTCATTATCTCCTTATTCAAACTTAATGCTTCTGGTGGGGATAGTAGAGACTACTTTGAAAAAAAGAAGCCATTTGTCGCTGGCTCTTTGCGGTACAAAATCCGTGGATATTTGTCACCGCTTGCAGCAACAACTTGCATGGGTCTTATGGGTGGTGGAGTGGAAACTGAGCTACTTCTATCTTTCTCTTTAGTGCACTGCTTTCTTGCTTGTTTATAGAGGATAGAGGAAATGAGGTTTACTTGCTTTGAGAGGAGAGAGAGAGAGACTTTGCTTAGGAGAGACCTTGAGAGAAGGACAGGCTTTGCTTAGAGCTTAGAGGAAGAGAGACTTGCTACGCCTGCTAGCTGCTGCCGCTTTTCCCTACTAGCTGCTGTGTTTTTCCTTCTAGCTGCTGCCGCGCATGTTTTTCCCTTCTTCTGGCTGCTGTTGCATGTGTCCCTACTAACTGCTGCGTGTGTCTTCTCTCTGGCTGCTGCCATACGTGTGTCCTGCTGCTTCTCTGCTAATGGCTGCTGTGTCGCTGTCTCGCTCCGCCTACGCTTATATCACCTCCAGGAGGCGGAGAGCAGGGCCACTCCTCTTATGCAAAGATCAGGCACAATTAGGAGTGCTTGAGAACACATGCACATACATTGTGTGCGTGGACGATAAAATCACCTCAGTGTGCTTATGTCAATTAACCTCCTCGCTGCTGATGTGATCAACATGGCACAGCCCCCAACAGCCATTGTCAAATTTTGTTAAAAATTTCACTTTCTGAGATACAAACGGAGATCATTTTATTTTCACCATGATCCTTTATATAATTTTTTTTATTTATTTATTTTTATGGGGTGCTGAGGATCAAATCCAATGCCTCACATGTGTTAGGTGAGTGCTCTACCACTGAGCCATAGCCCCAGTCCTTCCTGTGATCTTTTTGAGAAAGAAAAAGACTTTTTAAAATTGAAAAATTTGCAGTACATATGAAGAACAAACCTATTTGAGCAGAGATTTACCATAATCTGCAATGTAGAGAGGACAGTGAATGTGACTTAGGAAAAGTTCCTGTTAGGAATGGGAATAATAAAAATTCTCCATGCTTGGAGAAACACAAAAGGAGTCAAAAAGGATAAAAACATGGCTTGTATCATCAAAATTATGAGTGGAGAGGTGGGTTGAAAAGAGGGAGACAAAATAGCATTCATAATATATTTTTAAAAGAAATGGAAGATGAGAGCATAGGTTTTTTTGATACTTTCCCCTAAAACAGTCCAGAAAATGTCGCTTCCCAAACAAACTTGGGTGGTTGTAGTAGAGTAGGAATGGTGATACGATATATTTGATAAAAGAGAGGATCTGGAAAGGTTTCCTTCCACATTCTCTCACAATTTTCATTGAACATGAAACCTGTCTAGAGCCTCCCATCAGAAACTGGGGAGAGAGTAGAGAGTATAATCAGGTTTGTTTGTTTCTTTGTTTATTGGTATTAGGGATTGAACCAAAGGATGCTTTACCATTGAGCTATGACCCAGTCTTTTTTTTTTTTTTTTTTTTTTTTTGATACAGGGTCTTGCTAAATTGCTGAGGCTGTCTTTGAACTTGTGATCCTCCTGCCTCAGCCTCCTGAGTGGCTGGGACTGAAGTACACCATCACGCCCTGGCAGCATATTAGAATTAAGTCAACATTGTTCCTTGGGATTAAATTGCAATGACTCCATGGTTCATATCCCAAAGCAAAATCTAGATGAAAGATATGGAAGAATCTCACAGGATAAGCCACACCAAGAGTGATGAAGAGAAGCCTAGTCAGCAAAATAATTGGCTAAGTGTTTTCTAGAAACCCCTGTAGATTTTTCTAGTAAGAGAAAATACTGTAGGTAATATTAATTGTAGGCATTTCAACAGCTGGTAAGAGTGACATGACTTCCAAACCAGAAGTGAGTTACATCTTATAAAGAGGTTGGTAGGTCCTCATAGAATCAGATAACTTTTGATCCAGATTCCCCTCCTCTGCATGCATAATGCTACATTAATTTTCTTTGTGTCCAGATGTCATCCATGGAAAAAAGAAAAGGAAGTGTAAAAAACATCAAAGTTTGACCATTTAGCCATAAAGAATGTTAGCTTACCTGAAATAGTTTTTTAAGTCTTGGGCAATGTTTGGTTTATTGAGTATGCATATTTAATATATGCCCCCTTGCCATTTCTTCTATTGATTGGTATAGAGTAAGTTTCACAGATGACTGACGATGTGTAAATTTGTACCTCATGTGAGAGTTATTCCATATCACTGTCCAAAATATTGTTCAATTTACATTCCTCTAGGTATCTGTGGGAGTGCTTATTTCTCCATTCATATGGAGCAGGGAGTGAATATGTGGCGGGATGGGATGCTGTTAACTCCCCAATGGATATAAAAAGAGAAAAGTACAGCTTATGATCTTATTCCATGGCACGGTTTTTTTATACTTTTTCAGAGAGGTCCTGCAAAGTGATTTTTTAAAGTAATGTATTTCGAGTTCATGGCCCACTTAAAAATGTACAAGTTCACTAAAATGTTTGAAATTCATCACAACCTGTTTCTTCCCTCACATGATATATAGCTTTAGCAAATGATGTCAGATATTTTTGAAAATATTTAACTCTGGTTTAAGAAAAAGAACACCTCTTGTCTGTTGCTCTCCATTTTTAAAGTCTTCTAATTAATAATATTGTCTTACACTCACTCAACTTAAATAGAAATGTGCCTATTAAAATTTCATTCAATATGTTTAAAATATTTCCCTTTAAATGTAGGAAAAATACACATTATAAGTTTCTATTCATCTCCATATTATTTGCCTCAGAAAATCCTCTATAACATGCTGCATTTATTTTATATTATGAAGGATGACAATTCAACATTCATTTTATAAGATATTCAGATCCTTAAAATTCAAATAATAGAAACAAATGACATAAAGATTTTTTTGCTGGAAATCCCAAGTTTAGGGTCTTTTACTTTAGAATTTCAAACACTGGACTAAAATAGGTCTAAGATGAATGGTGTCAATTAAAATTAAAAAGGAGGAAAAGGAGGCCTTGATAAGTTAGTTCTATAAATTTTGAAAATTCAGAGTAATTTCTTTTTCTTTATTCTTTTTAGTCTTGATTGTCTCCTCAAGAAAGTATTTGCCTTTCCTTCCATCTTACTGAATCGTGACAGTTTATTGTATAAAAGTTGACAATTTTAATATTTTATGCACAATTTTGATAGCAATTTCCAGTTAAACTTGTCAGATCTGTTGACATTATTACATGAATTATTTCAATCAATGACAAAATAAGGAAAAAATATAAACTTCTGTTACCATCTTGAAAAAGTCTAGAATTTTGCAACTCAAGTAAGCCCTCCTTTGAAAAGGCCCCAGAGAGCTGGGCATGATGGTGCATGCCTGTAATCCCAGTGGCTCTGGAGGCTGAAGCAGGAGGATTGCAAGTTCAAAGCCAGCCTCAGCAATACAACAAGGCCCTAAGCAATTTAGTGAGACCCTGTCTCCAAATTAAAAAATAAAAATAAAAAGGGCTGGGGATGTTGCTCAGTGGTTAAGCACTTCTGGGTTCAATCCCCAGTACCAATAAATCCATCAATAAATAAATAACTAAAAATAAAAGTGCTGTGATAACTAAAATTCTCTCAAACAATTTTGCCTACTTAAACTAGGAAGGTGCATATTTTAAACATAGTATTTTAATGATGTACTATTAATGATGAAAGTTTTAAAAAAAGTCAGAATAAATGTGAAACTATTTGAGAAACTAGAAAGTCTCAAAGTTTGAGCCATGCAGCAGGTCAGTGATGTCTAATTAAAGATCATATTTTTTGCTAAGAATATGGGCAGGAGACTGGGGCTGTAGCTTAGTGGTAGAGCGCCTCTCATGCGTGAGGCACTGGGTTCGATCCTTAGCACAACACAAAAATAAAATAAAGATATTGTGTCCACATACAACTAAAAAATATCCTAAAAAAGAATTGTTTGTAAAAAGTAGATTTTTAGATAGAATAAGGAAGTAAATTCAGAAGGATCTAGTATGATAAATGGAAAGATGAAGGGACTTGGGGTCGGAAGACTTGTAAATAAGTGTCAATCATACCTCTTACTCTATGTCTCTTGGATGACTCAATTTCTCTGATCCTCCTTTTGGTCATATTCAAAGTGAGAATATATCTTTCTCTTAGGTTTGACAGCATATAACACAAGGCCTTATTTATAGATATGTGTTACATCTGAATATGATCCAAAGAAAAATTAAAACAACATTAAAAGTTCTGAAAATTCCTCCTTTCAATCTCAAATTAAAATTAGTTGTCATTACTCATGTCTCTTAAAATTTTTTTTTCTTAATTACAGTGGTAGAATTAGAGGACATAAAGTTTGTCTAGTGTTACTCTGGATTTAGTGGTGTCAAGGCATTGTCCATGTGTTAGGTGGTTCTGAAATACTTAAAACAGTGTATCTCTCAGAAAAGTATACAACAGTTTATGTTTTTTTTTCCCAAAATGAGAAAAGAATATTTGAATATTAATGAATGAAAAACATTTCCAGGTGTTGACTTTTTAAATTTTTGTAATGACTAGTTAAATATGCACTATCAGAAAGCTGAGAATAAACACATCCTCATAGCTCTTATATACCTATAAAATTAGAACATATTTACCAAGCAAATAAAAACATTCACATAGCCAAAATGCAAATTTATAATATTCATGTAAAATGTTATAAGTCCTAATGAATAAATCACTCATCACCAATCGAACATAGTAATGACTACTGCTACCCTACAAGTTCTTCATGAGTATTCAACATGGCTATCTTACCTTGTGTCTTGGGGTGACAATTTTTACAACTTTTCTCCATTTAAATTACTGTGAAATTTTCATAGGGACTGTGTGATATAATAATGTTGCTCTCATCAATTTCAAACACATTGTTTGCATATTTAATCTATCTCAGATTTTTATCATCCCACAATCAAAACATCATGTAGTTAATAAAATTACATGACAGTGCCTTAGTTCATTTTATTCAGGTGGTCTGGAATATGATGAAATTATGTTTACAGTTTATAAATAAAATGGAAAGACATCAAATAAAAACTTATTGTATAAAACTGGTAGACCCACAAGAATATACCTCTATAATTTCAGGATTCCATAAACTCCCACATTTGCAAAACCTTGACATAGGGTAATATTTTAACTATATTTGAGAAACACAGGTTACTTGTTTCTGAAGTTCCTTCAAAACATTAAAGCATTGTTTGATTTCTCATGACTTTGTAACTTTTTCTATTATATCATAATGAATATCTATACATAAGGCCCTTCTTCCCCCTATTTTGAGTCCCAATATCCCACTGTAGTTCAGCCTTGCAGTGTAACATTATAGAGGCTTGAATTAGACAGAATTTCTCTTTTAATTGCAGTCCCCCTGTGTCACTAGGAAGTAGATCATAAGAAAACATGTAAAGCTGGTTGATGAGAATGAAAAATAGACCAAACTCTGCTCAGAAGCATCCTCTGTTGGATGACTGAAAAAAAGACATCAAAACCCTGTAGATTTGACATCCTCTTCACTCAAAACAAATTTTCTTTTTCCAAAAAGTGTTTCAGTCTTTCCTACCAATAGACCCTATGGGCTTGCCTCACCTTCCTCCAGATGTGCTGAGGCATATTTGAATCCCAAGGAGAACATAATGCTGATCAAGTTACACATAATTAAAGATACTTGTTTTAAATGGTGCTGCATTTTGGGGACACAAGTGTTGTTTTACACGCTAACACTGGAGACTGACTCCCTGGGATGATTCATGGTATATCCTAGGAACTTATCTAAATGAAAAACCGCATTGAGGACACCTCAGAGAATTCTGTCTACAATAATATTCCAGGAACATTCATAAGCTAATTTGTGTGTGTGTGTGTGTGTGTGTGTGCACGCGCACGCGCACAAAAATATCTGTGACTTTGGGCCTCGTGCAATGTGTTAGACACTCATATGTAATTTGTGTTTCTTCTAATTCATTCTCATGTATTAAATGGGTAACTTCTCCTTTAGATCAGACTTGATTCCTTTTTATGCCTTAAGCACAAACTAGGTAAACATACTTGCTGTTGTGCCATATATACCATGATATTTGGATTCCCCAGTTTCACTCACTCTTCTCTATCTGGAAGGCCCTTCATACCACCTGTCCTTTTCATGACTTTCTTTAAGTCCAATGACATGCCTTGTCATCATCTTGCACACCATAGATAATTCTTAATATAACAATATATATCCTTATACAATACTTATGACTCTAACATACTTTTCTTCATCCTTTCCTCCATTTTTCCCCATTGTCTCTATTCAAATGTCAATTACTTGAGGAAATAAAACACAAATACTTGTGTTTCAATCCTGTATTTTTTTCTATTAATAGTCATTCAAATTAAGCAACAACTTTTCATGATTATGCTTAATGAAAAATCTTCATTTAACAAAGCTTTAAACCAGGTGCAGTGGGGCACATCTGTAATCCCAGGGACTATCAAGGCTAAGCAAGAGGAACATTTCCAGACCAGCCTCAGCAATTTAGTGAGGCTTTAAGCAACTTAGCAAGTCTGTCTCAAAAATAAAAAGGGCTGGGGATGTTGCTCAGTGGTAAAGTGCCTCTGGGTTCAATCCCCAGTACTCACACAAAATAAATAAATAGCTTTAATATTTTAACAAAATAAAATAAACTTTACTTTGAGAACTTAAGTTGAGATAAATATTATGGGAGCTATTTGTTCCATAATGCACTCGGAAATGTGTGGGTGGTATACCACAAAGGACAAAGACTTGTGATCCTCCAACCAAATTCATCAATGTTGATAAAGGGTGTCCCTGTATATGTACAGCATAAAATGCATTCATTTCAGTAGAGGCCATAGTCAAAGGTTGTATTTTTCCCTCTCCTCTGTTGGTCATCACAAGAAAATAGTTTTGCTTACTACCTAAGAACACTGCAATTTTATAGATCTGTGGGCAATCGAAGTTTACACAGTAGGATACAAAATTGTTAGAATCCAGCTGGTAGATGGTAAAGATCAAAAGTCAGAAAAATCAAGTACGATCTACAACAGCAATCTGATAGGTCTCAGACAATGTAGCTATGAAATATTATCTGTTTCTTTTCAAAAATGCATAGTGAATACATAGTTTGACATTTAATCTATACTTTAAAATATTGGTTTTGTTTTTCTTTTTTCATTATTTAACTCTATATGTGTGTGAGAATGTGGGAGAGAGATGGACCTTGTAGTTTAGTCCAAGTGCATCTGTTATGGAGCCAGGTATTCAGATAAAATATTGCCAGTACCTTTCCTAAAGGTTTATCCAAACAAAGAAATTATGGATGGCACTATTTTTTAGTCTTGCTATAATGCCATTAAAACTGGAATCCAAAGCAAGAAAAATGCATTGAGAGTCTCAGAAATGTGGATATACTTACTCGAATTCCTGCTAAAAGAACCAACACTACCCATCTCAGTCAAGGAAAGTAGTTCATTAATTGAAACATGTATAAATTAGATTTCAAGTGTCCATGGCTAAAAAGTTATTGTATTTTATTTTTAGTTATTTTATTGTTTGCATTATAATTATACATAATAGTGAGATATGTTGTGCTATTTGTAAGTTCACATAACTTGATCTGTCTCATTCCACAGTACCAACCCTCCCCTCTGCTGCTCCTACCCCCCCCCATCCACTAGTTCTACTCCACTGATCTAACATCTATTACTGGTATCACTACTATTACTTTTAGTAGTAGTAGTATAATTAGTGAATTAAAATTTTATGTCTCTATACAAGTGAGATTCATTGTGGCACACTTATACATGGACATAGCATAATTTGGTAGGCTTTGTTCCCCAACACATCCCCATGCCCTCCTCTCTTATTTCCCTGTAGATCCCCTTTCTCTACTCTATTGATCTCCTTTATATTTTCATGAGCTTCATTTTTCCCCCTTTTTTATCATCTAGGATATACATATGAGAAAAAAATTCAACCCTTGACTTTGCGAGTCTGGCTGATTTCACTTCATAGTTAACTTAAAAATATATCATATGAGCATTCAACCATAATATTTGACTGATATATATTAAACACATAATGTTTGTAATTTAGGGAAACATGAGCACATATGCTAAAAATATTACTTCTACAAATGGTTTCTAGTATTAGTTTAAATGATATCCTGTAGATGGATTATAAGACTATATAAAAAGTAGAGATTACAATGGGCGCCAAGTTATAGTTGGGAGCAAGAAGTTCTCGTGTGTTATGGCACAGTAGTGTAACTATGGACAATAGTAATGCAGTATATATTTCAAAACAGTAGTAGAAGGGACTTTGATCATTTTCACCAGAAATAAGTGATAAACGTTAGAAGAGATAAATATATGTTTATCCTAACCTAAGTATTATCAAATGTAAACATGTATTGAAACATTATATATTCCACCCTTAGTATGTACAATTCTATGCTATTATGAATCAGTTAAAAATAAAATTGAAAAAAGTAGACATTTATGTCCCTGATAAGAAATATAAACAAATCTGTACTATCAAGATTTTATGTAGTAAATAACAAGATTTTTCATTGATTTGAGCTAAACAGGGATATGAAATATAAGGATATGGAGTGAATTATGGATCTCAAGGTGCAGGAATACAGCTAAGTTTCAAGAACTGGAAACAAAGTGAAATGCCCTCTAGATTTTCCAAATTGCTTCTCTAGTCTTATCTCTATGTCCAATGAGTGTTGTGTGTGTGTGTGTATACTAAAAGCTCTAGTAGTGAGCAGGTTATTTCTGTTTTTAAAGAGTAAAGAAAATGGACATAAAATATGGTGACAAGCTACTCACAAATTTTGGGGTGACTTTCCCATCTTCCTCAAGAGAAACTAAATTTTATACTACATTTGAAATTTACAAGAATATATTCAGCCTAGCTATGTACAATTGATCTAATCAGTTGTGGCCAGAGGCCTGGTTCATGTTGGGTGGATTTACCTTTAACTCAACCTTGAAAATATGACAAGGCTTCATATAAGCGAAGAATCTTTAATAGTTATAAGACAATCTAATAGGTGCTGAATACAATATGTAATTATTGTACAAGGTCAGTGCACTAAGATTGGTGAGTAGTGTGTTAGGTCATAAAATCATTTCAGCATCCCAGAGGAAGTAACCAAGCAGGCTATGGTATAATATCAGTATTATGATTAATTTTAAAGAAAATAAGAATTGATATATAAAATTCTTTAATGCAGGTAGTAAGTAAAAGGAAAAGAATGTCAATACATCGGTCTGATTTCAATTTGTTCTTTATAATGCACAGCTTAACAGACATCAATGGCAGATGGTAATCAGAAATATGCTGCTATACAATGTCCTTCTAGAAAGTCCTGGAGGCAGAAGACGAAGAGGTCAACAGAACTGAATTTTTTTCTGTTACCAGATCTGTATATTCTCTTAGACTATTTAGCTAATAGTCATGACTACATAAAATAGAATCCAAATTCAAGGAATGGGCAGAATGTTAATCAAAATCATTATAGTAATTAAAGGCAGTATCTGCCATTTGATGAACACTATTGGTTTTTTGTTTGTTTTTGTTTTGATTTTCCCTCCTGGGGATTGAACCCAGGGGCACTCAACCACTAAGCCACATCCCCAGTCCTTTTTATTTTTTATTTAGAGACAGGGCCTCACTGAGTTGCTTAGGGCCTTACTAAGTTGCTAAGGGTGGCCTTGAACCTGCAAACCTCTTGCCTTAACCTCCTGAACAGCTGGGATTATAGGCATGTTTCACTGCACCTGGCAATATTGTTGAACATTATACACATTACCTGTCATAAGTCAGGGTCTTTTCCTCGAAGAAGGTTGTAGAATAAAGTAGGATGATTATAAAGTGTCAATTCTTTAGTTAAATCTACAAGGATATCCATAGTCTAGTCCACAAAAAAAAATCTTCCTAGTAGCATCTTTCCATAATTACTTATAAAATATGCTTATATTTCAACCACACAAGATATCTCACCATTTGCTGAACATACTAGGTTTTTAAATGGGTGAAACATATTCAGAATACCATCCCCTCCATGTCTACTATGTAAGTTTCTATTGTTTTTTAAATCCACACCACTTCCTTTGTCCAAACTTATCTGAAATAACTTTCCCACCAGTTAGAGGTGGGATATTCAATATTTGTAATAATCTGTGCAAATCTGTGAGCCCCATTAAATGATAATCTCCCTGAGGGCAGGAAGAAACATTATTTTTGTTTGTTTGTTTCTTAATCCACTGGAAGACTCCAGATATTTCTGGATTACCTGGACAAACACTACCTAAAATTTGCCCCTTACTCCCTAAAAGCCATGTTTATAAATTATGCTATTTCCATTGGGGCCTACCACAATTAACTATAATTTCAAACTTGCTTCACACACCAACAGATGTACTTTGCCTTTCTCTGAAAAACATATATCTAAAAATGTGGTTGAGTCATGGCATTCATGGTACTAAACTCATTTTCTGAAGTCTTACTGACAGTTATTGTTACCAGCTTCACAGAGTGTGTGTGCTTCCTCCTACTTTCATTGTATTAACTCTTTTGCTTACAGCTAGATAATCAATGCTCCCTGGCTTAAAGTACTTTTTTCTTTCTCCTATAACACATTATTTTCCAATTTATCCAAGAGAGACTGGACCCACTTAATAATGGATGCAGAAACCCTGGATTCACGATTTAGATAGGTATTAGCAAGTTGTCCTTTTTCTTCTGACAAAATAGTGGCAGCTTCTTGAGAAAGTAACAATGCCAATGCTTTGGTAAATCCTGCAGTGTACATGTTTTTGATCTTACTTATGAATCATTTTCAATTGTGGAATCTTGAGCTTCATTAGATCAAATGCCACTTACTCATATAGCACAGGAGTGGTCTATAAGAAAATATTACAATATCTATCTATAAATTTTATTTAAAACTAATGAAAAAGGATTGTTTAATATATTCATAGGTGATTGTCTATGATGACATACAAATACCTTTGTTCCATCTGTTTATGGATGTCAAGATATCCTGAGGGAAAAGAGGGTGTTCCACAAACTATTCTCTTTTCCAATCAACACATGCTACCCATTGTGAATGCTTACGTTCAGTTGATTATACTTTGAGAATATTTTATCTAATGAGAATTAACATGTCACAAAGTGGACAAAGGAAATAAAGATATTAATGGAAATAGAATACAGATCATAGGTAATAATGATATTAAAGCACAAATTTAAATTCTCAAAATGTCAAAATCAATAGTTCTTTCCTAAGAGAACCTTAGACCTATCTGAATTTCTAAATAGTGACATTTTGATGAGTAAGTTGTAAAGGTCTTTTAAAGGAAACTTATGCTATTGAAAGAACATTCAAAAGATGGACGTTTGAAATGTTTTCATTAATGTGATTTTTCTTTCCTTTTGTCAAAACAACATAAATATGCTATTTATATAACTTATCTCTATACACTAAAAATCTGTTTTATATCCTAAGCAAATAACTATAATGATTTTCAAATAAAATATAATAATGTAGCTTCTCATTAATATTATTTTCAGCAATATTATTTCAGGCAGCAATTTGGTAATTATCAGCAAAAACAATTTGTATAATTTATACAATTGATATTTGGTATTGAAGAATGTATTCCATGACATGCTTTTTCCATAGGGCTCCATATATCTCTGAGTTATTTCTTCAGGTACATCAGCACTTAAAACAAACATACAAAAATGAACTTTGTACTAGTCTTTTGAATTGATGTGTTATAGATCATTCTACAATAATTCCAAAAAGTTATAATAATGAAATCTATTAATTATATTTTCTGAATAATTTTAGAAAAAATATTGTGACACATTAATAGCTTTTAGATGGTTTAATTCCTCTTTAGTTCACAGTCTATTTCTGTATGAATTTAATAAGACAATTTGTATCCTATGTATCTACAATAAATATTGTATCATATTGGTAGGTTCTGCATCCATGTATTCAATTAACTGTAAGTCAAAGTATTTTTAAATGCATTCCTACTGAACATGTGCAGATATTTTATTGTCACTACCCCCTACATAGTCCAATATAATGACTGTTTATTATAACTTTATATTTTATTACATATAATAAGTAATGTAGAGATAATTAAGTGTATGAGGGCTAATATGCATAGATCATTTGCAAATACTATGTCATTTTATACAAAGGACTTGATCATCTACATGTTTTGGCATATGTTGGGATCCTGGAGCCCATCCCCATGAATAATAATAGATAACTGTATTCTATCAATATATATGCATATATTGACCCTAGGATTATGTGTTCAATTATTTTAACTGTTAGGTGTATGTGAACAAATCAAAACAATATTTATGCAACTAATATAAAAGAGTTCACATTCACTGGTAAGGTGCTTAATCCCCACCCTACTGAACCACTACAAACCTATTTACTATTCTCTATTTCATTCCTGCAAGCATTTCTTGTCCCTTGAATTATTGCATGTTCCTGTGCCCACACAATTTTCTTTCCCTTCACATTTTTACATAATATAATTTCATCTATATTTGTTGTTCCCTTACTCACGAATGCTCATTTCCTCTATTGTATAAAAATACTACTCAGGCTTCAAAACCTAACTCATTACACCTCTTCATGTCTTGCTTCTTTAGGCTTTCATAGAAGTATTTTCATACTTCTGTTATAGCTCTGATCATAGTTATACTTGTAAAAGCTTCCACGATGGCTCCTTCCTTGTATGAGTTCCTCAAGGACAAGGATCACATCTTATTCATCTTTTCTTCCAGTGTCTACCATAATGACTCACATAGCATAAGCATCCATAAGTGAATTGGAGTATATTTCCTCACAGGAAAAGGGAAATTAAATAAATGGCTACACTGTGATTAGAACAGCAGACTAGTTTGAGTTGCCACAAATGCTTGCCACCAGCCACCACTGTAATAATGTTTTGCTTACATACTGCATTTCATTTTAATCTTTATCTCCTACACGTATAAGTGAACTTTTACAAGGATTCTGGGAATTGATGTGTCTGCAATTGGAAAGATTCCAAGAATTTTATTGAAATAAGAGGCAGCACAAGAAACTGACCAGATGTTAAACACTATGAACATGTACCTTGGGCATCTCATTTTAGTCTTGCAGAAATATGGACAAGGGAGTCATTTTTCAAAATTGCATGTGGGATTCACATGCACAAAGCCCATTATTTTCCCACACGTACCTGAAATAATGGGGGTAGGGATAGCTCTGATTCTACAGTCCCGACACACATCTAAATAGGAATGAGACCACAGGGACACATGAGAAATACTCAATTGCTTTGCAGTTGTTAGTAATTCATTCCTTTACAAATAATGTCATTCCCAGCATGAAAATGCCAGCAACATTCGCAATGAGGTTGGAAAGTCAGCAATGGGGTTGAAATGTGAAACTGAATGATGCCTGTCATCATTTTGCGTATTTGAACCAACATGGAATTTAAGAAATATGATGTAAGGAATCTGATGTATATTCAAAAAAGAATAAAGTAGGTAAAATTGTCTTAATAACAGCTTTTTTTGTTTGTTTGTTGGTTCATTCTTTGTCTTGGTACTGGGAATTGAACCCAGGGGTGATGAGCCACATCCTCAACCCTTTTTATTTATTTATTTATTTTAAAATTTTTTAAATTGTCAATGGATTTTTTAAAATTTATTTATGTGTGGTGCTGAGTCACCACTGAGCCACAAACCCAGTCCCAGCCCTTTTTTATTTTTATCTTGAGACAGGGTCTTGCTAAGTCGTTTAGGGCCTTGCTACATTACTGAGACTGGCCATCCTTCTGCCTCAGCCTCTCAAGCTGCTGGGATTACAAGCATGTTCCACCACAGCTGGTCAGTTTATCCTTCTGTGAAAGCCATCAGGTTTAGGAATCAGACATGGTTTAGAATGCTATACTCTTGTTAGCTGTAGTATTCTTGGAACATTTTTAAAAAATTATTAATTATATATGTTTTTTATTTTTTCTTAAGAATAATAATAACTTTTTCAGAAGGATATTGTTTTAATTGAGGTAATGGATACATTATTTAGCATGCAGCAGGCATTTAAACTATAGATGCAATATTAATAATGGTATTTTGACTTAATATTAAAAGGTATATTTATTAAAAAGGAATTTTAATAATTTAAAATGATTTTCTATTTTTCATAAGATAAGTAGTGGCAAGGCTGATATAGTATTCCTGTCCCCAATATTTCATTCCTCACTCCATCCATTTTCTTAGCAGTGTATGAAATTTTACAGTTTTCTTTCATTCTGAGGACGACCACTTTTCCATTCCTTAATGCTGGCCTTGGCCATGTGACTTTCCTAAACTAAATGCATGAAATAGAATTGATGATATGCCAGGTCTGAACCTAGAGCTCATGCATATTTATACCGACTCTGTTATGCCTCTGTAAATGCCAAGACAGACACATGCAAACTCACCTCTTGATCTGAAAAGCATGAAGAGACATACCTGGAGCAGTTTACCTTTAGCCAAGGCTGATCTAAATCAATAAAATAAGAAATTATATTCATGTAGATACTAAATTTGGGTAGTCTAAATGATTAAACTGATACAGCCACAATAGTTAATAAAGTGGGTTGAAGATGGAGCTCAGTGGCAGAGTGCTCACCTAGCATGTGTGAGGACATGGGCCCCATTCCCAGGACCACACTCACATGCAAAATGTTAATAAAGAGAAACTATATGGTATTCCAAGAAAAATGCAATAGAATATTATATTTTATAGTCCAAAAGCACTCTAATGAAAACATACTGAAATCCTTAAAATCCTAACAACTATAGCTAATACTTAGTGCTAATGAATTCTTTCTGGAAATACCTTGCTATATGCTAATGCTGTCACATGGTTAAGGGGAATACATTAGTTTCTTTTCACATTTTCAAATAAGTTAACAATTATCAGGGCAGGAGTCCAGTAAATGGAAAGGCCATGAATCTAACTGAAGGTGCAGATTATATAGGTTAAGAGGGGGAGAACAGAGGGAGAAAAACTGCCAAAACAGTTTCTATACTTCCAGGTATTTTTAATTCAGAACAAAGAAAAAAAAACATGTTATTATTGACTTCACTATGTTTCATGATCATGAGAATATTTATACTGTTTAGAAAATACAGAAAAAACACAAAAGCATGAATCATATGAATAACTATAAAGCAGTGATACCATAATGCCAATAACACCATAATTCTGATATAACCTTTATTAAAACTTATATGTGAATCTTTCCACATGTTATCCATACTTACAGTTTGTAACCTGGAGTCATCATTTATATGCTTCTCTCATATAAACTGTTACAAAGAATATGCTTTGAGCATTTTATAAATTTATTGGGTATCATGGAAAATATATTTGAAATATGATTTCATATTTAATTTTGATTCTCCATAGAATAATTTTGATATATTTGTAAGTTGCCTTTATATATTAGTGCAGTTAAATCTATCATATATTTTAACTATATTAAGGGGTGTTTCAAGTCATTCGTATTTCTTATAGGATTTATTAAAATATTCTATTTTAAATAACCAGTGCCTTTTCCTTTAGATTTTATTCCTTAGTAGATTACTGCTTAAGAAAACATGTACTACCTAGATTAACCAACTCAAACCCTAAGAAAGTTCTCTTTGTTTTATGGGAGAAGTTAAATGTTATGGAGTGCAGTGAAGAAAACATGTGGTCTCACCTGAGGATCACACCTGAGCTAAATGACACCAAAGCCCGTTCTCACAGTGGCTGCAGAACACACTGACCTCAGAGGGTGGAGTCTCTTTTTCTGCCGGTTCACCTGGGCTCACTCATGCGGCTGCAATCAGTGAACCTGGGCTGGACAGAGAGGGCCTCTCCTGAGGATCAGGTCCCAGATGGAAAGGCAGGAACAGCCAGGCCGCTGGGCTCTCTCTCCACTTGAACTTTTCATTCCTGAATTATTCTTGGTAGAGTGAGCTCCAACTGCTGAAAGAGCAAGGGCAGAAAGTCTCAGTCATCTTCCCTGGATGCTCCTGAAGGTCAGCAATGACATGCCCCAAACAGAAGGAGTCACAGCCACCCAGGGTCACTCATGGGGAGACATTCCAGCCCTGACGGGAGGAGAAAGGCCACTTCCAAAGGAGTGTTCACAGGGAGACAGGAGCAGGCAGAAACACTGCTCCTGCAGCCGCCCAGCCGCCCTTCAGGGTGGAGACTCTGGGGTGCACGCCTCTCTCAGATCTTTAAAGTGAAGTCTCAGTATACAGTGCTGAAAGGTGGGGTGTAGCAAACAAGGATCAAAGATAATTCATTAAGAATTGATTTTACTCGGGACAGATCACTTTCACAATTGTTTCTGGAAGCTGCAGGCTGCTCTTTATTTGAGTGCTGGGGATTGGACGCACTCACCTCCTGCTCAGGGTTGAAAGGAGCCTTGGGAGTCTGCTGACCAAATATTGCTGAGTCCCCATATGCTTTCCAGTTGACTGCGTGACAACACTGAAGAGTTTATCCACCTGAACCCACTTTGGGTCAAGGGAGGGGCTACTTGTCCTAAGGTCATCCAGTCCTCTCTCACCCTACCTTCAGGGACCCCTACTGGGAAATAGCAGAACCACCATGGCTCAGAGAATTCATAAACGACAGGCTTCCTTTTGTTGACCGGACATGTGGGTGGGAGGTCTGATGACAGGAACTTGAGCTGGCAGCTATGAACCCTGCAGTACCCCCCCTGGCAGGTCTCACATCTTCTCCTGGGCCTACATCAGAGGGGCAAGTATGAGAGCAGAGTGTCAAGAATGAGGAACCCAACCAAGCTGTTGCCATATGAGTCACAGGAATCGGGAGGACAAGGGACACAGGGATGACACGCATGCCTTGGTCCTCCACCCAGCCCACACGGGAGCCACCCTCGCTGCTGCCCTGATACCTCATGGGGACACAAGGGAACGGAGGGTGGCCTGTACCCAACACTTCCGTCTCTTCCCACTCCCTGCCCCTCTCTCAGCAGCGGCCTCAGAGAATCAAGTGGACGTGTGCTGCCTCCACCAGGGAATACCACTGATTCTTCATGGGAGGTTGTGACTTAAGCTTTAGGAGCCAAGAAGGGGTGAAGTGAGCATCAGAGAGAATGGGCTGAGCAGAGCCACCACCCTGGCCAGCTGCTTTCCTCCAGAGAAGTCGTGGTCTCCCCCAAACGTCTGTCCACCTTATTCATATGGAGTCCCATCTGTCTCTTGACCCTTCATTGATTCCTCCTGAGATGCACTTCACATGTCTGTGCAGGAAAGGCCAGGGTCCCTCTCAGCGGACCAGGGACATCCATTTCTCATGCAGACATCCTGATCTGTGAGAAACACCCTCTTTACCACATTATATCAGCGAGGTCATCCCTATCCTCTGTTCTGCAGGCAAGAAGACCAGGAGGACTGCCTCCATTGCCCAAGTGGAACGGGGTGACCTGTCAGGGAGCTAATGGGCTCCCTATAACTTGTTGGGAAGCCAGGGTCTGGAGTTCACATGTCCCCTTGTGGGTGGGAAGAGAGGGACACTTACCTCTGTCTCTGCCACATGCTCCTTTCATTTCACCTCCTTCACAGCAGCCTCTTTCTGCCCTACCTGACCCCAAGTGCCTTGGTGCAGGTCCTCTTTGATCAGCTTGACATCTGGGTCATGTTGGCAAATCCTGCAATCGATAGACCTGGATCAAACTCCTGTAGTGATCAATGGCACCCACAAGGAACACCGATGTTCCCCATCCCTTTCATAGCTGCACATGGACACAAGTCCACAGTGTTCCTTACAAACACAAAAGAACTTACACGAACCTTGTGCAATCTGTAGACAGAATCACCTCTGTTCCATGCCTTCTGCTAGGTAGGGCCTTCCACTGTCAGAGAGTAAATGCAGATAAAGCCTGTGGGGATAATCAAGACGTAGAAATAAGTGTACTGGGACCATGTAGCTATGGTAGAGTGCTGCCTGCCACCTACATGGCCCTGGGTTTGATCGCCACCACCACAAAGCAACAACGACAACAAAATGTGCATCCCTGTGTGTGTTTGTGTGTGTATGTGTGTGTGCACGCGTGTGTGTATAGTAGTAGTAGTGGTATTGACGCTCAGGGAAACTCTTCCGAAAGGCACAAAATGAAGGACAACAAAAATGTCCAGAGAGTAGCGTTCCACCTAAGTAGTAAGAATTCCTAACTATTAGCAATGGTGGACAAATGAGGCATTTATTAACAGCAGAAAATAACATGTGTTCTGATAACTTCATTAAGACTGAAACATCTGCGTCTGTACAAAGGAAGCTGTTCATCCAACCCTACATGCTCTCACCTGCACCCCAACACCCTGAAATCAACAGTTCTTTAGGGCTTCTAGAGCCAATTTCGTGGCAGGCTTGGGGGCATGTGCTTGTAATCTCAGCTACTCAGGAGGCTGAAGCATGCAGATTGAAGTTCCAGACCAGCCTCCGCAACTTAGCAAGACCCGTCTCAATAAAAACTAAGAGTGATGATGCATGTAGATCAGTGGTACAGCATCACGGGGTTCCATCCCCACTCCCACACTTGACCCAAAACAATCTCGGAGAAGCCTTCTTGCCATTGTCACTGCTGCTTGGTTCTCAGAGCCGCTCTTTGTCAAGTCTACCTGGAGGAAGGAAGGAATTGAGCATCCTACACACAGAATCAGCAAAGACTGAGAAGCCATGTCCCGATGAACCCGGCACAGACACACAATAGCGAAACTGAGCTTCTGGGGGCTCTTAGTGCTGATAACAACTGCTTTGTGGCACCCGGTGGCCTTCACAGTTCTTTGCAGTAACCGGGACACCCACCAGGGCTGATGAGTGTTTTCCAACTCCCCCTGATCACCAGAGGGACCCACCCCCAGCAGTTTTGGAAATCTAGAGTTGAAATTCCTACCCTCCTGACTGGGGCCTCAAGAAGTTGGCTCCCTGGCATGATAGCTCCAGCCTCTGAATCTCCCTCTTCTTGAGCCAGATCTCCCACAGAGAGGGAGCATAGTTCTTTCCGAGAACATGGAACCTAGGGACACTGGACCTTGGTCAGAGTCCCTGGGCTGCCAGACTCCGGCTACATGAGCCCAGCATGTGGGCTAACCCTAGAAAAAGTAGGGAGCTCACCAAAGCTGGCCACAGATGGATGGGCAGTAAGCCCCTGTGGGGATGGCTGGGTGTCCATAGAGACAGAGAAGAGCCATTTTCTGTCTCCAGATCACATCCAAATTTCCATGAGCCTGGGATGCAGAGGTGTGCAGCTGCTGAAACTGCAGGAACAATGCACAAAGGGCACTCACCTGTGGTGGAGTCAGAGCAGTCCTCCAGGTGAGACCAGCAGGCTCTGCTCCACTCTAAACCCAGGGATGGACAGTGTACCTCCTGTTGCAAAGACAGCAAGGCCTGCCGTCCCCCAGACTCACCAAGGTCTTCTGCTTGCATCTTCTGTCCCCTGATCTCCCTGTCTCAGGTAAGGAATCACACAGAGAATCAATGGAAAAAAGAACAGTCCGAGCAGCCCTTACCATGCCCAGCAGGTCTGGCCTGCCTCACCTCCCTTCATTCCTTCCCCAAACATGGAGGGGGACAGAAACAAATGCAATGGCCATCCTGGTAGGGTCTCACCCAGTGTGCGTCCTGGGCCATCTGTTCAAACTTGCTCACATATTGACAGTAAAGACCTGAGCACGAGGAGCTGCTTTCAGCCTGAGAGTGGACATCCGTCTTCCCAAACACCTGGACGAGCCACCGCCACTGCCCTCCCTCTTTCCCCAGACGGAGTGTCTCCTCACCTGACCTGAGTACGTCTGGGAGAGTGAGACTTCCTCTTGCCCTCCCCCAGGCAGGAAGCTCCTTGCCTCCTGGGTTTCCTGGAGGGGAAGCTGTCCAGTTAATTGCGGGTGGCCTGTCTCAATTTGTCTGGGACAGAGAAAAGACCTCCAAGCAACGTCCTCCCTTTCACTTGTGGGAGATCCTGTTTCCGAACCACTTACCTGGACTCTGAGCCACAGACTGAGCCATGCAGGCCCACGGCAACCAGGAAGCAGGGCACGCAGAGCACTTGGTCTGCCCTAGTGGAGAGCTCAGGAGCCTGGGGTCCTACTCAGCCTCTGGAGAGAAGAGTCCCTCCCAGCCCTCCCCAAACAGCTTCCATCCCTCCAGCTGGGTGCGACCATAGCCTGTGGTGCATGAAACTGGATTCTCTCCCTTTTACCTGCTGCAGGCTGACACACTGCCTTCAACCCAGGACAGACTTCTGTGTCCCCTACCTCATAGCTTCTGTGCTGGAGAGACCTGCCCCACTTCCGGACCCAGAAAGTAATGTGACCCTCTGTGGGAACCTGGAGACAGAAGAGGAGAGGGTCCAGGGGGTGCCCCATCTTCTCCCAGACAACAGAGGAAACAGCCCCACAAATTGGACTGCACTGCATCTGGGAGGGGAGATTTTACTCTGGAAGGGGTTCTTGGGGCCATTCCCACCAGGCTCTCGACCCCCAGCAGAAACTGAAGTCTGTTCCTCCAGGTAGCACAGCTACCTTTGAGGGTGTCTTGAAGTAATGGGACCCTTCCTACCTGCTGCCGGTTAACTGCATATTCTTCAGGGGTCTTCTCATGGGCTTTCAGTCCCTGCCTCCTTCTCTGTATCACAGACAACACAGAACCAGCTGATATGTAGGGGCCGGGAATGAGGGGCTCTGGAGAAGAATCCCAAGATGAACGAGGCTGGCCGTGGGAGCCTCCTCAGGGCAGCCTACATTGTCCCCATGCAGGGAGCTCTTCAGGGAGGGCCACCACATCCACCTGGTGACAGGTTCCCCTTCCTCTTCCTCCACATCCATGTGCCTCCCACCCCCTGCTTCTGCCCTTCCTTCTGGGGAACGCCTGCTGACCTGTGACTGAGTCTCTTTGGTGCTCTTGCCCTGGCCCTCAGGCTGCTTCTCAAGTCCCTGGGTGTTTGCATCACAATAGCTGGGGGCAGATGGAACTGCGGGGGTGGGGGATGGAAAGCACAAGGCTCAGGAGGCAAAGCTGTAATGCTGGCTCATGCAATAACTGTTGAGACCAGTGCTACCCTGGCTACCAAACATACACAAACTCATTCTCATGGGTCACTGTGGGAAAATATTACTTGTTTATATGAACTAGGACACTGGCTAGGAATTTGTAGAGCATGGAGTCCTTGTTATTTTTCTTTTTATGGGATTCGATACACCTGTGGGATGAACATACACATTACTTGTGTGTGCATACGTGTCTGCCATCAGAGTATGGGATACTTCCAGCACCTCAAAAGGGTTCTGTGTGCCTTTTCAGATAGTTACTCCCCAAATTACCCCAAGGCTGAACTCTATCATGACACACTAGTTTGCTTGCTTTCCCCCTTCATATCAGTGGCGGGTATATCATGTGGATGTTTCTCTGGACATGAACTCCAGAAGAGTCAGTCTCCTGTGTTTTCATGTGTAACTGCACTCTCTTCTTATTCATTGACCAATGGTACTTTATCACATGAAAAGAGCAGAAAGTATTTACTCATTCTAAACTTGGTATAGTTTCGGTCCTTTCTAGTTGTTAACAATTACAAATAAATATGAAATGGACCTTCTGCTACATATGTTATTTTAAATGTGAGCACTCATTTCTCTTGGGTCATAACCAGGAGTGGAATTGTTGGTTTATATCATGTCTTTGTCAGTTCAGACTACTTGAACAAAATACCTTAAAGTGGGTTGTTTAAATGACATCCATTATTTTTTGACAGTTGTGGAGTCTAAAAGTTCAAGATCAATGTGCCGGTATGGTCTGCTTCTCTTGATAGCTCCCTTTCTTTCTTTCTTTCTTTCTTTCTTTCTTTCTTTCTTTCTTTCTTTCTTTCTTTCTTTCTTTCTTTCTTTCTTTCTTTCTTTCTCTCTCTCTCTCTCTCTCTCTCTCTCTCTCTCTCTCTCTCTCTCTCTCTCTCTCTCTCTCTTTCTTTCTTTCTTTCTTGTGTGTGTGTGTTCCAGTAAAACTTTATTTGCAAAAGCAATGGGCCATTCTTGGCCAATTTTTTAAAAAATAGCAACTAGTTTTATTGCTAATAACAGTAATTTTTAAGTTTGCATTTTGTGACTCAGGGAACAGGTAACAAATGTGGATTTACTTAATCTCTTTTTTCAACTAATTATTATAATTTTTCATTATTCTGAATTAATATTGCCACCTTTATTCTGGATAGGACTTAAAGAGTTAGATTTGTTGAATTTAGAAACTATGTTTTCTACTCTATTCCATCTCTTAGTGGAACAGTTGCAATAGAATTATATTCAAAACTTATAAATTTTTATACATTGTTATTAAGAATGCAATTTAATAAATGCAAATGACTTTTCCTTTTTAATTATTTTTTTAGTTTTACAGACTGCATTTTGATTCTAACTTGTAGATGTTTTTTTCTTGCTATGCACCCACGTGGCATGGAGAGAGGGAGAGCAAGTTCATTGCCTCCTTTTCTTATAAGGGCTCCAATCTCATGGTGAGGATCCCATCCTCTTGATCTCAACTGTACCTAATTACCTTCCCAAAACTCATCTCCAAATAATATAACATTGATGGTTTGGGCTTCAACTTATAAATTTTGGGTATACATAGTTCAGTCTATGGAATTCTCCTCTTTGCTATCCCCATCATTCATTTTCTGCCATGCAACACATTACATTCCATTTCAACATGCCCCGAATCTAAATGCATTTTAGGATGACCTCCAATGTCTTCGGCACAAAGTCTCAAATAAATACCTTCTAAATTCTCTGTGGGTCAGTCCTAGGTACTATGTATCTTGAGGCACATTCCACACTCCTCCCTAGCTGTGAACCTGTGAAACCAGACAAGTTTTGTTTTCCACAATGGAATGGTAAGACAAGGGCATCCATTCCTTTCCCAAATGAGAGAAAGGAAATAGGAAATGGGTGATCTGTCATTAAGAATTCTAAGATTCCAAAATAAATTCCATTAAAATTCACGTCCTTAAAAACATTTCTCTCGTTTGATTTTCTGCTTTACAATCTTACTGGGGAGCAGATATCACTTCATGGTTCTGCTAGACAACCCCACCCCTTGGCTCAGAAAAGTGCTACCCAAATGCCTCTCTTCTGAGGTCTACCCATATTGTTCTGTACAAGATCCATGTGCTTTGAACTCTTGAAATCAAAGGAAGGAGTACTTTTGCTTCTTGAATCTGTGGTGGTAGTGACAATTCTGATTAACCTTGAGGCATATCCAAAATCGACTTTTATTTCTTTCCTTTAGTCCAAGCTGGCAGTGTTTCTATTGTAACAAATTGATCTATATTCTTAGGTCCTGCTGAAAATAGTTGATTACATCCATGGTTCATACCTATACTAATTGTATGTAATTATTGTTTAGCCACAACTTTAGTGTTCTCTTCAAAGGAAAGTTTCTTGCTTTTTGGTATATGTATAGGGGGAAGTTTCTCAAAATACCAAATTCTGGCTTATTTTTTGAAAGTGTATTTGAATTTCAATTTATTTTTTAAAAAATAACAATTATACACATTTATCGGATACCATGTTATGTTTTGATACAAGTACATAGGGTATAATATATATAAATCAGGTTAAATGTATCTACTACTCAAACATTTATTATTTGTAATGGTAAAATATTCACCATTCTTTCATGTAGTTTTTTAAAATAGTACATTGCCATTATTTATAGTCATGCTACTGTTCAATGGTACACCAGAACGTTCTGCTGATACATAAATGGAACTTAGTACCCACTGATTAGCCCATTCCCATTCTTCATCTCATTCTCTGTCTAGCCTGCCATAATGGCCATGCTTTTTAAAATTTCTCTGAGATCTACTATTTTAGATTTCACATATGAGATCATATAGTGCATGTATTTCTATGTCTGGCTTATTTCACTTAACATAATTTTCTCAGTTCTATACATGTTGTTGCAAATGTCAATGTTTCATTATTTTTAATGGGTGACTATTATCCATATATATATATATATATATATATATATATATATATATAGAGAGAGAGAGAGAGAGAGAGAGAGATAGATATCCATATATGTAGATATCATATATATCTAGATATACCACATTTTCTTTATTAATCAATCAATGGACACTTAGCCTCTTTTTCTTGGCTATAGTGGATAGAGGTACAATGAAAATGGGGGCATTCAGATTTCTCTTTGATATACGGATTTTCTTTGAATATATAATCCCAGGAGTGGGATTGCTGGATCATATGAGAGTTCTTTAAAATTTTTTATGAACCTCTGTAGCATTTTCCATAATAGCTACACTAATTTGCATTCCCATGGGTAATATGCAACAGCTCCCCTCTCTCTACTTCTTGCCAGCACTTGCTAGTTTTTTTCTTTTATAAAAGCCGTTCTTACCAGAACCCCATTGTTGTGGAGTGCATTTCCTGATGATTAGTGATGTTTAATATTTTTAATCTATCTGTTGGCTCTTTGCATGTCTTCTTTTGAGAAATGTCTATTGCATGCTTTAAAAAAAAAACAGGTTTTATACACACACACACACTTTTTCAGTTGCTCCTGAGTCTTTGGAATTCTTTGTATATTCTGGATATTAAATGCTTTATCAGATGTATAGTTTGCAAATATTTTCTCCCATTCTGCAGGTTGTCTCTTCACTTTGACAATTGTCTTCTTTGCTTTGCAGAAGCTTTCAGTTTGATGAAATTCTGTTTGCCTATTTTTTCTTTATTTCCTCTGCATTTGTAGTTTTATCCCAAAAATCTTTGCTCATTCCAATGTCTTGAAATATTCTCCCTGTGTTTTCTTCCATTAGTTTTATAGTTTTATGTCTTATATTTAATCCTTCATTTCATTTTGAGTTTATTTTTCTAACCCATGAAAGATCAGGGTCTGGTTTCATTCTTCTTCATGTGGATATCCAGTTTTCCAAGCCCAATTCAGTGCCATTTATTGAAAAAAATTCTCCAGTGCATGTTTTTAATTAAGCACTGTTGTTGAAAATAAGTTTATTGTGGATATATGTGTTTCATTCTGGGATCTCTTTTCTCTTCCATTTGTTTATGTGTCTGTATCTATGCTACTACCATACTGTTTTGATTACTACAACTTTGTAATATGTTTTGAAGTCAGGTAGTCACATATTATATTGTCTCCTTTGTACTATTTGCTCAAGATAAATTTGGTGACTCATGTTGTTTGGGGGTACCATATGTATCTTAGGACTATTTTTTCTAGGTCTGTGTAGAATATCATTGGTATTTTGAGGAATTGCATTGAATATGTTGATTGGTTTGGACATTTTGTCATTATTGATTCTTTGAATTCATAAACACAAAATGCATTTCCAAATTTTATGTTCTCTTCAATTTTTTATCAATATTTTATAATTTTTAATGTACAGTATTTCATATTTTGCTTAGCAGTTCCTTCTTCAACCCCTCATTCTTTTTATGCATTTTACTGTAAACACTTAAAAGGAGTCATTGATCTCTTCAACTTTGTGCTTAGAAATCTCCTCAACTAAATATACATTATAATTTCTTACAAATTTCACCTTCCAAACAAGACTAATGTTTACTTATCCTCACCAAAATCTGGAACTAACCCTTGGTAGTGGCTACACAGTTCATTACCTGAAGTGTTAGAATTTTTCAGAGCTATCAGTCCTGATAGAATACTTTCTATTTAGTTTCTTATTCTGTCTATGGTAATGACTGAATAGTACTGACCTTCTTGCACGTTTAGGTTTTTATGAAGGGGTAGTGTGTGAGAGGGTCTTCTTTACTTGCATGTTGTCTTCAATGGAATGATAACAGGGTTAATTCAAAAGTGCACTTATTTAGAGGAAGAAGTTGGGGGTGTGAATGCGAAGGTAGACTCCTTGAGGAAGTATATAAGATGAGAAGGGCACTTCTCTCAGGCAAGGGAAGGTAGGAAATTAAGGGGGAGCCAGTAGGGAAGAAAAAGAGGGGCAGGGTAGGCTTCCTCTTAAAGCACTTTCCCCATTGCATACCATAAATATAAATATGTGAAGGATCGTGAGAGGAGGAACTTCTGGATTATCTGAGTGAGAACTAAATGCAAACATGTATCCTTATAAGACAGACAGGAAAGAGTATAGACAGAGAGAGGCAGAGGAGAAGGCCATATGAAGATGGAGCAGAGAAAGACATGGCCATAAGACAATGAATGTGAAGGAAAGGCAGCAGTCCATATTATCTACAAGAAGCAAGGAATAGACACTTCCTGTAGAAATATGAGTGGGAGGGCATCCCTGATGACACTTGGAAATCAGACCTCTGGCTTCTATAATTGTGATAGAATATTTCTATTGTTTTAATCCACTAAGATTGTGGCAATTGCAGAAGTTCCAGGAAATAAATATAGGAAGCATAGTGACCAGGCTTGGGTTTTAGCATGGTAGCGGACATGAGGAAGAAATCCCCATGCTGCAAATTTTCTGTGGGATTGATGGCAGGAACTAAAATCTAAGACCAATGAGCTTTCTCCAGGATGTGTTTGCTTCACTTTATTTTACCTCTGGTACTGGTAGTGTCAGCATACTCCTTCTTTTGGAGCTTACCTTTCTGTACTGATACTGACAGAATTAATTTCTATGAATAGCTATAACAATCTTTCTTTGGAGGATGCTTTGTGATTAGGTCCTGTCCGTATTGATTCTGGAGAGGGTCTCTCATTATGTTTTGGGCCCTGCAGAAAAGGGATGGCAGGGTTCACCACAAGCTTCATTGTGGTCCTGAGAGATATTTGTTCCCCTCCATGGTATCAGTGGAGACCAATTACCACTGTCAGTTATTGCAGCAAAAACTGAGCACTGAGCATGATGTTGAAATTTTGCACTTTCCATGCTAAAATGAGGCAGTGCCAGGCAATACCCATCACCTGCCCAACTACAAGTGGAAGGAGATCTCAAAAAGGAGAGAGCTTGATTAAGGGATGCTTTAAATGCAAGGGAAACACTGAGCAGAACCTTGACTAATTCACATATATAGCTCACTAGAATAAATATACCAAAAGTTTCATAACTGAATTAAAGTTTGGAATACCACCCAGATTTTCAGTGTGACTTCCATGCGGCACATAAAAGAAGCACACCAGAATAACAATGCAAAGACTATTAAAACAGGTGCAATTTGCACTACAGCCCACAAAAGTAGGCCAAGGCCTCATGTGCCAAACATAAAGTGGGTGACTGCTGGCTGATACAGAAGATTTAAGTAGGACCCAGGGTACCGTACCATCATACCCACAATGTACAGGGTACAAACAAATGTGCTAGGAATACAAAAAAGACATACACCAACCCAATTGAAATACTTAGCATCTTCCACAGGTGACCAGTGATGGATTAAAAAAAAAACCGTTTTATTAGTGCATTCTAATTGTACCTAATAGTGGGGCTCATATCGACATAATCATACATGCATGGGATGATTTACTCCAGTTCAGTCCCCACAGTCCTCAGTACTTCCTCTTTCTCTACCCTTCTCCCCATGACAAACCTTTCTGAGTATCATTTTTACCTACTAGACTTAGGCATTTAAATGTATTTTCTATACATCATAGTAATTATTTTACTGCTGTTTAAATTGTACCATATTTAAGCAGTGGGAGCATCCTTGAGTTTGCTCCTAAATCCTTTTAAAAAGAACCAATATTCATTGATAATATCCTAGCTTTGAAGTATAATGAGATCTCATGTAATCTTGGTAATTTCCCTGGAGCCCTTCTTGAGGAATAAACCATAGAAATTTAGAGTTCAAAATTTCTTAGAGAGATGTTAGTGTATGGGTTATTAGTCATCCTTAAATTTTACCTATAAAACTAAGATGCAGAAGAGTTTACAATGATTGTTGCATGTGACAATGTTTATACCGAAGAAACATTAAAATTTTGGGGTGAATAGGAGTGTACGTGAAAGCAGGAGATTACCAATCAACCTATTTGTTGATTGTAGCAGCAAAAGGATTGTATTTTCAATTAAATGCTAATGGAGCGGGAATGTTGAAAAAATAGGAGATAACTAGATAATTTCAAAGTTCCCCATATTAAAGAGCCAATTAAAAAGAGTCAAAAAAAAAAGAGACAATGGATGTGAATATAGAGTTGACCATTATAATTAAAATTCAAACTTTCCTATATGTCAGCAATATCCCAAAATATATCCGAAATATTATTTGGTTAAATAACTATGTTATATAACTAAATATAAACGTATATTAGTATTGAGAGATCACAAGGATATACATTGTCAAATTAAAAATATAAGGTATATGAAAGTGTGCATATGCCACTATGATGTATTTAAAACCATTTTTTGTGCATGTTGGGGGAGGGTAGGTAGATATGTATAATATCACTATCTCTATAAGTAACTTTAAATAATATAACTGAAGGCTATTCTATTTCTGTGGTTCAAATATTTTAAATACCCTGAACTAATGTAATATAAAAACTTTCTAAAACTTCTAAGTCATTAATAGAGGTAGATTTCCATGAGGAATGAAAATGGAAATGTCAAGTAATAAATTCATGAAAAATGGTAAGAACCTTGAAAGCTGTTACTCAGAAATTTGCAATATTAAAATTAAAGAATCAGGTAAATTTATGGAAAATCTCGTTAATTAAATTTATCTAATTCATGCAGAATTTAGAGGGAATATTTTTATTATCATGGCAGGTAATTTGTTTGTCTACATTACAGAGGAGCAGAAATATTTGTTCTGGAGCTCGTGCAACAACTACCACATATATACTATATGCCAGCAACTCCTCTATGCACTGAGATAGACCAATAAAAAAGAAATCTCTGCCTTCATGATCTTATATTTGCTGTAGTAACTGACAAACTGCAGCCCCTGTGCCAAACTTGGCTTGCTTCATGTTTTTGTATGACCTCAAACTGAGAATGGTTGTTGAAATTGTAAACGGCTAAAAAAACCCAAAGAGCAATATTCTCTAGCATATAAAATTATTTGAAACATAAATTTTAATTTCATAAATGAAGTTTTATAGGAACACAACAATCCCCATTCATTTCCATAATGTCTATTACTGTTTTGTGCTAAAATGCAGAAATTGAGTACTTGTGACAAGGATCATATCTGGTTCGTGAAACCTAGGATATTGCCCATCTGGTTCTATACAGAAAAAGTTTTCCAGTCCCTGTTCTAATAAGCTTTGAGATTAAATTTACATAATTTGAGAACAAAAGCAAAATGAAGAAAGTTTCCCATACACTTTTATTTTGCAAGTTTTAATACCTAATTGGAGAAGAAAAGCAACACAAAATAACTTTACCACCTAACTTATGAAGGTAGAAAATGATAAAAGTTATAAAATTGTTAATATACAAAGATTAAGGTAAAAAAGTTTGCCCAGTTTTAGCACACAAATTATATTTTTAAAGCAAAAACTTGCCCAGAATCCATAAGTTATATAAGGTTTCTATAAAAGTTATGCCCATGCTCTTTTCTTTTCTTCTTTTGTTTTGCTAACAACACCTAACATGAGAGCTACTCTCTCAATTTTAAGTGTATTATTGTTGACAATAGGTAGAAAGTTGTACAGCACATTTCTAGAGCTTTCTAGATGAATACATGTTGCTTGACTAAAACTTTCAGGCAGCGAATTAGTACTCCTCATTTCTTCCTTCCATATCTCCTAGAAACTACCATTCCACTCTCCCATTATATGAATTTGACTTGTTTTAGATACCAAAAATAAATGGAATTATGCAATATTTGCCTGTGACTACATGTTACTGAGTATAATGTCTTCAAGTTTTATCCATGTTCTCACATATAGTAGAATTTCCTTAAGGCTGTATATTATTACCTTATGTGTATATACCATGTTTTATTTATCCATTTATGTGCTGGTGGACATTTAGGCTCATTTCATATGTTGGCTGGTGTCAACAGTGCTGTAATGAACATAGGAGAGCTAATACCATTTCAAGATTCCAATGTCAATTGCATAAATTGATACATATGTACATTGACTTTTTTATATGTCAAAATGTCTTTTTTACTGATTCTTTTTATTTATATATAAGATTTGGACACATCTTGGCATAATCACAAGAGCATGGATTATCATTTACTCTAATTCAGTACTTCACTCCTGTCCTTCTCCTTTCCCCTGCTTCCCTCCCTCTATTCTACAGAACTTTCTGCAATTTATTTACAGTATTTTTCCTCTTAAAATTAGCGTCTTGTGGATATACTTGATGTTGGGACTCACTGTGCTGCATTCATGCAGGCACCTACCTAAGTTCAGTCAGATCCATCCCACTGTTCTTCCCTTTTCCTGTCAATCCTTTTTCCCACTCAATCCCTTCTGTCTACTCTACTGATCTTTCCTCTATTTTGATGAACGTCCCTCTTCCTTTTTTTCTTTCTCTCTTTTTTTCTCACCCTCCAGCTCTTATTTTGGATTAGCTTACACAGATCAGAAAAAAACATTTGACCCTTCACTTTTGTGGACTGGCTTATTTCAGTTAGCCCGAGAGTCTCCAGTTCCATCCATTTACTGCCAAATGCCATAATTTCATTCTTTTTTCTGGCTGAGTAATATTCCATTGTGTATATGTACCACCTTTACTTTATCCATTCATCTGTTGAAGAGCACCTATGTTGGCTCCATTGCTTAGCTATTGTGAAGTGTATTGCCATAAACATTCATGTGGCTGTGTCATTGTAGTAGGTTGATTCTAAATCAATTTGGATATATACAGAGGAGTGGGATAACTGGGTCATATGGTGTTCCCATTCCTAGGTTTTCTTTAAGGAATTTCCATACTTCTTTCCAGAGTCGTTGCACTAATTTGCAGTTCCACCAACAATGTATGAGTGTATCCTTCTCCCCACATTCTTGCCAACATTTATTATTATACCTATTCTTGCAAATTGACATGATGCTTGTAGTGAGGCGAATGTCAATGTAGTTTTGATTTGCATTTCCCTAATTGCTAGACATCATACATTGAATTTTGATATATATCTAGAAGTGGAATTGTGAATCATATGGTAGTTTTATTTTTTATGTTTTGAGAAACTTCCATACTATTTTAGAGAAATACTATATCATTTTACATTTTAACACTGTACAACAGTTACAATTTCTCCAAACCTACGCCAACATTTTTGCTTTGTTTCATTTTGATAATAGTGATCCAAACAGGCATCAGATGGCTTTTCATTGTGGTTTTGATTAAGACTTCTGATGATTAGTGATACTGAACAGTTTTTCATACACCTGCTGGCCATTTATATGTCTTCTTTAAGAAATATCTTTCAAGTTTTTAGATCATTTTTAATATGGTTGCTAGGTTCTGGGGTTTTGTTTGTTTTGTAGCACTGGGGATTGAACCCTGGGGTGCTTTACCACTGAGTTACATCCCCAGACCTTTTTATTTTATTTTATTTTTTATTTTGAGACAGGCTCTCATTAACTTGCTGAGACGGGCCTCAAACTTTGGGAAGTTGGCCTTCAACTTGTGATTCTCCTGCCTAAGCCTCCCCAGTAACTACGATTACAGGCATGTGCCACCCTGCCTAGTTGTTTTATTTATTTATTTTTTATTATTGAGTTCCAGAAGTTCCTTAAATATTTTGGATAGTAGCCTTTATCAGATTCACGAGTATGTTTTTCTTAATCTTAGATTGCCTTTTCAGTATGTTGATTGTTTCTTTGCCATGCAGAAGTTTTTAACTTAACGTAGTCATACTGTTTATATTCAGTTTTGTTGCCTATGCTTTTGGTGTCATATCCATGAATTAGTTGCTGGGATAAATATTGTGAAGAATTTCCCCTATTCACTCTTAGAAATTGTATGGGTTGATTTTGTATATGGTTTGAGGTCAGTGTCAAATTTCGTTTTTTGGCAAAGGCGCATCAAATTTTCCTAACACAATTATACAATTTACTGAGGAGGATCCTTTTTTTATTATGCATTCATGGCACCTTTGTTGATTCTTGTTGAAGATCAGTTGATCACATGTGTGTTGCCTTTTTATATGCTCTTTATTTTGTTCCTCAGGTTTATATGTCAATACCATAATGTTTATTACTGGAGATTTATAGTATATGGTAAAATCAAGTAGTGCAATGTCTCTGGATTTTTTTTTCAAGATTAATTTGGCTATTTGTGACCTTTATATTTGTTTAATAATTTTAGATTTATTTTTGTTTTTATATAAATGACATTGGAATCTCAGGGATTTCAATGAATCTATAGATTTCTCTGCATAATATAGACAATGAAACAATTTTAAGTACTCCAATGCATGAAATGTCTATTTGTCTTATTTAATTTCTTTTAGCAATATTTTGTAGTTCTCAATATATTAAGTCTTTCACCATCTTAGTTAAATCTATCCCTAAGCATTTTATTATTTTGGTGTTATTTAAATTGGCTGGTTTTCCTTATTTCTTTTCTAGTTTGTTCATAGATAACATATAAATGAAATTGATTATTGATTGTTGATTTTTTTCCTGAATATTTATTGAATTTATTAGTTCTAATAGTTTTTTTAAAGAATGTTTTTGTGTTTTCTATGATAGAAGCATATAATCTACAAACAGGGAAAATTTTACTTCTTCCATTCTAATTTGGATGCCCTTTTATTAATCTTCCTTTCTGAATTGCTGTTACTACTACTTTGTTGAATAAAGTGAGAAATGTGATTTTTTTGTCTTTTTCCATAGCTTAGAGAAAAGGGTTTGTTTTTTGCCATTGAGCTTGATGTTAACTATGGACATTTCATGTATAATCTTTAATATGTTATGGTAATTTCCTTCTTTTTCTAGTTTGTTGAAAAATTATATTATGATGTAGATGAATGATTTTCATGCACCTTTTAAGATGATCGTGATTTTTCTCTTCATTGAGTAAATGTGCTATATTGCATTAACTGTATGCCATGGACGAACCAATTTTGTCATTGTGTATGGTTCTTTTAATGTGTGATGAAATTCAGTTTGCAATTTGTTTTGAGGATTCTTGCATTCATGTTCATCAGAGACACTGACCTGGAGTTTTCATTTCTTGTGATCTATTTCTCTGACTTTGGTAACAGAATTATTCTTCCCTCATAAAATAAATTTGGAAGTATTCTCTCTTCGAATTTTTGAAAGAATTGTTGAAGGATCGGCATTAATTCCTTCCTATATGTTTTGTAGAATGAATCAGTGAAGGCATCTCATCCTGGATTTTCTTTCTGGGAAGTTTTTGATTACCAATTCAATCTTGAAATGAGTCTGTTCAGACTTTGTACTCCATGAGTTAATTTTGGCACGTTGTATGTTTTTAGAAATTTAACCGTTTTTTCTAAGTTATCCAGTTTATTGCTATATATTTGTTTATGAAAGTATTGTATGAGCCTCTTTATTTCTGTGACTTCCTTTGTAACATCTCTTACTTATTTTCTGATTTTATTTATTTGAATTTTGGCCCTTTTTTTCTTCGTCTCACTGAAAGTTTGTCAATTTTGTTTGTTTTCAAAAAGCCAACTCCTAGTTTCATTGAAGTTTTTCTATTTTGTTTATTCTTGCCCCAATCATTGTTCTTTTGTTCCTTCTTCTAACTTTGGGCTTAGTTTCTATTTCTTTTATAGCTCCTTGAGGTATAAAATTAGGTTGTTTATTTTATATCTTTCTTCTCTTTTAATGTGGGCATTACTATAAACATCACTGATACTATTGCTTTTGCTGTATTCCATAAGTTATAGTATGTTGTGTTTTTGAATTTACTTGTTTTAAGATATTTCACAATTTTTTTCTTGATTTACTCTTTAGCCCAATGAGTAGTCAAGAGAATGTTTCTAATTTTCACTTATTTCTCAATTTTCTAGTTTTCCTTCTGTTATTAATACTAATTTTATTGTATTGTGGTCAGAAGAGATACTTGGTATTATATCAAGTTTCTTAAATTTGTTATGACTTATGTACTGACCTAATGTGTGCTATCCTGGAGAAAGATCTATATGCACTCAAGAAGATGTATATTCTGCTGTTGTTGGATGTAATGTTCTGTATAGGTCTGTAAGTTTCATTTGGTCTGTAGTGTAAATTAAGTTCTCTGTTTCTTTGTCTTTTTCTGGCCTGGATGTTTCCTCCTCTATTAAAAGTGGGGTGTTAAAGTCAAAGAGAACACAATTTAATGGAAAGAATAATTTCTCAGAACCGCATTTGTAAACTAATGTGGGATTTTAAGACAGGATTTCTTTCTGGAGTTTGACTTGAGTGCCATCTTTTGGCAGTTGTTTAGTGACTTCTGTACAATAGCAGAAGAACCATTTGGTGGTTCTTATTCTAGATTCTAGTAGTATCCGTATCATATAAAATTGCATTTTATTGTAGAATATAATAATGAGCCTCACTCTTTTGTTCTACAACAACTTGCCTCAAAGGTATTACCTTAAGGATTAATTCTCCATATTGCATAACAGTAACTCACAGAGATATTGAATACACATGTTTTAGTCAGCTTTTCTGTTACTGTGACTAAAAGAGCTGAAAAGAACAATGTAGAGGAGGAAATGTTTATTCTTACTGAGTTTCAGAAGTCTGTAGATGATGACTCCATATCTCTGGACCAGAGGTGAGGGAGATCATCATGGCCAAAGGGCAGGGTGGAAGAAAGCTCAGGACATGGTAGCAAGACACAGAGAGAGCTCCCCATATCAGGGATAAAATATATACCCCCAAGCACGCCCTCAGTGACCTACTTACTCCAGCCATACACTACCTGCCTATAGTTACTAATGGATATGGACAATAAGAAATTCCCAAAAGAATGAGGCCTGAGAAAAATAAAAAGGAGTAAAAATGAACTCCATGCATTGACAGCTTTCATCTCCCTAGACGAATGTCTTCCATATGCTGGTTGCAGGTAAAGATAACAGTCTCTAGGAGGTGCTATCTCCTCCGAAGCAAAATCCGTTTTAGGCACTGTCCATATACCTTGACTGAAAGGCTCACATTCCTAATCAAGCAAAAGTGACACATGTTCACTAGACCACTCCTCAAAATAACCTATATAAACCCCGTCCCTTTCTTTGTTCAGTGGCTCATTTTCCACCAGGAGAGTGGGTCCACGGCACCATTTCATCCCCCTGAATAAAGAGCTGAGATGATGCATGAGGTTTGGGTTCTGCCCGGTCTTTTTTGTGCTAACAGTTACCACCCAGTAATCCCTATCAGTGGATTAATTCACTGGTTTGTTTAAGGCCCTGATATTTCAATGATTTCACCTCTGAACCTTCTTCCATTGTGTCACACCTGAGCTTTTGGGGGACACCTAATATATAAACCATAATGACTCATTATGCACTACATAGTATATTTCAGTGTATTATATAATTATAATTACTTATAATCACTCAATGAATTCCGTACTATTATACATTTTAAAGATCAACCACAGGGAAAGGAAATCATAAATATAAATTGTCCAGAGTCACAAAGGTAATATGTAGCAGAGAGATACGTGGTACAGGGAAGTCTTAACCTGAGGTCTGTTTGATTCCAAAAACCATGCCTTTAAATAACAAGTTATTTAGTTTTACTTTTAACAACTAAATATGCCTTAAGTCTCATCACTTGATGTATTTTCCTTTTGCAATTTTTCTTTTCAGTTAGCACAGTTGTATTCTGAAAATTTTAATGTAAAGTTTCTACTACTTTCTGCACAGAATCTGAAATTAAAAGAACTAAAGACGTAAGGTAGTCCAAGAAACATGGTTGAATATGCAATTTAAATTGATTAAAACAAGACTGTTTCCTTAAATGTGGTCATTTCAGCTTTCACTTGTTCTAATTCTCCAATGTGCAGAAAGCAAATGAGCTTCCCTGAATCATCACATTGAAAAAGATGAAATCAGTCATTAGTGGTTTTCATTCAATTAATTTTGTCCAGGACTAGTAACAAGTCAACCTGACCAGGAAGTGAATTAAAATACTGGAGACTTTAGCTAGCATTTTTTGATGGTTGTGTTAAGTTGCCTTCATTTTATAAGTGGTCATTTAGACATAAATAACTTTGCTTACTCAGTTTTAACCCATGTTAACTGGCATATGTTTTCCACGGTAGTGCTAAAGGTCAAGAATATCCTTGCAAAATCATCCTGATGTATTTTGTAAGTCTCTTGAGGATGTGCCTTTTATTTATGTGCCTGTTCTATAACTGATCATATGGTATTCATCTTTTTAAAAAGGCAATTAATTGGAAAATCTTATGAACAAAACACCTATGAATATATGTGATGTGTAGGATCTATATAATGTTAGTATTTAGCATCTCTTAATGAGCAAGAGGAAATCTTTACTAATAGAAATACATTCTTAGATGAAGAATACATTCTTAGATAAATTGTATAAAGACAAGATTAGAGCCCTCATGATCCAATCACCTAAAGGTTCCACCTTTGAATACTTCTACCTTGGGGACAAAGCCTTCAGCATATGAACTTTTGGGGGACATTTCAGATCCAAACCATAACAAAGACCTGCTATGCTGTAGATTATGTAGTTCAATTTTAGCATCAGGAGTCAAATTATAACTCTGGATGAGCTGCATATGGAAAAGTGTATAAAAGGAAAAAAGATGGAATCATATTTAGAACAAATCTTTCAAAGAAATTATAATCATGTAGTGCTAAATTATAGGGATGTTTATAATTTTTAATAGAGAACATAGAATGATATATTTTCAATTAACAGCAATATGCACATGTTAAATGAGTGCAGTTGCTCAAAACCATCTCTATAGGAACTTCTATTTTTATTTCCATTATGCTGCCAGAAGTCAAGTATATCATTACATTTTTCTTTATAATTCCTTCCTGGATTATCATAGTTTTCTGTATATCATTAGTATTACCAATCCTTTATAACATTAGGTTAGATTTCACTTTTGAAAATGCCCCAGGGCCAATCTGTGTCTAGGTTTTGGTAGATTGTAGCAGTTAGGAAGACTAATTTAGATTAAATAGAAAAAGGACAGTTGACTTTAAACATGTTGAAGTATCTTTATCCTCTGGCTAGAAGTACTTGAAGCCATTTTTTAGAAAGTAGCTATATGTATGATTATAGATTGGTAGTGTGAGTTGATGTTTGGTTACAAGCTTTGAAAGATTTTGACGTCTTGGATACATAGAACCAAGTAGGTTTAATAATATAATTTGCAATAATCCAAAATCTTATGGCTTCATTTTTACCTCATTTATGAAAATGTTTGTGAGAATTAAAATATGGATATTATACAATCTTAGTCATTAGTTAACTATTATTATAGGGTATACAATAAAACAATTTCATTCTCTAATGAAAATAAAGCTATCAATTAAGTCACCACCATGCAAATCTGAAATGTTAATTATTAAAAAGTGGGAGCTCAGCCAGGTGACGTACACCTGTAATCCCAGTGACTTGGGAGACTGAGGCAGGAAGATCAAGAGTTCAAAGCCAGCCTCAGCAAAAGTGAGGTGCTAAGCAACTCAGTGAGACCCTATCTCTGAATAAAATTTAATATAAGGCTGGGGATGTGGCTTGGTGGTCGAGTTCCCCTGAGTTCAATCCCTGGTACCCCCAGTAACAGTCATTAGGACAGTCATTAGGTTTTATCAAGTTCAGTCCCTGGCACACCCAGTACCAAAGTGGGAGCTCAGTTATTAGGTTTTATCAAATTGTATCATATGCTTTCAGATGGCCTTTCTTTCCTGTATTAAGTATACAAGTAGGAATCAACACAAACTAGGTGGTATAATGGTGGACTGAAGAAATTTGTTAATTGTCTCCTCCATAATAGCAATGAAAACAGTGGAAAATTGTGAAAAGCAATTTTTTGAGTGTTTTAGAAATTAACTGAATACTTAACAACAATGTGATGAATACTTATCCAGATATTCAAGAAAATCTGCTCTACCTTTGTTAAATCCCACTTGACATACTCACATACTCTTTTCTAAGCTCTTAAAAGCCTTGAAAATCAACACTTTAAAACTCTCAGAGAGGGAAGTTAAGGTTTGGACCTCCTCCAAGCCTACCTTTTACATATCCTTTTTCCCATTTAACCTAACTTGCAATGACCTAGAAAAATCCGATAACAGAGCAATTTTATTGTTGATCTAACTGTTAAACATCACAGCTACCTGAAGTTGCAATAATGACTAGAGAAATAAGGAGTCAGGCCAAAGACCTAAGAGAAAGATCAAGAGTGTCTTTAAAAATCACTGACATATGCATAAGTGATCTATGAGTTAATATGCAAGTTAAGCTCCATGATTTTAAAGTCTCACCAGCAATGCATGAATGTATAATTTATCCACATCCTACCCACACTTGTTATTTTTCCACTAAAAAGAACATTCTTTCATGTGCTTCTTGGCCATTGGTTTATCTTCTTTTCAGAAGTGTCTATTCGGATTCTTTTTTCCATTTTCAAATGGATTATCTGTCATTCTATTATTGAGTTACAAGGTTCTTCATATATTCTGGATAAAAACCCTTCATAGATAAATCATCTATTAATATTTTTCCTATTCTGTGGGTAGTATTTTAACTTTGTTGAGAGCATAATTTGCAGTATATTTTTTTAATTTTATGAAGTCCAATTGACTTACTTATGAATCTTTAAGAATGTGCCCATTTTATCCCAGTTACCTAATTGAGTGGTATAATGCATTGATACTTCTTTTTTTTTTTTTTATTGTAAACAAATGGGATACATGTTGTTTCTCTGTTTGTACATGGCGTAAAGGCATACCATATGTGTAATCATAAATTTACATAGAGTAATGTTGCTTGATTCATTCTGTTATTTTTTCCCTTCCCCCCACCCCTCCCACCCCCCTTTACCCTCTATACAGTACTTCCTTCCTCCATACTTGCCCCCCTCCCTAACACTAACTCTAACCCTAACACTAACCCTTCCCTCCCCCCCATTATGTGTCATCCTCCACTTATTAACGATATCATTCGTCCTTTGGCTTTTTGAGATTGGCTTATCTCACTTAGCATGATATTCTCCAATTTCATCCATTTGCCTGCAAATGCCATAATTTTATCATTCTTTATGGCTGAATAATATTCCATTGTATATATATACCACAGTTTCTTTATCCACTCATCAATTGAAGGGCATCTAGGTTGGTTCCACAGTCTGGCTATTGTGAATTGAGCAGCTATGAACATTGATGTGGCTGTATCTCTGTAGTATGCTGATTTTAAGTCCTTTGGGTATAGGCCAAGGAGTGGGATAGCTGGGTCAAATGGAGGGTCCATTCCAAGTTTTCTAAGGAATCTCCACACTGCTTTCCAGAGTGGCTGCACTAATTTGCAGCCCCACCAGCAGTGTATGAGTGTACCTTTCTCCCCACATCCTCGCCAACAACTGTTGTTGCTCGTATTCTTTTTTTTTTTTTTTTTTTTATTGTAAACAAATGGGATACATGTTGTTGCTCTGTTTGTACATGGCGTAAAGGCATACCATTTGTGTAATCATAAATTTACATAGAGCAATGTTGTTTGATTCATTCTGTTATTTTTTCCCTTCCCCCCACCCCTCCCACCCCTCTTTACCCTCTATACAGTACTTCCTTCCTCCATACTTGCCCCCCTCCCTAACACTAACTCTAACCCTTCCCTCCCCCCCATTATGTGTCATCCTCCACTTATCAGTGATATCATTCATCCTTTGGCTTTTTGAGATCGGCCTATCTCACTTAGCATGATATTCTCCAATTTCATCCATTTGCCTGCAAATGCCATAATTTTATCATTCTTCATGGCTGAGTAATATTCCATTGTATATATATACCACAGTTTCTTTATCCACTCATCAATTGAAGGGCATCTAGGTTGGTTCCACAGTCTGGCTATTGTGAATTGAGCAGCTATGAACATTGATGTGGCTGTATTTCTGTAGTATGCAGATTTTAAGTCCTTTGGGTATAGGCCAAGGAGTGGGATAGCTGGGTCAAATGGTGGTTCCATTCCAAGCTTTCTGAGGAATCTCCACACTGCTTTCCAGAGTGGCTGCACTAATTTGCAGACCCACCAGCAATGTATGAATGTACCTTTCTCCCCACATCCTCGCCAACACCTGTTGTTGCTCGTATTCTTGATAATCGCCATTCTAATTGGGGTGAGATGGAATCTTAGGGTGGTTTTGATTGGCATTTCTCTTATTACTAGAGATGTTGAACATTTTTCCATATGTTTGTTGATTGCTTGTAGATCTTCTTCTGTGAAGTGTCTATTCATTTCCTTAGCCCATTTATCGACTGGATTATTTGAATTCTTGGAGTAGAGTTTTTTGAGTTCTTTATAGATTCTGGAGATTAGTGCTCTATCTGAAGTATGATTGGCAAAGATATTCTCCCACTCTGTAGGCTCTTTCTTCGCATTGCTGATAGTTTCCTTTGCTGAGAGAAAGCTTTTTAGTTTGAATCTATCCCAGTGCTTGATTCTAGCTTTTATTTCTTGTGCTATGGGAGTCCTGTTAAGGAAGTCTGATCCTAGACCAACAAGGTGAAGATTTGGACCTACTTTTTCTTCTATAATCTGCAGGGTCTCTGGTCTGATTCCAAGGTCCTTAATCCATTTTGAGTTTAGTTTCGTGCATTGTGAGAGATATGGGTTTAGTTTCATTCTGTTGCATATGGATTTCCAATTCTCCCAGCACCATTTGTTGAAGAGGCTATCTTTTCTCCATTGCATATTTTTGGCACCTTTGTCTAGTATGAGAAAATTGTATTTATTTGGGTTTGTGTCCGTGTCCTCTATTCTGTACCATTGATCTACCTTTCTATTTTGATACCAATACCATGCCGTTTTTGTTACTATTGCTTTGTAGTAGAGTTGAAGATCTGGTATTGCAATACCCCCTGTTTCACTCTTCCTGCTAAGGATTGCTTTAGCTATTCTGGGTTTCTTATTCTTCCAGATGAATTTCATAATTGCTTGCTCTATTTCTGTAAGGTACGTCATTGGGATTTTAATTGGAATTGCATTGAATTTGTATAGCACTTTAGGTAGTATGGCCATTTTGACAATATTAATTCTTCCTCTCCAAGAACATGGAAGATCTTTCCATCTTCTAAGGTGTTCTTTAATTTCTTTCTTTAGTGTTGTATAGTTCTCATTGTAGAGGTCTTTCACCTCTTTTGTGAGATTGATTCCCAAGTATTTTATTTTTTTCGAGGCTATTTTGAATGGGGTAGTTTTCCTAATATCTCTTTCTGAAGATTCATCACTTATGTATAAAAATGCGTTGGATTTATGGGCATTGATCTTGTAACCTGCTACTTTACTGAATTCACTTATGAGTTCTAAGAGTTTTCTGGTGGAATTTCCAGGTTCCTCTAAATATATAATCATGTCATCAGCGAACAGGGATAGTTTGAGTTCTTCTTTTCCAATTCGTATCCCTTTAATTTCTTTGGTTTGTCTAATTGCTCTGGCCAGAGTCTCAAGAACGATGTTGAATAGAAGTGGTGAAAGAGGGCATCCCTGCCTTGTTCCCGTTTTTAGGGGGAATGCTTTCAGTTTTTCACCATTTAGAATGATATTAGCCATGGGCTTAGCATAGATGGCCTTTACAATGTTAAGGAATGTTCCCACTATCCCTATTTTTTCTAGTGTTTTGAGCATGAAGGGGTGCTGTATTTTATCAAATGCTTTTTCTGCATCTATTGAAATAATCATGTGATTCTTGACTTTAAGTCTATTAATATGGTGAATTACGTTTATTGATTTCCTGATGTTGAACCAACCTTGCATTTCTGGGATCAAACCCACTTGATCATGGTGCACTATCTTCTTAATATGTTTTTGTATGCGATTTGCTAAAATTTTGTTGAGAATTTTTGCGTCGATGTTCATTAAGGATATTGGTCTGAAATTTTCTTTCCTTGATGAGTCTCTGTCTGGTTTAGGTATCAGTGTGATATTGGCTTCATAGAATGAGTTTGGGAGGGTTCCCTCCTCTTCTATTTTATGGAATACTTTGAGAAGTATTGGAATGAGCTCTTCTTTAAAGGTTTTGTAGAACTCGGCTGAGAACCCATCTGGTCCCGGAGGTTTCTTTGTTGGTAGGTTTTTGATTACTTCTTCTATTTCAGTACTTGAAATTGGTCTATTTAAATTGTTTATGTCCTCCTCGTTCAGTTTAGGCAATTCATATGTCTCTAGAAACCTGTTGATGTCTTCGAAATTTTCTATTTTGTTGGAGTATAGATTTTCAAAATAGCTTCTAATTATGTTTTGTATTTCAATCCTGTCTATTGTGATATTTCCTTGTTCATTCTGAATTTTAGTGATTTGGGTTTTCTCTCGTCTTCTCTTTGTTAGTGTGGCTAAAGGTTTATCAATTTTGTTTATTTTTTCGAAGAACCAACTATTTATTTTGTCAATTTTTTGTATTGTTTCTTTTGTTTCAATTTCATTGATTTCAGCTCTGAGTTTAACTATTTCCTGTCTTCTACTACTTTTGGTGCTGTTCTGTTCTTCTTTTTCTAGGGCTTTGAGCTGTAGTGTTAGGTCGTTTATTTGTTGAGTTTTACTTCTTTTATTAAATGTGCTCCATGAAATAAATTTCCCTCTAAGTACGGCTTTCATAGTGTCCCAGAGATTTTGATATGATGTTTCTTTGTTCTCATTTGCCTCTAAGAATTTTTTAATTTCCTTCCTAATATCTTCTGTTATCCATTCATCATATAATAGCATATTGTTTAATCTCCAGGTGTTGGAATAGTTTCTGCGTTTTACTCTTTCATTTATTTCTAACTTCAATCCATTATGATCTGATAGAATACATACTAGTGTCTCTATCTTCTTGTATTTGCTAACATTAGCTTTGTGACATAATATATGGTCTATTTTAGAGAAGGATCCATGTGCTGCTGAGAAGAAAGTGTATTCACTCTTGGTTGGATGGTATGTTCTATAAATGTCCATTAAGTCTAAATTATTGATTATGTTATTGAGATCCATGGTTTCTTTGTTCAATTTTTGTCTGGAAGATCTGTCCAGTGGTGAGAGAGGCATGTTAAAATCACCTAGTATTATTGTGGTATGGTCTATTTGGTTTCTGAAATTGAGAAGGATTTGTTTGACATACACGGATGAGCCACTGTTTGGGGCATAGATGTTTATGATTGTTATATCTTGCTGATTTATGCTTCCCTTAAGAAGTATGAAATGACCTTCTTTATCCCTTCTGACTAACTTTGGCTTGAAGTCCACATTATCGGAAATGAGGATGGATACTCCAGCTTTTTTGCTGAGTCCATGTGCATGGTATGTTTTTCCCCATCCTTTCACCTTTAGTCTATGGGTATCTTTTTCTGTGAGGTGAGTCTCTTGCAGGCAACATATTGTTGGATCTTTCTTTTTAATCCAGTCTGCCAGTCTATGTCTTTTGATTGATGAATTCAGGCCATTAACATTCAGGGTTATTATAGAGAAACGATTTGGTTTCCTGGTCATTTGGTTCATTTTTTAAATTTTGTTTATTTATTTGTTTGACACCACTTGTTTCCTCCTTTATTTGACAATTCCTTTAGGATAATTCCTCCCTTTGCTGATTTGCTTCTTTGTTTTTCATCTCTTCCTCATGGAATATTTGGCTGAGAATGTTCTGTAATGCTGGCTTTCTTTTTGTAAATTCTTTTAGCTTTTGTTTATCATGGAAGGATTTTATTCCATCGTCAAATTTGAAGGTAAGTTTTGCTGGGTATAAGATTCTTGGTTGGCATCCATTTTCTTTCAGGGCTTGAAAAATGTTGTTCCAGGCCCTTCTAGCTTTTAGGGTCTGGATTGAAAAATCTGCTGATATCCGTATTGGTTTCCCCCTGAATGTAATTTGGTTCTTTTCTCTCACAGCCTTTAAAATTCTGTCTTTATTTTGTATGTTAGGTATTTTCATTATAATGTGCCTTTGTGTGGGTCTGTTGTAATTTTGTTTATTTGGAGTCCTATAAGCCTCTTGAACTTGATTTTCCATTTCATTCTTCAGATTTGGGAAATTTTCTGATATTATTTCATTGAATAAATTGTTCATTCCTTTGGCTTGTTTCTCTAGACCTTCCTCAATCCCGATAATTCTTAAATTTGGCCTTTTCATGATATCCCATAGTTCTTGTAGATTCTGTTCATGATTTCTTACCATCTTCTCTGTTTGTTCAACTTTGTTTTCAAGGTTAAATATTTTGTCTTCAATGTCCGAGGTTCTGTCTTCCAGGTGTTCTATCCTATTGGATATGCTTTCTATGGAGTTCTTAATTTGGTTTATTGTTTCCTTCATGTCAAGGATTTCTGTTTGTTTTTTTTTCAATATCTCTTACTCTTTATTGAAATGATCTTTTGCTTCCTGTATTTGCTCTTTTAACTGTCGATTGGTGCGATCATTCAATGCTTGCATTTGCTCTTTCATCTCATCGTTTGCTTCTCTGATCATTTTAATTATGTACATTCTGAACTCCTTTTCTGTCATTTCTTCTGCCATGCTGTCATTGGGTTTTATTGCTGTAACATCTAGATTTGTTTGCAGCATTTCTTTCCTTGTTTTCTCATATTGTTCAGGTATCAGTGGACCGCTGAGATATTGCAGATTTCCTCTATTGACTTACAATGTCCCTGAAGATTTCTATATATATCCACTCTTAGCCTTCAGTAGGCTGAAGTCTTGGAGGAAGTTGATAATGCGGTGCTCCACAAGGAAGCTGCCTCTCTAGGAGTGGTGTCCTTCAGGTGGGGTATAATCCCTGCTAGTGGGCAGAGGTGCCTCCACTTGTTGACCAATGGTCATCTAAAGGGGACCTAGGCTGTGGGCTGAGGCAAGGCCTGTTTGGGCCTGAGTCTCTGGTTTTACCGTCCTTGTGGGGAAACCTCACCCAGCAGGGAAGACTCACCCGGTGGGGAGGTCTCGCTGGTCAGTTCCCTCCTACAGGTTCCCCTCAATTTACAGCTACCGCCTGGGCTGGTCTGCCTTCCTCTGCAAAGTTCCCAGGGGCCCGGCCCTGCCTCCTGGGCCTGGGAGCCTCACCCTTCGCAGATGAATCTCCTTAGGCTGCCCCTCCTCAGAGAATCTGCCCGCAGGCCTGGAACCTTCGCTCCACCCTAAGCCTGTCTGTGTGCGGCTCTTCCACCCAGAAGCCTCCTAGTTCCTGGGACCCTGCTCTGCACCTAATTGCCTGGCTATGCGGCCCCTCCTCTGAGCAGCCACCTGGGGCCCCGAACAATCGCTCTGAGTCCCAGAGACCTACCACACGCCTCTTCCTCCAGACAGCCGCCCAGTATTCTGGTGTGGTCACTAGGAGTCCAAGAAACTCACTTCGTGCCTCCTCCTCCCACCAACCACCCGTAGCCCTGGGCAATCACTCACTCGAAGTCGACGTGACCCTCCCCGTTCCTTCTCCTTCTCCAGATAACCCCCCGGGTGTTCAGGAGCGGTCGCTCTGAGTGGCTCTGAATCCACGTGACCCGCTGCACGGGTCCTCTGGGCAACCGCCCGGAGCTCTGGTGCGGCCACTGAAGACCAAGCGACCCACCACGCTTATCCTCCAGGCAGCCCCCCTGTGTTCAGGCGCTGTCACCTTAAGTCTAAACAACTCACCGCTCGCCTTCTCCTCTGAGCAGCCGCCTGGAGCGCTAATGCTGTCACTGCAAGTCCAAACGACCCACCGCGCTCCTCCTCCTCCTCCTCCTACTCCTCCGGGCAGGCCTCAGGGTTCAGAAGTGGTCTGAGTTCAAACAGCTCGCCACGCAGCCCCTCCCCTTGCAACCGCCTGTAGCTCTGGTGTAGTCACCACGAATCCAAGCGGCCGCGCTCCTCTTCCTCCTCCTCGTCCTCAGGGCAGGCCCCGGTGTTCAGAAGCGGTCGCTTAGAGTCCAAACAGCTCGCCGCGCAGCTTCTCCTCTGGCAACCGCCTGTAGCTCTGGTGCAGTCACTCCGAATCCAAGTGGCCACGTTCCTCCTCCTCCTCCTCAGGGCAGGCCCCAGTGTTCTGAGTCCACACAGCTCTCCTCGCCACTCCTCCCCTGGGCAGCCGCCGGAGCCCCAGTGGTTGCTCCGAGTCCCAGCGCTGTGCCGAGCGGCCTCCTTTACGGCGCTCCCAGTTATCCGCGTTCACTGCTCCAGCGGGCGGAGGGGCGTCTCGCCGGCAGCTCTACTTCACAAAGTTCCCTGCGTTCCGGGACCACCGTCCCATCCGGGATGCCTTCCCAATGGGTGAGAGTCACCCGGCTGCTTTGAGTTGGTCCCAAGTGTCTCAATACCTCCTCTTTTGAATCCTGAGTCCTGGAGCAACATGAAATGCAGCCACCCTCTAGGCCGCTATCTTGAAACCTCGCATTGATACTTCTGTTCCACCAAAATTCACATGTTGAAACCCTAACTCCAGTGTAATGGTATTTGTAGGTGGGAAAATTGAGAGGCATTTAGGTCTTGAGGGTGGAGCCCTCACAAATAGGGTGTGGATATATTTTAAAATGTCGGAGCTCGCTTGCCTTCCACCATTTAAGGATATTAGGAAATGTTAGGTGTCTTCATTATGGAAGAGAGCCCTCACCACAACATGACCACACTGGTACCTTGATCTTGGATATCCAGACTCTAGAACTGTGAGAAACACATTTCTATTGTCTATAAGTCAAGTAGTTTATGGTATTTTGCTATGTAAACCTCTGCCAGTGAAGACAGCATGGTTTGTTGAAGTTTTCCCTTTGGAGTCTTTTGTATTTGTAAGGTTGATATTGAGGTATCCTAAGAATGAGATATCAAGTCATAGTCACTAGTATTTTTGCCAGTGAAACTGGAACCCTCATACATAGCTGGTGAGAATATACTATAGTATATGACCCTTACGATTTCACTCTTAGTTATCTACTGAAGACAAGTGATAGTACATATTTACACAAAAATTTTTGGTCATGTTTTCACAGCAGATGAATTCATTAAAGGCTAAAATGTGTAAGTACCACAAATATCCAACAACTGACAAGTGGATACATAAAATGAGGGTACATACATAAAACTGAACTCCTGACTGGACTTCTGCTTAAGCACTATTTTCTTAGTGAATTATTTTGTGATCTTCTTAGATTGTTAGTTTCTCTTCCTCCATTAGTACCTTCTTGAGAGAGAAGGTACATATATTGCTCATCTGTCTTAGCAGCAGGTATATAGTAAGTACTATATCAATGTTAATTCTTCCTATTTTTGTTGTTAGAGTTGAAATAACTCATGGCATCATTTCCAATCTCAAAAAAAAAGGCAGCTTGTAATTTGCTTAACTGTCACTGAATTTTAGCTTTTTTATTCTTAGTAAACTTTTTCCTTCACTAACCTATCATTCTTTAACTCTCAAGATGTAAATACAGAAGTTAAAAAGCACATCTATTATACCTTTAAGCCATGAAACAAGTGTTTTACTTAAAGGGAAATACTTAAAGTTTAGTTATTCCAATACACTGGCAAATGTAACTGGACCTAGTTTTCATATATACATTTTCCTGAGTGTTCACAGAAAGTCTCTTTCTGACTAATTGTTTCAAATAATGAAATCTAAGTCAAATATTGTCTAAAGCATTCTTCTAAGGATGTTATCTAACAAGGCCCTGAGTTGTGCTGGAAACAAAAATGTGCGTTCTTATCTTCTCCAAGATTCCCTCTAGGTCTTAGTGCTGTACAAACTATTTCTGTGGAAATTTGTAAGACATTTAATCAAATGTTCTGTGGCATTTTATTTATTTTTTTAAAACTGGGGTCTTTTAAGTCATGATATTTATAAACTTTCTCTTTCTTCTCTCTCTTTCTCTTTCTCTCTCTCTCTGTCTCTCTCCCCTTTCCTCCCTCCCTCCTTTTTAGTATAGGAAGATTAGTGCATAAACAGATGGTAAATTCATTCTGATTTAACTCTGCTATCAATAGCTTATCAGTAACTTTTATAATACAGGGTGATATTTCATACAATAAAAGTTGCACAGACTCAGGGGCAGTTTCTAGGTAGTCAGGATTAAAATTAAAGTCACATACATTCTTGTCAGTCAGGAAGACTGTGCATGCCCAAGGCTTGCTCTGTTAGGAGTGATCAGAGAAAAGAATTCAAGATACTCTTCCATGGTTTACTGGGAGGTAAAAACAAACTTACTGACAGTGATAATCGCCTCCAAGGCAAATGTGCAATTGGGGTAGAGAATAAAATTCTAACTGACTGAGGGTGTTTAACCCAAACTTTGACTTATAAGTGACTTATGTTGACCCAGGGGCAACCTCTAGGAAAACAGGTTAAAATATAAAAACAAGGGAAAAGAATCTAAGCACAGAGAGAGGAAAGAGCAAACCGTCAAGAAAATCAATTTCACAGAAGTAATTGAGCCAAGTCACTTAAGAAATAATATTTTGGGGCTGCAGCTATAGTTCAGTGGTAGAGCATTTGCCTAGCATGAGTGAGGTACCGGGTTTGATCCTCAGCACCACATATAAATAAATAAATAAAATAAGGGTATTATGTCCATCTACAACTAAAAAAACTTTTTAAAAATAATAATTCAAGAAACACAAAACAACTCCCTGAGTAGAGAGTATCCAGAACGTTTGCAACCTATTATGTAAAATAATCTGTTCCTAACAAAAAGATAAAAGACATTCCTGGATATCGTAATGTGACCCATGCACAGGAAAAATGCAGGCAACAGAAACCGCTTTTGTAGAGTTTCAAATGTTTGTGTTAGCAAACAAAAATTTTTAAGTAGTTGCCATAAGTGTGTTCAAAGAACGAAGAGAAAGCATGTCAAAATAATTAAAGAGGATATGATGACTGTCTTATCAAGTAGAAAATACTAATAGATATGAATTATAAAAAGTACTGAATAAAATTTGTGAAATAAAAGATAAAATAACCAATAAGAAACATTCCTTATGGAAGTTCAGCAGTAAGCTTGAACTAGTGAAAGAGCGAATCAGTGAACTTAAAAATAGTATTACAGAGATTAAACAATCTGAAGAAAATGAACAGAGAAATGTAAAGCATCATTAAACACACACATGCACCCACATATTACATTCAAAGAACAACCATAATGATGAGTAAGCTTGCCACTAACTTAGACCATATACTTTTGGGCCTTTTCAGAATATCAGAATTTTTTGAAGGGCAATAATGTCACAAACCACATCAATTTCTTTGACTTTAATTCACCAAGCAGTAATGGTTAACTTGGTAACCCTGAGCAGGATAATCACAAGTTCTTTTATTACCTTCCAATCTTAATTATTAATATCTCTAACACTGAAGTCACCCATCACAATTTAAACAGTGATATTTAGGTTACAAAATGGCTAGGCAATGGTTAACAGTGACTACAGGAATTACAGAGGCAGAATTGAGAGCAAAGGCAGAAAACTGATACAGATGCAAAAGAGTCACTGCAGGTAGTCAGATAAGATTTATTACCTAACCTGCAGAACTTGTTCAAGTGAGGAACTTGTTCAAGGCACAGAGCTGTCCAAGGTAAGAGTTCAGAGGGGAAGGCATTTCAAAGTAGGCGACATCAAGCAGGGATATTGAGTTGAGCTTAATACTTGGGGACAAAGTCAGGAATTTGAGGACTATTGGTCTCAGAACTCATTGACCAGGTGGTCTGAGATATCGGGTTGATGTATGCCATGTTACCACCGTCTTAGTTGTTTTTCCTTTCATGTGTTGCAGGAAGGAGCTGCATCATTCATTGGTTTTGTTGAGTTTGGTAAGCTCATGGACCTGGTTTCCCTGATATCAGTTTGATATGCTCACACATTCATGTGCCTCTGATTTAATGTAATAAGTTGACAGCTGGTATTTTTTATTACAATGATTAATTTATCAGTTTGTACCTCATGATTGTGCTTTGCAGCAGGAGGCTATTATTTTTGATAGGTATGTACAACATCTGGTGATGGTCTCTTTACCCAGACAAGTTATCAAGTCATTCTACCTTAGCATTGTACTCAGAACAGTAATTCAGGGCAACCTCCTGCTTTATAAAGCAGAGTAACTCAGGGCAGCCACAGACCAAAAGCTGCTATTCTAAACAACATGAGGTAACCCAGGGCAGAGCACAACCTGCTCTTGGCACATAGAAAGCAGTAATGACTATACTGTCAGACAAATCCACTCATTCCACTCCTATGAACTGCAGTTCTAGGAAGTCCTCTAAATTTGCATGAGATTTACCTGTAATAGCTATACTAGTTTCCTGTGGAGAAGATTTGAAAAAAGATTGCCTTATGGCCCTGACTGGAAGAGAGGAAGAATAATCATTTGACATGTCAGGAAATTTCTCTATAATACAGGCTTAACCTTCAAGGAAAAATGTTTTTAATGATTCTTAATAAACCCGGGGAAGAACATTCCTCCCACTTCAGTTCCCTGTAGCCTTCTTGTCTCATGTAAGAAGGTAAAATCTTATACCAAGGAAGAAACAATTTAGAAGGTCACAAGAACACTGAAAGACTAAGATTAATCATAAGATTATAGAATGTTTTCCCCTGCATAAATACCATATGAACACACCAACAAGGCTCAATATTATAACATTGTATTATAACTGAAAGAACTACAAATCTCAAGCTCTCTCCTGTGGGGGAATACTTAGGGAATTCCAAAATTAAGAGAGGGACTAAAACTTTGGAGCCTCTGATTCGTAGTCTGTTTGACTGCTATAAGAACATACCCTGCACTAGGTAGTTCATACCCTTATTTGTCACAATGCTGGAGGTTGGAAAGTCCAAGATCATGGTGTCAGCAAATGCAGTGTCTGGTGGGTACCCACCTCTTCGCCATCTTTTCACTGTGTCCTCAAGTAGTTGAAGGGGCAAGGAATCTATCTGGAGTTTCTCCTATTATTATCCTGGAATCTCCTGATCTCCTCAAAGAATTTTTTAATGCACATATACTGAAGTTCACTCCTTGAGATATACCGTTCTGTGGATTTGGAAAAATGCTCAGTGTCAATTATTTGCTATTACAGTATCATAGAGAATGGTTTCAAATATACTATTTTCATCACCTATTCAACCCTCTCCTGTTCTCTGAATTCCTGGTAACTGATCTCTCCACCATCTCCATACTGTGTCTGCGTCCAAATTTCTTCTTCTTCTAAGGGCAGTACTCATGGTGGATTAGGACTTACCCTAGTACCTTCATCCTAGTTACTTCTTTAAAGGCCATGTATTTAAATCTCATGCATTCTGAGGTACTAGAGGTTAAGTCTTCAATAAATGATGATCTGGGGCTGTAGCTCAGTGGTAGAGCACTTGATTAGCATGTGTGAGGCACTGGTTCAATCCTAAGCACCACATACAAATAAATAAAATGAAGGTATTGGTCCATCTACAAGAAAGATATTTTTATAAAGACTTCAATAAATGAATGTTTGGGGATATAACTCAGCACATAAAATAATACTTTTTAAAAAAAAATCAAATATTTACTCCAAATTTCTTTGATTCATGTAAGCATGTGTATATCTTTCTCCATCTCTTGACTTAATTTATGTCTTTGAAGTTTCTTTGTTTATTTGTTTTAGACAACCTAAAATTGGGTATTGTTTTTGTAACAATTATGGAAAAAAAACATCTTTTTAATGGGTATATTTAGGCCAGATTCATTTAGCGATTATTTGTATTGATAGATTTATATCTACCATGTTGGCAATTACTTCTCTCCATTGCATTTTTGTATAACCCTCCCCATTTTTGCTCTCTCTGGTTTTAGTTTGAACATTTCATAGACCCACTTTACATCTTCATTTTGCATATCAATCATACTTCTAACTTTATTTTTTAATGATCATATAATGACTTGAAAATCACCATGGTTTCTCTGTTAAAGGTACTAACAGACAAAACAGACAACATGCAAGGACAGGTTGACCATATAACCAGAGATGGATATTTGAAGAAATGACACAGAGAGAAAATGACTATTTATAAAACAAAGAGAGCGATCTAAAAAAAAAATCTACTGTGCTGACACTTTGATCTTGAATTTCTAGCCTTCAGAATTGTGAGGAAATTATTTAAGTCAGTCTGTGGTATTTTCTTACAGCACTCTTAGAAAATTAATACATACACTATAGAATAAGAAAAATTAGCAGGGATAATCAGTTGTGTCTTCTGCAGGAACACATAATAATCCTCATTGTGAAAATAGGACCTCAAGATAATTGATATAACTGAAAGAAAAAAAGACACATTCATAACTATAGTTTTAGGTGTCCATATACCTCTCTCAGTAGTTGAGAAAACAATTTATTTATTTATTTATTTTTTTATATCTTTTTTTTTTTTATTGTAAACAAATGGGATACATGTTGTTTCTCTGTTTGTACATGGCGTAAAGGCATACCATTTGTGTAATCATAAATTTACATAGAGCAATGTTGTTTGATTCATTCTGTTATTTTTTCCCTTCCCCCCACCCCTCCCACCCCTCTTTACCCTCTATACAGTAGTTCCTTCCTCCATACTTGCCCCCCACCCTAACCCTAACTCTAACCCTTCCCTCCCCCCCATTATGTGTCATCCTCCACTTATTAGCGATATCATTCGTCCTTTGGCTTTTTGAGATCGGCCTATCTCACTTAGCATGATATTCTCCAATTTCATCCATTTGCCTGCAAATGTCATAATTTTATCATTCTTTATGGCTGAGTAATATTCCATAGTATATATATACCACAGTTTCTTTATCCACTCATCAACTGAAGGGCATCTAGGTTGGTTCCACAGTCTGGCTATTGTGAATTGAGCAGCTATGAACATTGATGTGGCTGTATTTCTGTAGTATGCAGATTTTAAGTCCTTTGGGTATAGGCCAAGGAGTGGGATAGCTGGGTCAAATGGTGGTTCCATTCCAAGTTTTCTAAGGAATCTCCACACTGCTTTCCAGAGTGGCTGCACTAATTTGCAGCCCCACCAGCAGTGTATGAGTGTACCTTTCTCCCCACATCCTCGCCAACACCTGTTGTTGCTCGTATTCTTGATAATCGCCATTCTAATTGGGGTGAGATGGAATCTTAGGGTGGTTTTGATTTGCATTTCTCTTATTACTAGAGATGTTGAACATTTTTCCTTATGTTTGTTGATTGCTTGTAGATGATCTTCTGTGAAGTGTCTATTCATTTCCTTAGCCCATTTGTTGACTGGACTATTTGAATTCTTGGAGTAGAGTTTTTTGAGTTCTTTATAGATTCTGGAGATTAGTACTCTATCTGAAGTATGATTGGCAAAGATATTCTCCCACTCTGTAGGCTCTTTCTTCGCATTGCTGATAGTTTCCTTTGCTGAGAGAAAGCTTTTTAGTTTGAATCTATCCCAGTGGTTGATTCTAGCTTTTATTTCTTGTGCTATGGGAGTCCTGTTAAGGAAGTCTGGTCCTAGACCAACAAGGAGAAGATTTGGACCTACTTTTTCTTCTATAATCTGCAGGGTCTCTGGTCTGATTCCGAGGTCCTTAATCCATTTTGAGTTTAGTTTCGTGCATGGTGAGAGATATGGGTTTAGTTTCATTCTGTTGCATATGGATTTCCAATTCTCCCAGCACCATTTGTTGAAGAGGCTATCTTTTCTCCATTGCATATTTTTGGCCCCTTTGTCTAGTATGAGAAAATTGTATTTATTTGGGTTTGTGTCCGTGTCCTCTATTCTGTACCATTGATCTACCTTTCTATTTTGGTACCAATACCATGCCGTTTTTGTTACTATTGCTTTGTAGTAGAGATGAAGATCTGGTATTGCAATACCCCCTGTTTCACTCTTCCTGCTAAGGATTGCTTTAGCTATTCTGGGTTTCTTATTCTTCCAGATGAATTTCATAATTGCTTGCTCTATTTCTGTAAGGTACGTCATTGGGATTTTAATTGGAATTGCATTGAATTTGTATAGCACTTTAGGTAGTATGGCCATTTTGACAATATTAATTCTTCCTATCCAAGAACATGGAAGATCTTTCCATCTTCTCAGGTGTTCTTTAATTTCTTTCTTTAGTGTTGTATAGTTCTCATTGTAGAGGTCTTTCACCTCTTTTGTGAGATTGATTCCCAAGTATTTTATTTTTTTCGAGGCTATTGTGAATGGGGTTGTTTTCCTAATTTCTCTTTCTGAAGATTCATCACTTATGTATAAAAATGCGTTGGATTTATGGGCATTGATCTTGTAACCTGCTACTTTACTGAAATCACTTATGAGTTCTAAGAGTTTTCTGGTGGAATTTCCAGGTTCCTCTAAATATATAATCATGTCATCAGCGAACAGGGATAGTTTGAGTTCTTCTTTTCCAATTCGTATCCCTTTAATTTCTTTGGTTTGTCTAATTGCTCTGGCCAGAGTCTCAAGAACGATGTTGAATAGAAGTGGTGAAAGAGGGCATCCCTGCCTTGTTCCAGTTTTTAGGGGGAATGCTTTCAGTTTTTCACCATTTAGAATGATATTAGCCATGGGCTTAGCATAAATGGCCTTTACAATATTAAGGAATGTTCCCACTATCCCTATTTTTTCTAGTGTTTTGAGCATGAAGGGGTGCTGTATTTTATCAAATGCTTTTTCTGCATCTATTGAAATAATCATGTGATTCTTGACTTTAAGTCTATTAATATGGTGAATTACGTTTATTGATTTCCTGATGTTGAACCAACCTTGCATCCCTGGGATGAAACCCACTTGATCATGGTGCACTATCTTTTTAATATGTTTTTGTATGCGATTTGCTAAAATTTTGTTGAGAATTTTTGCGTCGATGTTCATTAAGGATATTGGTCTGAAATTTTCTTTCCTTGATGAGTCTCTGTCTGGTTTAGGTATCAGTGTGATATTGGCTTCATAGAATGAGTTTGGGAGGGTTCCCTCCTCTTCTATTTTATGGAATACTTTGAGAAGTATTGGAATGAGCTCTTCCTTAAAAGTTTTGTAGAACTCGGCTGAGAACCCATCTGGTCCCGGACTTTTCTTTGTTGGTAGGCTTTTGATGACTTCTTCTATTTCAGTACTTGAAATTGGTCTATTTAAATTGTTTATGTCCTCCTCATTCAGTTTAGGCAATTCATATGTCTCTAGAAACCTGTTGATGTCTTCGAAATTTTCTATTTTGTTGGAGTATTGATTTTCAAAATAGCTTCTAATTATGTTTTGTATTTCAATCCTGTCTGTTGTGATATTTCCTTGTTCATTCTGAATTTTAGTGATTTGGGTTTTCTCTCGTCTTCTCTTTGTTAGTGTGGCTAAAGGTTTATCAATTTTGTTTATTTTTTCGAAGAACCAACTATTTATTTTGTCAATTTTTTGTATTGTTTCTTTTGTTTCAATTTCATTGATTTCAGCTCTGAGTTTAACTATTTCCTGTCTTCTACTACTTTTGGTGCTGTTCTGTTCTTCTTTTTCTAAGGCTTTGAGCTGTAGTGTTAGGTTGTTTATTTGTTGAGTTTTACTTCTTTTATTAAATGCGCTCCATGAAATAAATTTCCCTCTAAGTACTGCTTTCATAGTGTCCCAGAGATTTTGATATGATGTTTCTTTGTTCTCATTTACCTCTAAGAATTTTTTAATTTCCTTCCTAATATCTTCTGTTATCCATTCATCATATAATAGCATATTGTTTAATCTCCAGATGTTGGAATATTTTCTGTGTTTTACTCTTTCATTTATTTCTAACTTCAATCCATTATGATCTGATAGAATACATGCTAGTGTCTCTATCTTCTTGTATTTGCTAACATTAGCTTTGTGGCATAATATATGGTCTATTTTAGAGAAGGATCCATGTGCTGCTGAGAAGAAAGTGTATTCACTCTTGGTTGGATGGAATATTCTATAAATGTCCGTTAAGTCTAAATTATTGATTGTGTTATTGAGATCCATGGTTTCTTTGTTCAATTTTTGTCTGGAAGATCTGTCCAGTGGTGAGAGCGGCGTGTTAAAATCACCTAGTATTATTGTGTTGTGGTCTATTTGGTTTCTGAAATTGAGAAGGATTTGTTTGACATACATAGATGAGCCACTGTTTGGGGCATAGATGTTTATGATTGTTATATCTTGCTGATTTATGCTTCCCTTAAGCAGTATGAAATGACCTTCTTTATCCCTTCTGACTAACTTTGGCTTGAAGTCCACATTATCGGAAATGAGGATGGATACTCCAGCTTTTTTGCTGAGTCCATGTGCATGGTATGTTTTTCCCCATCCTTTCACCTTTAATCTATGGGTATCTTTTTCTATGAGGTGAGTCTCTTGCAGGCAACATATTGTTGGATCTTTCTTTTTAATCCAGTCTGCCAGTCTATGTCTTTTGATTGATGAATTCAGGCCATTAACATTCAGGGTTATTATAGAGAAATGATTTGGTTTCCCGGTCATTTGGTTCATTTTTTAAATTTTATTTATTTATTTCTTTGACACAACTTGTTTCCTCCTTTATTTGACAATTCCTTTAGGATAATTCCTCCCTTTGCTGATTTGCTTCTTTGTTTTTCATCTCTTCCTCATGGAATATTTTGTTGAGAATGTTCTGTAATGCTGGCTTTCTTTTTGTAAATTCTTTTAGCTTTTGTTTATCATGGAAGGATTTTATTTCATCGTCAAATTTGAAGGTAAGTTTTGCTGGGTATAAGATTCTTGGTTGGCATCCATTTTCTTTCAGGGCTTGAAAAATGTTGTTCCAGGACCTTCTAGCTTTTAGGGTCTGGATTGAAAAATCTGCTGATATGCGTATTGGTTTCCCCCTGAATGTAATTTGGTTCTTTTCTCTCACAGCCTTTAAAATTCTGTCTTTATTTTGTATGTTAGGTATTTTCATTATAATGTGCCTTGGTGTGGGTCTGTTGTAATTTTGTGTATTTGGAGTCCTGTAAGCCTCTTGAACTTGATTTTCCATTTCATTCTTCAGATTTGGGAAATTTTCTGATATTATTTCATTGAATAGGTTGTTCATTCCTTTGGCTTGTTTCTCTAGGCCTTCCTCAATCCCAATAATTCTTAAATTTGGCCTTTTCATGATATCCCATAGTTCTTGTAGATTCTGTTCATGATTTCTTACCATCTTCTCTGTTTGTTCAACTTTGTTTTCAAGGTTAAATATTTTGTCTTCAATGTCTGAGGTTCTGTCTTCCAGGTGTTCTATCCTATTGGATATGCTTTCTATGGAGTTCTTAATTTGGTTTATTGTTTCCTTCATGTCAAGGATTTCTGTTTGTTTTTTTTTTCAATATCTCTAACTCTTTATTGAAATGATCTTTTGCTTCCTGTATTTGCTCTTTTAACTGTCGATTGGTGCGATCATTCAATGCTTGCATTTGCTCTTTCATCTCATCGTTTGCTTCTCTGATCATTTTAATTATGTACATTCTGAACTCCTTTTCTGTCATTTCTTCTGCCATGCTGTCATTGGGTTTTATTGATGTAACATCTAGATTTGTTTGCAGCATTTTCTTTCCTTGTTTTCTCATATTGTTCAGATATCAGTGGACCGCTGAGATATTGCAGATTTCCTCTGTTGATTTACAATGTCCCTGAAGATTTCTATATATATCCCCTCTTAGCCTTCAGTAGGCTGAAGTCTTGGAGGAAGTTGATAATGTGGTGCTCCACAAGGAAGCTGCCTCTCTAGGAGTGGTGGCCTTCAGGTGGGGTATATTCCCTGCTAGTGGGCAGAGGTGCCTCCACTTGTTGACCAATGGTCATCCAAAGGGGACCTAGGCTGTGGGCTGAGGCAAGGCCTGTTTGGGCCTGAGTCTCTGGTTTTACCGTCCTTGTGGGGAAACCTCACCAGGCAGGGAAGACTCACCCAGTGGGGAGGTCTCGCTGGTCAGTTTCCTCCTAGAGGTTCCCCTCAATTTACAGCTACTGCCTGGGCTGGGCTGCCTTCCTCTGCAAAGTTTCCAGGGGCCCAGCCCTACCTCCTGGGCCTGGGAGCCTCACCCTTCGCAGATGAATCTCCTTAGGCTGCCCCTCCTCAGAGAATTTGCCCATAGGCCTGGAACCTTCGCTCCGCCCTAAGCCTGTCTCTGTGCGGCTCTTCCACCCAGAAGCCTCCTAGATCCTGGGACCCTGTTCTGCACCTAATCGCCTGGCTGCGTGGCCCCTCCTCTGAGCAGCCACCTGTGGCCCCGAACAATCGCTCTGAGTCCCAGAGACCCGCCACAGGCCTCTTCCTCCAGACAGCCGCCCAGTATGCCGGTGCGGTCACTAGGAGTCCAAGAAACTCACTTCGTGCCTCCTCCTCCCACCAACCACCCGTCGCCCGGGGCAATCAATCACTCCGAGTCGAAGTGACCCTCCCCGTTCCTCCTCCTTCTCCAGATAACACCCCGGGTGTTCAGGAGCAGTCCCTCTGAGTGGCTCTGAATCCACGTGACCCGCTGCACGGGTCCTCTGGGCACCGCCCGGAGCTCTGGTGCGGCCACTCAAGACCAAGCGTCCCACCACGCTTCTCCTCCAGGCAGCCCCCCTGTGTTCAGGAGCTGTCACTTTAAGACCAAACAACTCACCACTCGCTTTCTCCTCTGAGCAGCCGCCTGGAGCGCTAATGCAGTCACTGCGAGTCCAAAGGACCCGCCGCGCTCCTTCTCCTCCTTCTCCTACTCCTCCGGGCAGGCCCCGGGGTTCAGAAGCGTCGTTCTGATTCCAAACAGCTCGCCGCGCGGCTTCTCCTCTGGCAACCGCCTGCAGCTCTGGTGCAGTCTCTCCGAATCCAAGTGGCCACGCTCCTCTCCTCCTCCTCAGGGCAGGCCCCGGTGTCCTGAATCCACACAGTTCTCCCCGCCACTCCTCCCCCGGGCAGCCGCCGGAGCCCCAGTGGCTGCTCCGAGCCCCAGCGCTGTGCCGAGCGGCCTCCTCTACGGCGCTCCAGCGGGGGGAGGGGCGTCTCGCCGGCAGTTCTACTTCACAAAGTTTCCTGCGTTCCGGGACCCCCGTCCCATCCGGGATGCCCCCCCAGGGGGTGAGAGTCACCCGGCTACTTTGAGTTGGTCCCAAGCGTCCCAATATCTCCTCTCTTGAATCCTGAGTCCTGGAGCAACACGAAATGCAGCCACCCTCTAGGCCGCCATCTTGAAAACCCCGAGAAAACAATTTAGAGGGAAATGAGGAAGAATATAGGGAATCTAAAAATTATCATCAATCAGCCTGATCTAATTGACATTTACAGACTAATGTATCCCAAAACAGCAGCATTCACATGTTCTTAGTGAAATGGAACACTCATAGAGAGAGACTACATTTTTTCCATAACACATTTACATTTAAAAATAGGAATTATTCAAAATGTTCTCAAATTACATTGGAATTAAACTAGAAATCAATGAAAGAAAGACAGCTAGAAATTCTCCATACATTTGAAAATTAAAGAACACATTTATAAATATCACAGGAATCAAAGAATAATCTTAAGGATAAAATAAATAGAAAGGAAAATACAATTTCTCCAACTGTGTGGGATGCACTGAAAGCAGTGATTTGAGGGAAACTAGAAACATTAGATATATGTCTTTAATGTACAAAAGATCTGAAATGAATATTCTAAACTTCAACCTAAGGAAATTACAAAAAGAAGAACAATTTAGGCTTACCTTAAGCTGAAGAATACAATTAATGAAAATTGCAACAGGGATCATTGAAACTAGAAACAATAAAACAATAGAAAATATCAAAGAACACAAAAGCAGTTTCTTTGAAAAGTTGATAAAATTTAAGGCAACTTAATCAAGTCAAAAAGAAAAAAGAAACAATTACCAAGATTAGAATTAGATTTGTGTTATCACTACTGATTCCATGGTCATTAAAAGTGTATTATATCAACACTAAAACAATTCTATGCTCACAAACTTGATAACATAGGTGAAATGGATCAGTAGTTTGAAAGATGCAAGTTACCAAAGTATACCTAAGCAGAAATAAATAATTTGAATAGGTTTACATTTTTTAAAATATTGACTCAATAAGTTCCAAGAATTAGAACACCAGTCTGATGTCTTTTCACGGAAAAATTCTACCAAACATATAAGGAAGAAATGCTACTATCTCTTCCAGAAAAGAGCCCCAGAGGTAATACTTCCTGACTCATCCTATGGGGCCAGGATCACTGTTAATGCTAAAGCCAGATAAAGACATTATATATCGATCGTAAAATTTATACCAAGAAGCAAAACACTTAGACTTAAGACAAATTTAAAAGAAATAAGGTTGGAGAACTCGCATTAGTAGATTTCAAAGCTTATTGTAAAATCCACCATAATCACTGGAGTGTGGTATTAGTGAAAATGCAGATGCATAGGTCAATGCAACATAATAAAGGGTTCAGAAGTAGAGCCACATAGAGTCAACTGACCTTTGACTAGGGTTCAAAGGAAATTTAATGGAGAAAGGACAGTCTTTTCAACAAATTGTGCTGGAACAATTTGGCATTTACATGTACAGAAGTGCATCTAGTCTCAGAATTTATGATTTTAACAAAAAATAGATGAAGAGAGATTATAGACCGCAATATAATATGAAAATTATCAAGAAACAATTTATTTCCCATGAGTGGAGAGGTTAACATTTCTGAAATACATATTGGAATTGTCCATTTAAGTAAATGCATGAAAGATTGTGAGAGCTACATTTCTCAGTGTTACAATGCGTATTTTCATATAGACAAAGGTGAAGACTAGAATGGTCCCTATAGGATGAAAGCGGGTGACATTTGTATGAATGCATGTTCAGCTTAATATAAAAAAGATGCTTGTATATGTACAATATATATGTGTATATATTTCCTTTTTTATTAGCTAAGAGCACCTAGAATCAATGGTATTTCTTTACTGAAGAATAAACCTACCCTGCCCATAATCTTGATTTCTAATACCATTCATTCTCCAACAAAGGGCATTAGAGATCCTTGGAAAAATGGATGACTCTAGGAATAGATCAAGAATATACAAGATAACAATAGACTATCTTATAATATCAGAATGCAAACAAATGCAAAACACCAAAACACAACAATAATAACAAAAATATCTTATATCAACAGGGGTATGCCAGAAGGATATAAGTGTCAATTAGAAGAGCTCCCAATGGTCAGAGGTGGAACAGTTTGAAAAATAAAGTACCATTGGAGTATAACCCAAAGTATAGACAAATATCCATATGTCCATCCTGCTATTGAATAAATAAAGAGGCAAATCCTCCTATAGAACAACACCAAGTAATTTATATACATACACACCTATCAAATAGGTAAAACATACCAACTCCTTAAGTTTGGGCTACATATAATGACCACTTTCAAAAGAGTACAGAATTGAAGGAAGGAAAAACAAAGAAGCATAACTTTATAGTGGAAAAATTTTAAAAACAGTAGATTAAATGTTGATTAAACAGTAGATCAACTTTGAAGAATCATGTAAATAGTATGTACCTTTGTACATACTATGCTCTTTACCTCTATGGTCTTCTTCCCAAAAGAACAATTATCCTGTTCTAAACCCAAGAAAAATATCAGACAAATACCAATTGAAGGAAATTCTATAAAATATCTAAACTGCACCTTTCAAAGTTGTTTTACTACATTGAAAAAGGGGCAATCTCAAAAACTCTCACAGCCAGGATGAATCTAAAGAGATGTGACAACTAAATTTAATATGATATTATGATATGGAGTAGCAAAAGAACATTAGGTGTAAAACCAAGTAAGTCTAAATGAGGAATGGCCTTTAGTTAATACAGTGTAGTGATATTACTCATTAATAATAACAAATGTAGTGTGCTAAAGTTAGTTGTTAATAATCATGAAAATCAGATGTGGGAACTCTGTATTCTGTGAGAAAACTCAACAATCCTTGCAACTTCCTGTGAATCTAAAGCAGTTCTAAAATTAAAAATGTATATTATAAAACTCTCATTTTTATACTTTCACTTGTACTCTTTTCTGCTGTCTTATCTATAGTTAGTATATTGAATTTTAAATTTTTTTGGATGAACATATATTCAATTTCCAGAATATCTAACTTTTTTCATATCCAAGTCTTTCCTTTTTCAGTTAGTACCTCTTTTTACCTCTGTTACCTTTTTACTCTTTATATCCCTTCATTTATCTCCTTGAACATTCTAGTCATATTTAAGTTAAAATCATATTTACTTGTAATTTCCATTTCCAGGAAAGTGAGTGCATCTGCTAACTATTTTACACTGTTGACGTTTTCAATGTTAATTTTCCCCATAAGATTGCAAGTTGGTTTGCCGATTTTATTTAGAGCACGAATTTTTCTTTTATATTTTACTTTTCACGTGCTAAATCTCCCAGACAAATGAATTTGATATCGCTTTCACTTGATCCTTAACTACAGAACCACAAAGGAAAACACTGGTTTACTCAGTTTCTTAGCAAAGATTCAGTCTTGAAGCTACTGGGCAGCTTAGCCAAGATCCTAGCTGCAAGGCTATGCTTCCTAGTTCTAGGAAGCCCAGATAAACCCTAGCCACAGTATGAGTTTACAGCTTTTTCTTGGTCTCCTTTTATGTGTAGCTGATTCTAGCCTGTATTTTTTGTTTAGAGCATTAGTAGCAGCACATGTTCTTGCACTTTTAACCTCTGCTATCTTTCAGGGCTTATATACTTGGCTGCCTTGACCTAGTCCCTTTCCCACATTTCACAGGCTCTCAGGTTATCTGTCACTTTTTATTTATGTTTGATTTCTATATATAGAAAGTATAATTTGCTTTTAGAGTATGACTACATCTTTTTTTTTTTTTTTTTCAAATTTTTAGAGATTTTGATCAATGGGAGCATATCACATTTGGACACCTACTATCATCTAGACCAGATTCTTATTACAATACTAATGGGGAGACTTAAATACATGTGTTTTTGTACTTCAAAACAAATTCTGCCTATTAAACTCAGGAAACATTTAGAAAATAGGTATAGGAAGTTCATCACGAAATTATATTAAACTGACATGAATTGGAGATGACAAAAATAGGTCACAAATATGAGATTAGTTGTACTGTGGTAAATTTCTATGAAGAGATATTGTTCATTCATTATTTCATAAACTATTGAAAATGAATGACATCGGAGACATTTGGAAGTATTAAAGGATATGTCACAGTTTTATAAAAATAAGTTTTATTTGTACATGTAGATAGACTCAGTAAATATACTTCATACTATTAATCTACCATTGATTCCAAATTAAGAATTTAGTCATTTAGCTGGGCACTGTGGCACATGCCTGTAATCCCAGTGGTTGGGGATGCTAAGGAGGATCATGAGTTCAAAGCCAACCTCAGCAATGTAGCGAGGCTCTAAGCAACAGAGTGAGACCCTCTCTCAAAATATAAAAAGGGCCAGGGATGTGGCTTAGTGGTTAAATGCCCCTGGGGTCAATCCGTGATATGAAAAAAAAAAAATTTAGTCATTTGAATAAATATTATATGAACCAACACTGATCAATTTTCCTATAGTAAAACAAATATGCATTCCTGAAAATCACACTTGGTGATATAATTATACTTATTATATTAGAGTTGGTGTTATGTAATTAATGATGTTTTCTTTTACATTAATGAAGAATATTGGGTTGGGGATATAGCTCAGCTGGTAGAGTGCTTGCCTCACAAGCACAAGGCCCTGAGTTCGATCCCCAGTACCACAAAAAAAAAAAAAAAAGAATATTACCTTGTATATTTCCTGGGACAGCTTTGTCTTTGATCATTAGGGTAATATTTGTCTCACAAAATGAGTAGGGAATTAATTTTTCCTCTCGTACATTTTTTTCTTCCTCTTTTTTTTTTTATTGGCATGTGTTTGACATACAGAATTGAATCCAAGACCTCATGCTTGTAAGGCAAACACTACATTATTCAACTATAGCCCCATTCCTTTTTAAATTTTATTTTGAAATTGTGTCCCACTAACCCCACCCTACCAAGAAGCTGAAAGATTGGTACTATTTCTGCTTTAAGTATTTCCTATAATTTAACAAAAAGGCAATTTTTAAATGGATGAATGAATATTCTGAATTTTATTTATCATATTTTTTTGATAATTTGTGTTTCAATTTTTTCCCACTTAACATTAGTTTTCAAATTTGTTGGCATGAAGTTGATCATAATACTAATTTACTATCACTATTTACTATTGTATCATTGTAGTAATGGTACAATCACCAGTGAGTTTTTCTTTTTACTTCTGATATTTAAAAATTATTATATCTTCTTTTTAAATTCTGCATTGTTGGAGTTTATCAATTTTCTTACTTTATCAAATAACTAATATTTGTATTTATTGATTTCTGTGGTAGATGGTTGTTGTGGTTTGGATGTGAGGTGTTCCCCAAAAGTTCACATGTGAGACAATGTAAAAAGGTTCAGAGGAGAAATGATTGGGGTGTGACAGTCTGAACCTAATCAGTGAATTAATCCCTGACAGGATTAACTGAGTGGTAGGGTGTGGATGAAAGAGGTGGGAATTGGGGGCATGGCTATGGGGTACGTATTCTGTACTTTGAGAGTGGAAACTCTCTCTCTGTTTCCTAATGATGCAAGCTGCTTCCGTCTTCCATACTCTCCAACTGTGATGTTCAGCCTCACTTGAACCCTGAGGAATGGAGCCTGTGGTCTATGGACTGAGACCTCTGAAACCATGAGCCCCCAGATAAACTTCCTCCTCTACAATTGTTCTGGTCAGGTCTTTTAGTCACAGCAGTAAAAAAGCTGACTAAAATAATGGTTTTTCCACACAAGACTCTCAATGACCACTGCTTTCTGACATTCTCACCCTGTGTGTTCCTCGTCCACCATTGTGGGCCACACAACTAGTGCCTTTATTTTGATGAATAGAATATGGTAATAGTGATGGAATGTCTGTGATTAGGTATAAAATGATTGTGACTTCTCTTGTGTTGGTATGTTATCTTTGAGTCTTCACTAATGCATTGATGGAGAAGGCTACGTGGTAATGTGCTGAAAGTTATTTCTTCCAAAATCTAACAAAAAATTTAGGCCCTAATATATTTCGCAAGGGATTCAACCTTGTTAACAACCATAAGTGTGAGCTAGATGCAAGTACTTATCCAGTTGATCCTTCAGATGAGACTACAGATCCCAGAGCACAGCTTAAGTGCCGACTTCTGAACGACCGTGAAACTGAGGACACATAGAAGTCATACCAGAATACAGATCCATAGAAACTGTGACATAATAAAGTTGTTTTTAATCCACTGAGTTTTGGGAAAATCATCACAAAATGGTTATTCGTTATTAATTAATGATGTCAAAAATCTTTTCATGTGCTTATTTTCTATCTGTGTAAGTTCTTTGATAAAGTATATGTTCAAATAATTTGCCCATTTAAAAATTGGGAAATTTATCTTCTTGTCGTTTAATATATAGTGTTCTTTTTGTATACACTGGATATAATTACTTAATCAGATATATGATTTACACACTCTCCTTGTTTGAATCATATTGTTTCATTTTCTCAATAATAGCTTTCAAATAACAAGAGTTTTCTTTTTAATACTGATGCAACTTAATTTAGTATTTCAAAAAATAGATTGTGTTCTTGTGTCTTATATAAAAATATTTATTACCATAGATCACAAAGAATTGTTCCTTTCTTTTAGAATTTTTATAGTTTTAAGCTTTATGTGAATGTATATAATATACTTTAAATTAATTTGTATATATGGCTTAGCATATTGAGCATAGATGTTTCCTACTCCAACCAGGGTATAAAATTATTCCAGTGCAGTTTTCTTGAAAAGACAATTAGTTTTCCATTGAATTACTTCATGTATTTGTTGAGAATCGGTTTCACATATGTGTATATGTTTATTTTTAGTTTCTTTGTAATTTTGAATTCTTCTATTTGTCTTTGTGCCAATGCCACGTTGTATTGATCATAACGGTTTTTTAAAAATTTTTCATTATTTATTCATTGATTATTTAGGTACCAGGGCACTTAACCCAAGGGCACTTAACCACTTAGCCACATCCCCAGCCCTTTTTTGTTTTTTAATTTTGAGACAAGTTCTCCCCATATTGCTTGGGGCCTCACTAAGTTGCTGAGGCTGACTTTGAACTTGCAGTCCTCATGACTCAGCCTCCTGAGCTGCTGGGATTACAGGCGTGTGCCACTGTACCCCGTCACAACAATTTTAATATAAGTCATGAAATCAGGTAGTATTGAGCCTTCAACTATTTTCATGGTTGTTTTGTTCTGGATACTTTCCTATTGTATGTATTTTTTAACTTACTAGTCAATTTCTACCACATAGTCTGCTGGGCATTTTGACTGAGTTTGTATTAATCCAAAGAATGATTCCCATCATTAAAATATGGTGCTTTAAACTCCAGTTATAACTATATTTATTCACATGCTTAATTTCTCTCAGTATTGCTATATATAGTTATCTGTATACATTCTGTGCACACTGCTGTTAGATTTATCAATAGGTGTTTCATGTATTTTATTTCCAATTTTTGAGTGATGTAAAGAAGTAGAAATACAATTGATTATTTTTGTATATTGATCTTGTGTTGTGTAACTCCTAACCTCTCTTATTAATTCTGTTTATCTTGTTGATTCATTTTGCTGACATTCCATTCAATTTTGTACATAAAATAACATAAAAAGATCCAATTTTTTACTTTCCAAAGTGGATTCCCTTTTATTATTTTCCTTAGATTATTGTAGTGTATGGGACCTCTAGTAAAATGTTAAATAAATAGGTAAAAGTGGACAGCCTTTCCAAATTATGTCTATTTTCTAGATTACCTTTATCAGGTTGAGAAGTATGTTTCTAATTTATTGAGATGTTTCAATCTGCAAAGTCTGTTGGATTTTATTAAATGTGTTTTCTGTGTTAATCCTTCATCAACTTCACTGATAAATTTCTTCTGCTATGCCTAGATTTTTGAAAATTGTCCACCTCTTCCAGTAGATCCTTTAACATATTTGACATTCTTATTTTAAAGTTCCTTCATTTTGGTAATCTTTTGGTCTTTTTTGGTATTTTCTATCTCTTTTCTTATTTTCTTACTTGTTCACGGGTCTGGTAAATACTAATACTACAGATTCAAGTAAATGATATATATGTAAAATGTAGGGCATGTCTCTTTTTCCATTTGAAAATATGGCAATATAGGCATTGAGTAAAGACTGCACTAGAATCTCAAATAGTCTAAATGTTCATGAAGTTCACACATGGCCCATAAAACATATTACCAGTCAATCTTTTTGCATCTTCAGATAAAACAATTACAGTGTTCATGTATCTTTGTACTTCTAGGAAGAATACATCATTATTTTTGAATTTTAGATTATTAGGTATCTTTGAAATTTCCTTAATTGGTTTTATAAAAACCTTTACTTCATAATTCATTTTGATTCCTCTCATTGTTACAATGGTAGTATTGTTCTTTTTGTGGTAACTGTTAATATGTTTCAGTTTTTGTTCCTGTAAGTTAATTGCTTATCAACTCCTTTATTTCCTAGGATGCCTCAATGATTATATGGGTCTGTCTGTCCCTGAGAATCACTCATATTTCTCTTTTGAATATGGTGTGTTTTAAAACAAACAATATGTATTTACAGAGCATTTTAAATAGAGTAAAAATACTTATACAGAGAGGATCTTCATTCACTGAATATCCCCTATAACATATACATTTAGGATGCCTTTCTGTGTATGTGTTGTGTTTGTGAGAGAGAGAGACCAAGAGAAAGAAAGACAGAACCTGATTTAGTCAGCTTTTTTTTTTTGCCACTGTGACCGAAAGACCTATCAAGAACAGGAGGAAATGTTTATTTGGGGGCTCACGGTTTCAAAGGTCTCAATACGTACATGGCTGACTCCATTCCTCCAGGCCTGAGATGGGGCAGAACATCATGGCAAAAGTGTGTGGCAGAGGAAGGCAGTTGGGGATGTGGCCCCAGAAAGCAGAGAGCTTTCATCCTAACAAAATATACACCCCAAGGGCATGCCTCCCCAGTGATCCACCTCCTCTAGCCACACCCCACCTGCCTATAGTCACCACACAGTTCATTCCTATCAGGAGATTAATTCAATGATTAGGTTAAAACTCTCATGATCCAACCATTTCCCCTCTAAACTTTCTTGTGTTGTCTCACACAGGAGCTTTTTGGGGACACTTCACATCTAAACCGTAACAGGACCTGATGGCTTGTATTAGCCCAATTTGCTAAAATTTTCTTTTTTTTCTTTCTTATATCATAAAAAAACTGAAATTCAATGCAGATATAATTTAAGTAGCTCCTAGGACTACTCTAGTGTTTTCTCTCTGCCAAAGTAAAAGTTCTTGATTCAGTTAATATGGTTAAAATCAATCAATAAGTCAACTATGTAACCATCAGTTGAGATTCCCAAGTTCCTACAGACATATGGCCTCGCTTTATCTTGGGCAGCAGGGATTTATATTTACCTCACATGGAGAATAAAATTGACATACGACCATCTTTATCTAGGTAACATTTTAAAAGGTGTCTCAATAACACGTTTTCCAAATTATCTATAAACATAAAATATTATTCATAAATATAAAAAGTAATATTAAAAAAGAAATTAAAATAAATAAATGGCCTTATTTAAAGATTGTAGTAGTGCACATCTGTAATTCCAGCAACTGGGGGTGATGCTGAAGCAGAAGAATTGTAAATTCAAAGCCAGCATCAGCAACTTAATGAAGCCCTGTCTCAAAATAAAAAATAAAAAGGGCTGGTGGCGTGGCTCAGTAGTTAATCCCAGTACCCCCCCCCCCAAAATGTAGTTTTTCTTGTTTTTGTATATTTTGTGTTCGGAGACATGATTTTGAAAATGTCTAGAAATAATAGTTGAGGACCTATTAAAGATGTGAAAATTTGATTTTCCCCAAATACTGGAGCATCAAAATGCAACCATATCTTAAATATAAGATTTTCATTCAAGGTAATATTTGTTGAATGAAGAAAATATCCAGAAAACCTAGATATGAATAGAGACCTCTATCATGTTTACTATTTACTACAATTAAACTTGATTTAAAATGAACTAATATGAATACATTAATTGTAATTTTCAAAAATTTTTATGTCACTGTAATTTAGAGGCAGGATTGGGATTGCATTCAATATATTTTCCTCTATTAAATTCAAAATGATTCCTCGCACATTTAAATCTTTTAGCTAACACTTGGCTTTGGAAGATTTTTTTTAGCAGATTTTACTTGAAATGAAGAAAGCCAAATATGCAGAAAAAAAGGGAAACTTGTCAGCATTTTCTTGTGCTGCCTTTAATTCTTAGTAAGAGTAGGATGAGGCAAATTTAGAGTGTCAGTGAGGCACTTTTGATGGTCTATTTTGGGTTACAGAGTTTCAGTGCATGTAAAATCAATGTAGGCAATAAATATTAACCTTGAATCAAATTCATACATTTAAGATTTCAAAGCAACTCAGTGAGACCCTGTCTCTAAATAAAATACAAAATAGGGCTGGGGATGTGGCTCAGTGGGTTTAGTGCTCCTGAGTTCAATCCCCAGTAACATCTCCCCCAAAAAAGATTTCATTATATTTTGATACACCAGTACTTTTGGGGAAAACAACTTTGCACACCTTTAATAGGCTCTCAAATAATTATATGCAAGGTACAGAGTTTCAGAAAGTTATTTGGCAAAAGCTGTTTGAAAAATGCCTTTACACATTGATCTATTGCATTTATTTCCTTGAGTATTTGTTAACACTTTTGTGAGAAAAGTGGAAAGGAAAATGTTTTAGGAAATATAATTTAATGTAATATATAGAAACTATTTAATGATTATTTTGTATCAAACACTTAGGATAATTGAGATGGGGGATTCCAGAAGACAACATGTGGTCAGTACTATACCTCTAAAAATATGTATGTATATATATACACACACATACACACACACACATATAAATATATGTATATGTACATATAAATGCATAGTGTATACAAATGTCCATATGTACACATATGTATATATACATATGTAAAAATATATATAGTATGTGTGTGTATATATATATATCACACAACAGATTTTTACGGATTTCACCAAAATATCAGCTTCAGATGGATTAAGTTGACTTGCAAAGGACAAGAGCCTTATATTTATTCTCTTTTAACAATTCACTGTAATTCCTTTTTATGCAATCTACAAGAAGGATTACCATAAATGAGAAAACTCTATCGAAAGACTCACTGGAAATCTAAAAAGACATTCTTTATCTCCAACACATTCCAGTATGCCTAAAGTTACAATTAATACAGTTTTAGTGTAAGTAAAGGACAGTAAAATAAAGGGAAAAGTTTGAAAGTCATAAAAAAGGAATGCTACATGAAAGGTGCAGTACCATAAAATAAAATTTTGCAAAATGGACTAAATATAAAAACCAAGGAACCTTTAAAAATCTCATAAAAGTTAAACATCTGAAAATAATGAGTCACTTGTTATAAAATATGCACATTTAAATGGAGGCAGAAAAGCAATAAATCCACTGCCCAATATATTTCAAGTGTACTCAGATTTAGAAAATATATCACAATTTGTTAATGTTATTTTTTTTAAATTTACTTCACATGAGGACAGAAAAGTAATTGTCATTCATTGAGTATTTTCTCTGTGCCATGAACTGTACTAATTTAAATGTATTGTTTCACTTACAAAGTTTTTACTTTCAAATTAACTCAGCCAGAAAAGTTGAAACTCATATTTTACTCTATGATTAGGAAAACTAGATGTGAGCAAGAATCAGTAAATATTTTCATAGAAGGTATGTTTACTAAGTAGATGTTTGCATTGTATTTCTGTCAATTTTGTAAGATATTTTCTTTCCAAATATTTTCCTAAATATATACTATGTTTTAGAGAGAAAAATCTCCATACTGCCCACATCACTAATTCTGCTTGTGCAATGGGAACAAATGTAATGAAAGGCAGTCTGTACTTCTTGAACATTTATTAATATCTAATCTTGTGGTTGTGCTTTGCAGATAGAAAAGAGAAATGAGGTATAAACGTTTATGTTTCGAGTGTAGGTAAGACTGACATAGGCTAACTAAAAAGTGATGAATATTGAATGGTATTTAAATAAATTCTAAATTTGATAGAGTGAAATATCAATAGTATTTAAAGAAAGTTATGGTTTGATCAGGAATGGAAAAATAAAAGTTCATGGAATGTGTGGAAACTGAGAGATAAATTGCAAAAGTGGAGAATATTTTCAATTAAGGAGACAACAGGTGCTAAGAGGCAAAAGCAAAAGTAAATATGGCAGGTATTAGGAAATTAGCAGATGGTGATTCCAACAATAATGGGCACAGGAAGGAGAGTAGCAGAAGCTAAGATGAGGGGCAGGGAAGGTAAAACTAATTTAGCAAAGTAGATCCATCTGATGTGCTGAGATGGTGTTTAATGCTACTTGTAGCTAATGAAGAGTTCTCAAAGCAGAACTGGAAAAGAATGAATTTTATTTCAGGAAAGTCCTTAAATCTTTGCGTTTGTTAGATGGAGAGGGCATAAATAGATAAGGAAATGTCAAGTTGATCAGTTAAGAAATTATGTTATTTCCTTCAATATGAGGTAATAGGGATCCTAGTTAGGAGTTAAAGTAATAATTGTGAAAAAACAATAGGTCAACATTATTCAATTCATAATCAGTATTTTTTGGTTCTGAGCATTGAACCCAAGTCCTCATGCATTCTAGGCAATTGCTTTATCACTGAACTACATCCCCTACCCTTATAATCAATACAGTTTTACAATAGCTTAAAGCTATAGGGATAAATAGAGATAAATAGAAATGATGAATACAGATGACATAGAGAGATGGATGATATATTGAAAAAACACAAGATGACTCTTATCTGGTTCCCTCATGCGCTAGATGTATAAACCTAAATGAGTCATATTTTCTCTGAGATTTGTTTCTTTTTATGTAAAATGAAGTGATTATACTATTTTCCTTAAACATTTTCTAAATAATAAAATTGGAAAAATAAATAAGAACTGATAGTTTGAAAACTAATGCGCTGTTTGAAGTGAAGACAGATGATAAATGTGAGAGAAATATAATACTTGGGAATGAGGTTAAAATCAATTTTATGTGCTTGTGACTCATGGCAATAACAGTGCTCTAAGTGACAGCAGAACACAAACAAAATCATCAAGCATATGTATGTAGATAAAGAAGAAAACAATTGTGATTTACACTTGTAACACTCACATACATTCTCCCCTTGGACCAATAATTAGTTTAAAACCCAATTAAATACTACATCCAATGAAACCTTAAGGATTTATCTAAATTTTAAAAGTTTCAGGATATAGAGGTAAACAAATGGGACTTTATTTTATTTTTCTTAACATTAAAATAACCGAGCCCATTGTGGTGGAGCACGACTGTAATCCCAGCAACTCAGGAAGTTGAGGCAGGAGGATCACGAGTACAAAGCCAGCCTCAGCAACTCAGCAAGGCCCAAAGCAACTTAGTGAGATCCTCTCTAAATTAAAAAATAAAAATTAAAAGGGCTGTGGATGTAGCTTAGTGGTAAAGTGTACCTGGATTCAATTCCTAGTTATACCCTCTCCCCCCACAAAAAAAGATTAAAGTAACGGAAGTATGGATGTAGATGCTATTTTAATCAGAAGTTAACACAATGTTACAGAGGCATCAGAGAGGAAATGTTTCGCTCTATTTTAAAAAGGGATCTGTTCAGATCTTTAAAAAGAAAGGGTTAAAGAAAGTTTTCTAAGACTGATATAGATTTAAGAAAACTAAGAATGGGAAAACTTCAACCAAAGGTCAAATTGGATCTGCACTTTATCTCACTTAACTCTCAGAAGAATATTGAGATATTTTGATTCTTTGTTGCCATAGCCCAGAGAGCAATAAAGCCCTCTCCAAAGTGTGCTTCTGGCTTCACCCGTGTGCCTCAGTGTATGAGGCACTGCAAAATGGTGAGAAAGCATTGGTTTGTTTACTGCTCTTATGCTTCCTTTTAAAAAAATTATAGAAATTGTTGGGCTGCTCTGTGGCTCACACATCTTCTAGTCATGATTACCTTGAATAATCTTTCCACAGTTTGAGTAGATGTCAACTGATGGCAATTGACCTTTGTTAGGTGATTTACCTAGACATCAGATTTCTCTTCTACTGACAATGCATATTCCCCTATGTCCAATTGTATTTTACTTGTTTGGAAGTCAGGGTATTTTCCTATAGAAATAATCTTCATGAAATGAATATGTTAGTTACCTTTGAAAATGTATTTAAACTATATGTTTACTAAAATACATAACAATGTATTTATATAAATTGTTTTTAATATTGTAATTCTGGCAATATTTCACCAAATTGAAAATGAACAGAAAACCAGTAATAGACTTAATTTTATATGAGGAGAAAATTAGGCTAAATTAAGAGGATAATGAAGCTCTAGATAAAGATGTTTAGGACAGTGTTTTTTTCTGGGCAAGTTTGAAATTTTGGAAGTTTTAGTGATCAGATTCTTCAAAATTTCTACTGCCTCATATGGGTTTTCTTTACATTGGCTGCTTAAAAATTAAGCAGCTTTGTGTTGAAAAAAAAATAGTAATCGCAAGTACATGGAGTGCACTAAAATGCATTATTGTCATCCAAGGAGAAAAGAAGATGCCAAGACTTTAAAAACAATCCTATAAATGTAAGTCACAGGATAAACTCATTATTTCTTTTTCTGTTTCATATTATAATAGAAATCCTAGCTGATGCGTTAAGTCAACAAAATAAATAGCAATCGCAAGAATGAATACATGCCCTTTTATTTGTAGATGATGTGATGTGATTGTACACACAGCAAAACCATGAGAATATAAGGGTAAAACTAGAAATGTAATTTGGAAAAGCTGCTAGTTAAAAATAATGGGAAAAGCAACATCTCTTCCATAAAACAATCAAAAACTACTACAAAGTAGAAAAAATTCTTCTTCAGTAAATAAAACCATATAAGGTATCTTTTTATTATCATATTATAGTTAGACCTGATAGTGGGGTGCATTTTGACATAATTGTACATGGATGGAAAATAATTTGCTCCAATGCAATCCCCAGTACTTTCCCTTTCCCTCCGCTCTTCCCTCCCCCAATTCCTTTACTCTGTTTTATTGATCTTCTTTCTATTTATTGTTTTTAATTGGTACTTTATAGTTAGTTATAAAATCAGAATGCCATATGATATATTCTACATGCACATAGCATAGTTTTGTGTACTTCATTACCTAGTTCATTCCCTCCCCTCCCCTCCTCTTTCCCCATTGGCCCCCCACTTCTACTCCACTGATCTTCCTTTATTTTCATAAGATAACCCCTTTTTATTTCCTTTTTTCTCTGTAGCTTCCACATAGAAGAGAAAACATTCAACCTTTGACATACTGAATCTGCCTTTTTAAAATAAAATACAATTTTCAAGGTATTTGGAAAGGTTATAAAATGTTATTCTAAAACAGGAAAGAAGATCTCAGTAGATTAAAAAAAAAAATCTGTCATCGATAGAAAGACCATAGATCAAGAAATTTTTATTTTCCTCCATTAAGCCATCTATTTAAAAAAAGTCAATAGATATTTTTGTGATACATGGTAAGCTAACATTAAAGTATCAAACAGACAATGATAGCCAAAACACTTTATAAAGAAAAACAAGATGGCAGGCAGACTTGCCCTGCCAAATATTCAGATTTTTAGAGAAATCTGTGATATAGTTTAGTATGGTATATGGCAAGTTATAGATGAAAAGGTCAATGGAGTGCCATGAAAGGTTCAGAAATAGATTGGTGTATATATGGACATTATATATATGAAAAAGTTGCCAGTGCAAATCAGTGCTGAGATAAATAGCTCCCCAGATGGACAAATAATTTAAATGAATTCCTCCATAGTACTCTATACAAAGTCTAACCGTGGGGAGTTCAAATATTTAAAAACAAAAAGAATTTTAAAATTAAAATAAATATAGGGAAAAATACCTTCTGACTGAAGAATAGGATAACACTGCTTAAAAAAACCTAAAAATTATACCAGCCAGGTGCTGTGGCACATGCCTGTAATCCCAGTGGCTGGGGGGTGGGGGTCTGAGACAGGAGGATTGTGAATTCAAAGCCAGCCTCAGCAATTTAGTGAGGCCCTAAGCAACTTAGTGATACCCTATCTTTAAATAAACTATTAAAAAGAGTTGGGGATGTGGCTCAGTGGTTAAATGCCCTTGGGTTCAATCCCCAGTACAAAAAAAATTAAAGCATTTATTTAATTTTACAAATAACTCATATAAATAATAGATAACAAGAGCTAAGTTAACTGCAGTCTGGGAGAAGAAATTTATAATGCAGTCAAATGCTTTTGTATTAATATAAAGATTAAAGTAACCTAAGCCTACAAGTAAAGCCACATATCTATAGTCAACTGAGTTTTGAAAATGATACTGAGAAAATGCATTGAAAAAATGGAAAATCTTTCAATAAATGGTTCTGTGAAAATTGGATATGCACATGCAAAAGAATGATAATAGATTGCTGTCCCTAGCAGTTACAAAAAATTGACTCAAAATGGATTAAAGACTTAAATCTAAAACATGAAACTATGAATCCATTAGAAGAAAGCATAGGGGAAATACTTGACATTAGAATAGCAAGGAATTTTGGATAAGACCCAAAAAGCACAGGAAACAAAAGGAAAAATAAACAAATGGGATTACATCAAACAAAAACGCTCCATACAACAAAGGAAACACACGACAGAATTCAAAGACAACCTATGAAATAAGAACAATAATTTGCAAACTATATGTCTGAATAGGGGCTGATGTCCAGAATATGTCAGAATTTTAAAAATAATAGCAAAAAATAGATAAACAAATAACTCAATTAAAATGGGTAATAGATCTAAATAGACATTTCTTAAAACAAGACATACAAATGGTCACCAAGTATATAAAAATATTGAACATCACTAATCATCAGGGAAATGCAAATAAAAACCATAATGAGATATCACCTCACCCAAGAAGAATGGATAATATAAAAAAGACTAAAGATTATAAGTGCTGGCAAGGATGTGGAGAAAAGGGAACAATAGCAAACTTTTAGTAGGAATGTAAATTATTAGTATCATTTTGAAACAGTATGCTGGTTCCTCAAAAATTAAAAATAAAACAAACTTGTGATTCAACAACACCACTTCTGGTATCCAAAGGAAATAAATGAGTATGCTGAACATCCATGCACCTGTGTTTATCACAGTACTTTTCACAACAGCCAAGTGGTACATGTATGTAATGGAATGCTATTTGACCATACCAAAGAATGAAATTCTGCCATTAATGGCAACACGGATCAAAATAGAGACCATTATGTCATGTGAAATAAGCCAGGCACAGAAACTCAAATACCACCTCATCTCACTCATAGATGGAATCTGAAAATGCTGACGTAATAGAAATTGAGAGTATAGAACTATGGGTACCACAGGTGGGGACAGTAGGGGAGAAGGAGGGCTGGGTAAAGGTTAAATGATGGATATTAAGATACAGTTACATAGAGACAAGAAGTTCTAATGGTCTATTACACAGTAGGGTAAATACAGGTAATGATAATGAATCGAAAATTTCAAAAAGTTAGAAGAAAGGATTTTGAAAATTTTACCCTAAAGTAATTGAAGATATAAATATGTTTAACTGAATTTAAATATTAAGTAATGCATATATGTATCAAATATCACCAGATGCCTCAATAATACACATAATTTTTATGTATCAGTTAAAAAATTAAAAATGTATCAGTTAAAAAATTAAAATTCAGTGAGAAAGGAGAGGGAAGAGGAGGAAGAAGAAGAGAAGTTGAGCAAATGATAAGCAAAAAATCAAGCCTCCATTTACAGCAACAATATCACTCAAATCCAAGGAGTTAGTTAAAATAATAATGAGTGATCATTTTCATCTTAAAGTTGGTGCAGATGCAGGGAAATGGACACTCACATTCATTTTGATAAGAGATAGAAACATAGAAGAAAACATGGAAACATTAAAATTAAGAATAGTCATATAATTTGACTTACACATTTACTCATGGAGGATTTATACAAATATTTCTGGTAGCATGATTTCCACAGCAAAAGTTCATATATTCCTTAGTGTTGAGAATTTAGACAAAGAAATGAATACAATTATCCAACTATAGAGAACTAAACATGTCAATAATGGAACAAGTATGCAATGAACTTCTATGAGAAGATCAAAATAATGAAAGATGTTGATATTTACAAGCCTAGAGAGGGTTACATGATATATTGAGAAAAAAATCAAAAGGAAGACTATGAATGCATAATCTTTTTTGTTAAGTTAAAATTGCTATATTTCTTAGTATGTTTGAAAATCTAAAAAGGTACATTCCAAACTGCTAAGTGTGGTTACTTACAGGAGGTAGGATGGGAAGATTGGTGCACAGCAGATGGTTGTATGACAAAGGACTATAATTTCTATCCTCGTAGACTTATATATAATTTGAAATGTTTAAAGTGATCCTTACATTTTAGTTTAAAACATTTATAACCTCCATATTCTTCAATGAAGAACTGATTTATTTCATCTAGATTCCCTAGGTGATAATATTCTACCATATTTTAATAGCCTCACTCTCCTGGCATTTCTTCCCCTTTCCCTACCTCAGTGTCCTTCATCCTTTGCTCTCTCATATGTGGAAACATTCATAAGTCCATTAAGATATTGTGATATATTACACCTAGATATTTCAGCACCTATAAGAACAAGGACATTCTCGTAAATAACCACAATATCATCATGGCACACAAAGCACTTAATATCGATGTAGTTATGTCATCTAATATATAGAATACATTCATAGTTCTACAAGTGATTAGAGAATGTACTTTAAATGTTTTTAAAAATCTAAGATTCAAGATCCAATCAAGTTCTCTGTATGATATATGGTCACCATGTCACTTTAGTATCATTTCATTACATCAGATCCTTTGCTTGTTTTGTTTTTCATGATCACTGATATTTTTGAATTGTTTAGACTAAATGTTTTGTCAAGTGAACTACTCTGGAGTCATCTGTTCTGTTCCTCATAATCATATCCTAGTTAAACACTTTTACAAGAATAAGGCATAGAGGATGTTGTGTACTTTCCAGTATATTCAGTGGCATCCACTGAATATCTTTGCCTGAATCTATTATTATAATACAGAATAAACAATAGTGATTTTCTAATTTGGCCATTGCTCTATCATTTTTCCATGTACCAATTTGCTTTATTTTCATATTTTTACATTTTTTAGTACATTGGAGTCATACATAAAACTGGGATTCATTTTGACATATTCATAAATGCATATAATATAATTTGCTCCATTTCAATACCCACTACTTCTTCTATCCCTTCTCTCTACTTCTCCCTGATTCTCTTCCTCTACTCTACTAGTCCTACTTCTATTTACTTATTTTAATTGGTGCAATATATTTAATTGGAATGCAATAAGATATATTCATATATGTGCATATGCATTCATACATGTGCATAGCATAATTTGATCAATATCATTCTTTAGTTCTTATTTTATGTTCCTTCGTCCCTTGCCCTTCATCTCCCATCTTTGTCATACTAACCTCCCATATATTATTGTGAGGTACAATTTTTTATTCTTTATTCCTATTTTCTACATATGACAATGTTTGATCTTTGACTTTGAGTCTGGCTTATTTCACTTAGCATGATGTTCTCCAGTTCCAACCATTTACCAGCAAATGCCATAATTTCTTCTTTATGACTGAGTAAAATATGCACCACATTTTCTTTATTCTTTTGTCTATTGATGGGCACCTAGGCTGGTTGCAAAATTTGGCTATTGTGAACTATGATGCTATAAACATTGGTATGCATATATTATCATAGCATGCTGATTCTACTTATTTACAATAAATGCCAAGGAATGGCATAGTTGAATCACATGGTGGTTCCATTCCTAGTCTTTTGAGGAATCTGTACAATGCTTTCAAAAGTGGTTGTACTAATTTGCAATCCACGAACAATGTATAAGTGAAAAACTTTTCCTACATCTTCATCGATTATTGTCATTATTTTTAATGATTGGCATTGTAATTAGGGTGAGATGAAATCTCAGTGTAGTTTTGATTTTCATGTACCTGAATGCCAAGAATGTTGAACACTTTTTCATATATTTGTTGGTCATTTGTATTTTTTTTTTTTTAGAAATATCTATTTAGCTCTTTTGCCCATTTATTCAGTGGGGTAATTTTTTGGTATGTTTTAAGATCTGCATATATTCTAGTTATGAATCCCCCATCAGAAGAGTAGGTGGCAAAGAACGTTTTACATCTTATAGGCTTTCCCCTAATGCTCGTCATTGCTTATTTCGCTGTGCAGAAGATTTATAATCAATACCATCCTACTTAGTGATTCTTGATCTTCAGTAGTCTTATTAAGGAAGTCAGTGCCTGCACCATTGTGTTAGAGTGTTGAACCTATGATTTTTTTCTAGCACTTTCACTGTTTCTGGTCTCAATTTTAGCTATATGAAGCAATTTTAGGTTGACTTTTTTTGTGCACGATGAGAGGAATGTAGTTTTGCTATTTTATATGTGGATATCTTGTTTTCCCAGTACCATTTGTTAATAAAAGGTTATATTTTCTCCCACTTATGATTATGGCATCTTTGTCAAGGATGTAGAAAATAATGACAAGTTTCTAGACACACATGGCCTATTCAAATTGAAACAAGAAGATATAGAACACTTAAATAGAACTGTAGTAAGCAATGGTATTGAAGCAGTAATAAAGACTTCTATAAAAGAAAGCCCAGGACCAGATGGATTCCCAGCTGATCTCCACCAGACCTTTTAAGAAGAACTAACACTAATCCTCCTGAAATTATTTCATGAAGTAGAAAAGAATGGGAAAATTCCAAACACATTCTGTTAAGCCAGTATTACCCTGATACCAAATGAAACAAACAAACAAAAACACTACAGACCAATACGCCTGATGAACAAATAGATACAAATAGATACAAATGTAATTAGCAAAACATTAGCAAACTGTATTCAAAAACAAGTAGAGTGCATATCATGATTGAGTTGGATTCATCCCAGGGAAGCAAGGTTGGCTCAATATACACAAAACAATAAATGGAATTCAGCACATAAATAGAATCAAAGAAAAAAATCATATGATCATCACAATATATAGAGAAAATGTTTGACAAAATTTGGCACCCATGCATAGTAAAAATACTAAATAAATTTGGGATAGGAGGAACTTACTTCAATATCATAAAGGCTATATGCAACAAACCTGAAACCCACTACTTAATGGAGAAAAACTGAAAGTATTTCCTTTAAAATCTGGAAAAATATATGTGTGTGTGTATATATATATATATATATATATATATATATATATATCCACTATCACCATTTCTACTCAATATATTTCTTGAAACTCTAGCCAGAGCAATCAGGTAAATACAGGAAAGGAAAGGGATTTAAAGATGAAAAGGAGAAGTTAAGCTATCTCTGCTGATAACATGATTCTATAGAGAACTCATAAAAACTCTACCAGAAGATTTCTAGATATGATAAACAAATTCAGCAAAGTAAAAGAATACAAGATCCAACAAAATGTCAATAGATTTCTCATACTCCAAGAATGAATCTATGAAGGAAAAAATTTAGAAAACTAGTCCATTCACAATAGCCTTCAAAATAAATAGGAATAAATATAAGATGATGAAAGACCTCTATGATAAAAATTATAGAACACTGAATAAAGAAATTGAGGAAGAGTTAAGATCATGTAAAGACCTACCATGTTCATGGATAGGCAGAATTAACATTGAAAAAATGGTCATATTACCAAAATCAATACACAGATTCAATGTGATCCTTGTCAAAATATCAGTGACATTCATCATAGAAATGGAAAAAGCAGTCCTAAAATTTAAAGGAAAAATAAAAAAAGAAAACAAAGTAGTCAAAGAAATCCTGAGCAGTAAGAATGAGGCTGGTGGTTCACAATATGGGGTCTCAAACTCTACTTCTAGCAGAAGATCTTCTGGTTCATCCTATTATTCCTCCAATCTGATATTTTCAGTCAACTGTTTAAAAAGTCCTCATTCATTTTAGGTAGGAAATTGTATTTATAAACTAAGTTCAGATAGGTATGCTTAGTGGTATTGGGAAAATCATGGTTTTTTATGCCCCCTCAGTGAATGGTGCTGGGAAGTGTACACACACACACACACACACATACACACACACACACCATATACATTCTTAAAATTTGTACTCAAAACTGATTATTTCAGTGTAAATCCAATACCTAATGCCTCATCCTCCAATAGCATATCATTTTTCTCTCAAACAAAAAGCTCTATCACAAAAATATGAAAATATTTACTTATACAAGTTAACTACAATGTACATTAATATTTTCAGAATTAATTCACTGATATCACTGTAATCATAAACCTAAGTAATTTTTTATTTTATTTGTAATTTTAAGAGAATAAATCAATGATTTTTAGTATATTTACAGACTTATGCAACCATTACCATAATCTAATTTTAGAACATTCTCATAACCCTAAAAAAGAAATCCCACACTTATACACAAGCATACACCATTTTCTTCTATTCCTCAAATCCTCCACTCTAGGAAACCATGACGGTACTTTCTATGTGTATGGTTTTCCAATTTTGGATATTTCATTTGAGTGGAATCAAGCAATGTGTGGCATTTTTAAAATTAAAAAAATTTATTATTATTATTTTTGATTCATTGTACAGAAATAGGGTATAACTTTCATTTCTCTGGTTGTATACAAAGTTGAGTCACACAGTTTGCATAATCATGCATGTACATAGGGTAATGATATTTGTCTCACTCCACCATCTTTCCTTCCTCCCACCCCCTCCCTATCCCTCATTTCCATCAACACAATCCATCCTTCCTCCATTTTTCCCTGATCCCCTCCCTCACCCCTGTTATGTATCATCATCCACTTATCAGAGAAATCATTCGTCCTTTGTTTTTTTGGGATTGGCTTATTTCACTTAGCATGATATACTCCAACTCCATCCATTTACCTGCAAATGCCATAATCTCGTTCTTCTTTATAGATGAGTAATATTAAATAATAATATGAGTAATATATATATATACCACATTTTCTTTTTGTATTCATCTATTGAAGAGCATCTAGGTTGATTCTGCCATGTAGCTATTGAATATGAGGCATTTTTATCTGACTTCTTTCATATATAATGTTTTTTTTAAGTACCTTTATTTTATTTATTTACTTTTTTGTGGTGCTGAGGATGGAAATCATTGCTTCTTATGTGCCAGGCAAGCACTCAATCACTGAGCTACAACCCCAGCCCCCATATATAATGTTTTTAAGATTCATTGATGTCATAGAGGAATCACTACTTCATTTCTAAAGTTGAATTTAATTCCACTGTGTGTATATGCCATTTTTAAAGTTTAGACATTAATTGGTCAAATGTTCATTTCAGTTGTTTTTGGCTAGTATCAAAATGTTGCTCTGAATATTCATATATGAGTGTCTGTCCTTTGAATGTGTTCTCCCCAAAGCCTGTGTTAGAAGTTTAATCCCCAGTGCAACAATGTTAATAGGTGGGATCCTTTAAGAGGTGATTAGGTCCTTCACTGTCATGAATGAATAACATTATTGTGGGAGTGGGTTCACTATTGGTGGAATTTTTTTGTAAAAGGACAAGTTGGCCCCACCTCCTGAACTTCTCCCTCCCATTTCTTTAACCTCACACCATGGAATGCTGAAGCAAGAAGATCTGTGCCAGATCACAGCCTCTCAATTTTGGAATTTCCATTCTCCAGAAATATGAGTCAATAAATTTAAGTTAAATATAAATTATTCAATCTATAGTATTGGCATACACACATATGTGGTATTGCTATATATACATATTTATATATATATTTAAATTCATATTTATTTAATATAAATTCTGTGTTATATATAAAAATCAAATATATCATTAGTGATATTAAGCACCATAGCATATTTTAACAGTTTATTCATGATAGTTTTCATTAATTTTAATATAATAAAATTCAACTCAATCACTACATTATACTTGCACATATTGCTTTGTAGGTGTAAATACTGTTTTGTTGTTATACGTTTTTGTGTTTGTTGTTGGGGATCAAATCCAGGGCCTTGTGCTTGCTAGGTGAGCACTCTGCCATTAAGAAACAACTGCAGCCCAATACTGAGTTTCAGACTACTGCATAAGCTTCCTGTGGCAACTCAGTTAATGCTCAACTTTCACTAATCCCACTGTAGCTGAATTTTGTCATGAGTTCAAAGTTCCAATGATATCTTAAGAGATAAAAATACATTCTTTACTGATAAGGAATAGAATAGTGAGGATTCTTACGTTTAAAGAAATGAAGGTATTAATGTTGTACTCTGTTAAAGGGTTTTATGTTTTAATTATTAATTTTTTTATAAAGAAGACAATTCAGAGCTGGGTACGGTGGTGCATGCCTGTAATCCCAGCACTTGGCAAGCTGAGGCAGGAGGATTGAGAGTTCAGAGCCAGCCTCAGCAATGGCGAGGTACTAAGCAACTCATTGAGATCCTGTCTCTAAATTTAAAAATACAAAATGGGCCTGGGGAGGTAGCTCAGTGGTTGAGGTCCCCTGATTTCAATCCCTGGTACCAAAAAGAAAAAAAAGATGACAATTCTGACTTATTTTGAATGGCTCAGGAGCATAGGATTCTGTCCAAAAGGTAAAAGAGAGGAAACTACCAACTGAATTTAGGGAATAATTCTATAATAACTAATCCTTTAATGACAATGGTTACCTGTATCATTGAATCCAATTATCTGATATTTAATTATTTATTGCCTATTTGGCGCAAGACCTCAGATTGAAGCTTTGCCTGTTAACATTTTGGTGATGACAATAGCAGGACCTGATATTCAGAAAAGTATAAGATTATGTCCACGTAGCAATGCAACTCATGTCAGACCCATGAACTCTGGGTACTCTGTTCAGAGAAATATAGGATCACCATAATGCACATATTCATTCATTCAATAAATTATTCATTTATCCTACAAATATCCATTGAGTATTTACTCAGAGGCACTCTTCTAGGTAGTAAAACAAACAAGGTCCTTGCTCTCATCAAGCTTACATTATAGCAATGAATATAAATGATATGTTAGTGAATAAATGCATGAAGGTCATACTTTCTGATATTAGCCAGTGCTTTAAAATGAATCAGTGTTTGAATTAAAAAATGAATGTGCAGGTGTGGAGGTGTACATTAAATAAAGGGTGTTACAGTAGGTGTCTTGGAGGAAATAATATCTGAGCTGAAATAGGAATCTTAGAAAGGACCTAATGAGGTGTAGTTCTGACAGAAGACCATTCCCAGAAATGGGGGGTGCTAATAAGAGAGAGTGGGCCAGTGCAAGTGGAACAAAGAGACCAGGCTGGATATTAGTGAAAGATGGGGTATACAGAAACTTGTAGACTAACATAGGAATCTGAAATTTATAGCAAGAACAATAGAAGAAAGTAGGAGTATTAAGCTGGGAGTGACAATGTTCTCATCATTCTAAATATACCACTGATATTTGATCATTATGGACCATAATTAGAAGCTGCTGAAAATCAAATAAAGAATGAAAGTTCTTACAAAAAATGATCTAACCAAGACCAGATTTATGCATTATTCACCTGCATGAAACAACTAAAAAAAGAGATACAAGAGATAAAAGAATGGACTTTCAAGATTTTTAACATAAGGCAATGAATGGCAGTGACTCCTGATAGAGAAAACAAATAAGATGAACCCTACAATTGCTGGAGGTCACTGCCTTGAAAGAGTTTTCAGCCTGTCACACAGGGAAGAAAGTTCGAATACAGCTCAGTTGACTTGATTTGAGGGCACGGAGTTCAGAGTCCAGAGAGACCAACTAGATTACTGGTTAGTGCGCAGAGTATCAAGAGGAGAAAGCTGAAGAAGTAGACATCCCCATTAAAATATTTAGCATACTCAAATCTGACCCAGAAATCACACAGATGTTAGAATTAGCAGACTAGAACATTATACCAGTTACTATAAATACATTCCATTAGTTCAAAATATTAAGTAAAAATATGGGGACTGTATTTTAAAGAATAAAAACATCTAGAGATGAAAAATATAATTTTAAGCATGAAAATATACTGATAAATAGCACATTAGACATTATTAAAAATTATTAAAAATGAAGACCAAGGGAAAGAAGTTATATAAAATGAAACAGGGAGAAAGAGTAATTTAATAAAACAAAGAGTATCAGTGAGTTGTGAAAGAGTTCCATTGTGCCTAATATACATGTATTTGATTTCCCCTAAAGAGCAGAGGGAACATAAATAAGTTGAAAGAATAATGGCTATTTTTGAAAGGTAATAAAAACGTTAATCCCACAGTTTCATCAATCTCAATGAACCCCAAACACAACATACAAGCTCATGGCCCACAATTGACAGAGGCAGGAGAAGGGAAGCAAACCTTGGATCAGCAAACTTTCCTTTATTCTGCAGCAAGGTCAATGAGTCACTCATGGGAGGGGTCATTTTTCTGGATATGCAGATGGCCCCTGAGTTACAGAAGAAGTCTGGGTTTTATAGTATACAATGAGGGTAAATTAATCATTGGAGACTGAGGACATGCAGTTTGGACAGTCAGAGACATAGTTGTGCAGGTTAAAATTTTAACTCAGGGAGGCAGTTGTAAAAAGGTTGACACTCATTGTCACTGGAAAAAGCTCAGAACTTGGTGTTCACTGCTCATCTTCCTTCCTCTGGGACCCACTGTTACTTAGAGCTTCACTATTTGCTTTTCTTCTTCCAGGACTCATCTGCAACGGGGAAGGGTGAAAGTCCAGGGCCCGGTGTTTCAGTATTTGCCTCCTTCCTTCAAGATGCCCTGGGGTTAGAAAGGGGTAAATGTTTGCTTTTGGTGGAGATGCAGGGGATGAACCTGGGAAGGGAGGAAAATTTGCTTTTCCTCCCAGGGCCCATTGTTATTGGGAAAGGATGTACTGGGAGAAGTCTCATGTTTGGCTAATTTCCCCTCCCTCCTTCTGGGCCACACTGGGTCCCTCCATTTTTCTTGGGGAGCTGTCTTGTGGGAATATTATTTTCCATAACCCTTCACAACAAATATGAAGAAAACTACAATAAGACACATAATTAAATTGCACAAAATCAAAGACAAGAAGACAAACTCAAAAACAGAGAAAAGAAGACCCATAATTGTACTAAATTTTATACTGCTGTAATTTTTATACTATGCATTGCCAAGTGGTATGATATCACTTGAAGATAGAAAAAGTTAAAATGTATGTTACAATCTGGAGAGTAACCCCCATAGTAACAATAAAAGTATAGGTAACAATATAGCCAAGCAAATCAAATAAGCAAATAAAAGATGTGCATGCCGCCTGTAGGAAATAAAATTCAAATGAAAATTCAAAGATAGGTTACAAGTAAAATGAGTGGCAAAGTGATATATGTTAATACTGGTTGAAAAAAAGATTGCAGGCTGTATGGACATCAAAGAATATCACTGGAGACAATGCAAGTTGCTTTAAAATGTTAAAAGGGCCATTTAATCAAGAAAACATAAAAATCTTAAATGTTCATCATCACTGTCCCTTAACACAGATTTTCCAAACACTGGAAGCAAAAACTAAGAGGCAAGATAATTAGACAAAAACGCGATTTTATTGGAAATCTAAATATCCTTTCCAGCTAACACATAAAATGAGTAGAAGTAAAATCATTAACACAAATGAAAAATCAAAGAAAAGAAAGATCTCTGGAAAAAAATCACCAAATATTTATAAAATAAAAAGCATACTTGTAAATAGTCCATGGTTCAAAGATAAAATCAAAACTGAATTTAGAATGTATTTAGGAATGAAGGAAAATGAAAACATAGTTTATCTGAATTTGTGAAACACCACCAAATGAGCAATTGGGGAAATTTATAGTGTTAATTTCTGATATTAGAAAACAATAAGTACCTTAAATCAATGATCAGAACTTCCACATTAAAATTTTAATAAAGAAGAGCAAATTGAACTCAAAGTAAGAAGAAGAAAGGAAATAATAATGATCATAATTGAAATCAATGAATTAAAAAAACGAAAAGAAATAGAGACAATCAAGGAAATCACCAGTTCTTGTAGAAACTAATACTCAGAATGAGAATGATTGTGATATATTTACAATTGCACACATTAAACATGACAACCTCACATAAGTTTTCTGATACTGGTTTTTAGGAAAATGGACTGTTCACCCACTGGTTTAAGAATCATCTAAACTATCAAACCATTAAATAAAAATTGTTCAGTATCAGATGCATTACCACTTGTGAAAAATATAAAATCACATGTGCCATTTTATCACCTAACAGAATTTAACTTGTTTAAGTCTAACTACTGGAACAATTTGTAATAGAATGTCAGGTGTGTCTGTTCAGAAGATGATGGGAAATCTATCAGAGAAAAGGTTAACTGTAAGCTCTTCTTAGTACATCATGAATCATGACTTTAGAAAGGATACTGGGAAATTAAGAGGCTTTTAGGAATAGTAGTGAAAAGTAAGTGTCTTGACATTTTTATAAGATTTCACCAAAAGCTATGGCAAAATTATGGGAATAACAACCTGAACCTGGATTAATGTAAGACATAAAAAAGGCACATTTTTTTTCTAAGAGCTTAAAGTGAAAAGGAACACTTCAGTCAAAAATTACATGTGGGATATATTCCCAGTACTCAGTGGGCCAGGATCTTCTTTAACAACACTATTCAATGCATGAAGCAAGTGGTTTTGAGGACAGAAGATATGTATTATCACTTGTAGAGCAGAGTGAAAGAAATCATATTTGGATGCATATTCCTAATTAGAAAAGGAGTTCAAGTTTGTGTTTGTAAGGTCATTTTATATAAATTTCAGAATCTAAACTTTCATTCATTGATGAATTTAGCACTAAAAAATTCGGAGTTATCCAGTTGTCCTCCATTTTTATGTATGTAAAAGGAATTGAAAATTTGTCTTATTTTGCTTGATTTGTGAAAACCTGAAAATTCTTTTTTGGGTGATTTTAAAAGCAGTGTACTAGACCCAACAACTTACTCTTTTTATTCTCTTGGCTATCAAAATTTTTAATGGCAAATTCTCTACAAAAATTATTGTTTTATCATATTGACTTTAATCAGGTGGTCTGCCACAAATTTATATTCCATGTGTTACTTTTATTTTTTTAACATTTATGATTCTAACCCATATGTTCCTTCAAACTTCTCATTTAAGTTACCATAAAATCAAATCTTTATGCCTATATCAGTCTGTTCTCTCACATTTTCACCCTTTATCTCAGAATTCTAATTCTGTCTTAATAGCTGACCCCTGTTGATTGCCCATTACTTGAGAGTTGAAATGACTTTTATGCCAAAGATTCTAGATTTCCCCATTGGAAGCTCTTTTATCAATAGGCACATGTCCATGGTGCTTGTACGGAAAACAAAACAAACAGACAAACAAATAAAACAGTCAATTACACACAACCCCAAACTCCACTTGTACGGAATTGGTTTTCTTCCTACACTTTCTGAATTTCTAAAATTGCCTTTCCTCCTCCCAGAGTCTTATGTCATTTTAACATTTTCACAGAGTAATGTGTTTTTATTATGTAATTTGTGCCAGTGACTAAGGCAATTGGTAATTTATAGTATCAAATTTCCTAGATTTTTCTCACCAGATTTATCCAGGCATGATATAAATATTTCTTTGAGCGCTTAGGAGGAAACCTCTGGCCATTTTCTTTGAAAAGTGAAGTTTATGACCTACAGCTGTAAACCTTGGAATGCTGAATCACTGTGCCCTGGGCATGGGTTTCTTTGAAGTCTCATTTCTCCCATGCTAGCCCACCTGAAGGGAGAGCTTATTATTTGGGATACACCGATAATATGACATTCCCTAGTGACCCATAGCAATGTTCCTCCATGGCTTCCCCCATGCAGGTTTGATATCCAAATATCAGGAAGTCTTCATGGATGGTCTGGCCTCTGTCATGCCTTTCTCTACCCATGAATTTTACTAAAAGGAGATATCATCCCACTGGTTACTGGACAAATGCCACATTTCATTCTGGGTTTATATCACATGATATTCTATCCAAATGAAGAGGAAAATGACTATACTTGTTTATTATTCTTCCTCAAAAATCAAAGTGCTTGCTCACCACACAGACATGCCAACTGCAACTTTCTACGTGTCTCAGAAAGTGCTTAAGGTCATTCTTATTAGAGCCCTTAAAGGCAGCAACTTCGCATTACTTAATGCTTAGTTAAGCAGAGAATTAAAAATCCAAATTTAGACTTGTCTCCATCTCTCTGAGTTCAAGTGAAAAAAGAAATAATTCATTTTCCTTCAGAGATTATGTGTGTGGAGGGGAGGGGAGGGCCTGTGTGATGTGTCCTTATGTGAGGAAAATGGAGAAAGGGAGATAAGAGGACGGGAGACTTAGGAAAAAAGCAGTGGGAGTTTAGGACAAACAGCATCAACCTATCACTTTTCAAAGAAACATAAGGAAAAGTTCCTGCACAAGATTAAATGAACTCTAGGAGGCCATGCTGGATCTTTCCTCTACTTTCTTTTTCTCTTGACTCTACTATTCTCCTGACTTGTTCCTCTTTGACAATCAGCCTTGCTTAATTCCCTCCCATCTTGAAAAGTCGGTCTCCCTATCTCTACTCTCTCTCCCATTTCTTTCTCGATAAAGCTTCTAGACACACAATTTCCCCTAAGTTACTGCCTCCACTTCACCTTTCATTGACATTTATTGAACTGCAAGCTCACACTGCCTGGCCAACAACCCAGTCAAAGTTCAAACTCACTGAAGAGTCTGTTTTCCTAACACTATGAATTCCTTTGTAGTTCTCCGGTAACTTACACTCATACTCAACATTGTTGGCCACGTTCTCGTCCTTGAAACACTCTGCTACTACAGCCTCTCTAGAATGTAGTCCTCAAGAGAATAGGCTTTTCATTCTTCGAATTCAAGCTCTTCCACTCAATATATCTTTGGTCTAGTTAATTAACCTATTTGTAATTGTTTTCTTTATCTATTGTACCAATCTACCTCTTAGGGTTGTCAAGAAATATTTAATAAGGAGTTATCTTGACATATAACATGCACTCAATAAATATTCTCTGTAATTATAATTGTATTATTATTCCACAGTATCTTATTACTCTTTGTGTGTGTGTGTGTGTGTGTGTTTATGCACACATGCACAAAAACACACCCATTCATTGATTCTTCTTTGTCCCTTCAGGAATCAATCTATTCATCCTTTAAAAGATTTTATTTCTTATCATTATTTTCTTTACCTTCTTCTCTATAATCTTTCAGGGTTATCTCATTTACTCAAATGACTTTAATTCTCATTTAATTACTAATGACTCTTATGTCTATATTCCTTGTTTAAATCTTTCTTAGAATTTCCAAATATAACTATTTGAACTTTGAACATCCTCAGTGTATGAAAAATCATGACCTTCAAATAAACATGTAATACCTACCTTATCAACTCACAATCCTAAATATGATTTATATCCAGTTGACTCCAATCAGTAAACATAATCAATATCCACCCAATATTCCAAGCTAGAAATCCAAGAATCTTCATTCACCACATAAAATATATCTGGTAGTCATGCTGATAGTACAGTTTTGGGAATAGAAACATAAAAATTGGGCCCTGACCTCAGGAAACTCAAAGTCCAAGAAAGGGTAAAGAGATGTAATGACAATATAAATCACTTACTACCCATAGTTCAGTATTCCCCCAATCTTATTCTCCTCTTATTAAATAGAACAGTTATTCACTCAGTTGCTTGGACAAAATTCTGAATCATTATAAATTTAATTCCTCGACTCTTATCCTTGTATATAATTCATGAGCAAATCATATCAGTTGTATGACCAAAACACAGGCAGAATCTCTTCACTTATTCCAACCTACTGCCATCATTGTTCTTTTCCAGGAGTTGTCATATGGGGTGTTTGTTTGCCCCCTTCTGGGGAATATTTAACAAGGGAGACAGTTTGGGTTGTCACAAGTAGGGTAGCTTCTATTGGCAAGTAGTAGACTCTAGTAGATGCTGGGTTGCTGCTAAACAACTTACAATAAAAAGTACAACTTCCTGCAGCAAAGAATTATCTGGCTCAAAATGTTGATAGTGCTTACATTAGAAATCCTGTTCTAAACCAAGTTACAATTATCCATAATTCCAAGTAATATGACTACCTCCTAGCCAGTTTCCTATATCCATTTTTCCTCTATTAGACACATTATCTAACACACAGCAGACAGAATGATCTTAATATGGATGTGATATGTTCCCCCTCTGCTTGAATGGTTCACTTTCCATTTACAGCAGCAAACAGTGATCCTCACTCTACCTGACTCCATGTTTTCAATATGTTAATAAAAATACTTAATATTTTCTAAATGGATGAGCAGAATGATTAACTGGCCATTTTTGTGAAACAAAATGAATTAAAGAATCTGCAGGACTGACACATAATAAATGTTCTATGAGTTAGTTGAATGATTTTCTTAATTACCTAATTACTGGATAACAGAAATCAGATATTACCTCTCTTTATACCCTGCCCATCAAGTAAGTCCTCTGTGATAGGGACTGAAATTTTTGGGGAAAGGACAAAGAAACTGAAATGTTTTAATAACACAGTTACTTTATTTCAAAGCATTGATTCTCTTTTCTCCTTTTTGTATGTACATAGAATACAAATAATGTATAATAATTTGTATATTATGTAAACATACACATGCGTGTTTATGTTTGTATGTGTGTGTGTGTTTATTTTGAGAAATTTTTACCATCTCTTAGGATATGGAGTTGTGATACATATCGTTGTGTTTGACACATAGTAGACTGAGGTCTTTTGCAGAATCTGGTGGCCAAGTATCAAGAATATTAGTCTGTACTGAATTTACAAGGTCCATTTGTATATTTTAGATAGATAGATAGATAGATAGATAGATAGATAGATAGATAGATATAGATTGATGATAGAACAATTGCCTTCCGTTTTTGAGATAGAAAAATAGAATGTTATTTTTGGAGGATATTTTCTGCTTCCTTCTATCCATCTTACTTTTGTTTGTATCAAAAGGTTAACTATATAGAAACTACACAGAAAGAGGGTGATATGGAATACTGTATTGCCCCTGATTAAGATGGGATCAGTGATTTGATAGTTACATTTTGGCAGGCGGAGCTTTCTCCACTCAGTTACCCGCTTCCACCACCACTCCTGGACTGGGAGTGTAAAACAATAGCCCACATGACCCCCTATCCTTCATAATATGCTTCCAGTTCTGTGCAAATACAGAATTGAAGCATCTTGTAGTTGAGTGGTCTTAATTCATCTTAAACAACAGGTTTCAAATTCTAATTTGAAAGACAATCATAAATATGGAATCCACATCAGAACATTCCTCTACTCTTTCATAATTAACAATTACGAACTATTTGTGGTCTTAATTTAATTAGACAGAGTTAAATATTTTACTTTCTTTTCCCAAATGATGTTTTCTTTCTTTTCTTTTCCCTCCCTCCCTCCCTCCCTCCTTCTTTCCTTCCTTCTCTTTCTCTCTCTCACTCTCCTTTCCTTTTTCTTTGTTTTTCCTCTTGTCTTTCTTGTCACCATCTCCTCATTCTCCATGCCGTACGGTGTCTCTTCCCCAGTATTCCTCTATCCCTCAGATAGATTGATAGATAAGATAGACAGATTCATAGGTGCCTAAAAAAATAGAAGTTCATAAAGAAACATGGAAATAGATACATAAAATTACCCATGATGTATTATTCACTCATGCTTGCATATATTTGTACATATATGGTGAATGGTTAGATGAGATAATATAGAAAATACTTTCATGCATTTTTCATATGACTTATTTTTTCCTCCAATAAATTATAAATGTATTATTACCAGCAACTATGTCCCATGTTAAAATGTAAATTTTAAAAATATCTTCCATAGCATCTGATGGAGACACAAGCATTGAGTGTTTCATTTAAGAAAAATTATTGATTGAAATGACTGTATTACACTTGTCTCTTTCAGTGTTTTAATAATTTTCAGTCTCTTTCATAGAGCACTATGGGTGTGCTGTGGGTTTGGCCTCAATAAATTTAATGGTGATATTTTTCCTTGCTATACTTTGCATGTTTTGTATTTTGAGTTCTTTGACAGAAGTTGTTTTCTCTTGGATTCTTGTCTACCCTAGCCAAGGAGGAAACTCTATTAAGGTAGTTTTATATTTGTTTCTCTGAGCTTCAATAGGAATCAATTATTATAAATTAGCTTGAATGGTTAATTTTTCATCTTGAAGTTCTCACATTGTGTGGGTAATGATGGTTTTGGCCCATTGCCTGTGTATGGGAGAGGTTTGTGATTCTGACTTCTAATAAGTCAGCCCTTCCCTTCTAACAGCCTAAGACAATCAACTGCTTTCTTTAGCCAAGGGCCAGCTGGTGGAAGATTTTGACTCTGCATTTCATAGGATGGCCCTAAGTATCTCAATGCTTAAGGCAAAAAAATATAAGGTCTCCATACCCAGGGCCTATATTCACCACCATAGACCTTACTTGGGTGATGACATTATTGTCAAAACTTCAACCCTGTATTGAAAGGAAGCATTGTAAATCTAATACAGATTTTTTTTTTACTTTTAGCTAGCATCTTATTCTGTCTTGAGCTGCTGTAACAAAACAACTAAACTGGGTAATTTATAAGAAAATAAATGTATTCCTCACAGTTCTGGATGTTGGCAAATCCAACAGGAAGGTGCTGGTATCTGATGAGAGACTTGCTGTATTGTTTGATGGCAGAAGGCAGAAGGTCAAGACAGCATGAGAAAGCAAATATGTAAGAAGGGGTTCAATTTTCTTATAATCAGAAACATATTCCTGTAATAACTAACTCACCAAGGCAAGGGCATTAATCCTTTCAAAAAGGTAGAATCCTAATGACCTAGACATCTCTTAAAGGTTCCACCACTGAACACTGTTACAGTGGAAATTAAATTTTAACACGAGTTTCAGAGGGGACATTCAACCCATTGCAACTGGGAATCATCTTTTTTCCCAGTACCCATATACTTGTTTCCCTTCCAGGACCTACTCAGTGTTTAATGTAATAATAATTTATTCTGTCTTTCTCTCACTCTCTAGAGATAAGGATGAGGGTCTTTTTCTGCATCAGCTCAGTCAACTATATTGATTGGAAATTGAATCTATTAATTGAGGAACCTATTAATCCAAAGCATATATGAGTAAGCAGGAAACTCAACCTAATGAACAAAAATAGGTGAGCTCTAGGGATTTCTTTTTAATGTTGTGTTTGGAAGTCAAGCTCACGATCAGCCAGTCTCATAAAGCAAAGATTATTTTATTTGCCTTTTCAGAGAAAAGCATTTAAGTAATACACATTCTAATTTACTTGCTAAATCCTGGAAATAATGCTTTGATTCTTTAATTTAAAAAGTTTCAGAGGATTTTTACCCACACAAATAATATTCTATGCTTTCTGTACTTAGAGAAAAATAATCATTTTTTATTCCTTACTAATGCCCATAAAGAGAATGAGTCTCCATGTACTGAGTATATACCTATACAATATCCAGTTGATTTTTTTGTCAATTGAACAACTTGGTGGGCTCTTATTTTTACTTGCCATTACATATCCATGTCAGTAAACTGATTGTAAGAAATTGTCCTGACTTATAAAAGCAATATGAATTCAGGTGAAGATACGGAAAACTCATGTGTAAAGCATAGAAACTTCATAATTGAGCTATAACATATATGTGCGTATGTATATACTTTATACTTACATAAATCCTATGTTTAACAATATATACACATATATAATATATAGATAGACAAAAGCCTGCATTATGATCATTTTTATATGAAGGCAACAATTGAATGTTTTTGTTGTTTTGTACCCACACACACCCATAAGCCATCTGAAGAGATATATGTGCAGAAAAATATATAGAAGTACCTGTGCATATTTACACACCTTAGCGCATACACATATATACATTTGTGCCATGCACACATACATATATATATATATATGTTTCATACATAAACACATGTACATTGATTTTAGAGTCAGTCTTAGGCTACTCCACTTGCCATAACAAAGTACCATAGGCTGTGTGGCTTTAACCACAGGAGTACATTTCCCACAGTTCTGGTAGCTAGACGTTCCAAATCAGGCTGCCAGCATGGTGGGGTTCTGGCAAAGACTCTTTCCTGGTTTGTAAATGACTGCCTTCTTACTGTGTCCTAACATGTTAAAAAAAGAGTTCTGCTCTCTTATCTCCTTTGTATAATGCGACCAGTTCTATAGGTTCAGAGCTCCCCCGTTATGACCTAATTTAACATTAGTCACATTCTTAAAGGTTGTACCTATATTACAGTCTCATGTATTATTTAATTATTAATGAATTTAAACATCTGATTTAAACTATTTTTAAAAATTTTATTTTTCCTTCAACAATTTAGCGACATATAAGCTGTCAGGATTTCTATTAGATCACCTTTACCCAATAGCTTGACTATTTTTAAAAATTTATTTATTTTGAGACATTGTAAACAAATGGGGTACAACTTGTTTCCCTGTTTGTATATGAAGTAGAGTCGTACCATTTCTGTAAACATACATGTACATAGGGTAATGTTCATTTCATTCTGTTATTTTTCCTTCTCCGCACCCCTCCCACCCCTCTTTTTACTCTACATAATCCATCCCTACTCCATTCTTGCCTCCCTCCCACCCCCCATTATGTGTCATCATCTGCTTATCAAAGAGGTCATTCATCCTTTGGTTTTTTGGGATTGGCTTATCTCACTTAGCATGATATCCTCCAATTTCATCCATTTGCCTGCAAATGCCATAATTTTATTCTTCTTTATGGCTGAGTAATATTCCATTGTGTATATATACCACAGTTTTTTCATCCATTCACCAACTGAAGGACATCTAGGTTGGTTCCACAATCTGGCTATGGTGAATTGAGCAGCTATGAACATTGATGTGGCTGCATCACTGTAGTATGCTGATTTGAAGTCCTTTGGGTATAGATCAAGGAGTGGGATAACTGGGTCAAATGGTGGTTCCATTCCAAGTTTTCTAAGAAATCTCCATACTGCTTTCCAGAGTGGCTGCACTAATTTGCAACCCCACCAGCATGTATGTATGTATGTATTTTCCCCACATTCTCGCCAACATGTATTGTTGCTTGTATTCTTGATAATTGCCATTCTAATTGGGGTGAGATGGAATCTTAGGGTAGTTTTGATTTGCATTTCTCTTATTACTACAGATGTTGAACATTTTTTCATATATCTGTTGATTGCTTGTACATCTTCTTCTGTGAAGTGTCTGTTCATTTCCTTAGCCCATTTGTTGATTGGGTTATTTGTATTCTTGGTGTAGAGTTTTTTGAGTTCTTTATAGATTCTGGAAATTAGCGCTCTATCTGAAGTATGAGTGGCAAAGATATTCTCCCACTCTGTAGGCTCTCTCTTCGCATTGTTGGTAGTTTCCTTTGCTGAGAGAAAGCTTTTTCGTTTGAATCTATCCCAATTATTGATTCCTCCTTTTATTTCTTGTTCTTTGGGAGTCATGCTAAGGAAGACTGGTCCTAAGGCGACATGATGAAGATTTGGACCTACTTTTTCTTCTATAAGATGCAGGGTCTCTGGTCTGATTTCAAGGTCCTGGATCCATTTTGAGTTGAGTTTTGTGCAGGGTGAGAGATAGGGGTTTAGTTTCATTCTGTTGCATATGGATTTCCAGGTTTCCCAGCACCATTTGTTGAACAGGCTATCTTTTCTCCATTGCATATTTTTGGCACCTTTGTCTAGTATGAGAAAATTGCATTTATTTGGGCTTGTGTCCGTGTCCTCTCTTCTGTACCATTGATCTACCTGTCTATTTTGGTGCCAGTACCATGCCGTTTTGGTTACTATTGCTTTGTAGTATAGTTGAAGTTGTGGTAATGTGATACCCCCTGCTTCACTCTTTCTGCTCAGGATTGCTTTAGCTATTCTGGGTCTCTTATTTTTCCAAATGAAGTTCATGATTGCTTGCTCTGTTTCTATGAGGTACGCCATTGGGATTTTAATTGGAATTGCATTGATTTTTTTATAGCACTTTTGGTAGTATGGTCATTTTGACAATATTAATTCTGCCTATCCAAGAACATGGGAGATCTTTACATCTTCTAAGGTTTTCATTAATTTCCTTCTTTAGTGTTCTGTAGTTCTCGTCGTAGAGGTCTTTCACCATTTTTGTTACATTGAGTCCCAAGTTTTTTTTGTTTTTTTTTTTTTTTGAGGCTATTGTGAATGGGGTAGTTTTCCTAAATTCTTTTTCAGAGGATTCATCACTTATGAATAAAAATGCATTATATTTATGAGTGTTGAATTTATATCCTGGTACCTTACAGAATTCATTTATGAGTTCTAGAAGTTTTCTGGTGAAATTTCTTGGCTCCTGTAAATATAGAATCATGTCATCGGCACACAGGGATAGTTTGAGCTCTTCTTTTCCTATTTGTATTCCTTTAATTTCTTTGGTTTGTCTAATTGCTCTGGCTAGAGTTTCGAGGACAATGTTGAATAGAAGTGGTGAAAGAGGGCATCCCTGCCTTGTTCCAGTTTTTCTGGGAATGCTTTCAGTTTCTCACCATTTAGAATGATATTGGCCATGGGCTTAGTGTAGATGGCTTTTACAGTGTTGAGTATGTTCCTACTACTCCTATTTTTTCTAGTGATTTGAGCATGAAGGGATGCTGTATTTTATCTAATCCTTTTTCTGCATCTATTGAAATAATCATGTGATTCTTAACTTTAAGTCTGTTGATATGGTGAAATACATTTATTGATTTCTGGATGTTGAACCAACCTTGCATCCCTGGGATAAATAAAACCCACTTGAGCGTGGTGCACTATCTTTTAAATATGTTTTTGTATGCAATCTGCTAAAATTTTGTTCAGAATTTTTGCAACTATGTTCATTATGGATATTGGTCTGAAATTTTCTTTCCTCCACATGTCTCTGTCTGGTTTTATTATCAGGGTGATATTGGCTTCATAGAATGAGTTTGGAAGGGTTCCCTCCTCTTCTATTTCATGGAATACTTTGAGGAGTATTGGAATGAGCTCTTCTTTAAAGAACTTGTAGAACTTGGCTGATAATCCATCTGGTCCTGGACTTTTCTTTGATGGTAGACTTTTGATGACTTCTTCTATTTCATTACTTGAAATTGGTCACTCAAATTGTGTATGCCCTCCTGGTTCAGTTTAGGTAATTCATATGTCCCTAGAAACCTGTTGATGTCTTTGAGATTTTCTATTTTGTTGGAGTATAGATTTTCAAAATAGCTTCTAGTTGTGTTTTGTATTTCAATAGTATCTGTTGTGATATTTCCTTTTTCATCCCGAATTTTAGCAATTTGGGTTTTCTGTTTCCTGTTTGTTAGTGTGGCTAAGGGTTTATCAGTTCGGTTTATTTTTTCAAAGAACCAACTTTTTATTTTGTCAATGTTTGTTTCTTTTGTTTCAATTTCATTGATTTCATCTCTAATTTTAACTATTTCCTGTCTTCTACTACTTTTTGTGTTGCTCTGTTCTTCTTTTTCTAGGGCTTTGAGCTGTTGTGTTAGGTCATTTATTTGTTGACTTTTTTTCTATTATTGAATGTGCTCCATGAAATGAATTTTCCTCCAAGTAATGCTTTCATAGTGTCTCAGAGATTTTGATATGATGTTTCTTTGTTCTCATTTACCTCTAAGAACTTTTTTATTCTCCCCTTGATATCTTTTGTTATCCATACATCATTCAATAGTGTATTTTTTAATCTCCAGGTATTGGAGTAGTTTCTCTTTTTTATTTTTGTCATTGATTTCTAATTTCATTCCATTATGATCTGATAGAATAAAAGGTAGTATCTCTATCTTTTTGTATTTGCTAAGAGTAGCTTTATGGCATAACATATGGTCTATTTTAGAGAAGGATCCATATTCTACTGAGAAGAAAGTGTATTCATTCTTTGTTGGATGGAATATTCTATATATGTCTGTTAAGTCTAAATCATTGATTGTGTTATTGAGAGCTATGGTTTCTTTGTTCAATTTTTGTTTGGCAGATCTGTCCAGTGGTGAGAGAGGTGTGTTAACATCACCTAGTATTATTGTGTTGTGGTCTATTTGATTTCTGGAATCGAGAAGGATTTGTTTGACGTACATGAATGAGCCAATGTTTGGGGCATAGATATTTATGATTGTTATATCTTGCTGATTTATGCTTCCCTTAAGCAGTATGTAATGTCCTTCTTTATCCCTTCTCACTACCTTTGGCTTGAAGTCCACATTATCTGATATGAGGATGGATACTCCAGCTTTTTTGCTGAGTCCATGTGCATGGTATGTTTTTTCTCATCCTTTCACCTTTGGTCTGTGGATATCTCTTTCTATGAGATGAGTCTCTTGCAGGCAGCATATTGTTGGATCTTTCTTTTTAATCCAATCTGCCAGTCTATGTTTTTTGCTTGATGAGTTCAGGCTATTAAAATTCAGAGTTATTATTGAGATATGATTTGTATTCCTGGTCATTTTGGCTTATTTTTGGTTTTTAACTTGACTTGGTCTCTCCTTTATTTGGCTATACCTTTAGGGTAGTTCCTCCCTGTACTGAGTTACATCATTGTTTTTTATTTCTTCCTCATGGAATATTTTTCTGAGAATGTTCTGTAGTGCCAGCTTTTTGTTTGTAAATTCTTTCAGCTTTTGTTTATCAGGGAAGGATTTTATTTTGTTGTCAAAATGAAGGTAAGTTTTTCTGGGTATAAGATTCTTGGTTGGCATCCATTTTCTTTCAGAGTTTAAAAAAATGCTGTTCTAGGCCCTTCCATCTTTTACGATATGGGTTGAGAAATCTGCTGATGTCCCTATTGGTTTCTCCCTCAATGTAATTTGATTTTTTTCTCTTGCAGTCTTTAAAATTCTATCTTTATTTTGGATATTTGGCATTTTCATTATAATGTGCCGTGGTGTGGGTCTTTTGTAATTTTGTACATTTGGTGTCCTATAAGTGTATCACATTTGATTTTCCATTTCATTCTTCATATTTTGGAAATTTTCTGATATTATTTCATTGAATAGGTTGTTCATTCCTTTGGTTTGTATCTCTGTGCCTTCCTCAATCCCAATAATTATTAAATTTGGCCTTTTCATGATATCCCATAGTTCTTGTAGATTCTGTTCATGATTTCTTACCATCTTCTCTGTTTGTTCAACTTTGTTTTCAAGATTAAATATTTTGTCTTCAATGTCTGAGGTTCTGTCTTCCAGGTGTTCTATCCTATTGGCTATGCTTTCTATGGAGATTTTAACTTGGTTTATTGTTTCCTTCATTTCAAGGATTTCTGTTTGGTTTTTTTTTTTTTTTCAGAATCTCTATTTCTTTATTGAAATGATCCTTTGCTTCCTGCATTTGCTTTTTTAACTGTTGATTGCTGTGATCATTCAATGCCTGCATTTGCTCTCTTATCTCATTGTTAGCTTCCCTGATCATTTTAATCATGTACATTCTGAACTCCCTTTCTGACATTTCTTCTGCCTTGCTGTCATTGGATTTTATTGATATAACATCTAGGTTTGTTTGGATCATTTTCTTCCCTTGTTTTCTCATATTACTCATGTGTCTTCCCCTCTAGGCGTGCAGATCTGAGGTATTGCAGTTTCCCCCCTATAGACTTATAGTGTCCCTGCAGGTTTCCAATAACTCACCTCCTAGTCTTCAGTAGCCTAAAGTCTTGGAGAAACTTGATAATGCAGTGACCCCAAAAAGGATGTTGCCCCTCTAGGGATGGTGACCTCCAGGTGTGGTATATTCCCTGCTAGTGGGCAGAGGCGCCTCCACGTGTTGACAGACCGCCAACCGCAGGGGCAATAGACTGCGGGATGGGACCTGGCTGGTCTGGTCCTGGCTCTCTGGGCCTACCTCCCCGGCAGGGAAGTCTTACCTAGCAGCTGTGAGCTGGTCCCAGTTCTTTTGCTTAACTATTTTTAACATTTTACTATTTTATTTGAATTGCCAGATTATCTTGTCACATTTTACTGAAAAAAAATCTTAAAACATTGATTGAAATACTTCAGGGGTAACTGACAAGTTTAAATTACTGTGCCTATTCTGAATATTCTGCATTGTTCTCTTTATGTACTGATTGAGCTTTATTTTCTAGATATTTTGTGATTTCCCCAGAAATTTTTGTACATCTTCATTTTATTATATAATACTGATATTTTGCTATTGTAAGCTTTTTCCCTTTCAAAAATTACATTTTAAAATTATTTATTGCTAACCTAGAATACCACATTGCTCTTTATATATTACCTTTATGTCCAAATATCTGACTATGCTTTCTTATCCATTGTAGTTATTTTTCTATAGCTCAGTTTTTTTTCACATGCTTTATCATGAAATATAATACATTCAAGTAAAGTAGAAAAATGTAAGTACAAATGATAATGAATCATTATACAAAAACATCTCCATAGCCACTACTAAGTCAGGAAATAGTACACAGTATTGGCATTTAGGGTAACAGTGACTTCAACACAACTAAGGGAATAAAACCAAGGGAAAATTATAATAGCAACAACTAAAACAAGAATAAGAGAAAAGGTAGCATAATGGACTATATAATACAAGCAAGAGAAGGCAAACCACTGAAAATCAGAATGCAGGTTGAGTTGTCATCTATGAAGGAGAAAGCAAAGAGAAGATAGAGTAAATTTTTTTAATTTCTTTTTTTATTATTTTATTTAGCTTTTAATATTTTACAGACAGCATTTTGATTCATTGTACACAAATGGGGTACATCATTTCGTTTCTATGGTTGTGCACGATGTAGATTCACACCATTTGTGTAATCATACATGTACATAGGGTAATGATGTCTGTCTCATTCCACCATTGTTTCATACCCTCTCCCTCTCCTTTCCTTCTACATATTCTAAAGTTCCCCCATTATTCTCTAATTTCCCACCCCCACCCCCATCATATATCACTCTCCACTTATCAAGGAAAACTTTTGGCCTTTGGTTTTTTGAGCTTGGCTTATTTCACTTAGCATGATATTCTCCAATTCCATCCATTTATTTGCAAATGCCATAATATTATTTTTCTTTATGGCTGAATAGTATTCCATTGTGTATATATACCACAGTTTATCCATTCATCTGTTGAAGGGCATCTAGGTTGGTTCCACAATCCAGCTATTGTTAACTGAGCTGCTATAAATATTGATGTGGCTGTGTTACTATAATTTGGTGATTTTAGGTCCTTTGGGTATAAACCAAAGAGTGGGATAACTGGGTCAAAAGGTGGGTCCATTCCAAGTTTTCTTAGGATATTCCATACTGCTTTCCAGAGTGACTGCACCAATTTGCAACTCCACCAGCAATGTAAAAAGGTGCCTTTCCCCCCCCCACATCCACGCTAATATGTATTATTGTTTGTGTTCTTGATAATAGCCATTCTAATTGGATTAAGATGAAATCTTAGAGTTGTTTTAATTTGCATTTCTCTAATTACTAGAGCTGTTGAACACTTTTTTATATATTAATGTCTTAATAACTCTGAATACATCATAACCCCCAAATAGGTGTAGGTGTTGTTTTAGTTACCTTTCTCAATGCTGTGACCAAAAGACCTGAGAAGAACAATTGGAGGAGGAAGAGTTTATTTTATAGCTCAAAGTTTTACATGTCTCAGTCCATAGATAGCCAGTCCATTACTCAGAGCCAAAGATGAGGCAGAACACCATGGTGGAAGTGTGTGGGAGATGAAAGAGGCTCAGGACATCACACTAGGAAGCAGAAAGCCTTTCCTCACCACTGACAAAATATAAACCACAGAGTCATGCCCCCAGTGACCTACTCCTCCAGCTACTCCCCACCCACTTAGTCCCTATGTAGGGATTAATTCACTGATTAGGATAAGGTTCTCATAACCCATTCATTTCACCTCTAAAGTTTCTTGAATTGTCTCACACATGAGTTTTTGAGGGATACCTCATATCTAAACCATAACAGGTGTACAAATTTTGTCAGACTAATCTTAGGAAAGTAGCAAATTTGTGAATAGACATGACAGTCTCTGATTTTTGAGTGAGTGTAGGGGAATCATAGCAATATATAACAGTCTGGGGCATTTTGCACTATAAAATTATTGAAACTAATTAACTGATATTTTTATCTTAGGTAAAGCCTTACATTGTGAAAATTACTGTGCCAAATTATTACTTGAAATCCTTAAGAATAGTTATAAAACATAAAAAAAGAAAACAATGAGTATAAGTAGTTCCAGCACACATTAGGCCATACCAGAAGACCCTAATTAAAACACTGTTAAACTGGTATATGAATAGGCAAACAAAGCACTAGAATAGATTCATGACTAAAGAAATAGTCAATGTATATGAAAGTGTAGTATATTATAATGATATAATCTAAAATCACTAGGGGAAAATATGGATTTACAAATAAATGATTTAGAGACCATGAGTTAGGTATTTAGAAGAGGATATAACTGCATTCATACCTCAGTTGATACACAAGAGTAAATTTGAAGTATACCAGCAATATAAATCTGAAAAATGATGATCATAAAAATGCAAAGGGAAATTTTGGGTACATTTCTCCATAAATTCATAAAATATTTTATAAAATGCGACTTAATATACCACAGTTACTTAATTATTATATTTTTACACTAAATCTATATCTCAGGAGTATAAGTTCTCTAACTTTGCTCTTGTTTTATCAAAATTGTTTAGCTGTTCTTGTCTTTGCCTTTGTATACAAACTTTAAAATTGAGGTACAAATTTCATCAAAACATCCCGTTAACATTTTAATTGATATTTCATTGATTGATACATGAACTTAGGCAGAATTACCATCTTATAATCATCCATCATATGAATATATAATGAGCTATCTGTAATATATGAATACAGTACTGTCTCCATTTATTGAAGTATTCTTTTTTTAAAAAAATATATTTTTAGTTGTTGATGGACCTTTATTTATTTTATTTATTTTTATGTGGTGCTGAGAATTGAGCCCAGTGCCTCACACATGCTAGGTAAGCGCTCTACCACTGAGCCACAACCGTATCCCCTATTGGGGTATTCTTTAAGTCACTTTAACAACTTTGAATGTGGCAGTCTTACACATCTTTCATAAAATGTATTTCTATATGTTTTATTTATATTTATGAAGATATATCTGGAGTTGTGGTTTGAACTTTGTTTGTCTGCTATACATTGCTTATATATATAAATATCATTGATTCTGAACATCAAACTTTTATCTTCTGTCTACATGCTGTTTTAACTACAGTTTACAGTTTGATGTTCTGAATTTTCATTACTGTTCCATTCCAAATATCTTCTATATTTTCTTATTATTTTTTAAACAGAATATCATTTAGTGGTAAGTTTGTCATTCTCAAATTTTAATTTTCTTCCTGTTATTGATTTTGAACTTCATTCCATTGTATACAGGGAATATATATTTTTAAAAACTGCTTATAATTGTGCTGTTTTAAAACAATCCTCAATTCTGACATTTGTCTTTTCATTGTTGTGTTCTCTCCTTTAAAGTTTAAAGTAATGATCATGTGGTTCTGAGTCTATGCTTTTATTATCTGCTTTCTGATTGCCTCCACCATATTTTGTTTCTCTTATCTTTCCATGTCTTTATTGAATTATATAAATATTTTCATATCAATATTTTCATATTATTTCTAATTATATCTATATATATATTTAGTTATTATCTATAGGTAACATCTATTCTGGTTTTTTCAGTCTCCTTACATTTGCTTATACATGACTTCATATAAAATATAAAAATCTTGCATAAATATGAATCAGTATCTGTCTTCCTTTATTGTCATATGTATCATATCTGCACATAAACCTCATGAAAGCATTATACATGTTTGCTCTACATACTTATGATTTAAAAGATGTTAAGATAAAAATGACAGGAAAACATAGCTTTTGTTTGTGTCTTCATTTCCTATACTTTTTTTCCCGTTTCTAAACATATTAATTTTCATCCAGTATGATTTTCCACATCTTAAATAACTTTAGCATATCTTCTAGTAACAGTATTCTAGTAAAAAATTTATCCAGTTTTCATTTATCTAGTCTTTTATTTTTCCTTCATTTTGAACTATATTCTTTTCACAAGTGTATGATTTTGGATGGAAACACACCCATTATTTAAAAATGTCAGGCTGGGGAAATAGCTCAGCTAGTAGAGTGTTCGCCTCTCAAGCACAAGGCCCTGAGTTCAATCCCCAGTACTGTGAAAAAAAAAAATGTCATCCCCTCTCCTCTGGCCTCAGTCTCTGATGGGAGGTTACCCTTCATTGTGTCATTGTACACAATGATATGTAATGTATCATTTTCTTTTTTGGTATCAAGATATCTTCTTCATCCTTGGTTTTCCATGGTCTGTCAAGTACCTTGTTGTGGATTATTCTCTTGTTTTAGTGTGCCTATATCTATGTATTTCATCAAATTAAAGAAATTTTTGGTGATTAGCTCTGAATATTTTTTCTCTTGTCTTCTCTTTCTGGGATTGCAATTACATTTTCATTGGACATTTTGATCTTTCTGATAGTTCCTTGAGGTTTTTGCATTTTTTCACTCATTTACTTCTTTGTTCTTAAAACCGGATAATTTGTGTTACTTTAACCTCTAATTCACTTATTCCTTCCTCTAATATGTCCATTTTGATATTAGGTGTCTACTCTCAGTCATTTTATTTCATGTGTAAATAGTATCCATTTCTTGAATTTTCATTTTTCACTATTTAATAACTTTTTACTCTCTTGATATATCATATATATTTATTAATTGACAGTATATTTTGTTTTACTTCATCAACTACAGCATTGACACACTGTTTCAAGTCCTTCTGTGGCAGTTCAAAATCTAATTTATCTCAAGGTTGGAGTCTATTGATTTAATTTTATCTTGTAAAAATGCTTTTTCTTAGCTTTTCTTTGTTCAGGTAATTTCAGGTTGCATCTTAGACATTATTTTTGATAAACTGTATATGTTGTGGAGTTTGTATTTTTTTCTTAAATGAGCATCCATTCACTTGTTTGCACAGGGAATAATGTTGCCTGGGCTTAACTAGGAAATTTTGAGATATCTATTTATATCTGTTTAGGTACCTGTTTTAGATCTTTCCCTTTTGCTGAGAATCTCTGAGACTATTCTAAGTATATGTGGTTCTAGGCTTATTAAAAAGTATTGCACAGAATTGTGGAATCCCTTCTCTGGCTCTTCCCCATATAACTCCCACCATCTCTTCATTGACCACATTGATATGGCTTCAAATTTTCTAATACTGTGCCAGAGAAATTTTTCTCTCCTACCAGCACCTCAACTTCCATCACTGTGCCACATGGATGATATTTAACCTCAGGCCAAAGTGATGAAAGCTAGGAACTTTAAATTTGACCAGCTCCTCTCCTCCCCTCCATTGAACTTATATTCACATTGAGTTTTGTTCACTCAGTGACTATTTCCCTCAAGTACTTGCATTATGCATTGTTTGTAATTCAGAAACAGTGAAGGTGTCTTCTAGTAGAAATTTACTTTGTAATTACAGGCAACACAATTTGTTCATAATATTTCTTATTTTAGATGATATGCTTCTTGTTGTTTTCTACCTATTTGTGGTGACTCTTCATAAGAAAACTGAATTTTATCTTTGCACCATCTTGTTAGCTTTATCTCTTTTGGATCTCTTCTACTTTTTTAAATATTGTTTTTAGTTGTCAATGAACCTTTATTTTCTTATTTATATGTGGTGCTGAGAATTGAACCTAGTGCCTCACACATGCTAGACAAGCATACTACCACTAAACCACAACCCCAGCCCTACTTTTCTCTTTTTGATTCAAAGTGACTACTTAAATATTGCCTTGACTTAAATACTGGCTTATTTACACAATGAGTGAAATTTAGCATGTTCATAATCTCTTTGTTTCTCAGCTATGTGTAAGAGGGCAAAAAACTAATGGTAGGGTCTTACAGAGCAAACTCTTCAGTGAATGTCAAATATCATTATCATGAATTACCACCATCATCATTTTGATTATTCCTGTTCCAATTTAAAAAAACATTGGTGATTATTGGGTAGATAGATAGTTGGCAAGTAAGTCACATAGGTCGTAACATAATTTGGGTTTATTTACCCAATGCATTTCTGTCCTGAATGTGGTCTGATGTTGACCGAATGTGTAAGTGATTGGGAAGTGCTGACCTACAGGGTTCACTTTAGAGGGCACAGGGGTGAATTGCTGGATAATTGACTTCTCGATGACTAAAATAATAACAATAGATACCAATCATATTTATCCTTCCAGTCACTACTCCCATGGCAATTTTCCTTTCCTTCTATGTTCTAGTCAATATCTGATGTCTGGTATATTTCCCTGATAGGTATTTATTGTTTTATAGTGGATTTTTATAGTTATACACTACATCAAAACACCATTGCTGCTTTCTGCTACTACTGTATGTGTGTACATGTGTGCACTTTTGTGAGTGTTGGGGGCTGGGCTCTGATTGCACTCAATATTCAGGATTTATTTGGTTAATAAATGTTATAACTTGATTGCCCTAGTGCCACTTTTTACATTGTGTCTTTGTTCAAGCTGAGATTAAACTTTCTTAGAATGATCAACACACATTAATAGGTTTCTCCTGTATAGTGAGACTTCATATGGCCTGTATCTGTTCGCCTACTGAGTTCTGCCATCTTCTAGCTCCATTTACATTTTGCAGAGCTTTCCAATAAGCCACTTACCCCAGTCTCCTACAAATACCTGTTTCCATCTGTGTCTTCCCCAGTATTTTAAATCAATAAAGGACAGGTCCCTCATCTTATAAAATACTAGTTCACCAGTTCCTACCCAGAACTTGAGCAGAATAGGAGCTTAACCAATACATTTTTGAAAGAATGTAAGCTCCTTTAGAAAAGAATTTAAAACTTGTTGAAGTCATAAAGATCTATACACATCCTTAGATGTTTCTGTAGGGATTTCCTTATTGTTTAGATCCTAACCTCCTATTAACAAGTTTCTACCATTCCTTTGGAATCTAAACAAACTCTCCTAATACCTGCATCTCAGCTTATACACTCCAACCTTGTCAAGTGTGTGGGTGTAAGTGTAAGCTAACAACTTACTTTCCTTTTTCCCCTCAAGAAAAGGAAAAGCAACTTTCTCTTTTTTATAAGAGAAAATGTCTTTCATTCTTTGTCAGTAAAAATAGGTTTTGGATTGGGGATAGAGCTCATTTGGTAGAGTACTTGCCTCCTATGCATAAGGCCCTGGGTTCAATCCCCAACACCACAAAAAAAAAGTTATGATGTAATCAAATGTAGAAAGAAAAGTTAGTTAACATGAAACAAAAATATATTTCTAGGAGAAATATGAATTTATCCATTAGATAATTTTTAAAAGGAATGATTTCCATGACAGTGAAATTATTTTAATATCATATATCTGGGGTGATGATAGCCATGTGATAAAGACCACAAGGGCAAATTCATCATCAGAGAATTACCTTCCACTAGAAAGGAAACCATATAGGAAAGGAGGCAAAGGGTTTCTCACAATAGTAAGGAACAGACAATGTTAACTTAGTGAAATTTAGATGAAGCAGTGTTTTTTGTTTGTTTGTTTGTTTTTCTTTTGCAGGGGTGGGGTCCTGGGGATTGAACTCAGGGGTATTCCACTACTGAGCACCATGCCCAACCCTTTTAAAAATATTTCATTAGAGACAGGGTCTTGCTGAGTTGCTTAGAGTGTCACTAAATTGCTGAGGTTGACTCCTACCTCAGCCTCCTGAGTCACTGGGATTACAGGCATGGAACACCAGGCCCAGCTAGATGAAGCAGTATTTGGTTAAGCACAAAATAAAGCCAGGGTGTGTGAACAAGGGAAATGATATGCCTGGGATGAGAGTTTACTTTGGAAAGTATAACATTAACATAAATATGGAATGACATGACTGAAATATTTAATCTTAAACTCTGTACTTTTTCTTACTGATATGATTTCAGCCACTTATCCTGACACTCCATGGTTTTATTATTATGAATTTTTGTTAATCAATAAAAACATTTTTAAAGGTTCAACTGGGAGTGAAATAAACAATTCTCCAGATGGAATCCTGTCACTATTTTATCCCTAACTCCCCAGTTAGATAAACAATTCTGTTTCCACCCCCAAGAAATCCTAAAAATCGCTATTTTAATCTGTTAAGTCAGTAGAAAATTGACATTCAATAGAAGCCCAAGGCTTCTAAACATGTCAAATGTTTCCTAGCTGAAAGAGACTCATTTACTTTTGTAGAAAAGAAGAAGGAACACATGAGAAAGAATGATTAAAAAGTAAAACACTGAGAGCAGCAGAAGATAAAGCACTAAGAACCAGAGGAGGGCCATGTTGTACATACTCTAATTTCCTTTCCAAGTGAGGTTGTGACCCTTGTAAGAGCAAGAGGAAAGGAACCACTTCAGTCTTTTCATATTTTCTGTGTGCATGGTGTTTTAAATATATTTTCAGAACTTTAATATATATATTTTTAAAGAGCCATGCTTACTTCCTCTCCTACTTAGGGTTAAATTTACATAGTTACTTTTAAGAAGGATGTGATGAGAAATGATGGAGTATGACTTCTAATAAATGGATATAAAATATATGGAGGTTTCCTGCTTGATGTCTTGAATTATTCTGGGAATAGATGATATCTGTTCTGTGGTTAGGACTCTCAAGCTTGGATTAAAAGAGGTCTCTGTATTTAACAACTGAAGGCTCTGGCTAAAAGCCAGCAAAGAACTGCAGCTATTTGTCAGAAGTTACCTGAGTCATCTGGGAAGCAGATTTTCCAGTTCCATTGAATATTCAGTTAACTGAAGCCCTGGCCATCTTGACTGTAATCTTGTGAGAGATCTTCAGTTAGAATCAACAAGTATTGCCACAATCTACACAGCTGTTAATTCAGAATACCAGCCAGCGTAGATGGGGGATTGAGAAAAGACATTCATAGAGAAAAAGCTGGGGTCAAGTAGGTATCCATCCCCCGATGAGGTATGAATTACTCAGAGTCAGCTCAGTACATTTATTATATAGTTGTTAATATCAAAAGGGTTTTTTGTGAGAAAGTTTCTTCAAAACAAGCAGGACCAAGGTTGAAGACTAGTGACCCAATAATAATTATCAAGTTGCACTCATAATTTTTACCCCTGCCCTGTGGGAGCGGTGAATAAGAGAGGAATCAAATTTGGTTCCAACAAGTGAATTTTATTCATGCAGTGCACACTTAACATCCCTAATAATAGCAAGTCACAAATACATTGAAGATTCACTCCCTTGTTCACCTAGAGTCAATCCCCATGGACTTACTCAATGCAACATCTCTTAGCCAAGAAGTCAATCAACAAGACCAAGGGGATTCTTCTGAGCCGTAGCCTCTCTCAGCTCCTTGGATGTCTTTGGATGTCTTTGGGTGTCCAATAAGCCAGAGGCTGGGTGGCGGTCATCATCACGGGAGAGGTGGTCAGTCGTCTGGCCTCGGTGATAAGAGTCAATCAGCAATCAGTGATAGTGTGGACAGCAGCTGGGGCAGTCAAGAGACAGAGCGACATGGAGTCCTCTGGTCACAGTGCTGCTGACAGTTTGCTCCAAAAGTCCAGGGGTTTAAGTCGTGATTTTCAGCCAGTCATGCTCTGGTCTTCATTGATAAAGACCAGAACACGACTAGACTAGGAGCCCCCACTCAAATCATAGATAAAGGTTCATATCGGCATTGTTCAGGAGGGTCATCCTGCCACACAGCAAGTTTGTCACAAGGCGCCTTTTATGATTTTAGTTTTACACGTCCAGGCAAATACCAAATGCAGCTTATTATTACTGCATAACACACAACTATAGCCATTCCTATTATTTCCTTATCTCATTACATGCCCCCAGGAGCTGGCCTCTGAACTCAGGGTCAAGACTGATAGTCCTGTGGCAAGCACAGAACCTCCTTTGAACAGAGTGTCACCATAGTAACTGGGCAATCTCAACTTGTGCCTTTGCACAACGAGTTCCCAGCAGAGGCGCACTTCTATATCTGGACAATCTCAGAGACTGTGATTCAAATCTACTCCCAACAAAGTATGCTGGTCATAAATTTTTGTTCCATACAAAGTGTGAGATTATAAAATTTGCTCTTGTAATCTGCTAAATTTGGAAGTGACATTCTGTACAATAATAAATATTAAATACACATGGGATATATTTTAATTTATTTTCCACTTGCACATGTCTTTATATTTAAAGTTATCACTTGTGTGTACACACAAAAGAATTTTTCCGTTTTATTCTTTGCATCAATACATACTGAATGACCTGCTTAGATCAATGACATTTAACATAATGAGCAGTATGCCTAGATTGAGGTGCACTACTTTTTTTTTCTGTATCCCTCCTCTATTTTGTATTTCTTTTCTATTCCTTTCCTACTTCCATTTGAACAATTCTTAGCATTTACTTACAAAGTATCCACTGATATTTTAGCTATACAACTTTGTACCATTATCCAGTGTTTAACCTACATAAACACTAGGTAATAAATGTTAATATAAATCATATATAATTTATAGTATACGATATATAACTTATATATTATGTATCTACATTATATACATATATAATCATTCATAATATACATGGAGTTAATATTAACTTCAACTAAAAACTGGGAACATTTACGCAATTTTCTTTATTGTCTAATCCACTACTCTTTCAGTCTTCATATGTATTATGTCTACATGTTTCATTAAAAACACCATCCAGTAATATGATTTGGCTTTTCATAATTATTTCCTATCTCCTTTCTTACATTGAGACTGTACAGTGGATTTTTATTTCAGGTATTATAATTTCAGTTCTAAAGTTAATATTTTGTTTTTTCCAACATTTCTTTGAGACTCTCCAATGTCTATCTTCTCATTTATTTCAGAAATATTTCCTTGACCTCAATGTGCATATTTATAATAACTGCTATATAATCTTGGTCTTATCATTTTGACATCTGGTTTTATATTGGATATGATCTGTCAATTACTCTTTCTCCTTAGTAAGGGTCACGCTTTTCTGTTGGATATTTGTGGGATAATTCAAGATTATGTCCTCCAAATTGTGAATCATTTGTTGTGTAGAATCAGTTTCCCATTATAATCTTCTAAAATGTGATGTTTTAATTTTAGCTATGAGCCCTTTTAGCTTCAAAACATCAGTGTTTCTTACTTAGGTAATCATTCAGATTATCAGTGCTATTCTCAAAGCCCTTGACATACTAGTTCGGGTTTGTCCTGTATATTTGCCTCCTAGGGATTTGCATGAGTCTTAAGTCCTGGTTTAGATTTCAGCTAAATTCTCTAAGCCTTTGCTGTTCTGCTTTCAGTCTCTATCAGGGATTTTCTTGAGATTTGTAGATTCATATACAAAATTGGAAGACACCATTTATGTGTGTTCAGGGATACTCCTGTCATTTGAAAGTTCCAAAAGGTTCCTTTGCCTTTTCCGCTTGATTGGAAAGATGAGGTTTCTAATTGTGTTTCAGTCACCTAAACCATTACATGCATTGTTTTGCTTTACAACTGGGTTCTGGCCTCAGGGTAAAGCCATGAGGGAATAAAACAAATGAGAAACTAAACCTAGTTGCATCTCTAAATTTTGAATTCCCTTCAAATTTTTTATTACTTTTGTTTACTTTTCAAAGTTTTTTTTTGTTTCATTTGTCCAAGGAAAAATAAGTGGTAACAGATTATTATCTTTGTCCATGTTAGTGTACAAAAGAATGCTCTGAGAAGACATATGGCAATCAAAATGTGTGAGAAGAGGAATCAAAGCCAGAGTTGTTTCCTGTGGTGATGTACACTTCTCTTCCTTTCAAATTATCTTCAAACAACACACATATTTTGGTAATTGTAACAAATATTGCAACTAACTCATGTCTACAAATTTGAGGAAAAAGAATCTCTATAGTAAAATAGTGTTGTATTTTGAGGTATAGTTATACCACTTAATTCTCAGAATACTCTTGAAACAGGGCTCCCTTTCATGTAACAGGGGTCCACTATATGATTTAAATATAAACTTTGCTCAATTGCTGGCAGCTTATTTTAAAACTGACATTAAAAAATGTTTTCTCTTTTCCCTCTTCCTCTCCATAACTGTGAAAACAAGACAAACATTCTTTTTGTCCTAAGCAAAGTTTTCTGCCCTTCCATTTACTGCCCACCTTAAAAAAATTCTAGATAGGGAAATGGCAAAAATAGTTCTTTTAATGATATATATTAATACATCTACAGATAACATCTAGAAAACAGTCTTTGAACTTCCCTTTTTGAAGTCTTCTGTTCCTCTCTAGCAGTTAAAATGGCAGCCACTGTGATGTCAGTCTATTGCTTTTCTTCTTTGCTAGCAAAGCAATACAACTTTTCTCTTTTCTCAAAACCTTGTTTTCATTAGTGTATTGACAATGGGGGTAAGGACCAAGCTTTTGGTATTCCTCTCTGATGGTAAATACAAAAGACAGTTGCTGAAATTGAGAGCATTCAGTGAATATGCTTACGAAGACATTCAATAAAAAGTTCTATTAGCATATTCTGATCTAAACTACTCCAAAATAACAATGAGTGCATTACTCTCATTACTTTTAACTGACTTCCCCAAATCCCCAAATCGTGGGCTTGGAATAGTATTTTTAAAGCAGAACGTCATAACAGTATGATGATAAAGCATACTTTGAAATCATGAATATAATTGATGTTCATTTGAATTATTTGCCCAACTGCACTTTTCTGAAAATTTCTTACTTGAGTAGTAAGGATGGACTTCTATCAATCATATACTCGTTATGTTTTACTACACTTATGGTTATAGTATCTAGGTGCGGAAGTTGGCATCTGATAGAAGTTGTTATTCAGTAACTCCTTAGGCTTAAGAGAGAGAGAGAGAGAGAGAGAGAGAGAGAGAGAGAGAGAGGGAGAGAGAGAAAGAGAGAGAGGTTTTGTGTACTATCATGAGTAGTTTGGAATTTTTCCTGAATCATGTACTTTTCTTCTGAGGGACATTTATCATGGGAAGGGTGTTTTTGCACACCTGTGCAAAAATGTTTCAAAGGCATGGGCTGAAAACAGAAACATCCTGTCAGAAACTACTGCAAGCATTCAAGTCTGACTTCAGGAATGGTAACAGAAAAAGGAGGACGTGGTATGGTCATATGATGTGTAGAGAATAAAAATATTGGTGATTTTGGTAACAAATTCAAGTCATACATGCATTCATTTATCCATTTATACTTATTGTGTGTTAGGCACTCACAGGATATTAGAACTCAAAGAGACCTTATTTAGTTGATTGACTTAATTAATGAACTATGCACACTGAACACAGGAAAATGGAAGTAATTCTTAATAAAATAAAATAGCAAAATGAAAAACAGACGAGAACATGTTCCTATATATTCGTGAAAGGGCAGTATTTTTTATCCTTTATAAAAAGATTAGCATTCATAGCAAGAATAGTTTACATTTTTTAAAAAAATGAGTAAAATTGCATCATCTGCCAGTTAGTTTTAAAGAGCTCTAAGAAAACATTGCCCAGCTAAAATATGTAAATAAAACAATTTGCCCATTCTCTCTTCTACTAATTAAAAGGAAATATCTACCTACTTCATTAAACTTGTAAAGGAAGCCAACTATAGACTGTTTATGAAGATTTGGAATGACATATGCTTGGAGAGTATAACCAAAGGATATTGGGAATGGAATGAGAAAAGATAACTGAAACATTTAGTAAATATAAAATGCATACTTAAATCACTTTCAGGCACCTTGATCCCAAAATGGGAAAGATAAAAATATTGGCATTTCTCATATTTGTTTTGCAGATCAAATAAGAACATGAATAAAGCTTGTATTCCGTACCTGGTTCCTTTTGGCAATGAAATAAAAGGTAGAAATTTTTATTGTTGATGGTTTCATTATTATTATTTGCATATATCAGGTAGACATTTTCTTTATTTTTTTCATATTTTGAGATTTTATTAAACATAAACTTAATACAAATGCTTGCATTCAATGTCCATCTTTTTTTTAAGATTTCATTTTTTTAATTTTAATTAAAAATCATAAATTTACATAGGGCAATGTTGTTTGATTCATTCTGTTATTTTTTTCCCTTCCCCCCCGCCACTCCCACCCCTCTTTTCCCTCTATACAGTCCTTCCTTCCTCCATTCTTACCACCCTCCTTATCCCTAACCCTAAACCTAACCCTAACCCTAACGCTAACCCCTTCTACCCCCCCCTTATATGTCCTCATCTGCTTAACAGCGAGATCATTCGACCTTTAGTTTTTTGAGATTGGCTTATCTCACTTAGCATGATATCCTCCAATTTCATCCATTTGCCTGCAAATGCCATAATTTTATCATTCTTCATGGTGGAGTAATATTCCATTGTATATATATGCCACAATTTCTTTATCCATTCATCAACTGAAGGGCATCTAGGTTGGTTCCACAATCTGGCTACTGTGAATTGACCAGCTATGAACATTGATGTGGCTATATCTCTGTAGTATGCTGATTTTAAGTCCTTTGGGTATAGGCCAAGGAGTGGGATAGCTGGGTCAAATGGTGGTTCCATTTCAAGCTTTCTGAGGAATCTCCATACTGCTTTCCAGAGTGGCTGCACTAATTTGCAACCCCACCAGCAACGTATGAGTGTACCTTTTCCCCCACATCCTCGCCAACACATATTGTTGCTTGTGTTCTTGATAATCGCTATTCTAATTGGGGTGAGATGAAATCTTAGGGTAGTTTTGATTTGCATTTCTCTTATTACTAGAGATGTTCAGCATTTTTTTCATATATCTGTTGATTGCTTGTACATCTTCTTCTGTGAAGTGTCTGTTCATTTTCTTAGCCCAATTCTTGATTGGGTTATTTGTATTCTTGGTGTAGAGTTTTTTGAATTCTTTATAGATTCTGGAAATTAGTGCTCTATCTGAAGTATGAGTGGCAAAGATATTCTCCCACTCTGTAGGCTCTCTCTTCGCATTGCTGATAGTTTCCTTTGCTGAGAGAAAGCTTTTTAGTTTCAATCTATCCCAGTTGTTGATTCTTGCTTTTATTTCTTGGGCTATGGGAGTCCTGTTAAGGAAGTCTGATCCTAAGACAACAAGTTGAAGATTTGGACCTACTTTTTCTTCTATAAGATGCAGGGTCTCTGGTCTGATTCCGAGGTCCTTGATCCATTTTGAGTTGAGTTTTGTGCAGGATGAGAGATAGGTGTTTAATTTCATTCTGTTGCATATGGTTTTCCAGTTTTCCCAGCACCATTTGTTGAAGAGGGTATCTTTTCTCCATTGTATATTTTTGACACCTTTGTCTAGTATGAGAAAATTGTATTTATTTGGGTTTGTGTCCATGTCCTCTATTCTGTACCATTGATCTACCTGTATATTTTGGTACCAATACCATGCTGTTTTTGTTACTATTGCTTTGTAATAGAGTTGAAGATCTGGTATTGCGATACCCCCTGCTTCACTCTTTCTACTGAGGATTGCTTTAGCTATTCTGGGTTTCTTATTCTTCCAGATGAATTTCATAATTGCTTCCTCTATTTCTGTAAGGTACACCATTGGGATTTTAATTGGAATTGCATTGAATCTGTATAGCACTTTTGGTAGTATGGCCATTTTGATAATATTAATTCTTTCTATCCAAGAACATGGGAGATCTTTCCATCTTCTAAGGTTTTCCTTAATTTCTTTCTTTAGTGTTCTGTAGTTCTCATTGTAGAGGTCTTTCACCTCTTTTGTGAGATTGATTCCCAAGTATTTTATTTTTTTCGGTGCTATTGTGAATGGGGTAGTTTTCCTAATTTCTGTTTCAGAAGATTCATCACTTATGTATAAAAATGCATTGGATTTATGAGCATTGATCTTGTAACCTGCTACTTTACTGAATTCACTTATGAGTTCTAAGAGTTTTCTGGTGGAATTTCCAGGTTCCTCTAAATATATGATCATGTCATCAGCGAACAGGGATAGTTTGAGTTCCTCTTTTCCTGTTCGTATCCCTTTAATTTCTTTGGTTTGTCTAATTGTTCTGGCTAGAGTCTCAAGAACGATATTGAATAGAAGTGGTGAAAGAGGTCATCCCTATCTTGTTCCAGTTTTTAGGGGGAATGCTTTCAGTTTTTCACCATTTAGAATGATATTGGCTATGGGGTTAGCGTAGATGGCCTTTACAATGTTATGGAATGTTCCCACTACTCCAATTTTCTCTAGTGTTTTGAGCATGAAGGGATGCTGTATTTTATCAAATGCTTTTTCAGCATCTATTGAAATAATCATGTGATTCTTTATTTGAAGTCTGTTGATATGGTGAATGACAATTATTGATTTCCGGATGTTGAACTAACCTTGCATCCCTGGGATAAAACCCACTTGATCGTGGTGCATTTTCTTTTTAATATATTTTTTGTATGCGATTTGCTAAAATTTTGTTGAGAATTTTTGCATTGATGTTCATTAAAGATATTGGTCTGAAATTTTCTTTCCTTGATGTGTGTCTGTCTGGTTTAGGTATCAGAGTGATATTGGTGTCATAGAATGAGTTTGGGAGGGTTCCCTCCTCTTCTATTTTATGGAATACTTTGAGAAGTATTGGAATGAGCTCTTCTTTAAAGGTTTTGTAGAACTCAGCTGAGAGCCCATCTGGTCCCGGACTTTTATTGTTGGTGGGTTTTTGATGACCTCTTCTATTTCATTGGTTGAAATTGATTTATTTAAGTTGTGTATGTCCTCCTCGTTCAGGTTAGGTAATTCATATGGCTCTAGAAACTTGTTGATATCTTCAAGGTTTTCTGTTTTGTTGGAGTATAGATTTTCAAAATAGCTTCTAATTATGTTTTGTATTTCACTCGTGTCTGTTGTGATATTTCCTTGTTCATTCCGAATTTTAGTAATTTGGGTTTCTCCCTCTTTCTCTTTGTTAATGTGGCTAAGGGTCTATCAATATTGTTTATTTTTTCAAAGAACCAACTATTTATTTTGTTAATTTTTCTGATTGTTTCTTTTGTTTCAATTTCGTTGATTTTGGCTCTGATTTTAACTATTTCCTGTCTTCTACTACTTTTGGTTTTGGTCTGCTCTTCTTTTTCTAGGGCTTTGAGCTGTAGTGTTAAGTCGTTTATTTGTTGATTTCTATTTCTTTTGTTGAATGCACCCATGAAATAAATCTTCCTCTAAGTTCTGCTTTCATAGTGTCCCAGAGATTTTGATATGTTGTGTCTTTGTTCTCGTTTACTTCTAAAAATGTTTTTATTTCCCTCCTGATGTCTTCTGTTATCCATTCATCATGTAATAGTGTATTATTTAATCTCCAGGTATTGGAGAAGTTTCTGTTTTTTATTCTGTCATTTATTTCTAATTTCAATCCATTATGATCTGATAGAGTACAAGGTAGTATCTCTATCTTCTTGTATTTGCTAACAGTAGCTTTGCAGCATAAGACATGGTCTATTTTAGAGAAGGATCCATGTGCTGCTGAGAAGAAAGTGTATTTGTTCTTTGTTGGATGGTATATTCTATATAAGTTGGTTAAGTCTAAATTGTTGATTGTGTTATTGAGATCTATGGTTTCTTTATTCAATTTTTGTTTGGACGATCTATCCAGCGGTGAGAGAGGTGTGTTAAAATCGCCTAGTATTATCGTGTTGTGGTCTATTTGATTTCTGGAATTGAGAAGGATTTGTTTGACATACATGGATAAGCCAATGTTCGGGGCATAGATGTTTATGATTGTTATGTCTTGCTGATTTATGGTTCCCTTAAGCAGTATGTAATGTCCTTCTTTATCCCTTTTGACTAGTTTTGGCTTGAAGTCCACATTATCTGAAATGAGAGTGGATACTCCAGCTTTCTTGCTGTGTCCGTGTGCATGGTATATTTTTTCCCATCCTTTCACCTTTAGTCTATGGGTATCTCTTTCTATGAGATGAGTCTCCTGCAGGCAGGAAATTGTTGGATTCTTCTTTTTAATCAATTCTGCCAGTCTATGTCTTTTGATTGATGAGTTCAGGCCATTAACATTCAGGGTTATTATTGTGATATGATTTGTATTCCCAGTTTTTTGACTCATTTTTGTTTTTTGACATGATTTGGTTTCCCCTTTATTTGGCTATTCCTTTAGGCTAGTTCCTCCCGTTGCTGATCTGTATCGTTGTTTTTCATCTCTTCCTCATGCAATATTTTGCTGAGAATGTTCTGCAATGCTGGCTTTGTTTTTGTAATTTCCTTTAGCTTTTGTTTATCATGGAAGGATCTTATTTCATCATTAAATCTGAAAGTAAGTTTTGCTGGGTATAAGATTCTTGGTTGGCATCTGTTTTCTTTCAGGGTTTGGTAAATGTTGTTCCAGGCCCTTCTAGCTTTTAGGGTCTGGACTGAAAAATCTGCTGATATTCTTATTGGTTTCCCCCTGAATGTAATTTGATTCTTTTCTCTTGTGGCCTTTAAAATTCTGCCTTTATTTTGTATGTTAGGTATTTTCATAATAATGTGCCTTGGTGTGGGTCTGTTGTAATTTTGTATATTTGGAGTCCTATAAGCCTCTTGTACTTGGTTTTCCATTTCATTCTTCAGATATGGGAAATTTTCTGATATTATTTCATTGAATAGATTGTTCATTCCTTTGGTTTGTTTCTCTAAGCCTTCCTCAATCCCAATAATTCTTAAATTTGGCCTTTTCATGATATCCCATAATTCTTGTAGATTCTGTTCATGACTTCTTACCATCTTTTCTGTTTGGTCCACTTTGTTTTCAAGATTAAATATTTTGTCTTCAATATCTGAGGTTCTTTCTTCCAGGTGTTCTATCCTATTGGTTATGCTTTCTATGGAGTTTTTAACTTGGTGTATTTTTCCTTCATTTCAAGGATATCTGTTTGGTTTTTTTTCAATATCTCTAACTCTTTATTGATATGATCTCTTGCTTCCTGTATTTGCTCCTTTAACTGTTGATTAGTGCGATCATTTAATGCCTGCATTTGCTCTTTCATCTCCTCGTTTGCTTCCCTGATTGTTTTAATTATGTACATTCTGAACTCCCTTTCTGACATTTCTTCTGCTGTGCTGTGATTGGGTTTTATTGATAGAGTATCTAGGTTTGTTTGGGACATTTTCTTCCCTTGTTTTCTCATATTGGTCAGATGTCAGTGGGCCTTTGTGATATTGCAGAATTCTTCTGTTGGCTTATATTGTCCCTGTAGTTTTCCAGTGTATCACCTTCCTGCCTTCAGTAGCCTGAAGTCTTGGAGTAACTTGATAATGCAGTGCTTCCAAGGAAAGCTGCCCCTAGTCCTCTACTGTTTCCAGGAGCTGGCTCTGTGTGGAAAGGCTCTCACTGGGTGGTCTGCTCTGAGAAGCTAGCCTGGAAAGGCGCTTCCTGCCGGAGGGGGCCGTGCTGTGGGCTGCTTGGGGAAGTCACTGGCTGCACTGCCCTGGTCCCTGAAGCAACCTGCAGGCAGGAACTCACCGCCCTGGTTCAGGGACTTGAAGCTTGGTTCTGTGCATGCAGGCTCTCACTGATGGCCTGCTCCGAGATGCTGGAGAGTGGCCCTCCAGGTAGACATTTTCACAATGGTAAGTGATTTCTGGATTTGTTATCATCTGTGTCTTCTTTACGTCAATTTAGCTAAAATTCAATGCAATTCACTAGTTACTGAATGCTTACTATGTTTTATCCAATTTTCTTGGCAATGGAATTAAAACAAAAAATTAGTACTTGTTCCAAAGTAAGTCATAGACAATTGATAAAGTTAATCCTATGAAACATATTCTTTCACTACAAGATATAAATGCAGTGACAGGTGTGCAAGGCAAGCAGAGAAGAGAGCCACCAAAACAAACTAAATTTGGAAAATGAGGCTTCTTAATGTAGTGATGCTCATGCTAGGTGATGAAGAGATGAAGACACTTGATCTGGTAGAAGATTCCTTCAAACAAATGGAATAGAAAAATAATCATGGAGGCATAATGGAACATGACACATTAAGAATATGAAAAATCCTGAAATAAGTGTGGAACAGAGTATAGAGTATAGCAGAAGAGACCCAGACCTGATCTCAGATGGTTTCTAAAATGAATTCAGGGTAAGGTGGGGAGCAATAAGGGTTGTAAACCAGGAAAGAAACATGGCTAGATTTAAAATTTATTGGAGAGGGAGAGGCAAGGGAATTTTTTTACACTGTTTTTGTGATTAGAAATATGACCTTAAGAAAGCTACTAAAACAGCCCAGGTCAGACTTCCAAAATACTGGAGGGAGGATCTTGAAAAATGCTTTCCCCAAAAAGCAATTATAGAACTGAAAAAACATTGTAAAAGTTAACTATTTCTAGAAGCTGGACTCTGGAAATTCAACATCATCATGTAATACATTGGAAAATTGTTTTATAAAATGCTAAAACTATTGAAACTTAATAAAAACAATGGAAATCTATGTCATTTTAGACTGTGGATGCTTTCATCATCTCCCCTCCCTCTACATATCTGGTGGTTCAACCAGAGTGGACAGGTTATGAATATGTTTAGTCTAAGTGTTAGACTGATTTGGTAAGGGGGAGAGCTTTGAGTGGAGTTGGGAGGCTGTTGCTGAGGGGTGTTGTTGCAAGATAATCCAGGAATATAGCAAACTATCCAGAAAGACCAACATCACAGCAAAATGCTCTCTTTCAACAACTCTATTTTACATTGTACTAAAAGTTTTAGCCTGGGATGGTGTAAAGGCACCCAAACAGATATGAAAATAAATGTATGTATGTTTATTTGTGTATACATACATGTGTATGTATGGATATGAGCAAAAATTGTTCCAAAAGTGAAATAAGCAAAAATGACAGTGAAAAACTCCAAACTCCACCCCTTCTGTAAGAGCGAAAATAAATAAAACAACAACTTCCCCTCCAAAGGCAAAAACATTCAGAATCAACATTTCTCAAGCTCAGACAATGCAACAATGGTTTACCATCATTTGGGGAAAAAATTAGAAGCTAAGGATTAATAAGATCAGTAAATTTGAGTCAATTTAACTTACTAAAGTCTATCTTCTGCTTTCCATCTCAGTAGTACCACGAAAACAAATAGATGAAATTCCATGTACTGGTACCTACTATGGGAAGGAGAAAATCAGATATGATTAACACAGAATTGTAATTAATTATTTCCTTAAACTTCTCTGGTGACTTCCAGGAAGAACTATTTTAAGAAGTTTGTCTTTTATTTCAACTAACTTGAGACTGGTTTAGTGCTGAAGTTGCTTCTCAGAGGTATTTGTCAAAAATCTTCTTGTTGCCAAAGGTGATTAATAGCAGTTGGGGTAAAGAATACACTGAATTAAAAAATAAACTTGGGAGGAAAGGGTGGGGAATAAGATACCCCAATGGTTTGGAAAATATCATTTATGTTTCTAAAAATCTAGATGCCCATATATATGCTGAGAGCCATACATATATTCAAGAAATACCTGAGAAGTACCTAAGCTTTCAACTACTGTTGATCTTGAAGCACGATGGACTCCAAAATTGAAAACTAGGGCAGAATTGTAGACTGCCTAGCTATTATTTTTTCAGTACTGGGGATTGAATCCAGGGCCTCGCACATGCTAGGTCTAACAGTGAGCTGCATCCTCAGCCGTGCCTGGCTATTTTCTAAAGGCATGCCCCAACAGACATGGAGTTTTGCAGTATTTTTTCTTTCTTTGCTTGGTTTCTTACCTAGAACATTGTATCCCATGCTCACCTATGTTGTCAAAAATGATAGGATTTCATACTCTTTTAAGGTTGAGTAGTATTTCATTGTGTATTCATATCACCATTTCTTTTTCCATTCATACACTGATGGACACTTAGATTGATGTCATACCATAGCTAATCAGGGCTGCTATAATTGTATCTCTTCAGCATCATAATTTCAGTGTTGGGGATAGATACCCAGAATTTTAATTGCTAGACAATATAGCAAGTCTATTATATTTTTTGAGGAACTTCCATGCTGTTTTCCATAATGGCTGTCCTGATTTTGATTCCTACCTATAATGTGCAAGGTTTCCCTTTTCTCCACATATTTACCAGCACTTGTTATCCTTTGTCTTTTTAATAATAGCCAATCGAATATGTGTGAGGCCAGATCTTATTGCAGTTTTTATTTGCATTCCCTTGATCATTCATGATATTGAAAATTTTTTATAAACCTGTCGGTCACACAAGTCATCATTTTAATTGATATAGGGAAAAGAGCACTTGATAGAATCCAATAACATTTCACGATTTACAAGTAATACTCAACATAAAAGAAACAGAAGTGAACTTCTAAAAGCATGAAAAAAGGAACATATGAAAAGCATCCTAACATCATACACTATAACTTATTGTTGCATACTGAAATAAGCAATAATATTACTGGTTATGGAACCATAAAAACAAACAAAAATTCATAGTAAGAAAAGCAAAATGAAAAAACCATTTTATTTCTCCTTACTTGGGCTCTCATCTTTACAGATTCAGTTCAGGCCTTTTTAGGCCCCTACATAGTGAGTGACTTTATTTAGTTGTAAATAGACACTATACTTTTATTTTATCTATTTATTTATTTTTATGTAATGCTGAGGATCAAACCCAGTGCCTCACATGTGCTAGGGAAGCTCTCTACTACTGAGCCACAACCCCAGCCCTGGTGATTGACTTTTAATGTGTCCCTATTCCTACAGAAGGCAAAACACCTCTAAAATGTAGATTTGGCTTGAAGACCGCCCATCAACCTGACAAAACCTTTCTCAGAATTGTACCAAAATCTGAATCTCTTCCTTTCCTTCCTCACAGAAATCAGAGCTGATTTGTAACCAAAGTTGTTTTGCCTGTGCCTATTTATTTCCCCCAGTAGATTTCCTGCATATTTCAAACTTTTGGTGTCTGCTTCCCAGATGACCTAATATATAATATGTGATACAATTACACAATGCACATACTTTTACAACACTTGTCATACTATGTGCTAAATACGATTTATTTATCCTTTCTTCAAGAATTTTGCAGCCTTGGTGTAAGAAGTCACTGCTTTCTTTTACATCTGTGTCATCTATAGAACTCAGTATATTGCCTAGAACAAGAGCCCAGAGTTCATTTTTTCTGTCCTTATACCTGAAGAAAATGGTATTTAGATAAGAATGGTCTGACTGTGGGTGAGGGTGACATGCAGGAAAGAGAAGATGCTATGAATGTGTTAGAGGTATATGAAGATATTAATCAAATTGACTAATTCAGATCTGGAATAACTGGATATCCTGGGCTCCTTAAGTATCCTGACCTGCCTTGTTCATTTATTCCAGTGTACTGTACAAATATCTTTCTGTGGGTACCATGATCTGGAAACAGTTTAGGAATTCTGGTACAGAAAATGATCTTTACTGGTTCCAGAAACTCTGTGTCAGAAGTCATTTCTATAATTTGAAAAAAATAAATTATAGTGGTTTTTGATATGTTCATCCCTCCGACAGTGGAAATCACTGACTTTACACATTGTAGGAGTTCACTAATCATTTAGTGAATGAAATATGAGTTTCAATCTGCACAAAAATAATTTTAAATTGCAATAAGTATATGCAAGCACACAGTGAACCTAAGCAGCATTTTCTAAACTGAAAATTGAAAATGGAATGTAAAAAATATTAGGATGAAAATGAGCTTTCTACTTTTAGAGGAACTTTTTGACTTCCTATTATCAAGTTATCATCAATTAATTGACTTGCCTTTAGACAGAATTTTCTGCTAACAGAGTTATTTCTACAAAGATCAAAGTTCTAAAAAATAGTAAAGTCTTAATTAAAATTATATGTATATGAAGAAAAAATATAACTGAATAAATCTATTTGCTTGAATAATCCATAATATTGAATTGGCAAATAAGATTCTTGTGTGAGAAATTATTAGGCTGCTTTTTAAATTTTTCAATATGTTGAACCTGCATTCTATGTAGAATCATGAAGCTTGAAAGAGCCTCAGAGATCATCTAGTCTCACTCTCTCACTCTTTCACTTTATATAGAAAGAAATCAAGACTCTGAGAGGGAAAATGGGAAAGATGACACAGTGAAATAGGGACAGGGACAGGAATGGAGCTCAAATTTCCTGAATCTTAGTATAATATTTGATCCTGTTCTCTCAGCATTATTGCTCTAGAAACCATTGGTATTTAAGGTCATTGATAACATATTTCAAACAGGAGATGTATGAGTTTCAGGAAACCAAATCAGTGGGACAAGTAGACATTAATCCGAGTACTGGTGGAGGAACCAAAATCTGATGAAGGAGCAAAAGGAATATTTTGCCTCTTTCTTTCACACTTGACGCAAGAATTACATACTAATATTTTTTTTTTTACATTTTTTTTCTTTTTTTTAAATTTTAATTAAAAATCATAAATTTACATAGGGCAATGTTGTTTGATACATTTTGATATTTTTTTCCCTTCCCCCCTCCCCTCCCACCCCTCTTTTCCCTCTATACAGTCCTTTCTTCCTCATTCTTACCACCCTCCTTATCCCTAACCCTAAACCTAACCCTAACCCTAACACTAACCCCTCCTACCCCCCACCCCCGTATGTCCTCATCCGCTTATCAGTGAGATCATTCGTCCTTTAGTTTTTTTGAGATTGGCTTATATCACTTAGCATGATATCCTCCAATTTCATCCATTTGCCTGCGAATGCCATAATTTTGTCATTCCTCATGGCAGAGTAATATTCCATTGTATATATATGCCACAGTTTCTTTATCCATTCATCAACTGAAGGGCATCTGGGTTGGTTCCACAATCTGGCTATAGTGAATTGAGCAGCTATGAACATTGATGTGGCTGTATCTCTGTAGTATGCTGATTTTAAGTCCTTTGGGTATAGGCCAAGGAGTGGGATAGCTGGGTCAAATGGTGGTTCCATTCCAAGTTTTATGAGGAATCTCCATACTGCTTTCCAGAGTGGCTGTACTAGTTTGCAACCCCACCAGCAATGTATGAGTGTACCTTTTTCCCCACATCCTCGCCAACACCTATTGTTGCTTATGTTCTTGATAATTGCCATTCTAATTGGGGTGAGATGAAATCTTAGGGTAGTTTTGATTTGCATTTCTCTTATTACTAGAGATGTTGAACATTTTTTCATATATCTGTTGATTGCTTGTAGATCTTCTTCTGTGAAGTGTCTGGTCATTTCCTTAGCCCATATGTTGATTGGATTATTTGTATTCTTGGTGTAGAGTTTTGTGAGTTCTTTATAGATTCGGGATATTAGCGCTCTATCTGAAGTATGAGTGGCAAAGATATTCTCCCACTCTGTAGGCTCTCTCTTCACATTACTGATAGTTTTCTTTGCTGAGAGAAAGCTTTTTAGTTTGAATCTATCCCAGTTGTTGATTCTTGCTTTTATTTCTTGTGCTATGAGAGTCCTGTTAAGGAAGTCTGATCCTAAGACAACAAGTTGAAGGTTTGGGCCTACTTTTTCTTCTATAAGATGCAGGGTCTCTGGTCTGATTCCAAGGTCCTTGATCCATTTTGAGTTGAGTTTTGTGCAGGGTGAGAGATAGGCGTTTAATTTCATTCTATTGCATATGGTTTTCCAGTTTTCCCAGCACCATTTGTTGAAGAGGCTATCTTTTCTCCATTGCATATTTTTGGCCCCTTTGTCTAGTATGAGAAAATTGTATTTATTTGGGTTTGTGTCCGTGTCCTCTATTCTGTACCATTGATCTACCTGTCTATTTTGGTACCAATACCATGCCGTTTTTGTTACTATTGCTTTGTAATAGAGTTGAAGATCTGGTATTGCGATACCCCCTGCTTCACTCTTTCTACTGAGGATTGCTTTAGGTATTCTGGGTTTCTTATTCTTCCAGATGAAGTTCATAATTGCTGCCTCTATTTCTGTAAGGTACATCATTGGGATTTTAATTGGAATTGCATTGAATCTGTATAGTACTTTAGGTAGTATGGCCATTTTGACAATATTAATTCTGTGTATCCAAGAACATGGGCGATCTTTCCATCTTCTAAGATTTTCTTTAATTTCTTTCTTTAGCGTACTGTAGTTCTCATTGTAGAGGTCTGTAACCTCTTTTGTGAGATTGATTCCCAAGTATTTTATTTTTTTCGAGGCTATTATGAATGGGGTAGTTTTCCTAATTTCTCTCTCTGAAGATTCATCACTTATGTATAAAAATGCATTGGATTTATGAGCATTGATCTTATAACCTGCTACTTTACTGAATTCACTTATGAGTTCTAAAAGTTTTCTGGTGGAAGTTCCAGGTTGCTCTAAATATATAATCATATCTTCAGCGAACAGGGATAGTTTGAGTTCTTCTTTTCCTATTCGTATCCCTTTAATTTCTTTGGTTTGTCTAATTGCTTTGGCTAGTGTCTCAAGAACGATGTTGAATAGAAGTGGTGAAAGAGGGCATCCCTGTCTTGTTCCAGTTTTTAGGGGGAATGCTTTCAGTTTTTCACCATTTAGAATGATATTGGCCATGGGCTTAGCGTAGATGGCCTTTACAATGTTAAGGAATGTTCCCACTACCCCAATTTTTTCTAGTGTTTTGAGCATGAAGGGATGCTGTATTTTATCGAACACCTTTTCTGCATCTATTGAAATAATCATGTGATTCTTAACTTTTAGTCTGTTGATATGGTGAATGACATTTATTGATTTCCGGATGTTGAACCAACCTTGCATGACTGGGATAAAACCCACTTGATCGTGGTGCACTATCTTTTTAATATATTTTTGTATGCGATTTGCTAAAATTTTGTTGAGAATTTTTGCATCAATGTTCATTAAGGATATTGGTCTGAAATTTTCTTTCCTCGATGTATCTCTGTCTGGTTTAGGTATCAGGGTGATATTGGCTTCATAGAATGAGTTTGGGAGGGTTCCCTCCTCTTCTATTTTATGGAATACTTTGAGAAGTATTGGAATGAGCTCTTCTTTAAAGGTTTTGTAGAACTCGGCTGAGAACCCATCTGGTCCCGGACTTTTCTTTGTTGGTAGGCTTTTGATGACCTCTTCTATTTCATTGCTTGAAATTGATTTATTTAAGTTGTGTATGTCTTCCTCATTCAGTTTAGGTAATTCATATGTCTCTAGAAACTTGTTGATGTCTTCGAGGTTTTCTGTTTTGTTGGAGTATAGATTTTCAAAATAGCTTCTAATTATGTTTTGTATTTCACTTGTGTCTGTTATGATATTTCCTTGTTCATTCCGAATTTTAGTAATTTGAGTTTTCTCCCTTTTTCTCTTTGTTAGCGTGGCTAAGGGTTTATCAATTTTGTTTATTTTTTCAAAGAACCAACTATTTATTTTGTTAATTTTTCCGATTGTTTCTTTTGTTTCAATTTCGTTGATTTCGGCTCTGATTTTAACTATTTCCTGTCTTCTACTACTTTTGGTGTTGGTCTGCTCTTTTTCTCGGGCTTTGAGCTGTAGTGTTAAGTCGTTTATTTGTTGATTTCTACTTCTTTTGTTGAATGCACCCCATGAAATAAATCTTCCTCTCAGTACTGCTTTCATAGTGTCCCAGACATTTTTATATGATGTGTCTTTGTTCCCATTTACTTCTAAGAATTTTTTAATTTCCCTCCTGATGTCTTCTCTTATCCATTCATCGTATAATAGTGTATTATTTAATCTCCAGGTATTGGAGAAGTTTCTGTTTTTTATTCTGTCATTTATTTCTAATTTCAGTCCATTATGATCTGATAGAGTACAAGGTAGTATCTCTATCTTCTTGTATTTGCTAACAGTAGCTTTGCGGCATAAGACATGGTCTATTTTAGAGAAGGAACCATGTGCTGCTGAGAAGAATGTGTATTCGTTCTTTGTTGGATGGTATATTCTATATAAGTTGGTTAAGTCTAAATTGTTGATTGTGTTATTGAGATCTATGGTTTCTTTATTCAATTTTTGTTTGGACGATCTATCCAGCGGTGAGAGAGGTGTGTTGAAATCACCTAGTATTATTGTGTTGTGGTCTATTTGATTTCTGGAATTGTGAAGGATTTGTTTGACGTACATGGATGAGCCAATGTTCGCGGCATAGATATTTATGATTGTTATGTCTTGCTGATTTATGCTTCCCTTAAGCAATATGTAATGTCCTTCTTTATCCCTTCTGACTAGTTTTGGCTTGAAGTCCACATTATCTGAAATGAGGATGGATACTCCAGCTTTTTTGCTGTGTCCATGTGCATGGTATGTTTTTTCCCATCCTTTCACCTTTAGTCTATGGGTATCTCTTTCTATGAGATGTGTCTCTTGCAGGCAGCATATTGTTGGATTTTTCTTTTTAATCCAATCTGCCAGTCTATGTCTTTTGATTGATGAGTTCAGGCCATTAACATTCGCAGTTATTATTGTGATATGATTTGTATTCCTAGTCATTGGACTCATTTTTGTTTTTTGACATGATTTGGTTTCTCCTTTATTTGGCTCTTCCTTTAGGCTAGTTCCTCCCTTTGCTGATTTACATCGTTGTTTTTCATCTCTTCCTCATGCAATATTTTGCTGAGAATGTTCTGTAATGCCAGCTTTCTTTTAGTAAATTCCTTTAGCTTTTGTTTATCATGGAAGGACTTTATCTCATCGTCAAATCTGAAAGTAAGTTTTGCTGGGTATAAAATTCCTGGTTGGCATCCATTTTCTTTCAGGGCTTGGTAAATGTTGTTCCAGGCCCTTCTAGCTTTTAGGGTCTGGACTGAAAAATCTGCTGATATTCTTATTGGTTTCCCCCTGATTGTAATCTGATTCTTTTCTCTCGCGGCCTTTAAAATTCTGCCTTTATTTTGTATGTTAGGTATTTTCATAATAATGTGCCTTGGTGTAGGTCTGTTGTAATTTTGCATATTTGGCGTCCTATAAGCCTCTTGTACTTGGTTTTCCATTTCATTCTTGAGATTTGGGAAATTTTCTGATATTATTTCATTGAATAGATTTTTCATTCCTTTGGTTTGTTTCTCTAAGCCTTCCTCAATCCCAATTATTCTTAAATTTGGCCTCTTCTTGATATCCCATAATTCTTGTAGATTCTGTTCATGATTTCTTACCATCTTCTCTGTTTGGTCAACCTTGTTTTCAAGATTAAATATTTTTTCTTCAATATCTGAGGTTCTGTCTTCCAGGTGATCTATCCTATTGTTTATGCTTTCTATGGTGTTTTTAACTTGGTTTATTGTTTCCTTCATTTCAAGGATTTCCATTTGGTTTTTTTTCAGTATCTCTAACTCTTTATTGAAATGCTCTTTTGCTTCCATTATTTGCTCTTTTAACTGTTGATTAGTGCGTTCATTTAATGCCTGCATTTGTTCTTTCATGTCCTCATTTGCTTCCCTGATTGTTTTAATTATGCACATTCTGAACTCCCTTTCGGACATTTCTTCTGCTGTGCTGTCATTGGGTTTTATTGATATAGTATCTAGGTTTGTTTTGGACATTTTCTTCCCTTGTTTTCTCATATTGGTCAGATGTCAATGGGACTCTGTGATGTTGTAGATTTCCTCTATTGGCTTATAGTGACCCTGTAGATTTCCAGTGTATCACCTACCAGCCTGCAGTAGCCAGAAGTCTTGCATTAATTTGATAATGCAGTGCTTTCGAAGAACGCTGCCCCTAGCCCGCTACTGGTTACAGGGAGAGAGACCTGGAGAGGTCTCTTGTTGCACAGCCCTGGTTCCAGAGGCTGGTTGTAGGTCGGAGGTCTCCACTGGCTTGGGGCCTTGTGGCTGGCTCTGTCTAGACAGGCTCTCACTGGGTGATTTCCCCTGAGAAGATAGCCTAGAGAGGCGCTTCCCGCTGGAGGGGGGCTGGGCTGCTTGGGGAAGTCCCTGGCGCCGTGTGCTGGTCACTGAAGCAACCTGCGGGCGGGCTGGAGCTGGCAGTGGGGCGGGCCGGAGGTGGCCAGGGTGGGCCGAAACTGGCCGCGCTGCTTCTGTGCAGAAGGGCTCTCACTGGGGGCCTGTTCCGAGAGGCTGGAGGATCTGTCCCTGTGGGCAGAGCCCACTGCCAGAGTGCACACAGCTGCCTGGGGGAGACAACCCTGTCCCACTCTAATAAGCCACTCGAATCCGGGCTGCCGCCCAGCTGAGCTTCGCTGGGTAGGGGAGACTCACCCCGTGGTTCTATCTTAGTCTGAGTCTCTCAGTGCCTCCCCTTCTTGAATCCTGAGTTCTGGGGCGACTGGAGATGCAGTCACCCTCTAGTCCGCCATCTTGAATCGCCCCATGGAAAAAGCCTGCAGCTGGAGGGGGACAATGCTGCCTGGAGAGTTCTCTGGCTGCCCAGCCCTGGTCCCAGGAGCCGCTTGTGAATCGGATGTCTCCACTGGCTTGGGGACCCGCGGTTGGCTCTGCTTCAGGAGGCTCTCACTGGGCGGTCTGCTCCGGGAAGCTAGCCTAGAGAGTCGCTTCCCGCCGGAGGGGGCTGGGCTGTTTGGGGGAGTCCCTGGCGCCCTGTGCTGGTCACTGAAGCAACCTGCAGGTGGGCCAGAGCTGGCAGCGGGGCAGGCCGGAGCTGGCCTCGGTGCTTCTGTGCAGAAGGGCTCTCACTGGGGGGCCTGTTCCGAGAGGCTGGAGGATCTGTCCCTGTGGGCGGAGCCCACCGCCAGACTGCACCGAGCTGCCTGGGGGAGACGCTGTCTGCCCTGTCCCACTCTAATAAGCCACTCGAATCCGGGCCTGCCTCCCAGCTGAGCTTTGCTGGGTGGGGGAGACTCACCCCGTGGTTCTATTTTAGTCCAAGACTCTCAATGCCTCCCCTTCTTGAATCCTGGGTTCTGGGGTGACTGGAGATGCAGTCAGCCTCTAGTCTGCCATCTTGGATCGCCCCCACATACTAATATTTTTAAGGGTATATTTCACATAAAATAAATTCATACATTTTGGTATATATTACAGAACATTTTACAAATACATAGAGTTCTATAATTATAATCATACTCAGGGTACAAAAGAGTTCAATCATCTCAAAAAATTACCCATTATCATTGGTAATAAATATCTTCAATCAGACCCATGCCCTGAAAGCTACAGTTTGTTTTCTATCCTATATTTCGTCTTTCTGAAAGTATCTCCATTTTGGTCTGGTTTCTTGACTTAGTTAATGCCATTCACAGTCACCCAGGTCCTTTAAAGTACCAGTAGTGCATACATTTTTGTGACTGAGAAAATTTCAAAGTATCTGTTTATCAGAATTTGTTTATAAATTCTCTAAGTTAGGAATACTTAGGATATTTACAGTTTGTTATATTACAAATAAAGCAATGAACACCCATGTGCAAGTCTTTGGATTACATGTTTTAATTTTTCTTGAGTAAATATCTAGGAACAGAATGCCTGAGACATATGTAAAGCATATGCTTAAATTAACTACATAACAAACTACCAAACCATTTTCATTTTACCATCTTATAATCCTGCCATCAACATATGAGCTTGCAGACAGCAGACTGTGAGACTTTTCAGCCTCAATGATGGCATAAACCAATTTTTTGTATGTTGAAGTATGTGGATGAGGATGAAACCCAGAGCTTCACAAATAAGCAAGCAGTTTAACCCTTAGCTATACCCTTAGCCCCATGAATCAATTTCTGATAATAAATTTATACCAATTATAGACTACATAGATGCATACATATATGCACATACCGACAAATATACTCTATGTTCTGTGTCTCTGGAGAATCATGACTAATATGTTATATATGCATTGATTTGTTTTTAATTTTGATTCTATGCTATTGGTCTGTCTTAAAACAATATTTTCCAATACTATTTCTCTCTTTCAATTAGTATAGCTATATAATATCTTAAAATTGTATCTTGTATGTATTCTATCTTTGTTCCTTTTGAAAGTCAGTTGGCTGTTCTATGTCCTTTCTGGATCCGTGTGATTTTTAAAAACTGCTTGCTGATTCTAAAATATGCCGGTCAGGACTTTAATTGGGGAATATATGTAAGGGAATTAGAAACACTAAAATATTGAGCACTCTGATCCATGAATACAGTATAACTCATTTCATTTAGATTTTTCATAAATGTTATCCACAATGTTTTGTAGTCTTCAGCATGAAATTAGTACACATTATTTTGTCAGATCTATTTCTGTTTCATTTTGATGCTGCTATAAATAATGCTATTTTCATAACTCAATTCCCAATGATTTGTTGCTAGTATATAGTAACAGAAGTTACTTTTCCACATTTACTTTGTATTCTGAAAACTTGTTAAAACTATTTATTAGTTGTAGATATGTTTTTGAAGATCCCTTAAAATTTACCAAGACAGTCATATTGTCTACAAATAGAGACAGCTTTATTTATTCTTTTCCAAACAGTGTGCCTTTAAAAAAATTTATTGCTTGAATTTTCTGACGAAAATATTCTACAACAATGTTATCAAAAGAAGAAATAGAAATGGCCGACACATGTATGAAAAAGTGTTAAACATCCCTAGCAATTATGGAATGCAAATCAAAACTACACTGAGAACTCATCTCACTTCAGGTAGAATGGCAGTCATCAAGAATAAAAATAAATACTGCTGAGGATATGGGGGGAAATGTACCTGCATACATTGATGTTGGGATTATAAACTTGTACTACTACTTTGGAAAGCAGTGTGGAGATTCATCAAAAGACTAGGAATGAAACCACCATATGACCCAGATATACCACTTCTTGGATTTTACACAAAAGAACTAAAATCACTCAGCAACTTAGTGAGTCCCTGAGCAACTTAGAAAAATCCTGTCTCAAAATAAAAAATAAAAAGGACTGGGGATGTGGCTCAGTGGTTAAATACCCCTGGATTCAAGATTTAATCCTGGTAATCCTGGTTACCAAGACAATTAAAAAAAGAAAAAGAAAAAGAAGAACTAAAGCCAACATACTGTAGTGATACAGGCACATCAATGTTTATAGCAGTGTAATTCACAAGAGCATAGTTCCCAAATCAGACCAGGTGTCCATCAACAGATGAATGGATAAAGAAAATAAAGCCTGTATACACAATGCAGTTTTCATTCAGCCATGAAGAAGATTGCAATTATGTCATTTTCTGTAAAATGGATGGAACTATTGAGCATTATGCTAAGTGAAATAAAACAGATTTAGAAAGTCAAGGATCAAATGATTTCTGTAATATGTAGAAGTTAGAGCAAAATAAGGGAAGAAGGGGGTGTTTCATGAAAATAGAAAGGAGATCAGTGGAGCAGATGAAAGGAATTTAGTAAGAAGGAGGAGGGATGGGAAAAAGGAGAAACTATAGAATAAAATTGACCAAATAATGCTATTATACATATATGAATATACCACAGTGAATTTTGCCTTTATGTATATTTATAAAGAATCAGTGTAAAAATTAATAACTAAGTACAAAGAAGACAAATAGAGTAGATTTTCTTGAGTAAAGTACCTTGTCTTGTCTAAATCTTAGGGAACACATTATTCTCATTTTTAAGTACTATGCTTACTGTGGGTTTTTCATTCTTATCCTTACGTTGGGTTAACAAACTGGTCTATTCCTAGTTTCCTAAGATTTTTAAAGGAATGGTGGTTGAATTTTTAAAAATATTTTTTCTGTATATATCAACATGATCATAAGATGTTTTCAAAAACAAGTTGTTAATATTATATCACATTGAAAGATTTTCAAATGTTTAACCAACTCTGCATTCCTGGACAAACCCTAATTGATCATCCTTTCTATTCATTGAAAAAAATCTGTCTGTCATTCTTGATGGCTTTTACTGCTAAGTAAAAGCAGTGAAGAACAATTCTTTACTATTCATCCAATCAATTGTATTTGTCATCACAAACTCTGTGCTTTTCATCTCTATACAAATATATTGGACTTTTTAAAATGTCTTTTGTGTTTCTACTAAATCATTTGAACACATAGAAAAAGTTAGAATAGTTTTTTCAGTGCCTTTATCTGATAATTCCACAAATATATCAATTTAGAATTATTCTCAATTTCATAGGGAAGTTTTAATTTGTAATTTAATGACATCATAGAAGTTAAATATATTTTAATATGTCTAAACGCTGATTCTATATCTTTCTTAGTTTGATTGGATGGCTCATGACTTTTTTCTCATTTTTTATCAGTTCTTTAACCATAAATTTTTGAGTCATTTTATAATGCAGATATTGATACTTCAGTTACCTTGATGAGCCTTGCTTCCTCAGATGTTGAAGTATGACACCAGAGACGCACACTGAGGCAAGAGTAGAGTAGAAAGTAAGAAGCTCTATTAAAGAAAAGTAGAACAGACTTCTCCTGGGTAGAAGAAGGGGACCCAAAGGCAGAATTTTCTGGGATAAGCAAATCTTGCCCTTTTTATGAGTTTTGTTCTCTCCCTTCCTTCCCCCTTATCTCTTTCCTTCTTGCCTGCCTGATTAGGCCAAGGAGATGCAGGTGAGATGGCAAAAAGGTGAGAAGCAGATGGGCAGGGGGAAGGGCCAAATGGAGTGATTTAGGCAGGTAGGGGCCCAAGGGGCATTAATTAGCAACTCCTTGCCTGCCTTTTGAAAAGGATGGTAAGGGCAGGTAAATTTGGTAATTCAATGGGCTCCAGAGGTCTTTGACATTCCATTTGCCCAGTGGTGGTCTCCAAGTTTCCAGATGCAGATGGCTTCCATTTTCTTGATTTGATCCAATTCCCTATTCTACACTAACTGCCTATTCTCAGTTCTGGTTTCAATATGATCCCTATATCAGAGGTCTATGTCAGATATATTTTTCAGGTTTATCAGTAGTCTTTGATTTAGTTTATGGCATGTTATGTTCTATTATCCTGATTCCTTTTGTAAAAAACATTTAAGCAGTATAATATGTCTTGTGTGAATAAGTAACCAGTAGACAGCAGGAAGCAAATACTCCACAGAACACACATTGGTAGACCTGCTAAGCCAAAAGTTTGTGTTCCCAGATGAGGACCCCAAATTGACTGAATCTGCAAGTTTATTGGGAACATAAGATATATGGCTCTCCCTACTACCCTATTCCTCCAGGTTCATAAAACTGAGGGAGAAACCTGTACTTTAGTATCTGTCTAGACAGCAAATTATAATATAGCATCTCCTTCTAGAAACTAATTGCATGTCATATCTATTCATATAAACAAATTTACCAGTGTCCCAGTTGTGAGGTAAGCACTGCTGATCCAAGAGACATTTAGAAAAAGAATCAAGATAGGATGCTATAATTGCCAGCAGTAAAACAAGGTAAGAATGTCTGGTGAGTGAGGATACAGCAGGAGAGGAGCTTATAGCATAAAGCACAGAAAACTTTGAATAAGTCAACCTCCTCCCTAAAGTATTTATCAGTCTTAGGTTGTAATTTCCTGCATGCAAATACCCAGCACTACCACATACATGTGAATAATTGCCTCATTTTTCATATACTAGTAATCTTGAGACTGGCTACTCTCCCCACTAAGATGAACATGACCCTTTGATATAAAACAGGAATTATATACTCAATAATGTAAGTTTATTCAGTGATTATAAGTTTGAAAATTGAAAACTGAAGAGAGTTATGTGGACACTGGGGAAAGAATGAAGATAGGAATGTTGTTTGGAAATATGCAAGAAGTGAATGAACTTTAAGAGAAATAGGAAACTGATGTGAGGAACAGGGATGATCCACTTCACAGAGACTTAAATATGGCAACATTAACTTGGAGGATTAGGGGCCAAAACGTTCATTAAACTAGTGGCTGAGGTAGCTATAGAGAAAAGCTTTGAAGAATCACCCTCATCCTGCTATGTGCATTACCAGAATTCAACTCGGGATGAGGACAGTCAGAAGATGGTTTTGATAAATCTCTTCATAAAATGATGAAGAAAACTTCCCTTCCCCCAACCAGAGTATCCTGTTTTCCCTAGCACCCCAGCAACACCACAATGAATGTATCAGAAATAGTGCTTTGTAATGTCTATGACACCCTACTTTGATCATTGGCTGGAGGAGAGTAACTTTTTACCATACAAATCTAAAGGATGTGACTACTATTCAGAAGAGGGATACATATAGAGACATTAGAGGTTAGGAGGTCTAGAATAGACTGCTACTTGTTTTCAATGTGACTGAGGTGACCACAAAACCAGAGAAGCCTAGCACAGATATGGGACGACCAGCTCCAAGCAATAAAGGAATAAAGATGAAGACCATCTGTAAACATAAGTTAGAATAATATGCCAAGATCAACTGACCTTACTTCTTGTCTTCTTCTTCATATGTTTTTCCTAAGATTCCTACTCTCTCCTTACCTGGCATGAATCCTTTCCTTGACCTGCATAACTTCTCTTTTTAATGTTATTAGAGTGTTAGAGTTGTACATAAAAATGTGGTTCTTTCTTATGAGGTCACTTTGTCTCTATATACCCATCTTCTTCCACCAAACCTACATCCTTTTGGGACAACTCTTTCCTATCAGCGATAGATGATATCAATGAAAACAGCACTTAAGGGGATTCTAGCAAAAAAGACCTCTGTAACAACTAACATTATTTCAGGAAAGCCAAAATCTCAAGGGATCCATGATATTTCTCCATTACTGTAGGCTGAATGAGAAACAATCAAAATTAGTCAGCTCAGGATCAAGAGATCCAAGAGAACCCCACTACTTCAAGTGGAGCTAGTAACTACACACCTAGGGCCACAGACCTCAGAAATAACTATCTGAAGAGACCTGAAATTATCATAATGTAGAGACTTTTTGGGGGGTAGGTACCAGTGATTGAACTCAGGGGCACTTGACCACTGAGCCACATCCCCAGCCCTATTTTGTATTTTATTTAGAGACAGGGTTTTGCTGAGTTGCTTAGTGCCTCATGTTTGCTGAGGCTGGCTTTGAATTTGCCATCCTCTTGCCTCAGCCTCCTGAGACCCTGGGGTTACAGGCGTGCGTGAGCACCACTGGTGAGACTGATTATTTTTGTAACAATAGAATACATAAATTTGATGATTAAAATTAGATGAATTAGTTGTGAAAAATCTGCTTCCAAGAGATATACGTATGTCTTTTTATTAGACTTGTTCTTTTTAGATATATATGACTGTAGAGTATATTTTGACATGTTATACATGTATGGAGCATAACTTATTCTAATTAGGATTCTATTCTTGTGGTTGTACATGATAGGGAGTTTCACTGGTCATGTATTAATATATGAACATCTTTTTGAGTTCTTTGATGTGGAAAAGGAGGTAAAGAATGGAACAGGCAGGATATTAGTTATTTTTCTGTGGCTATAAGGAAATAAAATTTAAAGGAGGAAAGATTTAATTTTGCTCATGGTTTCAGAGGTTTCGACCCATAGTCAGCCCATTCTGTTGTTTCTGGGCAGTACCTCATGTCAGGGAGGGTGTTGTGAATCAAAGCTGTCACCTCATGGCAGCCAGTAAGCAAAGAGTATAAAAGGAAGGGGCTGGGATCAGATATAGTCCCCAAGGAAATACCCTAAGGATGTACACCCTTGAAATACATCCCACCTTCTGTTTTCCACCACTTCCTAATAATCCACCAGTTTATATATCCCTTTATGGATGAATCATCTGATGAGGCTAGAGGCCCCATGAATCAATCACTTCCCAAAAGCCCCACCGTAAAATGCTGGTTTGGAGACTGTGTGATTCAGATTGTTGTCGCTATGACCATACACCTGACAGGAACAATTTAGAGGATGAAAGATTTATTTTGGCTCAGGGTTTCAAAGGATTCAGTTCACTGTCAGTTGGCTCCAAGCCAGAAATGTCTTGGTGGAAGAGCATGGTAGGGGAAAACTGGGCTCATGGTAGTGGAGCAGCAAAGAGAGCATCAGGGAAGGTGCCAGGGAAAAGACAAAACCTTCTCATCAGTGGCCTGAGGAGGTCAGAGCCATCACGATCCAATCATTGCCTAAGAGCCCCACTTCTGAACCTTGCTGTAGAGGAGACCAAGATGTCAACACACAAGCTTTGAGGGACATTCCAGATTAAAAAAAAAAAAAAACAGGCAGGTATATGACAAGGATGTGAATTGGGGTCCACACTTAGTCAGACAGGGGGGATTAAGACTGAATGAGGAGTGAACATTGAAAAAAAATTTCCTCCTAAACACTACCACATGAGCAAAATTAGGGTGTTTCTACATGTGTTTGGGGTGTGAGTAACATCAGTATCTAACTTGCCAGAACTCAGATGGGAAGAGTGTGTGTGTGTGTGTGTGTGTGTGTGTACACATGTATACACATTCATTCTAATTTGAACCTAACCTTACATATATGTCTGTGTGCATGTGTCTGCATGTATATGTATATATGCATACACAAATATCTACATATATATGGCTCAAATTAGCGTATATTGTGTTAACTTTAGTTGTTGCATATTGTACAAGAATTTTATTTGGAGAGCTCTGTAAGACAGCAGGGCACAGATACAAGATGATTCAGCTACCCCTATACTTTTGTATGTTTGAGTTTGTTTCCAACATACTTCCAGCTACAATTTCTGTGGTAATCATGTGACATAAATATTCCTGCTTTTGAGTAGGGAGATTCCTCAGAAAACTTGGAATGGAACCACCATTTGACCCAGTTATCCCACACCTTGGTATATACCCAAAGGACTTACAATCAACGTATTATAATGACACAGTGACATCAAAGTTTATAGAAGCTGAATTCACAATAGCTAAGCTATCAGATCAACGTAGGTGTCCTTCAAAAGATGAATGGATAAAGAAAATGTGGTATATATACTCAATTGACTATTACTCATCTATAAAGAAGAATGAGATTATGGCATTTGTTGGTAAATGGATGAGAACTGGAGTCTATCCGCTAAGTGAAATAAGCCAATCCCAAAAGAACAAAGACTGAATGTTCTCTCTGATATGTGGATGCTAACACATAATAAGGTTGGGGGAGAAAAGAATACAAGTTCATTGGATTAGGCAAAGGGGAATGGAAGGGAAGGGAGGAGGATGGGAATGGTAAAGACAGAATAAATCAGACATTTCCCTATGTTCATATATGAATACACAACCAGTGTAAATCCATATCATATACAACCATGAGAATGGGCAGTTATTCTCCATGTATATATGATATGTCAAAATGCATTCTACTGTCATGTAGAACTAAATAGAACAAATAAAAAATTTTTAAAAAAGAAGAAAAAAATACTCCTGTTTTAACCAGTAGTTTCTTAAAAAGATGTAAGCACAGTGATTGTGAATACAAAAAACAACTTGGGTTTTCACAGTTCTGTCATTTTAAATAACCAATTATTTTTATCTACGTCTAAATCAGTGAAACCAAGTGTGAAATGTAAGGTGTAAAGTTTTTGAAAGGGTATGCACAGTTTTACTACATTCCAATGTTAGGTCTTGTACTAAATTTAAATAATAACAGTTAATTTGTTATTTCATTCTTTATTTTACAACTGAAGGCATTCTTAGAAATTAAACTATTACATTTGTTTTGTGACTTAGTAGTTGCCTAAATTGTACTGTTTGCACATACTTCGCTTTCTGTAAAAACCCCTTGTGCTTATTGTGAAAATTAAATATAAAATGTTCAACAAAAATTGATAATTATTTCTTTAAATTTCCATTGCATCTACAGATTCCAGGAGCTCTATACTTTCATATTAGACCACACTTGTCTTTAGTAAGTCATTAAAATATTAGTTATATTTTCTTGCAGTTTTTGCATAACATGTACTGCAGGTACACCATGCTCACTGATCATCTTTCCTTGGAAGTGTCTGTCCTTACTTAGATTTCAGTTTGGTTATTTGTCCTGCGTTCTCCATTCTCTGATGAGTTCAAGAGAAGTTGCAATTTTTCAAATTATCTAGCATTTTCAGATATGAACAACATTCTTTTTTTTTTTTTTTTTTTAGTTTTCCCTTTTTTTTTAATTTTTTTTTTTATTTTTTATTTTTTATTGTAAAAAAATGGGATACATGTTGTTTCTCTAAAGTTCTTTGCACCCTAAACAGAAGGTAGAAATCTTTGCTTTTCCCAGCTAATAGTATTGCATTAGAATCCGGTAATATATGCTAAAAAAGATTGTTTGACTATTTGAAATGCATTTTAATATATTTTTGAATACTCCATTTGTACCTAAAAGAATTTACATGCCATTATTTATATACAGAAATATGTGTGGAATAAATCACTTCATAACATTATTAATATGCATTAATTATACATATTTGTTAGGTTTTTACTGATATTGTTATGTTTTTTATATGTTTACTTCATCATGTCTCCTTGATCTATCAGTTTCTAGTAGGTAGTGTAAAACTGTGCAAAAGCAACCACTAGCTTATTTACTTCTTCCCATAATTCTGTCCAATGTGCATTATATATTTTGAGCCTGTGTTTAGTTTCAAAATCGTTATATCTTCTTGATCTATTGTTTCTTCTACTAGAACACTCTCTCATTCTTTGTCCTTTATTATATTTTTATTTCATGTCTTATTCATCAGATAATAAAATGTTTACCTTTAGTTCCTTTTGAAATTTTTTAGTGCGTTCATTATTTTACTTGAAAAATTTCCTTTAGGCTTTACTATTTGATCTAAGTTCTGAAATTTTTTTCTTTTCCCTTCTAATTTTAATATTATTTTGCAATTTTGCTCTTTCACCATATAGTACCCTTTTATTTTCAAAATATGTATCATTTTTACCTTGAATGTATCTCATATTGATACTTATTTGGGGATCATGTTCTACCTTTCCTTCTCTTTTGTTTTCTGTTATTAAAAACCAAAGGCCGAATGTTTTCTCTGATATGCAGATGCTAATTCACTAAAAAGATTGGGGAGGGGAAGTATAAGAGTTCATTGGATAAGACAAATGGGAATGAAGGGAAGGGAGGAGAATGGGAGTAGGAAAGATAGTGGAATGCATTGGATATCACTTTCCTATGTTCTTATGTGAATACACCACCAGTGTAACTCCACATCATGTACAACCACAAGAATGAGATCCTAACTGGAATAAGTTGTACTCCATGTATGTACAGCATGTCAAAATACACTCCACTTTCATGTATATCTGAAAAGAACAAATAAAAATGAAAAAAATTTAAAAAGAAATTTTTTCTGCTGCCTTAATTGTATACATTCTATTTTAATTATTTGTTTGCCTTTATGCTAAAACCTAGAGAGATGCTTATTTTTCTTTATCGCTATTTCAGACTTACAAATTGGCTATGCTTTGCTTCAAACAAGATATGAACATCAGCACTCTAAGTAATAATTCTCCCCCACACACACCTGTTACCTCACAGTGCTGGGCCCTCCCATTTATACCAATATACTTCCAAACATCTTTGTGTTTATATTTTACCCTTCCATGTAATCAACCTCTACCTCTCACCCTCACAAAACTCAACTGTAACTGAATTAAAGACTTAGGAATTAGTCCAGAGACCATGTACTTACTGGAAGAAAAAGTAGGCCCAACTCTCCAGCATGTCAGTTAGGGAGTTGAATTCCTCAATAAGACTTCTAAAGTAAAAGAAGTAAAATGAAGAATCAATAAACAGGATGGATTCAAACTAAAAAGCTTCTTCTCAGCAAAGGAAACAATAATGGGAAGGGAAAGCCTACAGAGTGGGAGAAAAGCTATACCACAAGTAACTCAGATCCGACATTAATTTCCAGGGAAAACAAAGAACTCAAAATACCAGAAAAATAAATAACTCAATCAATAAATGGGCAAAGTAATTGAACAAACACTTCACAGAAGACATACAGTCAAAAAATGTGAAAAAATATTCACTTTCTCTAGCAAATAGAGAAATGCAAATTAAAACTACACTGAGATTCCATCTCACTCCAATCAGAATGACTGTTACCAAGAATATAAGTAACAAAAAATGTTGGCAAGTATGTGGGGAAAAAGGTGCTCTCATATGTTGTTGGTGGGACTGCAAGTTGGTGCAGCCACTCTGGAAAGAAGTATGGAGATTCCTTAGAAAGCTTGGAATGGAACCACCATCTGACACAGTTGTCTCACTCCTCAGTTTATACCCAAAAGACTTAAAAACAGCCATACTACAGTGACACAGCCACAATTGTTTTTAGTAGCTCAATTCATAATAGTTAAGCTATGGAACCAACCTAGATGCCCTTCGACAGATGAATGGGTAAAGAAAATGTGATACACACACACACACACACACACACACACACACACACTGGAATATTACTCAGCCATAAAGAAAAATAAAGTTATGGCATTTGCTGGTAAATGGATGGAACTGGAAAATACCATGCTAAGTGAAATAAGCCAATCCCAAAAAACCAAAGGCCGAATGTTCTCTGTGATTTGTGGATGCTAACACAAAAGAAGGGAGGATGGGGAGGGGAATAATAGAAATCCATTGGACTAGACAAAGGGTAATGAAGGGAAGGGAGCAGGGAGGGGAATAGGAAAGGCAGTATCATTAATTGGATAAACTTTCCTAGACTTCTATTTGTTGTATACATGACCAAGGTAACTCCACATCTTGTATGACCATAAGAGTGGGAATAAGTTATACTTTATATATGTATATTCTGCCAAAATACATTCATTTTTTGGGGGGGGTACTGGGGATTGAACTCAGGGACACTTGATCACTGAGCAGCATTCCTACATTTCCAGTCCTATATTGTATTTTATTTAGAGACAGGATCTCACCGAGTTGCTTAGCGCCTTACTTTTGCTGAGGCTGGCTTTGAACTTGTGATCCTCCTGTCTCAGGCTTCCAAGCAGCTGGGACTACAGGTGTGTTCCACCACACCCAGTCAAAATATATTCTACTGTCAGGTATAAATAAAAACAAAAAATAAGAATAGTAAGAAAAGAACAGCTCTGCCAGCTTCCCATTTATTCACTTCAACAAGAGCCTCTTATGTCAGGTCTCTCCCCGATCCACTAAATGCCTGCTTCTTTCCCTCACATCAGACTTGGTATCTGGACATTAAATATAATAGAATATCATCAAACATTGAAGTAGAATAATATAGCATAAGAACAACACTCCAGGAACTGTAACCCTTATTTTTTCATGTATAACATGGGAAATTAATAAAATTTCTGCTATCCTAAATGGAACTGTTGGAAAATCTAAGTTAGATAATGGGCTATATACATCTTTGAAGACTGTTATATAATATATGAATGTGATGATTTACATCAGTTATTGTTTCTGTAATCATGTAAAATGAGGGACCAGAACTTTCCCAAGCTTAGTCACCAATTTTGTTTTCAGGAAACAGATGCATTCCTACACAAACTGTGAAACAACTCAAATGTCACCTTCCCTAGGAAGCCTCTCCATATGTTCAAGAAAGAATAGATATTTCTCCTGCTTGACAGCTTATGATTAATTGTTCTTCAAAACTGAAGAACTAAATCTGACCTCTTCCTGATTAGTGGAATCTGTCATCTCACAAGTCTTTGTACTTATCACATTCTTAGAATCTCCATGACACACACCATATTATTAAGTCTTTGGTATCCATTGCAGTTCTTCGTCCTGATAAGGTATTAATTAATTGATTAGCAGCTTTGCCACAAAATACTTATTTTTTTTGGTATGCCATTTCCATCTTTATGCCTTGGCTATGTAAGCATGGAGGGGCCTAGAGTTAACTGTAATTCAGAAACTGGGGCTGCCATGAGCTACATACTATCATCTAACTCATCTCTGAATCATCAATGAATTTATTGTGCTTTAGTTTACATCATAATTCACTGAGCATATTTCTCATCCTCTGTGATTCCTCTACACACTGTCAGTGCAATTAGAGATTTCTCTCTTCAGAATTGAGGTTGATAGAATATTTCTTTGGAGTATGGAATATCATTCAGATCAATTAGTTGTAACCCAAAGGAATAAATTTATTTAATAATATTTCTGCTGATTGCATTGAAAGAATAATAATTTATTTCAGATTGCGCTTTCAAATTCTTTCAAAATAGAAATGTTAGTTTACTTTTAAAGAGAAAACAACATATTTAAGCACCATGTAATTCTAATAATGTCAATATTGAGGACAGTGAATTAGTATTTTAATGTTTAAAAGCAATTGGGAAAGATGTTTGTGGGTACTCACAAAACTTTATGGTTATAGTTGATTTGAATAAATGAAACAGATTAACTGAAGATAATAGAATGGGGAGGGAAAAGGAGAACAAAAATGTGATTCATTCAAAATAAGCATTATTATTCATTTAGGAGTATAGTTAATGTAATGCTAAATACATTTATATAGTGGTAGGTTTTGGGAGATTGATTGAAAAATAAACATTTTACAAACCTATATTTTCATCTTCAAGAGATAATCAAAAAGACATCTCTTCATACTAAATTTTGAAAACCTAAGAACTTGTCTAAGTGAAAGTAGATTATGTCTTTATTATATTAGCATTAGACAATTTCTGGGAATTGTTTTTACTGAGTTTTGAATAACACATTATAAGATGCTCCATTTGTTGCTGCCAAATCTAGTACTTAGAAATATTGATCACTCAGATTTGTTTTGTTCAATAATTAAAATGTGCCATTCACTAATCCAAATCCAACCAGATATTTTCCAGAATGATACAACATTCCTTCCCACTGAAGGATGCAATCACAAGGCATTATCTAGGAAGCAAAGAGCAGCACTTGCCAGGCAACCATACCAGCTGGCGACTTGATCTTGGAACTTCCCAGCTTCCAGAAATGTGAGAAAATAAATTTGCATTGTTCCTAAATTACCCAGTCTATGGTATTCTGGTACAGCAGCACAAACACACTAGGACATAAAATTGATGTTGTGGGAGTAGAACAGTGCTAGAACAAATCCCTAAAATGTGAATGTGGCATTGGGACGAGGTAATCAATAAACAATGGAACAATCTTGAAGTGAGTGCTGGAAAAAAGCCTGCTTTGCTTTGAGTGGAGCATCAAGGGTAATTCTTCAGGTGGGTGCTTGGAAGAAAAGAATTGTGGGGAAAGCCTCATTCTTATTACAGATTCCTTACGTGGTTGTGGTAGTGAAAACTTTCTTGGTGATGTTTCAGATGTAAGTGAGGAATGAGGTATTAGAAACAGAAAGTGTGTCTGCTACAAAGCAGCAGAGAATGTGGCCGAATTATGTCCATGTCCTAGGACTTTGTGGAAGGCAGTAATTAAGTGAAATGAACAAGAATATTTGGTGAAAGAAAAGTCTGAGCAGCAAACTGTTCAAGGTGCTACATGGCACTACTACTACTACTACTACTACTAATAATAATAATAATAATAATAACCAACTACTAATAGTAAAATGATTTAAAGAAAGAATGTATAGTCAAGATTGGAGCATAATGTAATGATTTGGAAAAATCAGCATGGACATGTATAGAATAAAAAAGCATGGATGCTCTCTTGCTCTTCTGTTTCTGCATGTGATGACACAGCAAGAAAGGCCCTCACAAGATTCTAGCACCTTGACCTTGAGTTTCCAGATTTCAGAACTTTGATGAAATGAATTGCTGTTCTTTCTAAATCACCCATTCAGTGGTATTATCCTGTTGCAATACAAAACAGACCAAGTCAGCAACTGAAGCACCTAATTTAGATCCAGAGGAAATAGCAAAGACCAATAATTATGTAGATAAGTGTAAAAGATAGTATAAATGTAATTTCTTCCTATTTCATTTTAAGAAATATTAAGAAGTACTTTATGAAACAGTATGTTCAGAAAAAATATCATTGGGCAAGATACTGTAGCGCACGCTTGTAATCCCAGTGGTTTGGGAGGTTAAGGCAGGAGGATGGCTAGTTCAAATTCAGCTGCAGAAACTTAGTGAGAGCCTAAGCAACTCAGGGAGACCTTGTTTCTAAAATATATATAAAAAGGTTGGGGGTGTGGCTAAGTGGTTAAGCACCCTAGGTTCAATTCCTACTACCTTCCGTCCAAAAAAAGTATCATTGGGCCCGGCGCAGTAGCCCACACCTGTAACCCAGTGGCTTAGGATGCTGAGGCAGGAGGATCACAAGTTCAAAGCCAGCCACAGCATTTTAGCAAGGCCATATGCAACTTAGTGAGAACCTGTTTCAAAATAAAAATAAAAAGTAAAAGGACTGGGGGTGTGGCAGTGGTTAAGTACCCATGGGTTCAATCCCTGGTAGCCCCACCCCTCAAAAAAAAGAAGAAAATTAAAAAGTATCATTGGATCTGTAACACATAAAATGCAATATATTTTATTGACAATAATTGAATAACAAAAAGTTTTGAAAAGGATATTTACTTGCATAAGAAAATGAACCCCTGGGTTGGGGTTATGGCTAAGTGGTTAAGCACCTGTGTAGCATGTGTGAGGCACTGGGATCGATTCTCAGTACCATATAAAAATAAATGAATAAAATAAAGGTTCATCAACAACTAAAAATAAATTAATTAATTAAAAAAAAGAAAATGACCCCTTGTGTTAAGTCAAATCCATAGCATGATAAAAGTATCTGTTGTATTCAGTGAGTTTTAAATGTATATAATTTATATGCATAATGGTTATATGATAGGAAAGGAGAAGAATGAGTAGAGCTATATAGAGGTTAATGTGTGTATATCTCATTGTAATTATGGTAAATCATAGCCACACCTTTAAGGTTTTGGAGCAAAATCCCAAAGTGATTACTTTCCTTTTGAGAGATAGTTCTTAGTATATTATGGGGCTCTTGTAGAAATAATGCCTGACTATGGCCTACTGAATTACTTGTGATCTGAGCTGCTTATGGTGAACTGAAAAAATTATCTGACCTACCAAGTTAAAAAGTTGGGTGAGCATTGCAAGACTCCCTCCCTCATCAAATGGAAGTGGTATATATGTTACTGGGCCCAAGAATTCCATAAAGAACCGGCTCAAATGGCCACAATTCCTATTCCTGCTACACTACTTTATCCTTTTTAGCCTGTGCCTATGTTTTCATGGGGATTTCCCCAAAATCAGTTGACCAAGGAAGGGAAGACTCAGGCCTGCTTTACAGATGGCACGGCACCATATCTAGGTACCACTTGAAAGTGTACAGCTGCAACATTCCAGCCTCTTTCTGGGACATTCCTGAGAGACAGTAGTAAAAGGAAATCTTTGTTGTGGGCAGAACTTTAAGGTGTATATCTGGCTGTACAGTTTTATTGGAAAAATAATGGCATAGGTGCATTTATTGATTCTTGCTTTCATTTTTTGTGCTTTGGGAGTCCTGTTAAGGAAGTCTGGTCCTAAGCCAGCATGATAAAGATTTGGGCCTACTTTTTCTTCTATTTGGTGCAGGGTCTCTGGTCTGATTCCAAGGTCCTTGATCCATTTTGAGTTGAGTTTTGTGCAGGGTGAGAGATAGGGGTTTAGTTTCATTTTGCTGCATATGGATTTCCAGGTTTCCCAGCACCATTTGTTGAAGAGGCTATCTTTCCTCCATTGTATGTTCTTGGCACCTTTGTCTAGTATGAGAAAACTGTATTTATGTGGGTTTCTCTCTGTGTCTTATGTTCTCTTCCATTGGTCTTTATGTCTGTTTTGGTGCCAATATTAGGATCGTATTTTATGGGGTATTTTATAATTTTGTACAAATTATTTGCTAACTGTAAACTTATTTATATTGTCAATCTATACTCATTTACAATTCTTCCTTACATTTCTTCATTTATTCTATTTAAAAATTTTGTGAAACTCATAAAAAGACATCGATTCTCTTCTTAGGGACACTTTTGTCTGTAGATTTTAAGAGGATTCAAACATAAGAAAAGATTATATTGTTTATTGCTGGCTACTTCCCTAAGATAACTTCTCTTCCACTGTGAAACAATATTTTTCTCCCACCAAAAATTCACCTACCTCCCAAATGCAGACTCACATACCAAAATCCCTGGCAGAGCTAATGCTTTTCCTGAGCAATTCTTCCAGTACTACAGGTTTAATCTGTTTTCAAGGTACACTGATGTTGCCTATTGTCACTAAATAGTAGAGAGATTACTAGGTAGATTTAGTGTCTTCAGACTGAGAGACTCAGTAATATCTTGTGGAACAATCTAGGTTGGATGTTATTATTAGTCAAATAAGTTTCATAGAATTTGTTTTTAATGAAGGCATCAATAAGAGTGGTGCAATGAAATCACAGACAATTTCCAAGGACTGAATTTTTAAATTTTATATATCCATGAAACATTACATTGAGAAAATATAGCCTTTATGGGCCTTCAGGGACTTTTAAACAAGAACATACATGCAAGAAAAAGTGATATGACAGATCATTATGAAACTTTCCAATGTCACTAAATGAATGAGGCTGAAGTAGTAGGAAAGATGTGGCTGTTTATGCATAACTACAATACTTTATTAGCACTGATGGGGAGCAGTAAGCATATAACAGTACATATTATGCATAGAAAGTACCTTATTTTTATGACTAGTACTGATGCAGACATTTCTATTAGCTCTCCTACTTCCTTTAAATGGAATCAGGGAGGGATACTTGTTGGTGGGATTCTGCCACTTAAGAGTGGAAAACAAAAATATTTTTAAGAATGAACTAGATCTTTAAAATTTCATACTTTAGGCCTGTAATAAAAAGACAAAGAAATGGCCTTGATTTAAAAATACCACCATTATAAAATTGCATCCTTTCTTTTATTTTGTTCTGAAAGAAGATTTACCCACAAAACAAAAATAAAGATATTGAAAGGAAAAAGTTTTAATATTTTCTTTTCCCTGCATCATAGTTACATAGTCAAAATAAATCTTGGCTCTTTTGATGGTTGGTTAACTAACCTGGATTTGATGAAGCTGCTACAGGTTTCCTTTTTAAAGCCTCTTAAAATATAAATAGCTTGAATTGATCACTAAGGCACATGCATTATACTAAACATTTTGCACATACTACCTCTCTTAATCATAATAATCTCCTTAAGGCAAAGACACTCATTGATTTTATTACCATGCAACAGATGAGCATACATATGTCAAATAAGATGAGTAACTCCCACCACAAATCCAAACTAACAGAAAATCCTGTTGACTCTAATTTCAACATTTATATTGATTTTCGCCCTTTCTTGACATCACTACTGCCACTGCCATTATCTATAACTTGGTTAATTTTAGTAGTCTTTTATCAGTTTTACAACGATATTAATCAGAAAGACTGATTGAATTTCAGAACATAATTTAGTTTCTTATTACTTAAACCACAACAATACATGTATTGAAATTTGTTTTGAGTCATGAACATTTGTTTTCAATATCATGACTCATGGTATTCTAAACTCACTATCATTACTAAATTTTTTTTTAATGTTCTCAGATATAAGGCTATTGCTTGCTATGGTTTAGATGTGCTTGCTATGGTTTAGATGTGTTTTGTCCCCACAAAAACTCATTGAAATTTGATTCCCAGTGTGACTGTGCTGAGAGACAGTGGAATATTTAAAAGATAATTTGTTTTTTTTATTGTAAACAAATGGGATTCATGTTGTTTCTCTGTTTGTACATGGAGTAAAGGCATACCATTTGTGTAATCATAAATTTACATAGGGAAATGTTGTTTGAGTCATTCTGTTATTTTTCCCTTTCCCCCACCCCTCCCACCCCTCTTTTACCTCTATACAGTCCTTCCTTCCTCCATTCTTGCCCCCCTCCCTAACCCTAACTCTAACCCCTCCCACCTCCCATTATGTGTCATCATCCACTTATCAGCAAGATCATTCGTCCTTTGGCTTTTTGAGATTGGCTTATCTCACAACATGATATTCTCCAATTTCATCTATTTGCCTGCAAATGCCATAATTTTATCATTTTTTATGGCTGAGTAATATTCCATTATAAGTTTCTTTATCCATTCATCAATTGAAGGACATCTAGGTTGGTTCCAAAATCTGGCTATGGTGAATTGAGCAGCTATGAACATTGATAATTTATGATGGCTCGACCCTCTTAAGGGACTGGATTAGGCTTGAAAGGGTGATCTGAGTCTCTTAGGATTAGATTAGTTACTGTGAGATCAAGTTACTATAAAGGATAGATACTCCTAATATTTGCCTGCTTGCCACTCTCACACCTATTCCCATCATATGATGCCATCCACCCTGAGGCTTTCAAGAAGTGTCTACCAGATGCTGCTGTTATGCGCTTGGATTTTCAGAAATATAAGTTAAATAAATCTCTTTTCTTCTAAATTATCCAGCCTCCAATATTTTGTTGAACCAACACAAAATAAACGAATACACTGCTAGAGAAATGAGGTTTGCTTTGAGAGCTTTCTTTGTCTGTTTATGAGGGCACTCTTACAGAGTGGATAAAATCACACTTTTAAAAAAGAATTATTGATTATATAAAGATATCCTGTCAAACATTTAAGATTATTTTGTAGGAGGTATGTACCTGATGTCAGTATTGTGAAAATAAAGATAAATGGAATTTAGGCTACTATCAAATCAACATATATTAGAGGCAAATATTTTCAGTCTAGACACAAAAGTACAAAAGTAACAGATTTAAATAGTTAGTAAAAAGTACCTTTATAAAAATTAAGTACTCAAATACTATGTTCAAAATTTGGATAGATATTAAAATTCATAATATAGATGTGTTATTAATAAAAATGTTAATTGAAAAATGAATCCATTTAGGATTGAGGAAGAAAAAAAATGGGTTATATGCCTAAATAAGAAAACATTTACTTGTAGCAAATACAAATTTTTAGTGCAGAAATCAATTTCCAAATTTGAAAGAAAGCAGTCCTACTTGGGAGTATAAAGCTCAATTTTCTGTTTTGTTTTTGGTTTTTATAATTCATTCTGCTTTACATCACATTGCTGTCAGAAAATGTTTTGTCATTAAGTCCTGTGTAGTCATAAAATTAGATTTGGCCATTTTCTAGGATATTATCTAACTACAATAAAAGTTGGTAAAAAAGGATAGGGGAGATACCATGACAACAGAAGGAAGATCAGTAGAGTAGAAGAATGAAATAGAGGATGAGGGAAAAGGGACAGGAAAAAGGAGGAACAGTGCAATGAAATTTGCCAAACTATTTTATGTACATATATGAATATCACAGTGAATTTCACCTTTATGCCCATCCATAAATCACTAAATAAAAAACACTATAGAGGGAGCTGTGGTTGTAGCTCAGTGGTAGAGCGTTTGCCTAACATGCATTAGGCCCTTGATTCATTCCTCAGCACCACATAACAATAAAAAATAAATAAAAGTATCGTGTCCATCTATAACTATAAAACAAAATATTTAAAAAACTATAAATGAGTAGAACAAAACCAGTACAGTAAATGAAAGGGAACAGAGGGAGGGAGAAGAGGAGGGAAATAGGAAGCACTGGGGAGTAAATTGGAGCAAATTATATCCCATGCATATACAATTATGACAAAATGAACCCCAATATTATGTATAACTATAATTCACTAATAAATTTTTAAAAGTTGGTAAGACTTTAGTTGTCTAAAACAAGTTGAAAGAAGCAAATACCAATTAACTTCCAGAGCTGATGTGTAGTTGGGAAATATGACTTTAAAAGGAGAGTAATAATTTAGAGAATTATGATTTACTTTATACATGCTAATTAAACTGTGATTATATTGCTTTTTGTTAGTAGGTAGAAATTAATCTTCATGTAAGAATGCAAGTTATTAGAACATAATTTCATATAATTTACAAACTACTCAAATAAATGTCTCGAAGGAAAATGAAGTTATCCCATTCTGCTTTTCAAACTGCTTGAGAGAACTGTTAAAGAAAGGGAATGGTAATACATAAGGTGAAATACACGAAACGAAAAGTGAGAATACCTGAATTACAATGTCAGTTTTACCTTCTAAAATATATGCAAACTTAGTTGAATTAATTACTTTTCTGAGTCACAATCGCACATCTTTGAAACATGGTATGCCAGTATACCTTATAATACACAGTATTGAGATGAAGAGATGATGTTTTTTTGGAAATTTCCTTGTGAGATGGTAACCATAGGAAAGGCATTTTCAATAGTTCAATAGTTGGACATGATGACAGAATAAAATAGAGGGAAACCTACATCATCATTGAAAATTAGAGAAGAACAGCATATATTTTCCAAAATATTAAAGGAATTTGTGGGAAGGGGATAATAAGGTTACATAAATAAAGAAAAAGTTTGTTTTCAGTGAATCCTTACTGGAAGAGAAACGATTGAAAGTGAGGGTGGGCCAGAATAACATATGGATCTAAGTATTAAGTTTTATTTCAGTGACTACATGTGGATATCTGAAGCACCTAATTATACCAAATACCAAACATAGAAGGCATGAGAGTTCTCTGATACTGTTGACAAAGACTTCAACTCAGTTGTCCACTGTATATGGAGAATAGTATAATAAATTATGGTGCTGCACGTGAAAATTGCTGATATATCTGATCATATAAAAATTTGCCTTCTATCCTAAAAAAGTAGAGTAACAATAATCTCTAGAGTAACAATCACAAAAGTCAAGTGATTAAAAAGGAGAATCTATCCATATGAGCTTGAATCAATCACAATCTAAGATATATCTTCTTGTTTTAAGACAAACATAAAGCATAAAAAAACAATGTCTTTCATAGATTTTATAGCACAAAAACTAGTTAACTATATTCAAAGTAGACCATAGTATACTAGTCATTACAAGAAAAATAGTGTTTTCTTTTTATCTACATCTTTTTAGAGTCAGTACCATTGAAGAAATATGCTATTTTAAAAAGTACAATGAAGTAATAAAATGAATATTGAAAGATGTATCAAAGGGAAGTATTTATATGTAATTAAAATGGAAGATTAAAGATATAAAACTAAAAATGTATAGAAGAAGTAACACAAGAGTTTGGAAATTAAAAACTAAAAATTGCATACAACTACTTCTCAAGAAAAAAATCATTGTCACAGAATATTTAAATCAGTGTTCAGGAAGACAAATTCAGAAGACTTTATGAATGTGCATAGGAATAGTGCAAGTAGATTATAATTTTAAAAAAATACGTGCATATGTGACTATATGACCTGTGTGATTCCACACCGTGTAAAACCAGAAGAATGAGAAGTTATACTCCATTTTGTGGGATTTGTCAGAATGCATTCTATTGTTGTGTATAACTAATCACAACAAATTAAAAAAAGTGACAATAAAGAAAGAAAAAGCCTCGGAAAAAAATGGAAACAGGCATTTCAAGGGAATGATTCAGAATATTCAAGCTGAAATGATCTGATGGGTGAGACTTAATCCAATTTTATGAGATACAGATAGAGATATTGGGATACAGTTTCTTTATATAAGGTCTAAGATTTTTTTCTCTAAAATGAAGATATCAGTGAAATTAAGTAAAAAAATGGCCCAAGCAGATATGATAATGCCTTGCATTACTTTCTAATAATTTTTCCATTTTCTTGCTCTCAAATAGCAAAAGTTAAGCTGGAATTACCCATTTGAGGACAGTGGCTCTAATATATTTTTCCAAATGAGAAAAATAAATACTGCTGTGTTATAAATTAACATAAAGCATAACAAATCACACACACATTTATTTTCTCATGGGATCTGTACATTGAGAAAAGAGACAGCTAAGCTGGAACCTCTGGTTCTGTGCATCTCACAAGGCTTCAGTTAGATTCTGCTCTCACCTGAAAGGTCAACTTAGGAAACTTCTATTTCCAAGATATTTCATGTAGTTTTTGGCAGAACTCACTACAAGCTGTTAAACTGAGACCTTGGTCTTCCATGACCTATAGGCCATATTCCCTTTGATTTCTTGCTATGATTGTGTCTCCAAAAGCATCTGACAGGGTGATAGTTGTCTTTATTAGGATGAGAACATGTAATAAGGATGGAAGTCAGTCTTTTGTAACACAATTATAAAAGTGACATTCCATCACATTTGTTGTAACATCTTTATTAAGAACAAACCACTAGGTAGAGAACACATTCCAAATTCACTCGCACATTAAAGAAGGGTTGTCAATGTTGGGTTGTGGGGGGACATTAAGAGTCTTGTTAAATGATGGCTTTCACAATAATAATTCTAGTAAAGATAACAATACAATAAAAAGTTCTAGTTATCTATGGATCTATTTATCATATATGTAGATTCTATTTATTCTGCAAATGATAAAACCACACTGTCAGTAATACAGTTTTGGTAAATTTTAAAGGAAATCTGTAATTCAACCTTGATATAGGACTGCAATTTTTATATAGGAGAAAACAGAAAAGCAAATGCTCATAGTTATAATCAACTTATAACCAATTGGTCATAAATCATAAGCTATTTAAAACTCTAGTGAAGTAAGACAAAAAGTAAAGTTACAATCTAAGAGATACTCAAATTTAAAATGAAAGTTTAAAATATTAAAAACATCTAGGCAATGAGCGTAGAAACCTTTCACATCTGAAAATATATGATTATGATTAGAATTCAAAATATAAAATTATTCTTGGGAGAGAAGATGAAGTATGTAACATAAATAATTTTAGATAATCAATGATTCCCAAACCCCAAATTATTTAAGAAAATAATCAAGAAAAAGAAGACTCCTGAGAAGTTTAAAATGCTATATTTCTTGTTAGAAGTGTATACTTGTATTTTTACTTTGTTATAAAAAATATGTAAATTCAAGACTATTTAAATGAAATAAACCAGTCATAGAAGGACAAATACTTAGGATCCCACTTACATGAGGCATGTAGGATAGTTACCAGGGGTGGAAGGTGACGAGAAGCAGTTCAAAGGGTAAAATTTCAACAATGGAAGATAATAAATTCTAGAGATCTCCTGCACAAACTAGTGTGTATAATTAAAAGTGTTATATTGTACACTGAAATATTTAAGAGGGTAGATGTCTAGGTAAGTGTTCTAACCACAATAAGAGCAAAAAGATGAGAGACAGAAGGAAATATTTAGAGGCAATAGAAATGATTATCACCTTGATTGTGGTGATTATTTCAAAGCTATATGCATATATTCAAACCCATGAAGTTGTATAGCCTAAATGTGTATGATTTTTGTATGTCAATTATACCTCAATAACAATATTAAAAATGTAAGCTAGAGGGCTGGGGTTATAGCTCAGTTGGTAGGGTGCTTATCTTGCAAGCACAAGGCCGCCCTGGATTCAATTCCCCAGCACTACAAAAAGATAAAAAAAAAATAAGCTAGATTCAAATTTAATAAGATATATAAATGTCAATTAATTTTATAAATCAAAAGATAATAAGACCACAAAAACACAGAAACAAACACTGAAAAATTGATGCCTTAAAATTATGCAACATTAGGAAGCATAAAAATCAAATTTACAAAAAGAAATGACAAAATTTTGGTGAAAAATATCAATATAATACTGAATATAAATTGTGTTAATCATTTTTCTGTCATTATAATGAAACACTAAAGATAATTAACTTACCAATGGAGAAGTTTTGTAAGACTCACAATTTTGGGGGTTCTGATCTATGACCTATTGACTCATTAAATAGCATGATCAAAATAAAACATAGAGGAAAGACAACTTAGTAAAATAAGATACAACTAGAAATATAACAATCAAAAACAGAGTAAATTCTTAAAAAATCAAAGAGACTGACTCATAAACATCACTGCAAATAAATTTGAAAACCCGGATTGTAAGAACAATTTCATAGGAAAATGTAGATTACCAAAAATTATCCTATGTGTTTATAAAGCTATGTATACCAAATACCACTGAAAAAATTAGAGGAATATATTAAGTAACTACCAGGTCAAGAAATTTCACAGGTGTATTTTTTGATATTGAACTACCAAGTAATGATATTCTCATGTTACTTCAGAGCATTAGGAAGAAAAAAATCTTCCTCGATTATTTTTAGAACTAAATATAATAGTACATAAACCACATGGAACAAAAACAAAGAATACTCTTTAACATCAACAGAAAAAATTGGGCATAGTGGCGCAGGCCTGTAATCCCAGCAGCTTGGGAGGCTGAGGCAGGAAGATTGCAAGGTCAAAGCCAGCCTTTGCAATTTAGGAAGCCCTAAGACACTTTGCAAGACCCTGTCTCAAAATAAAAAATATAAAGGGCTGGATTTGTGGCTCAGTGGTTAAAGCACCTCTAGGTTCAATCCCTGGTACCAAAAAAAAAAAAAAAAAAAAGAGAGAGAGAAAGAGATGAACAAAAAAATTAAATAAAATATTAGCAAACAGAACAGTAGAGAACAATAAGAAACTAATACACTATGATTAATTGAATGTATTCCAGAAATGCAAGATCATTTTAATATTAGGCAAATCATTAAAAAATTGCACCATATTCATAAATATAAAGATATACCATTATTTGCACCTTAAAATGGACTTGACAAACTCCAAATTTTTTTGTTTTATAGCTGTATAGATTTATATAATATTATATATATGTATATATAGTTTAAATATATAAAATAAGTTAGCAAGAAGAGGAAAGCAAGGGAGAATAGGAATAAGCAGGGACAATGATAAAAATACTATTTATTATATATGTGTATACATAATTATATGTATAATAGTATTGTATTGATATTTATGAGTGATTTTTTTCTGTAGTCTTTCTTATTTAATAAGTAAACATTAAAAGAATTTCCATTAAGATGAGGAGCAAGGTAAGTAATCACACTACATTAACTTCTATTTAAATTAGTATTAGAAAGGGATGCATTTGGACAGAAATAAACCAATTAGACCCATAAGAATAAGTAAAGAAGAAATAAAATTACCTCTATGTATAGATGATAGTATGCCAGGAAATTCCCAGATTCGTAGATTCATAGATTCTATGATTAAACTTAAAATAATTTAAACAATAAATAAATTCAGTAAAATTATAAGAAAATGTTAACATAAAAATAAAAATTTCCACACACAGGAATAATAAATGGAAAGTAATGACAGAGAAAATCCTATTTGCAAGAGTAAATGACAGATTAAACTCCTTAGGAATAAATTTAACCAGAAATATGTAAACTTACAGAAGGAACACTTTAAAACTCTTCTGAAAGACTGAAACACATGGAAAGACATGTTTCATTCTTGAATAAGGTAATTCTCTGTTAGATTACTGTTCTCATAAATTAATTTATAAACTCAATGTAATCACAGTAAAATTACAAGCAATTTTATAGTGTAAAACAAGTTGAATATAATATTCATATGGGAAAACAAACATGCAAGATTACAACACTGAAAGAGAAGTGTTATAAAAAGATGAGATTTACCAGATACAAAAACAAAATATGATACTTGTATGATTAAAGCTCCTTCAAAATGTTGCATGAATAAACAGACTATTAGAGTTTACATACTAAGTGTTCTCCAAAAGCTCATGTGCAAGAGAGTACAAGAATGCTTAGAGGTGAAATGATTGGGTTATGAGAGCCATAACCCAATTGGTGAATTAATCCCCTGTCAGGGATTAAATAGGTGATCACTGTAGGTAGGTAGCCTGTGGCTGAAACAGGTGGGACCCTGGGGTATAGCTTCTGGGTATATATTTTGTCCCTGGTGAGCCAAACTTAGTGTCTCTGGGCTTTTGATTATCATGTCCTGAGCTGCTTTCCTGATCACACTCTTGCACAGTGATGCTTTGCCTCACCACAGGCCCTGAGAAATGAAGCTGGCTGTCTATGTACTGAGACCTCTAAAAACATGAGCCCCAAACAAGCTTTTCCTCCTCCAAAATTGTTCTTGTCAGGTATTTTGGTGAGAGCAGCGAATTGCTGACTGATGGACTAGAATGGAAAGTTCAGAAGTATACCCAAATACATTTAAAATTTTAAAATATGATTCAGGTGTCATCTCAAATCATTGGGGTATCATTGATTGTTTCCTTTGCTGAGAAGAAGTTTTTTAGTTTGAATCCATCCCAATTACTGATTCTTGCTTTCATATCTTGCACTCTAGGAGTCTTGTTAAGGAAGTCTGGTCCTAAGCCAACATGATGAAGATTTGGGTCTACTTTTTCTTCTATTAGGTGCAGGGTCTCTGGTCTGATTCTGAGGTCTTTGATCCATTTTGAGTTGAGTTTTGTGCAGGGTGAGAGATAGGGGTTTAGTTTCATTCTGCTTCATATGGATTTCCAGTTTTCCCAGCACCATTTGTTGAAGAGGCTATCTTTTCTCCATTGTATGTTTTGGGCACTTTTGTCTAGTATGAGATAACTGTATTTATGTGGGTTTGTCTCTGTGTCCTCTATTCTGTACCATTGGTCTACTTGTCTATTTTGGTGCCAATACCATGTTGTTTTTGTTACTATTGCTCTGTATTATAATTGAAGGTCTGGTATTGTGATACCCCCTGATTCACTCTTCCTGCTAAGGATTGCTTTGGCTATTCTGGGTCTCTTATTTTTCCAAATGAATTTCATGATTTCTTTCTCTATTTCTATGAGGTACATCATTGGAATTTTAATTGGAATTGCTTTGAATCTGTATAGTGCTTTTAGTAGTATGGCTTTTTCACAATAATCTCAGCGAAGAAAACAATCAATAATGTGAAGAGAGAGCCTACAAAGTGGGAGAAAATCTTTACCACACACACTTCAGGTAGAGCACTAATATCCAGAATTTATAAAGAACTTAAAAAATTTTACACCAAAAATACAAATAACCCAATCAATAAATGGGCTGAGGAACTGAGCCGACACTTCACAGAAGAAGATATACAATTGATCAACAAATACATGAAAAAATGTTTAACACCTGTAGTAATTAGAGAAATGCAAGTCAAAACTACCGTAAGATTTCATCTCACTCCAATTAAAATGGTTATTAACAAGAATACAAGCAACAATAGGTGTTGGTGAGGAAGTGGGGGAAAAGGTACACTCTTACATTACTGGTGGGAATGCAAATTGGTGCAGCCACTCTGGAAAGCAGTGTGGAGATTCCTCAGAAAACTTGGAAGGGAGCTTCCATTTGACCCAGTTATCCCACTCCTCAGTTTATACCCAAAGGATTTAAAATTAGCAAACTACAGTGATGCAGCTACTTCAATGTATATAGCAGCTCAATTCACAATAGCTAGATTGTGGAACCAACCTAGATGCCCTTCAACAGATGAATGGATTCAAGAAACTGTGGTATATATACACAATGGAATATTAGTCAACCATAAGGAAGAATAAAATTATGGCATTTGCAGGTAAATGGTTGGAGTTGTGGAATATCATGATAAGTGAGATAAGCCAATCCCCCAAAACCAAAGGCCGAATGTTTTCTTGATAAGTGGATGATGATGCATAACGGGGAGGGGTGGTATGGGAAGAACGGAGGAATGTTGGATCGTATAGAGGGAAATGAGGGAAGGGGAGGGGACAGGGGTAGGAAAGATGATGGAATGAGACAGACTACATCACCCTCTACACATGTATGATTACAAGAATGGTGTGCTCTGGTACAACCAGAGAAATGAAAAGTTGTACTCCATTTGTGTACAATGAAAAAAATGCATTCTGCTGTCATGTATAACTAAATAGTATGAACAATAAAAAACAAGTCACTGGGGCAAAGATTATAATTATTATTTTAAATAAATTATGTCAGAATAACTGAAAAAAAAGAAAAAAATTAGATTCAAATCCCTGCGTGTAAACAAGAATGAATTCCAACTAGATTACGCATAGAAAGAAAAAAAATAATGAAAACAAAAAAAGTCAGAATACTAGAAAAATATACAAGTGGATTTCTATTTAACCTCAGTGTTAGGAAACTTTTCTAAATGTTAATCAAAACAAAATTTTGAACATTTTGAGGGTGTGTATGTGTATATACATACATATGCTTATATATGTATATATGTGTATGTACATGTTTACATATGTAGTATGTGACAAAACACCATTTTAAAGTAAAAAGAGAGTTCATACACTAAGGAAAAAATTGTAACATAAATCATAGACATACCAGAAAGTGCTAATGTCCCAAATGTATCACAGACTGAAAATTTGAAAGAAAAATGCACACCATCAATAGAAATACATGAAAAGTACATAGATAACCCACTGCCACATACATGTATATAATACACATACTCTACACATATTAAGGAATGTTTCAAACCCTTTAACATTAGAGAGATACAAATCAAAATAAAACTATGATTTCATATTTTGCTTACCAAACTGATAAAAATTTAAAATGTAACAAATCCTGATGTTGAGGTGGTTGGAAAACAGGCATTCTCCTGTGTTACTGGTAGAAATGCAAGTTGAAATGACTTTTTCAGAGAGAAGGAAATTTGTTAATATCTTACAAATCTAAATATGCATTTGTATCTTTTGACTCAGAAATTAGACTTTTAGCAAGTTGTCATAAGTACATACTCTCATTCATACAAAACTGCACATGCATAAAATTTATTACAGAATGTTTGTAATTTCCATGTATTAGAATAATCTAATGCCTTTCTATAGATGAAAAGTGGAATAACTATGATATATCCACTAAATATAGTCAGTGTACATCTGTTAAAAAAAAAATGACTGATTTCCTTCATAATTCTCTTAATTTAGAAAGCCAAGTGCAGAAGAATTTTTCAGTAGGCTTCTCTCCATGTAAAAATGAAGCGAATCCAAAAATATCATGAATATACATTTTATTTGGGCAAAACAAATACATAAATCTAAATCAGGAACTAAGGAGTTGTTTAAATACAGGAGGTAAGTGGGAAAGAAGAGGAAAGTTTAGGAGAATAGGAATGAGCATACCATTCATCTGAACACATCTCTGAGCATACATTTTTGTATACCTCTGTCTCTTAAAGTCATTCTCATGTTTTTCAAACTGCTGAAACAAATATTTATAAACAATTGGAATGTGGGATAAATATTTGGAATACAACCTAGAACAAATGTAAATAGTGATATTAGAAACAACCACAATGAAGAGAGTTGGGCAGACAACTAACCTAAATTTGTTTGGAAAATATTATTTTGACTGGATACTACAGAATACTAAGGCCAGAATAAAAAGAAAGAAAAACCTGTAGATAAATACTATACTCTAGTTATTCAATCTGTTTTAGCAGAAGTATAGTTTAGCAATTCTGAAACCAAGATTGAACAGATGTGTGAATATATCATAGATAATGAGAGCTAGATGATTAAGGGGAGCTGGAGGAGGAATTCTGGAGGAAGAAGAGGGTCATCATCAATTTACTGACCTCTATTCTGTGAAATATGGTGCTCTCCTATTATCAATGGTCTCTTATCTCATGTCAAATGTGGATAATAGACTAACCCAAATGAACATAATCTTACTGTTCATTGTCTTGAGGAGATGCAAGAATGCTAATTGTCAATTTTTGATGCATTGTTTTGTCACTATCAGTGCAAACACTAACATTGATTAGTTCAGGAGCTTTAAAGTTAAGTTTTCTTGTTCTTTTTTTCTTGTCCTCCTACTCTTTCTCCTCATCCTCCTGATCTCCCTTTCATTATCAATAACTTTTGGGGAATGCCTGATAACATCTTTCAGGGCATTACTGTTTTCTACAACGTTTCTTTAAAAAGCTGTTCTGACACCACTAACACAATAAAACAATATAGAACAATATAATGGGTCTTCTAAAGCAAATGCCAACATGAAATTTGGACAAAGCCTTGGCATACACAGCAGAAAGTTGCAGAATACTTCTGCCTATATTAGACTAAATTAGAAGAACCTTATAATCTTGCTTTGCTGAGTCACTAAAACTGACCTACCCAGTAGGGGCATGACCTCAGGCAAGACAGCATCAATAGCCAAGGCAAACCATATCAGCTAAGCATACTCTTCACACTTGGAAAATAAGGTATTTATTTTTTTTCCCTTTTTTATGGTGCTGGGGATTGAACCCATGGTCTTGTGCTTGTGAGGAAAGCACTCTACTAACTGAGCTATATCCCCAGCGCCCAAGGTATTTCTTGAGTACTGCATCTTCAGGTTTAACAGAGTGCATTTCAAGTACCTCCTGGATCCACTCTTCCACATATACTTAGCAAACTCCTCCTACAGAATTTCCGTGGGCCTCTTTTACTGAGAAAAATACATAGAAGAGGACAGACTAGAGTCCCTTTCACTGAAGTAGGTTTTGTGATACATAGTTGATATTCATTCATTCTCTCCCCTTCTGAAATCTATTTTAAATTTTCCTGATTCTCAGATACCATTTATAATGGCTTCAGTGGCTTATGTAGTGAGCTGACTCAGATGTCCCTTCCTGAAGGAACCAACCCTTTAGTCGCCATCTACTCAGGCCTAGAACTCTTTATCTTTCTGTGTATAATCATTTGGGAAAGCAAATATGAAGAAGTACATAAGTGGATTAACAAAATTTCTCCCCTTAAAAATGCTGTATAAGTGTTGCCCTGCCTTATTTAGCTGATCAGCTTCAATCACCTGCTAGTACCTAGAATTACAGAGCTCTAAGTACCCAGACAGCAGTCATATCTTATTGTTCAATGGGACATTTGTGTTCCCCAATGAAAATGTTCCCTTTGGAAAGCAGGGTCTCAACTTTTTAGAATTGTGAGGAAAAGCAACAAATCACCTAACAGATCTACTCCTGCTTCTATTGCTTGATTCCACACCTACAGCCATATATTCTTCCTAGTGGGGACATTGTGTCACATAAAGGCTTTTGATGAAATGCTCATAACATGTTCTGGAATAAAGTACTCTATACCTACAGAGCATTTACTCCAACACAGTGATTCAACTGTGCATTCAGTGAGCCATTCTAACATTCTTCGTGACCTTTGGCTTCTGAGTGGTTTAGTATATATGATGAAAATGAAAGGATTTACTGTCATGGGCAATCACATCTCTGCTGAAAGGTGATTCCTCTTCTACCTGGTGGATCAAACACTGATTGGGCAATGGTTCATTGTGCAGGTTCAGGCCCAATGAGCCAGAAAGGCAAACCCATATCTACCATATGTATCTTTACTATGAAAATAAATCCTAACCCTTCCAGGATGAAAAGGATACAGATACTAAGGAATAGACTGTGACTATTGTAGAGATCTTCTTCATTACCCTAGTCAACTTCTAATTACTTCTATTTGCACAAGCTGCAAAGTACCCATGCCTATTTTCTCCCTCATGTCACTATATTTTATTAATCATCTATATAATGTCCATCATATTAGAATCACTTTTCTACTACACGGTGCTGTAATTGTGGTAACTCCACCCTCTGGCTTCTGGAGTTTATGTAACACCAATACCTGGCCATTAGTATTGTAGTGCACTATCATTCCTATTGCTATCAGCAATTTAAGCAACAAAAATCAGAATGACATTTTAAAAATACATTGTAGAAAAACACAACATCTTAGCCATTAATTTTATAGTTCAGTAATGTTAAGTATATTTGCATCATTTTGAAATAGATGTCTAGGACTTATTTTTATCTTGCAAAACTGAAACTCTATACGCAGTGAAAAATAACTCCCCATATTGCCTTTTCCGCAGCCCCTGGGAACCAACTTTTATTTTCTTACATTATGTGTTTAAATGCTTTAAATATTTTATAAGAGAAAAATTATGCTGTGCCTTTTTATTACTGTTTTATTTCACTTACCATAATGTCCTCAAGGTTCATCCATGTAGTCACACGTGTGTTATGGTTTGGATATGATAGACAATACAGGAATGTTCACAGGTGAAATGATTAAATCACTGGGCATATAAGCAAATTGATGCCTTAATATACTTAATGGATTAATGATTTGAAAGGACTAGTGTACTGGTTGGTAACTGTGGGCAGGTGGGGCATGGCTAGAGGAAGTAGGTCTTTGGAGGAGTGCCCTTGTGGATTACAAGGATTTTGTCCCCTGGATCCTTCTTCTCTCTGCTTCATTAGGTGAGCAACTTTCCTCTGCCATGCCCTCTGGCTTCACTTCACCAAAGGCCCAGAGCAATGGAGTTGTCCAACCATGGACTAAATGTCTGAAACAATGAGCTCAAAATAAACTTTTCCTCCTCTCAGCTATTCTAGACAGATGTTTTGGTCACAGTGACAGAAAGCTAACACCATGTAACAGGAATTCCTCCTTTTTAAAAGCTAACTAATATTCCATTGTACTCATATCACATTTTGTTTATTCATTCATCTGTTGATGGTCATTTGGGTTACTTGCACACCCCTTAGTGTGAAAATTTCTCTCCATGATTTTACTTTCAATTCTTTTGGATATATACATTGAAGTGTGATTGGTAGATCATAGGATGTAATGGTTAATCTGAATAGTCAACTTGATTGTATTAAGATACACCTAAGTTTACAAGGTATCTGGGTGTGTCAGTGAAGGTGTTTCTAAGAATTATTGGCATGTGGGACAATGAACTGAAGTGGAAACCCACACTAAGTGTGGGCAGAGCAGTTCATGGGTTGGAGGCTTGGGACAAAAAGTAGAACAAGGAAGCAAGCAGCAGATGCAAGCTCGGTTCTTCCCAATGACTTTGTTATTGTTGCTGCAATCACCTGATGACACAGGCTTAGCTCTTTCACTTTTCCAAAGTGGGCTCTTCCCAGTGATTTTTCAGGGAGTTTCCAAGCCTTTGGTACTGTACTGGGGTAGCATCATTGATCCCTCTTGTTCTGAGGTTTCAGCTTCTTGAACCATGTAGCTACTGGTTCCTCTAGCTTTCCAGGCTGCAGACAGGCATTGTGGAACTATCCAGCTTCTGGTTGTGTGAGACAATCTAATAAATCATATATATATGTATATATATTTCCTGTTGGTTCTGTTCCTCTAGAGAACCCTGACTAACACATAGGGTAATTCTAATTGTTAAATTTTCTGAGAAATATCCATAGTCTTTTTCATACTGATGATACCATTTTACATTCCTACTAACAATTCACAAGATTTCCAAAATTTCCACATTCTTGTAAACACTTGTTATTTTCTCTTTTTTTTTTTCTTTTAATTGTGGCCATCTTAGTGTGTATGAGGTGATACTTCTCTTTGGTTTTGATTTGCATTTCTGTAATGAGTAATGATGTCGAACACCTTTTCATATACTGGTTGGCTATTTGTATACAGATGCTTCTCAACTTATGATGGGGTTACACCCTTATAAACTCACAATAAATTGAAAATATCACAAATCAACCATACATTTAATATACTTATCTACAAGTGTAATATCAGTAGTATAATGGACTAGTGTGATGTCTTGTGAAAATGAAAGGCAATCAAGATCCTTTTGAACTAAATTATGACATAGAACTGGAAAGGTAATATACTCCTGAGGTAAGGTAATTAGTAGGTATTTTGGCCTTGACAGCAGAATTAAAACTTCTTCTTCTGGGCCCTATGGACAATTATGGAAGTAAACATCATTTTCCAGATAAATAGCTTCATAACAGATACCATGGGATATTTTAATTCACTCAAACAATGATACATCAGCTGTGCTTGGAGTAAAAACATTGTTAAATTTATGACAATTCACTGTTATTTTCCAAGATTCTTCAGCTTTCAGCAAAGGCCAAATAGAAGAGCTAAATGGGGATGTGGTGACAATTACCACATATAAATCTTTCAAGTTCTTGAAGATGACACTAATCTCTGTAGTCTCTCCAGGAATAAAATGTTGCTTTTGATTTTTTTATTTTCCTATGTAGAGAAAGTTCTAATAGCCCCCATTAGTTTTTCCCACCATAATAGCCCTTCTCCACAGTTCAGGGAACCAATGTGGAAATTCTGCCAGCTCCTAAATATTTCAATTATGCATTCTGGAACTTGATAAATAGCCACAGGATGCATTCAGAGGCCCACTGTGAGGAAAATGTGGGTTAAAATTCCATTGATCATCTGACCTCCACAAGCCCCTATTCTGACAGATGGGACACAATGACATTTCATGTCTCCTTAGAATCAGTGTCAGTTCAGAGCTAGTATCCAATAAATGTCTGATTATTTTATTTTCCTCAAAATACAATTACTCTGGAAAAAGGCCATGGGCCCCTTTGGGAAAGCCTGGGAGAAAGCTAGGGGTTTAAATTTTCTGCAATGCATGAGATTCTTTCTCCAGGGTACCCAGGCTCTGACTAATTTAAAGATTTCTGGGTCTGCATAAACAGGTTCAAGACTGGGAAATTATTGAGGGGCCACAATTTTCTCTATGATTCCAGTGCAACTTCTGTTCACTTGGCCTATACTTACTGAGATGAAGTCAACATTTAAGTACACTTTCTACTTCAGTTTTAAGAAAGCTGTGATCAACAAGTCAAAGTCATAGGTTTTCAGGAATTAGACTATTCAGATTGCTGTTTTGACTCTGTTGTCCATTATATCATCCCTGCCTACCTTGCTTTTGGCAGTTGTATGACAGTGTTTGGTTCCTGCTCCTCTGGGATCCAATTATTCCATTGCATTTAGGTTTTCCAATTCAGTGACTGTGATTCTCTCTGTAAGGTCCAGCCTGAGAAGAATGATCACAAATTTCTTCAAGGATGCTGTGGCTTCCCCTGACATTTTATTTCTCTAGGTATTGGTGAAAAACTTCTGGTGGATTGGATCATGCCCACCCACCATGGGGAGGGCCATCTTCTTTATTCAGTTCCCCATCCAAATGCTATTCCCATCTGGAAATGCTCTCATAGACATACCTAGCAATACTATTTCACCAGTTATCAGAGCATTCCTTAGCACAGTCAAATTGACTGCTAAAATTAATATTGTAAGCATGTTCTTAAGGTACAATTAATATTCTATAGTTTTCTCCACAGACACTGGCTTTGGGAATTAAATGCTCATGTGCTCAAATGTCTTCCCTGCTACACTGTTCATTAATTCATTATTCATATATTTATGTATTTGGCAATATTTATTAAATACATCCTATATGTCTTATATTATAGACAATCCAGGGAATGAAAAAAACAGTGTTCACAATTGCTATCATTGCCTTACTTAAAATGTATTATGGTAAATTTGTCATTACCTTACTGAGTTTTAGCTTTTTCATTTGTCAAATGGGAATATTAACAACTAATCTTTATAGTCATCGGGGAGATTAATTAAGCACATAAACACCCTGAATAGAACTGAACACAATGATTTTGCTTCGTAAATGATAACTCCTAATTTTCTTTCATTTCCATATTTTTTTTTTACTGAAGTATATTGTTGCTATTATAAAAGTGATAGACAGCACTCATGTTTTTCCAGAGAAATGCTCCCTTTTAAGCAGGAGTATGGCTTCTCCCAAGATGCATTTTCATGATCACCTCTTACTTGTTCTTGCCCTCTTTTCCACTAAAGAAATATAAATCAAGATCATGTTAAACTGTGGCATTCTTACTCTGTTTCTCAATTGGGATGAGAAAACATGGAGCCACCTGGAGTGTGTGTCCTTGTTATATTTCCATGAATTCAATCCAGCGTGTTTTATATGTTAGCTGAAGAACAACTGTATTTTCAGATTTTATAACTGTTAGCTGTGTGCTTTTTCTAAAACAACTGCTTCATTGGTAAATGACTACATTGTAGTCTCTTCTGAAGCTCCCAAACTGCTAAAAATTTCCAAATTGTCAAGTGATTTTTTTTTAACTTTTAGAAGAAGACTTTACATCATTCCTGGTAGTCATAAATTGACCCTTCTTTTTAACAGTCTTATGAATTACGTGAGTCATATAAGAAGTAAGGTGATTTACATACCTAAACCCTAATGTTATTACAAATAATTGACTAACGGAATCTGTATTTCTCATGCTTAGACATGTTACTAATTGTAACTATACATTTCTCCAAGGCAAAATATATATAGCCTTTTCTCATGTCATCAAAAATAATTTTCTTAATATTTTACATCCAAATACCAATATAACATCTGTGTGACAAATTAGCATTTCCCTTTTCTTTATCTCAAATTGACCTCTTGGGGACTGGGGATATAGCTCAGTTGGTAGAGTGCTTGCCTCACATTCACAAGGCCCTGGGTTCAACCCCGTTGCCACAAAAAAAAAAAAAAAAAAAAAATTGACCTCTTGGTATTATATGTTTACCTGAAGAAAGAAAGTACAGATAAGAATGATGATTTTCAATATGTTACTATTTCATGTTGGATATTTAATATGGGCTATAGTTTTATAACAGAAACTTCTATTCAGACGTAATAAATTTACAAATTAGATGAAACACAAATAGGATGACATTAATCTCTAATTGTTGATGATTTCAAATTCCATAATAAAAAACTCACCTATGATTGTTATTCAATATGCATCAGTTTAGGAATTTTATAGATAAATTAATTTGACAAACAGGCACAGACATACCTGTGTAAAACCACATTTTTTCCTCTGCTTAGCATTTTGTTAGAGATATTTTTATCTATCAAATATATACTCCAATTTCATTTATAATTCATAGATTCACAAGAAATCTGATGGAGGCCAGTATTAATTTTGCGACATTTCTAATATTTCTTTTTACAATAGGTATTTAATTTCCATTGACCATCTTAAACCAATAGCTAGCAATGGCATGTCTGGGTTTTGGGGTCATATCAAAACTGAGTTCATTGCTAAGTAATATTTAATATATTTTGACTTTATATTCAATGCCAAATACTCTTCTAAATCCATTATATATATTAAAATAATTCATACTTACAGTAGTCTATTAAGTAATACTACTGTTCACATTCCACAAAAAAGGGAACTAAGGAAGAATTAGTTTATTTGTCCCAACTTACAGGATAACAATAAAATTAAGTTTCTAGGTACATTCACGTTTAAGTAAAAAACACCCTGAAGGATCTTCCAAATTGTGATTTTTCTCTTGATTAGTTTATACTATGGCCTTGTACTTTCATTATCCTTTTAAACCACTTTGCCTTTTGAAACTCTTGGAAAAATCACAGTACATTTTAAATAGATTGATAATGAAACAATTCCATTTTTCTAAAGTTCATTTCATGAATATGGGCCTCCCAACTATTAGAAAATTAGACTAGGACTCAGGAAATGAATTCAATTTGAGAAGGTCATATGCTATTTATGCCCTACATGTTTTAATGGTGATAAATCCCTGAAGTTGTATTAAGGCAGATGAGCAAGTTCCAGCTTTGTTATAATTTTGCAACCTTTTGAAGGTGATTTAAAATCTCTGAGCCTTAGTTCCATCATCTATAAAATTAAAATATCTCAACTTCACAGAGAAAGAACATTTATAATGCTTACATCATGTTTTTTTGGCATATTATATATGCTCAGTGTATGATGGTTGAATCTAAAAATATAAATTCCTATTTAATCTTAAGACTTGATTCCTGTATACATTAATAAGGGTTTACTGAAGTTTTCTATCCCACTTCCCCTCACCAATATAAAAAATCAACAAGCATTTAATTTTGACTAGAATTAATTTAATTAGTATGAAAAAGTGTGGATATTTATACAAAATTTTTTCATCAATTTACTTTTAGTTGTCTGGAAGACTTACTAAATTGTTTTATCACTTGAATGTTCTGAAAGATATAATGTAATCTAACACTAATTTCTCTTGTCCATACTGTGTTTTTTATGTTCTGATTCAGTTATTTTGTTAAAGGACAGCTTTCAACATTCTTCTTCAGGTAAAGATGTATAGACAGTATACCGTCTAAATCAGCAAATGACTAAAAACACTTTTTTTCTAAAAATTTACCCCGCACATGACTGCTATCTTATATGGGCTTCCAGGATCAAGGATCAGAGTTATTATCTTCCAATGACTTTTTAATATGTATTGGTGACTTTGTTTTCTGAATTACATTTGAGATAAACAGTACTATTCTGAATCCTTTGGAAATCACCTTGGAGATATTTAAGGTATTCTTTTATTCTAGTAATACATAAATTTCCCCAGGATATTTCTATGTGTATAGCTTTCCTCTCACCAGGTCTTTCGTAGGAGCCCTTTCAATTTCCTAGTTCAATTAATCCTTCTCATTCATGTCATAATCTCTTCTTGCTGCTATCACAAATCTTCTTATATTAGATGATTTATAAAAAGTAGAAATCTATTTCTTAGAGTTCTGGATGTTAGGAAGTCCAAAATCAAGGAGTCATCAGATTTTTTGTCTAGGGAGGACTTCCTCTCTGCTTCAAAGATGGCACCTTGTTGCTGTATCCTCAGGGGTGTCTTAAGATGGCAGAAGGACAGAGGTATGTGCCTGTAACCTCTTCAGTAATGGCACTAATCCTCTTCCCCACCATGGAATAACATATATGGAAAATGCATATCTCATAGAAGATGAATCCAAAATACATGAATAACACTTTTAGCTCAAAAATTAGAAAGTTAAGAGGAGGTGGAAAGATCTGAACAGACACTTCACCAAAGAAAATACACAGATGGCAAATAATTATACATGGATGCTCAAAATCATATGTTACTATGAAACTGCAAAATATACAGGAATAAGATACCATTGAACAATTGTTAGAACGGTTGAAATTTTAAAAAAAAGGACAATAATTGCTGATGAGAGTAGATAGCAAACAGAATGCTCATCAATTGCTGATGAGAAAACAAAATAGCACAACCAGTATGGAAAACTATTTGCAGGTCCTTACAAAGTTAATTTTACTTTATCATTGAAACCAGCAAGTATTTACCCATCTGATGTGAAAAATTACATCTATACAAATAATTATATGTGGGTGTTTTAGCCCCTTTTTCATAATTGCAAATATTGGAATCAATCAACATATCCTTTAGTAAGTAAATAAAAAACTATGGTACATCCATGTAAGGGAATGCTTTTCATTAATAGAAAGAAATGAGCTATCAAATGAGGAAAAGACATGGATAGATCTTAAAGGCATATTGCTAAGTGAAAAAAAGACTAAATGCTTATTTCAGTTACATGACATTTTAAAAAGGCAAAATTATACAGACCAAAAAATGACCATTAGTTGCCAAAAATTTGGAGGAGGGTAGAAGTATTGAATAGGTGAAGCCCAGATGATTTTCTTAGGCAAAGAAATGATTCCATATGATACTACAGGTGTGAAATCATGGCACAATACATTTGAGAAAACATATAGGATGTTACAGAACAAAGAATGAACCTTAGTGTATGTACATTTTTTAAAAAATTAAGGTTTTTGGCTGAGTATGTAAGGTGCTTAGAAGTCATTACTCCCATCCACAACACTTTGGAAAAAGCTGAACAGTCTGAAAACCAACAAAATATGTGACACATCCATAATTAAAATGCCAGACAAGCAATGAGAGCAAGTTAAATATTTAAACTTTTGAAAGAAAAATTTCACTAATGTATAATTCTTATCTAGTGAAATTAATAGTAAATACTGTAGGAGAAAAGACTCCATCAGACAAAACCAAAATGATAATTTGTCATCAGCAGACCTGCCTTAAAAGAAATATTATAGAAGCAAGACCCATGGAGTAGAGGAAGAGAATAGAGGGGGAGGGAAGAGAGGCAGGAAAAAGGAGGAATGGTGGAATAAAATTAACCAAATTAAGCTATATACATATATAAATATGCCACAGTGAATTTCACCTTTATGTATGTCTATAATGCACCAGTTAACAAAACAACAAATAAACAGAAGAAAGACCAGTAAGGTAGAGAAAATGGAACAGGGGGAGGGAGGATGGGAAGAGGAAGTATGAGGGACAGAAATTTAGCAGTTTGTGAAGGATACTTTCACCAAAAATAGATAATTCAGAGAAAGAAAAAAGGATAGTAGTTGGGAAAGATATGATTTCAAGGAGAGAGTCTGTTAAATTTTTTAAGATTTCATGTTGAACTTCACAGAAGAAGAAATACAAATGGTCAAAATTTATGAAAAATGTTCAATATCTCCAGCAATTAGAGAAATGCAAATTAAAACTACACTGATATTCCATCTCACTCCAGTCAGAATGCCAATTATCAAGAATACAAGCAATAGTAAGTGTTGACAAGGATGTGGGGAAAAGGTACACTCATATATTTCCAGTGGGGTTGCAAATTAGTGCAGCCATCTGGAAAGCAGTGTGGAGATTCCTCAGAAAATTTGGAATGGAACCACCATTTGACCCAGCTATCCCACTACTTGGTCTATATTACAAGGATTTAAAATCAGTTTACTACAGTGACACTGCCACATCAATGCTTATAGCTGCTCAATTCACAATCTAGGTACCCTTCAACAGATGAATGGATAAAGAAAATGTGATATATATATGCATAATGAAATATTATTCAGCCTTAAAGAAGAATGAAATTATAGCATTTGCAGGTAAATGGATGGAGCTAAAGAATATCATGCCAAACAAAATAAGCCCATTCCAAAGAGCAAAGGCCAAATGTTTTCTCTGATATGCCAATGCTAATACACAATATGGGGATGGAGCTAGGAAAGAATAGAGGCACTTTGGATTAGACAGAAAGGAGTGAAGGGAGGGGAGGGGTATGAGAGTAGGAAGGATAGTAGAATGTTTTGGACATTATGACCATATGTGTGCATATATGATTACATGACATGTGTAACTGTATGTCACGTACAACCAGATGAATGAGAAGTTATACTCCATTTATGTATGATGTGTCAAAATGCACTTTACTGCCATGTGTAACTAATTAGAACAAATTTTACAAATTATTAAAAAAAGAAAAAAGAAGCCAATTTAAAAAAAAAATTAGTTGGTTCCATGAATTGAACATTTTACAAGGAGAAAACTGTGAAGACAATAAAAATATCAGTGATTGCCAAAGTTATGGGGGAAGGGAAGAATGAGTAGATGAGAAATATGGGAGTTTTAAGGCAGTGAGACTGGTTTGCGTGATACTTCAATGGCAGGTACTGACATGATTCCTTTGTAAAAATTCACAGAAGTTTTCATCACCAAGAGAATGCCCTAATGTATATTGCAGACTGTAGGTGATAATGATGTATGAATGTGGGTTCATCAATAATAACAAATGTGCTACACTAATACAAAAAGTTAATGATAGAGAAAATTGTACATAGAAGGAATGGGGTTATATGCAAACTCTACTTTTTGTAAGTTTAAATCTATTCTAAAAATTAAATCCATGAAAAAAATAATGATGGTAAAAATACTAAACAGGGTAGATTATAACTAAAGGAATGAAGGCAATTTTATAGCATTAAATGCACACCAATCATTAAATTAATTTAATTTAAAATGTTACCTCCAGAAAGCCTTGAAAAATAAAGACAAAAGAAATCCAAAGTAAACAGAAGTTAACAATAAAATGAGAGCAGAAATTCATTGAGTTAAAACAGATAACTATAGTAAAACATCAATGAAACTAAGAGCTGGTTCTTTGAAAATTTAAATTATATGGACAAATTTCTTGCAAGATCAAAAAAGGAAAGAAAATGGAAGACATAGATTGCCAATATCAGACATTGAACAAGGAATTCCATTACAGACCCTGAAATCACCAAAATAATATAAGAAGAATAATGAAATTATGGCATTTGGTGATAGATAGATGGAACTGGAAAACATCATAAACAAGACTCAGAAAGTCAAGAGGCCAATGTTTTCTTTCATATGCCAAAACCAGAGAAAAAGAAGGAATAAAAAAGGGGATCTCATGAAAATAGAAGGGGGATCATTAGAATGCAAGCTGGAGATCAAGGCAGATGGAGGAGTGGAAGGAAAGTGAAGAAACTGAAGAATAAAATCTACCAAATACTGCTATGTGCTTGTATGAATATATCACAATGAATTCCACTTTTACATGTAACTAAAATATCACCTTAAAAAGCAATGAATAAATGAAGGGGAACAGGAGTGTGGGAGGAGAGGGGAAAGGGTAAGTAATGGCGATTGAAATGGAGCAAATTCTGTTATTTGCATTTATGAAAGTGTCAAAATGAACCCTATTATTAGGTATAATTTTAATGCACTAATAAAAACAAAAAGGGCATAAGGGGATATTACAGATAATTATACATTAAATTAATAACTTAGAAGAAAGGCACGACATCCTAAACAGACGCACAGTACCATAACTCACCAAAATGAAATAAATCATTTCAAATTTCCTAAAACTACTAAGGCAATACTTTATAGAAAATGGAAGATAGGACATGTCCCAATACATTTTATGAAAATATCGTTACCCTGATACAAAAACTAATTAAATCTGTACCCCGAGTCCCACAAATAACAACCACCCTAAAACCCAATTATAGATTACCATCCCTCATGAATATAGATGGAAAAATTCTTAAAATATTAGCAAATAGAATTTAGCAATATATATAATAATTGTATACCATGTCAAGTGCAACAATTTCTTCCAGGTATGCAACAATGCTTCAGTAATTGAAATCAGTCAATGTAATCCAACATATTAATGGTTCAGTAAAATTAAAATCACAAGTTCATATTATTTGATGTAAAAATCCAATTTGACACAGTTGAATATCCATTTATAACAAAATATTTCAGAAATATAGGAATAAGTGGGAATTTTTTTAGTATGATAAGGAACATCTACAAAAATCCTAAACCTGACTCTGTTCTTAATGATGAAAGACTGTATAGTTTCCCATCTAAGATAGGGAGCAAGGCAAGGATATTCATTCCCACCATTCTTTTTTTTCTTTTTTAAACTTTTTATTTATTTTTATTTCTACAGAATGAATTTTGATTCATTGTACATAAATGGGGTACAACTTTTCATTTCTCTGGTTGTACACAATGTAGATTCACGCCATTCATGTAATGACACATGTACATAGGGTAATGATGTCTGTCTCAGTCCACTATCTTTACTTTTCTGTCCCTCCCTCTACATAATCCAAAGTTTCTCTATTCTTCTCTTACCCACTCCCCATAATATATCATCAACCACTTATCAGAGAAAACATTCAGCCTTTGGTTTTTCGGGATTGGCTTATTTCACTTATCACAATATTCTCCAACTCCATCCATTTATCTGCAAATGCCATAATTTTATTTTTCTTTATGGCTGAATAATATTCCATTGTCTATGTATACCAGTTTCTTTAACCATTCATCTATTGAAGGGCATCTAGGTTGGTTCCACAATCTAGATATTGTGAATTGAGCTGCTATAAACATTGACGTGGATCTGTTACTGTAGTATGCTGATTTTAAGTCCTTTGGGTATAAACCAAAGAAAGAGTGGGATAACTGGGTCAAACGGTGGGTTCATTGCAACTTTTCTGTGGAATCTCCACACTGCTTTCCAGGGTGACTGCACCAATTTCCCCAACTTGACCAGCAATGTATGTGTGTGCCTTTTCCCCACATCCACGCCAACATCTATTATTGCTTGTGTTCTTGATAATAGCCATTCCAAAATTTATAAAGAACTTAAAAAAATTTACACCAAAAGTACAAAATCCCAATCGATAAATGGGTTAAGGAACTGGGCAGACAATTTACAGAAGAAGATATACACATGATCAACAAATACATGAAAAAAAATGTTCAACTTCTCTAGTAATTAGAGAAATGCAAATCAAAACCACCCTAAGATTTCATCTCACTCCAATTACAATGACTATTATGAAGATCAATCCCAATTCTTAGTCAACATAATGTTGGAAGTTCTAGTTAGTATAATAAATCATTATAATATATATGAGTCAGAAATGTAGGAGCAAATTTGTTCCTGGTTTGAAATGGCATTATTGAATACACAGAAAATTTTAAGCAATTTATAAAAGAAGCTCTAGAGTGAATATAGGAGTTTCACAAGTTTATAGGACAAAATTCAATTCTTTTTCTATACAAAAGTAGCAAAATTTGGACACATATAAAAATGCAAAATTATTTATTGACAAAAAATAGGTATAAGTCTAACCAGACATATACATCTAGAATGCTGAAAAATATATAATATATAAATTATATAATATATAATTATATATTATATAATATATAAATATAATGCAGATGATAAATACCAAAAAATTATAAATAAATGGAGAAATGCCCTGCGCTCATAAAGACTCAATTGAGCTAAAGGTATCAGTTCTTCATAAAGAATGACATACACAGCGGGGCACAGTAACACATGCCTATAATCCCAGTAACTCAGGAGACTGAGGCAGGAGAATCTCATGTTCGAAGCCAGCTTCAGTAACTTAGCAAGGCCCTGGGTGACTCAGTGAGACCCTGTCTCTAAATAGAAAGGGCTGGCAATGTTAGTCATTGATTAAGCCAGCACTTTTTCTGCAGATGTATCTTCAATCCAGCAAGGCCGTTTTTTATGCTGAGTAAGAGGCCCTAAGTGGCTACTGCACATTATGCCCTGGGTTCAATCCCTGGTACCAATTTTTTTTTAAAAAAAGAATGACATATGGATATAATGGAATATCTATATAAACCTCTACTTTTTTATATAAAAAGGCAAAGACACTAAAATACCTTAACTAATTTTGAGAAAGAAGGAAAATAGAGAATATTCACTCAATAAGACATCAAGACTTACTATATTACTACTGTAATCAAGACTGTATGGTATTGGTGAAGAAATTGACAGAGATCAATGAAACATGATGAAGAATTCAGAAATAGATGCTAACAAATATAACCAACTGATTATTTTAACATTTTTATTAATATTCATTAGTTGTGCAGACTAATGAGGTTCAGTGTGAGATATTTTAAAATTTTTTTAGCTGTAGAAGGACACAATGCCTTTATTTTATTTTATTCACTTTATGTGGTGCTGAGGATTGAACCTGGTGCCGGTAAGCACTGTACCACTGAGTCACAACCCCAGTCCCTCCAGATGAGATTTTAGTATATCTATATAGTATGCAATAATTTGGGGTATGATCTCAAAAACAAAGGCAATGGAAGGAAAATAGCCAAATAGGATTATATCAAACTAAAAAGTTGCTGCGTAACAAAGGAAACAAATGACAGAACAAAGACACATGGTACAGAATGGGAGAAAATAAACCATTCTGTAAATGCCAAAGTTAGAGGAAGGACAATAGATCAGTGGTTGCCAGGGGCCAAGAAGGGATGAGGGCAGGATGGGCATTGGTATGGTGATAAAGGGAGATGAGAATGTTCTGTTTCCTTACTTTGAATGTCAACTTTCCAGTTGGTATATTGTATTGTAATTGTATAAGAGGCTGCCATTGTGAAAACATAGGTAAAGAGTACATGAATCTTTATGTTTTACTTCTGAGTGATGAATATGAATCTACAATTATTTTAAAAAGATATTTAATGTTAAAAGACATGAGAAATCAATTTTAATAATACATATAATTTAATGAAATATATTTAATAATATTACAGCCTATAATCACAATACAATATTAATTAGATTTTTGCATTTTGGGCACTAAGAATTCAAAGTCTAATATATATTTTATAAATACAGCATATCTCAAATTAGATGTTCATTCTATCAGGTCTATTTGATCTATACTTAGATTTTATGTAATGTAATATTAAAATTAAATTTATATGTTTAAGTTATCCCAGACTTAAATGATTTCCCGTAATTAAAAATAGGTACCAACATCATTTTGCTGTAATATTTGTAACTACATTATCAAAAATGGGTCATCTTTTAAAAAATAATTGATTTGACTTTGAAGCAAAAGCAAATAACTTTCAAATTACATTTGACATTGTATGTTAGGTTTTATATTAGTTAACTAATATTATACTAACTCAGTATTTGTAATATGGAATTAGAAGGGGACATTTCATACATTGAAAGTAACTCTAAATATATCAATAAATACAAAATATTCTTCACATTTGACTTTTAGATTTCATAATCACTATATATATTTCTGTCAACTACAATTGATATATCTTCCATATGTTGATTCATGATAGGAAAATGTGTAATGTCATTATTATTGATTTATATTATGAAAGAATTCTATTTCCATATAAGTTTTTGTACCCTTCTAGCTAGGTCATATGCTTTTTCCTTCCTTGGAAGTTCAATTGTAGCTTATGGAGATACAGTATGATATCAGTGAGAAAAATGTAAATCATGGCATTACTGAAAATTTGGCAAGCATTTATTTTGTTTTAAGAAAACTTGAGTTGAAGTTAATGGTATAGTAAATCTTTGTAAAATTCATCTATGACTCAGTGAATGAGCATTGGCAAGGACCATAAGATCATTAAATTTGCTGTCTTCCATTACTTTTACCAGTTCCATAAACTGGTGATGATTCATAACATCACTAAACGATTTTACTTCTATATCCATGATATACAGTCTGCATCAGAAAATTGAGCTAAAGTATTTTTATCATGTGTTGTACATGGAATGAAGTAATGATGGTAACATCATCCCCTTATTTTAAAATTTTATTAAATCTAGATGTTTTATCCAACATAGCTTGAACATTGTTGTGATATTCTCTAGCTGAAATTCTGGACAAATATGAAAGATTCAAAAAGATTGAATTTTAGATTTCAAATTGATATTGTTTCATAAATTTGTGAGTATTTAGCCACAAAATATATTTAAACTAATAACTAGGCAGTATCTTTTGTATTACATGGGCTGGCAATATCTGAGTTGATAATTGTCCCACTAAATATTTTGGACTAATGTGTGGGCTCTGTTAGGAGAAGCATCATGTAAAACCAAAGGGAATTGATTGTCATGATGAACCATACGCTATACTGATAACAAATTTAATCTAAGAACTCTTTAATGATTACAGCTACCCATAAAATGTAATGCACTGCAGGGATAAATTTTGAAGTTTTATGGACTTTACATGTTCATTTGCAGTCAGAGATTTTACTTGATACGAATCACATTTATTCTTTTTGATTGCTAAAGAATTTTCAGCTGCAAACATAAAACCAGAGATATACCAAAAATGAGTCTCTTCACCCCTGTTTATTTTATCTCAATACTAGTTAGAGACCATGAATCTGGAGCATTGGGAAAAATATACTCTCAAAGCATCCTTCTTCTTGTATTTGTCAAAAAGTATTTAACTTAATTATAATATCCAGAGTACTGTTTTATTGTAATTTTGGAACTGAACTCATCTTTATTTCTTTACCTATATTTGTAACCATTAGAAATACATTTGAATGCACATTTGTTTGAGCTGCATGTCTTTATCTTTCTAAATCCTCAGAAAATACTTTAAAATCAAAATGAAAAGGTAGATACTATACCACCTATGATTAACTCATAGTACAATATATAAATAAAAGGACAATTAAGTTAGAGAATATAATATAATATGCCTCATATGACCATCAATCAGATTATTTCACTACCTCATATCTGTAAGTATATTTGGGCCAGCATATTGATCTCCAACCAAAATATGTCGCTGCAAAAATTGAAAATATCAGAACCTACATTTGCCTTGTCTTGCCTAGTGGTGACCTTTGATTCTTAGTTTTCTACTAAACGGTAAACTCTAAGTAACATTCACATTTGTGACAGGCCTTTCTAAGTTTAATTTTAAAAGAACATGTAGGAAAAAATAAAAATAAAAAATAAATAAATAAATAAATAAAAGAACATGTAGGAACTACTCACAGCAATGCTTCATGAGAAGCAACTAGGATTTATCAAAGTATTATGTGCTACCAATGCTGACTGTATATTTGTGAGAAAGCAAGGCCTGAAGGAAGCAGGAGAGATTTTGGAGCCTTGCAACGTGTCTCTAAGCTTATTCACCACTCGCTTCCTGAGTAGCTTTGATCAAAGTTATTTAGGCCGCCAATTTTTCAGTTTCTTTGTTAAAAGTGGAAACCATAACTGACATGGAGTGTCTTTTGATGCTTAAATGAATCATGCATGTACAGACATGCATTACAAGGTATGGAAACTAAAAATTATCATATACTTAGACTTATTAGTAAATATTGCATTACTATGCACAGTAAACATGTCAGATCCAGAAGTACATCTTTGTCATGGACACTGATGGGGACTATTACTTTCTACACAACAGTATATTTTAGCATCCCATTAAATATGTTGATTATAACTATTAATGCATATTAATTGCCAAATTTAGTGAGCTTCTCTGTGACAGTTTCACACATATATATATGTATATATGGTGCTTTGATCAAAATCACCCTCCCTTCTACTCGTTCTGCCCTTCCCCTTCTCTCCCCATTTCCCAAGTTCCTTCACCCTACCTTTCAGGTAGTTCTTTTAATTTCAGGTTATTCACTGCACATCTTTTGTTTGATTGTTTCCATATGTGAGAGAAAACATGAGCTATTTGTCTTTCTGCATCTGGTTTATTTTGTTTAACATGATGTCCTACAGTTCCATCTATTTTAATGCAAATGAAAGGATTTCATTCATTTTTTATGGCTGAATAATACTCCATTGTATATACCATATTTTCTTTATCCGTTTATGTATTATCTGCAAAGTCAACTCTCGCAGAGCATGTTCAGAACCTATGTTAGAGATGTCCAAGATGAATGTGAAAGATTTGGCAATTCTCTTTATTTTCTTTATTAGCATGCACTAGAGTTGTTTTGTATATAGGGTCGTATATTTAATAGGGCTCACTTCAGATATTTAATAGGGCTCCCAATCAATGTCTTCCAGTGAAACAAAGAGAAAAAGGCTACATATAATCTTGGCATCTACAGGGAATAATTTGGCAAATTTTGGATCTCTGAATTTCTTTCAAGATAAAACAAACATTGGTCTGCAAGTTGTTGTGTCATGAGTAAATTAATAGAGTCAACATACAAACCTGCACAAATTTCTCTGGTTCAACAATTGTTGGGTATGTAGGGTTATCCTTTCCCTTTTTGAGCTTGCATATTTTAATAGTAATGAATCCCACAGGCCTACAAAGGGTCTTCTTCCTAGAATGTTCTTTAATCTTTCTATGCTTACCTAGATTATGTTTATCCTCTGTTTGATTTTTACCTTCTTGTACAGATCTTCCTTGATGGCCTTCAGTTTCAATGCTAAGAACATCTACAACAATTTTTGTGAGTGACACTAGACTAGGATTTTTCATGTGCAAAATTGTAAGTCTTCCAGTCTATAGTTCACCCAGTACCAAACACAGGCCCCTATGATACAAAGTGTGCAGCATGCCTTGGCCACTGTACTCTGATGAGCTCTCATTGTTCCAGAGTGAAATAGTTCTCTACCAGATAAAATAATTAAGGGGTGCATGGTTGTCAGGGGCTGAGTAGAGAGGAAAATGGGAAGTTGTTGATAAATAGGTATGAAATTCCAGTTATGCAAAATGAAGAAGTTCTAAATTTTCCCTATACAATGTATGTATAATTAACAATAATGTTTTGTAAAAGATAAAATGGATGGAGATGTTAAGTGTCCTGATGTTTTAGTCAGCGTTTTCACTGCTGAATAAAAGACTTGACAAGAACAATTTTAGAGGAGGAAAAGTTTATGTGGGGGCTTATGGTTTCAGACTTCTCAGTCCATAGACAGCTAGCTCCATTCCTGAAGGCTGGAGGTGGCACAAGGACATGGTGGAAGAGTGTGGCAGAGGGAAGCAGCTTACACAGTGATCAGGAGCAGAGAGAGAGACTCTATTCTCCAGATACAAAATATATACCCCAAAGGCAATCCCCTAATGACCTTCTCCTCCAGTCATGGCCTACCCACCTTCATTTACCACTGAGATAATCCTATCAGGGGATTAATGCACTGATTGGGTTAAGGCTCTCATAACCCAATCATTTAACCTCTAAACCTTCTCACACATGAATTTTTGGGGAGCACCATGTATCTAAACCATAAGTCATGATATGATCATTAAACACTGTTCACATGTATTGAATTATCACACTTTATTCTATAAATTGGTACAATTTAAAAATTGAGAAAATCAACCTCTTACTGTAGGAAGTCTGTGTGTGTGTGTCTGTGTATATATATTTTTTATGTCCTAGGTACTACTTTGTAGTGTTTATGCATAAAAATGATTTACTGTTCAAAATAATTGATAAATGGGCAGATCTTACATTAAATGGTCTTATAACAATAATACAATATAACGAATATACAAATAAAAAACAAAGAGAAGCCAAGCATAATGGTACATGCCTGTAGTCCTAGAAACTCAAAAAGCTAAGGCAGGAGGATCACAATTTTGAGGACAGCCTGGGCAAATTAGAAGGACCCTGTCTCAAAGTAAAATAAAAGGTTTTGAGGATGTAAATTAGTGTTAGAGCACACCTGGGTTCGATCACTAGTGCTGCAAGCAAACAAAAAGCAAGGAAATTTTTGGAAGTGTTTTATATATCTATCACGTAGATTATTGTGATTTTTTTTCCTGGGGAAATGCATATACCCAAACTCATCAACTTGTATTCATTAAGTACAGACATTTTGGTATACCAATTATTTCTTAGTAAAACTATTTAAAAACACAGTGGAATAAAAAAGAATGAAGGTGTGGAATATCAGAGAAAACTCTTAATTGTTACAATTTTGAATGTGAAATGCTTTCATTCAAATAGCTTGCACCGGACCTGAATAGTGATGTGCCTACCTTCATCCATAGTCAGAATAGAAGTAAGACAACAAACAAAACCCTACATAACATAGTATTGGTGCTGGATTTTAGAACCTGACAGTGGGCTATTTTCATCTTTAAGCCAAGTTGAACATTGACTTTGCCTTGATTTTGCTCACTTGAAGTGCGTGGTCTCAACTCAGAAAGGGCAGTGATGACAGCTTAGAAGATTCTCTAACCTCCCACAACCCAGTATTTAACCTGCTGATTTAAACACAGCAGTGTTCAAGTGAATGCCTGCTGAATCAGTGATCCTTAATGTGAGAGACATGCCCCTGGGAGTACACAAAGAATTTCCAGGTTGTCTACAGAGTTGGCTATGTCTAAGAACATCAGTTCTTACATCTTCCACCTCCTTATGTACTCTTTCTAAATTGACCTACCTGAATAATTCTCTGGTCCAGGTTTTATGCAGGCTCTGCTTTCACATGTCCACTTCAAAATTGTCCTTCTCATACTTTATAAAACAAAAGCATCTGGCATATCTGTATGCTTACTTTAATGCTTTCCATGATATTGACAGCCTTCCCAGGAAAGAGTAAATTTGAAATATCAGCAAAACTTTCTTTATATGAAGAATAGTAGCAGAAATATTTTGTTTGGATTTCATTGGCAGGTTTTGAATTCAGATGCATGGGAGCATGCATCTGATGGAACAATTTATTTAATGAACTCTCTTCCTCCATAGCTCAAGTAATTTCAAAGAATTCATTGATCAGTGGCCTTTTGTGTGAGGAAAACAAAGAGAACATTGTTAAGATATATGGAAGATGCCGGTGCTTTATTTCAGATAGGTGACACACTCAAGGTATACTTTGTGTACTATCCATCTTAGATTTAAAATTCGAAAGTGAGATGCAGTCATGGAGCTCATATTAATACATTTATTTGAAAAGAAGAAAATGGAAGTCAGACTTTTGACAGAGTAAGTCTGATTAGTTTGCCAATGAAGACCATCTTTGGCAATCATTTTATTTGACAGTCAATTTCCAAATTCTGAGTAAGGTATGTCTGCAACTTCATAATTATATAAAGCAATATATTCAAAACTAGTGATAAGATTAGTCATTTGATATTAAAAAGCTTTTTTAAAGTAAATTTAAATTAATATTTTAATTCCCCAAAGCTTTCTAAATATGCAAATTGACTCTAAATAAAAGATGAATATATATATCTAATGCACAATCTAGATTTTTTTTTTTTTGGTGATGGGGATTGAACCCAGGGCTTTGTGCATGTGAGGCAAGCACTCTACCAACTGAGCTATATCCCCAGCCAGCACGTTTAGAATTTGTGGAATAGTTATAGGCATATATCTTTCTTGAAGGCATGGATTTTTATATTCTGTAGTTCACCATATTATAACTTGAGCCTAAAACAATGACTGACACACAGTAGGTGCTAAATGAATATTTGCTGGTAGTACTTTCAAAGGAAATGAAATCAGAAACATACACATTCTCAAATTCATTGCCACACAATTTACAATAGCCAAGAAATGCAATTAACCTAAGTGTGCATCAACTGATGAATGGATAAAGAAAATATGGTATGTTTATGCAGTGGAATACTATTCAGCCATAAAAAGAATGAAATCCTATCATTTGCAACAACATATATGAAACTGGAAATTATTATGTTAAGTGAAATAAGCCATGTCATATGATCTCACTCATATATGAAATATAAAAAAGAAAAGTCACTCTCATAGAATTTGAGAGTAGACTGTTGTTTACAGATATAAGACCAGGGAGATCAGGGGGTATAAGAATGGGGAAGGATTTATTGATGGTACTGTTACAGTTAGAAAGGAACAAGAACTCCTGGTGTTCCACTGCATAGTAGGATAACTATAGACAATGTTAATGAACTGTACATTTCAAAAGGCTAGAGGAAAGAAATTTGAAAGCTTTTACCATAAAGAAATTATAAAGGTTTGAGGAAATAATAATTACACTGATTTAGGCATTACACAATATATATGTGTATCAAAATATGGTCCCCCACTAATATGTACAATTTTTATGTTTTTATTTATTGATTAAATAAATTTAATTTGAAAAATAAGTCTGCTTCTCAGATGCTTACAAAATAAATGACCCCAAAACTGGATGATAAAAGTTTGAGAAGTCAGGCATTTTCTAATATTTTACTTTCCAAAATTTGACATGAGTTTCTATCTGGTAAGTCATCAGATATACTTTAACTATATATTATTATATGATTTCTGATTTATAGCACAGAAAGAATTCAAGGAATCCAGAAGCCTAACACCATTATAACACATGTCCTTCTATAATTATTTATACCAACTTAAAAACAGGAAGGTTTTGATGATGATCCATCTCTCATTCTAACAACACTCTTCTGTGCAGGTCCCTGCCAACTGATACTGTCACTTTGCACAAACACATTCTGAGAACCCTTATTTCCCAAACGTGTCCTGAAGATAACAAGCAAATAATTTAACTCAGAAAGCCCCACAAAGGAATATATAATGTGGGGAGGACATATCTCTTTAGCCATCAGCAGTCATCATGAGTCTTCAGTCCAATCTTACAGAGCTTGTATTTGGTTTAACCATGAGTTAGTTGGCAGAGTAAAGTTGCACAATGTGTAGACTAACTTAAATCATTAACAATGTTTAAAATATGTATGAATTTATGTTAATGTTGGAGGTGAGTTTCATGCATGGAATATTAGTTATCTTGTGGATCTGAACTTGCACTGGGAGTGTCACTCTTCAGTTGGAATTGTTGACAGCCTTTGGGACCCTTGTCAGATTTATAACGGACCACATGTAGATTATTTGTATGTTAGAAGAAATGCTCAGAATACATAGATTCCAGATCCAATAATACTTCAAATCTCAACCTGGTTGCTATTGTCATGTTGATCTTCAGTTACTCCTAAATATTATGAAGGAATAAGGAGGAGAGATCAGCTCCTTCCAACTTTCCATACTTCTTGTCAGGGGCATTCATGTCTTTTATTTGAGGTACCAGTTGTTCAAGTAGCAAAACCCAGGTCATCTTTCTTAGTCCTAAAGCTACTATCTCTGTGGGTACCCATTACCTTTGTGCTTGATGCAGACATTTCAGTCTTGATTGTCTGGCTCAGAAAGGGGGTCATATCCTGCACAAACTGGACATATCTGGTAACACTGCACACAAGAATGGAAGGATTAGATGGCCCTGTCACTACTAGCAAGGAACCTAATGCCTTAGTGCTCCATAGTTCTGTGCCCTACCCTGTGGGGTCCCAAGAAAGGAAGTGCCTATGGGAATCTTTGTCTCCAGATCTGAGGCATGGGCCTCTCTGTCTGGAACACTATGGCAACCTGAAGGGCAAACTACTCTCAAGATGTGCACTCAAAAGGGAAAAAGGAATAGTGTTGGGAACATTGAGATTGAGATTTTTCAGGTACAACTTGTTCCATACTCATCACCAACAAGTTTGATATTTCTCAACATGCTGCAGTGCTGTGTTCCCCTTGCATTGAAGAACACAGAGTCCATATTGCCTTAGTCAGACAGGTGTACCACCCTATTAGCAGCTGACTCCCCAAAACACATGTGTAAGATAATGCAAGAAAGTTTAGAGGTGAAATGATTAGGTTGTGAAAAATGTGATTGGGTTATGAGAGATTTAACTTAATCAGCATATTAATTCACTAATATGGATTAACCGAGTGGCAACTACAGCCAGGTAGGATATGACAGGAGGAGGTATGTCACTGGGGGTTTGCCTTTGGGGCTTATATTTTGGCTCTGGTGAGTGAAACTCCCTCTATCCTCCCTGATTGCCATGTTCTGAGTTGTTTTCCTCCACCGTGCTCTTCTGCCATAATGCTCTGACTCACCTCAGGCCCACAGTCATGGAGTCAGCCAGCCATGGACTGTAACCTCTGAAACCATGAGCCCCAAATAAACTTTTCCACCTCTAATTTTTCTTGTCAGGTCTTTTGGTCACAGTGACTAAAAAGCTGACTAACACATGTTCTTTCTTGATTTGTAGTATAAGGTTGCTTACTCCATTGTTCAATGGCTTTATTACCTTGTGGTTTATAAGGCCCATGGAAAGCCATCACAATCTGTGGTAATACATCCATTGTTGCATTGCTACAGCAATGAAAGGTATTCCTTAGATTTAAGTCCTATGTCAAAAACATGACAAATTATTTTCAAGGGAAGTTATGGTGGTTTTAGCATCCACAAGTTGAATTGGATGGCAAATCACTCATGGCTAGTGTGTTCCCTTGCCCAGATGGTTGACACAGGAAATCTGGCTTATAGTCATCTCCCTTGCATCACAGTAGAAGGAAGAAACCTAATTCCATCCCTATGGAGTTTGAATACTGAAAATTGGGGATGAAGGTTGCCTGAGGTTCATTGACATACATGCTTAAGCAGAACAAAAAAGGCTCATTGAGTCAGAAATAGGAATAAATAGCTATATCCAAGATGATAAGCCCAGAAAAGATTGTGTGGGTTTCTCATCTATTGGTAAAGAAGTATTTTCTTATGGACCCAGTGTGGATTCTTTTGTGGCTGAGTGGAGGGTCAAAAGACTGCATATGAGACTGTCTTTCCTAATATTCTTTCTCCATTAAACCAAGGCAGTTCTAGTAGTTCCAATCTATTTACCTCAGGCCACCATTTGGTCCATGTTTCAACCAACCAAATGACCCCCCCCCCAAAAAAAATCAATCACTGTGAGTACCTTTTCTAATACCCTAAGCTTTTTTAAAAAAATTTTTAAGTTGTAGATGGACACCTTTATTTTATTTCTTTATTTTTATGTGGTGCTGAGGATCAAACCCTAACCCTCACACGTGTGAGGCAAGCACTTCATCACTGAGCTACAGACCCAGCCCTACCCTAAGTTTTGATGTTAAATGTAGAGTTTCTTTTAAGTGAGTCTATGTCGACAAAATTGACCTGATCCAACTTTATGTCCCTTTCAAAATTATTTCATATTCTTAATATTCATTCCATTGCATGTTCCCTAGATTTCTGCCTATATGAATTAGAAATGACAAGTACTTCTGGGGTGTAGCACACCTCCTCATAGGTGGTAAACCTCAACTTCAGGAGCCTATTCGGACTTGATTCTAATTTTAGCTCTAGATGCAAAAAGTGTCAGAGGGAATATCTTGAGGGGATTCAGCAATGTCTTTCATAGTAACAGCCTTTGGGATGACAGTTTCCTCAGACGCTGCAGGGTTGTTCCTTTCAAATGGGGTTGGAATCCGCTGAAGCTTGAGAAACTGCTTCCACTTTGAGTGGACTGAGCAAGATGACTCATCAAAATTTAGAGGTTTCATATCTCTGGCTTCATCAGAGTCTTTCCACACATTCCCATTCCAGCTTTCAGAATCCCATTCCTTCTCAAGCATGTCCTTATTTTAACATTAAGTACCATATGAGGATGAGAGTTCAACTTGTATTATACTTCAGTGGGTCACAGGATGAGATTATGGGTTTGATTTTAAGCAATAACAGTTCTTTGGCTATGGGAGATAAGTGACTCCTTCAGAATAGACATAGAAACTTTCAGATCATTTATGTATCACTTAAGCTGGGGATTTGAATCCATAAGATCATCCTTTCCTTTCCTCACTGAGTTCAGTGACATCGGAGGCAATCAGCCAATCTCTTTATATATGTTAGTTTTTTAACATGTTTCAAAGTATCAAATGCAAAGTCATCGTCTTATTTATTATGAGTAGTTGTTTAGGAATATTTAGTGGTGATATTGCCAGGTTATTCCATGGACTATCAGTTTTTTTTTTTTTTTATGGGAAACAGATTCATTGGCATCTTTATATCTAATGATATTAGTAAACCAATTCTTAAAACCTAGAATCAATTCTGAAAATTCATCCTTCACATTCTACTCCACTAGAAGTATACTTGATACCAATTTGTATTAGGATTCCCTTGAGGAGCAAAACCAAAATAATGTGTGCAAGTGTGTGTGTGTGTGTGTGTGTGTGTGTGTGTGTGTTTGTGTGTACATAGAACAGTTAGTGAAGAAGAGGGAAAAAGAGAAAAAAATTATAAAGAATTGGTTCACATGATTCTGGAGACTAGGAAGCCCCACAATACACACATGGTTAGCAAGCTATGGAACTGGGAGAGTCATTGGGCTTTTTCCATTCTACATTCAAAGACCTAAGAATGAAGAAAGCCAAGGGAATAAGTTTTAGTTGTAAAGTTAGCAAACTTTATAGAAAAGAAGAGCCAGTATTTCGATTTACATCTGAAAGTAAGTAAAAGTCATGTGTCACCTAAACAGTCAGGCAGGAGAAAATACTACTCATGGGGAGTATTAATTTTTGTTTTATTCAGACCTTTAACTGATTAGATAAGGCCTACCCACATGAAGGAGGGAATTTTCTTCACTCAAAGTACCCATTCACGTATTAACCTCATTCAAAAGTATCCTCCCAGACACACTCAGAATCATGCTTGGCCAAATATCTGGGCACTCTGTGAATGAGTGAATGAGTCAAGTTGACACACAAAATTTACACAGCCTACTCTAAGAAATTCTTCTCTTTTTTCTTCATTTTCTAAAATCCTCTTCCTTGTTGTGATAAATTATTAGTTGTAGGTGGTCAATATCACGATATCTTTCTTCTCCTATCAAAATCCTACCCAGTAACAAAAAAAATCCCATAACTTATTGGGTACAATGAAAGGAATTTTACATCACTCTTCATAGGCCATCTACTTAGATCCTCTGTGTACATTCTTCCCTTTTGGGAATAGTAACATTCTTAAAAAATAAGTGTCTAGTTATTTTCTTACCCTTTTAATGGTTCTCAGCATGTGGAAGAAGGAATAGCTCATCAAATATTAGATGTTTCTTTTAGTCTTTAAAAATTTACCACTACCACTTTGCAAGTATGACAGATTTGAACCCATCACTTTATTTTACACTGTTCACTTCTGTCTTATTCTCCTAGATGTCACTCACAATTTATTATTCTCTTTTTAGTTTTGAGTGAAGGAAATCTTGGTGTTATGCCTTCATTTAATCATATTAACTTCGAAATCCAAGCTTTGGAGAAGTTTTCTAATCTCCCAAATGCATTGCAGAAGTGAAGATGAAGGGGAAATCAGTGACCTGAACACAATGATATTCTTAGAGTATACTGCTCTTGGCTGTGATCATAATGTATCATCTAGTGAATCAATTGGTCTAACAGAAACAAACTCAAACTCAATACTCTGATTTATATTTTTCTCATACATATTATTCATAAGTCAATCAAGAATTATATTGCATTCCAATTTTGTTTTGCAAAAATCAACAGAAAATTTCAAATCTATTTTTCCAATGCTTAGTGAAGTACCTATAAATTTGAATAATTAATACAGGTTACATATTTTGTTGTTTTTGTAATTAAAATTTTGTGCCTGGATATGAACTCATTGTTTTCTTTTTTTATTTTGTGAAATTTGTTTTATAGATTGTTCCAGGAAGGAAAGATACAAGAGGTGTTCTCTACAAAGTGTAAGTCCAAATTTATTCCATATTCTTTTCTCAAGTTCTAAGCATAGTATCTGACAGATAGAAATGCTCAAAATCATTTATCCAGTAAACAAATAAATACCTGCAATTTGGATCTTCTAAAGCTTGGAAACCACAAAGTAAAATCTTAAAATCATGTAATTTAAACAAAAGTTGAAACCCAATCATTATTACCCTACAAAAGAGAAATTTATTGTTGGTTTATAGCTATCATCTTCTAATATGAAACACATTGATTTGTATACCTTGACAGGGTTCAGGCAAATGATTAAAAAATATAAGAATTCTAAATCCAAAGGGAAACATTCCTAACAATGCATACATCTTCAAAAAGTCAAATATCCTTTTCAAGTATTCTGTAGGCTCTACTGCAATACTTTCAAAAACAAAATTAGATTTAATGCCCATTTACTGAACTAGAATCTTAAACAATTCTATAAATGCTATGATGCAGTAGCTAATTTGTATTGAATATTTAGTATATATGTCCCTCACTGACACACAGTTTTCCTATTTTTTATTTAGACTTATAAATCATATAAATATCAGCAGTTAGAAAACTTAGCTATTTTGAGCAGCTTACCTATGCTAACACAGGTGGCAAGTGGGAGAGCCAACATTTGAAATCCTTGCAAGCTCCCTCCAAGTTTAGATTGGTTAAAACAATTCTGACCTCTGTATCTAATTACTTGGTGATTTGGTATGTTAAATGACCATCATCATTTTAAAAAAGGGAATGTTCATATATGCCAGGCCAATTGTCAATTTATCTAAAATTACATAGTTAATTATTGGCATCACAGCTAGATTATAGATGGCTGTGATGGCACATGCCAATATTCAAGTGACTCAGGAAGCTCAGGCAGGAGGATTGCAAGTTCAAGAGCAGCCTCAGCAACTTAGTGAGACCTTGTCTCTAAATTAAAAATATAAAAAGATGGGGGATGTAGGTCACTGGTAAAGTGCTCATAGGTTCAATGTCCATTCCCCACCCTGTCCCTAAAAAAAGCTAGATTCTAAACTTGAATTCCTCAACCAGCAGCATACTAATTTTTATAGTAAAATAAGAATAAAAAGCAAACTTTCTAAACTTTTTTTTATAAAAACAATGAATTCAGAAATCCTATGACAGTGGATGTAGGAAAATTCTTTAGTATTAGCAACTAAAATTTCCTCACTGAGTTTGAGCCTTTGAAATCCCTTCCTTGAGCCATGAACTGAGACAGGAAGAAGGAAGAAGGGAAGGGCTTTAGGAAGATTTATGTGGTCAGTACCTATACTAAACTGTCCCTTGAAATTTCATTCACAGTGAATTTTAAATTAGGTGAAATTGAAGTCCAAAAGCTCAAGTTTACAGATACTTTTGTCTTCTGTTTTTGGACGAAATTGGGAATAAGTCATGTAAAACTTATATGATAATCCTCACCCTGCAAACTTTACATAGCTTTACTGAAGTTCAAATGAATAAAACAAGGTGCATTGGAAACTACATATCGAAGGGTCTGTCATATTCTAAAACATCTTGCATACTTCAGTAGCAAGGCAACTATTTTTCAGTCACTTCTCTTAATAAAGTACATTGATCAAATAGTACCTTTACCTTATTTGTCCAGAAATAAAAAGCTACTGATTGCTTAGTGATTCCTGACCAGTATGAAGACAGTAGTATGAAAAGATGCTGAATTAAAGCTTTGTCCTCATAACTTTTGGTTGTGTATATAAAACACATCCTGCTTTTCAGGTCATTATAATATCACACCAGCAATTTCTGAATTCTCTAGTAACAGTCTCAAAATTAATTTCTGAAATTAGAACCTTGCAATATTTTATAGTTGAGAACAAGCACTGATCATGGGAAAGATTACACGTGACTTCATCTTCCTGAAAAATCAGTCAGTGGTCTCATTTTTCAAAACTTTTTGAAGCCAGAATGGATTTTTGGATTGTGTTACGTCGCCAAAATAAACATTTATATGTACAATAAACTAAACTAATTTAGAATACTTGTCACACAGAAACACAAAGGAGAGCAGACATTTGAGAGATAACATTACTTTTAAACCCACAATATAGCCAAAATGAAGGTTTATAGCAGTTTTAAATCTGTTCTTTCAATAAGTTTTAAGTTTTAATACTTGTGATTTAAAAGTCATATATATTTTAAACAATACTGATAAACATTCTAATTGGGGTGAGATGGAATCTTAGGGTAGTTTTGATTTGCATTTCTCTTATTACTAGAGATGTTGAACATTTTTCCATATGTTTGTTGATTGCTTGTAGATCTTCTTCTGTGAAGTGTCTATTCATTTCCTTAGCCCATTTGTTGATTGGGTTATTTGTATTCTTCGTGTAGAGTTTTTTGAGTTCTTTATAGATTCTGGAGATTAGCGCTCTATCTGAAGTATGATTGGCAAAGATATTCTCCCACTCTGTAGGCTCTTTCTTCGCATTGCTGATAGTTTCCTTTGCTGAGAGAAAGCTTTTTAGTTTGAATCTATCCCAGTGGTTGATTCTAGCTTTTATTTCTTGTGCTATGGGAGTCCTGTTAAGGAAGTCTGATCCTAGACCAACAAGGTGAAGATTTGGACCTACTTTTTCTTCTATGAGATGCAGGGTCTCTGGTCTGATTCCGAGGTCCTTAATCCATTTTGAGTTTAGTTTCGTGCATGGTGAGAGATATGGGTTTAGTTTCATTCTGTTGCATATGGATTTCCAATTCTCCCAGCACCATTTGTTGAAGAGGCTATCTTTTCTCCATTGCATATTTTTGGCCCCTTTGTCTAGTATGAGAAAATTGTATTTATTTGGGTTTGTGTCCGTGTCCTCTATTCTGTACCATTGATCTACCTTTCTATTTTGGTACCAATACCATGCCGTTTTTGTTACTATTGCTTTGTAGTAGAGTTGAAGATCTGGTATTGCAATACCCCCTGTTTCACTCTTCCTGCTAAGGATTGCTTTAGCTATTCTGGGTTTCTTATTCTTCCAGATGAATTTCATGATTGCTTGCTCTATTTCTGTAAGGTACGTCATTGGGATTTTAATTGGAATTGCATTGAATTTGTATAGCACTTTAGGTAGTATGGCCATTTTGACAATATTAATTCTTCCTATCCAAGAACATGGAAGATCTTTCCATCTTCTAAGGTGTTCTTTAATTTCTTTCTTTAGTGTTCTGTAGTTCTCATTGTAGAGGTCTTTCACCTCTTTTGTGAGATTGATTCCCAAGTATTTTATTTTTTTCGAGGCTATAGTGAATGGGGTAGTTTTCCTAATTTCTCTTTCCGAAGATTCATCACTTATGTATAAAAATGCGTTGGATTTATGGGCATTGATCTTGTAACCTGCTACTTTACTGAATTCACTTATGAGTTCTAAGAGTTTTCTGGTGGAATTTCCAGGTTCCTCTAAATATATAATCATGTCATCAGCGAACACTCTTACATTGCTGGTGGGGCTGCAAATTAGTGCAGCCACTCTGGAAAGCAGTGTGGAGATTCCTTAGAAAACTCGGAATGGACCCTCCATTTGACCCAGCTATCCCACTCCTTGGCCTATACCCAAAGGACTTAAAATCAGCATACTACAGAGACACAGCCACATCAATGTTCATAGCTGCTCAATTCACAATAGCCAGACTGTGGAACCAACCTAGATGCCCTTCAATTGATGAGTGGATAAAGAAACTGTGGTATATATATACAATGGAATATTACTCAGCCATAAAGAATGATAAAATTATGGCATTTGCAGGCAAATGGATGAAATTGGAGAATATCATGCTAAGTGAGATAAGCCAATCTCAAAAAGCCAAGGGACGAATGATATCGCTAATAAGTGGAGGATGACACATAATGGGGGGGAGGGAAGGGTTAGTGTTAGGGTTAGAGTTAGGGTTAGGGAAGGGGGCAAGTATGGAGGAAGGAAGGACTGTATAGAGGGTAAAGAGGGGTGGGAGGGGTGGGGGGAAGGGAAAAAATAACAGAATGAATCAAACAACATTACTCTATGTAAATTTATGATTACACAAATGGTATGCCTTTGTGCCATGTACAAACAGAGAAACAACATGTATCCCATTTGTTTACAATAAAAAAAAAAACAATACTGATAAACAAGTGGCCTACTGGTTAAAAGAAATTTGTTGAAAGCATATTGTAGCTATCCTTGGTAGTGAAACATTGTCATGCAACATCAAAAACTATAAAGTAGTTATCTCCATTACTCTGGTGACAATTATTGAAAGGGCACATGTGGCAATCCAGCATGCCCTTTACAGACATTGTATTAAGACATCTCTCTATATTGAGGTTATAGAATTTTTCCCTTTATTCATATTGTTCACTATAAGAATATGATGACCTTTGAAAACTAGTCAATTTTACCTAAGCTTATTTCATTATGAAAAAAATATTAGAAATTAGATCTTCAACATAATACCAAAATAACCAACTAATTGCACAGGAGCTATAGGAACAGTAGATCTATAGTCTACATTCTCAGGTATCACAGGTCTGAGCTTTTTAGTAAATATTTCCAGTGACATATTCTATTCTATACATTCTAGTCTTTTATAAGTTTTCTTACCACCTACTCTCTGAGATCTAAATTTAGGCCACATATTTCAGTTGTTCTACATTTCTATGCAGCTTTCTTTATTAGGCAGGCAAGTGGTGCTAGCTGCTACAACAACAATAAAAAAGGAAAAATCTCAATGATTAGTCACACACACACACACACAATATGTACTTTCTCAATCATGCTACAGAACAAGATGTGTTTAAGCTGGCAACTTTCATTTGGTCATTTAGAGAAAGATTTTTCTATCATAGCATTTTCCCTTATCTAGGTACTTCATCATCACTATATTTAATGATTGATTGGAAAAAGGGAGAAAATATAAGATTATTTGTATAATTTTACAGACAAGATTGAAAGTGTTCTAGATTACTTAGGCCCATATTCTATCGGTAGAAAAATGTCACACAGTAGAAAAAAATGTACAGTTGAAGTGAGCAGCATTTTTCTCTTAAGAATATTAAAATTAGAAATCATCACACATAATACAAGCACATCATCTTGTTTGATGGATATACATCATAAAATTCACCATGAGATCTTTGGCTTATTTTCACTGTTACATCTAAAGATTATTCAGTTTTATATATCCCTTCACCTTTGTTCTTATTAGTGGGAAGCACTAGGTCCTATTCTCTTCAAAAGTTAAGTAACAAATGGATTTTTTCTAGTGGAAAATTCTCTTGTGATACTATTAATAGGAAATTATACCAACAGGTTTACCTTATAAACTACTATTTCATCATTTATTAAAAAGAAAAGTAAACAAATCAAACTCAAATAGTGGGTAACATTTGTGGAAGTTTGATCAGGTTCCAAAGTTAAAAGAAGTAATGTTAAAATTGCTACAAGGCAATTTCAGAATAGTAAAGTATCCATCTGAATGTTTGGAGCAAAATAAATAAAAACAACAGCAACAAAAATCTTCCTTCCCAAACTGAGGTCAAATCCTTTTATTTCACTTAAAAATTATTTTTGCAGAAGATTTGGTTATTTTTATTACACATATTTAAGGTATAGTATATGATTTTTGATATGCTTATCTTGACATGAACATACATAGTGAAGTGATTACTATAGTCCATCCAATTAACATAACCATCACCGTATTCAGTTACTTCCCTTATCAGATCACTGTAGTTATATATAACTATATAACTATTTTGCATCCTGTTCTATTATTTCCTATGACTATATAGGCCTCTCTTTAACTGACAGCCATAACCCTCTTCCTGAAACTCATTCTGTTTGACTTCTGCAACATGGTGAATCCTCTTAGTTCTAACCTATAATTCCTCAAATTATTTCAATACATTTCAGCAAAAATGTATTTAGAGCCTAATATTTAAATACTTAAATATAGTCTTGTTCTTCCCCTAAGGAATTTACATTTAATTAAAATATAAATGCCAATTATAATAGCAAGTACTTTATTCAGTGCTTACTATCTTCCAGGAGCTCTTCTAAGTATTATCTTACATACCCATCTAAAGTGAATACTACTTATGTGTTCTATCAGAATAGTCATGTGAAGTATTGCCATTTCCATTTTATAACAGGTCAAAGTGAGGTAAAAAGAGAATAAGCAATATATTCGAGGGCCCAAATCTAGTAAAATCTATATTTGAAAAGTTGGAATGTATCAAGAAAATAAGTCCATACAAAGTGTTATTTGAACACCAAAAAAAGGAAATTTGTTTTGCTTAAGAAATACAGGGAAATTATTTAAATACAGGGAAGGCTTCCTAGAGTTAGTGGCTTTGGAGCTGGAGCCTGGATATTGCATTCTAATAGCCCCACTCCTATTTCTCTGAGTATTCCTTCCCAAAGTACTTCACCTGCACCTTTACTTTTGCTCACTACTTAAATGTTGTAACAAAAGTTTATTTATGACTCTTTTCTTTTTATCTCTCTCTTCTCATCCTTTACCATATGTATATAAGTGGTCTGAAGTCTTTGTACAATTTGGTACATCATTCATTCATTAACCATTTTCATTCTGAAACATTATGGAAGACCCCAAAGTGCTTTATAGACCCCAAAGTGGATTTATATCTATCAACATCTTCAATATTTGAAACTAAAACTGGGATAATTTAATATGAATTTATTGGCCAAGAAGTTGCTGCCCATGCAGAAATACAGAGAGTTAACTACAGCAACTTGGACTAAGAGTAGAAACGGAGTATGCAGATAGATTTGAAGTATTTTATCCTTTTCCTCAGAACATTTATAGCACTTTGGTTTTATGACTATTGCCACAAAATGCTTGACAGATTCTATAAAAATCTGGATTGCAAGTTACTTGAGTGCAAGCAAAACTTATATCTTATTTCTCTGCATTTCCCGTGCTAAGAGTGGTGCCTGGCACAGACTGTAGGTGATTGTGACGTATTCACAGATTGACTCTAACTTCCCACATCTTCCTGCTGGTCTTCATAGATCTATAACATGCGCATGACCCTACCATGATTCTGAGTCTCTTTCATTGTCCCCTCAGTGTTCTAGGCAAGTTTACAAGATACCTTTATAATAAATGAGCTTACACAGCCGTTCTATTAATCACATAGAATTGTCTGTTCCAAATTAACTGCCTGAGGAAAAATTAGATCCCCAAATAATTGTTATATGTAATTGGCTGATTGAACTCACTAAATAACTTTCAAGTGGTCAGTTGCTCCATAAACTAGCCCAAAAAGCCAACAGTTGGCTAATTTCATGTGTAGTGAACTGTCTATTATTTCACCACCTGCAGCTAATTATGCCTTAAGAATGGAACACTGTCCTTTGGAAGTTGAGCCTAAGTTGGTGTCCAATCCAAGCATCTAACAGACCCCTTTTATTAAGCAAGAAAAAAGAATCAGATTAGAAACAATTAAAAGGAATGAAGATTGTCACAAGTACAAGGGTCTTTTAATGACATTCATACGCAACCAAGTTAATTCACATATTTTCATGTGTGTTGGCTTAATGCCTCTGTTGCCAAAAAGCAGCAGCTGCTGGCCATCTCTCAGCAATTTGCCATGAACATTTCTCATTCATATAATCTGAAGAGTTATCCAGATGACTACATAGAATATAAGACTTCATAATATATAAGCAGTCTATTTACTAGGCTAGCTCTCATTAAATCACTATTCAAACCAACCAGCTGGGATCAAACATTATCATGTCAAAATAAATCTGTTCCTTAGCAGATGTTTGAGGAGCAAAGTAAAGAGAAAAGTAGGACTCAACCCTTTGACTTTATGTATTTGATAAAATATTCCTAGTGCAAACTGCAGCAGAAAAAAATCCCCTAAAATGCCAGTCAAATGATAAGCTAACTACTTAATCTTCCTAATGAAAATCTGTGTTAATTACATACTCCATAACTGAAATCTGTGACTTTTGCATATTATCTTATTGCCAACTTGAAGTTCAATGACAAAAGAAGGTCATTTGAGAATGATTTTTAGCAGTCATCTTTTAAAGGGTATGCCACATTTTCCTAATAGGAGAGGAAAAAAATACCACAATCTTGATGTTGTCTGAGTTCTTAGAATCTCTTTATAAATAAACAGTGCCAGTGTTAAAGTTACTTTTTGCTACTCATTTTAAAACAAATAAAAAACTAATAATTTAATTTATGCAGTGATCAGTGGAAAGAAAATCAACAGGTGACATAAGAAACCTTGTTGAGTTCTATCCCTGCCACCTACTTTGTTACTTCTGTCAAAGTATTTAATCTCTGTGAGCTACATCTGTATTTTATTCCATTTGACATATGAAATAGATGAATTCCTTTAATTGGATTCCTAATATTGAATTATTATTTCATTTGTATATTTATATGCCTAATGTTGAGTTCATAATCAAAACTCATGAAATATACAGAAAAACAAAAAATCCTGGAATTATCAGCAGAAATGACAAACTTGATGAATTTAAAAAAATATGAACACTGAAATTACCAGAAAAAAATACAAAATGAGTATTTCAAATGTTCAGAAAAACAAAATAGGCTATTAAAAGTATGAATAAGAAACATAAAAGTATGATATTTTGTCACCATACGAGGGTTTGGGGGTCATCTCTTCAGAGGCAAGAGACCTCTACTTGTAGCTTCCAGGCTCTTGACACACTGCAGAAAATAATTTAAGGACACCTTGGATATTGGCAAAGATGAGGATGTGCATTCTTAGTGCAAAATGCAGGCTATCTCAAGAATGATAAGCAGTGCTTTGGGGGTCTTGGGCTCTTCCTTTAAAGGAAACTTTGTGAGGAGAGGACATGGGAAGGTATGTAAGAATGGCATTAGCATGGTGATCACAAGAGGCTTTATGATGGTCTCACTGTTCTCAGGATCACTGTATCCATTGATCAATACATGTTTGGAATGAACCCTCTGTTATAGCTTTCTTAAAATATATCCCTGTTTCTTAATCTATTCTAAAAATACATGTGTTCATGCACTGCATAGGGCAATTTTCTTGAGTGAATTTCCAGTAATGTTAAGATTGTGAGTGAAGTTACAGTAACTTACTGATTTCTCAATAATTTGGGAATGACAGGCCTGGAAATAAAGCTGGCCTCATGAAAAAAGGTATGAGATATTTTAGCACAAGGCTTTCATATTGAAGTTAGTCTCATTTCTACTTATCTTTTATTTATTTTCTATTCTACCTCAATTTGACTGGGGGAATTTGACAAAGGGTAAACTAGGTCTTGAAAAATAAAAATTAGGGGAGGCAGAGCAAGATGGCAGCTGAGTAAGATCCTACAGAAAAGTCTTAGCACAGATAGGCCAAATTGAACAGCTATTCGTGCAGCAAACTACCAGCATAAGAACTGAGGTGATCAGAAGAGAAATATAGTGACTGCTTTTAGCATAACAAAACAAAAAGACCATTGAAGCAGAGTTGCCTGGGTCAACCCTCTCTCCCAACTGCAAGCAGCCCAGTCTCAAGAGAAGGACCTCCCACTTGGGAGAGGGAAAGGGAATTAAGTTGCAGACCCTAGACTCGAAACCCAGTACTAGACAGACACCAGCAAAACCCAGTGCTAGGTAAAAGCCAACAACCTCTACCACTGGCTTGTGGACTAAAGCTCTGTAACAGCTAGGCAGCAGAGACTACCTCCACCACAACTCCTCCAACCTCAAGTAGCAGAGTATGGAGCAGGACTCCACCTGCTGAGGAACAGGGTATGAAAGCTATTATAGGGTTTTGTCTCAGAGCACAGTGCCAGGCCTGATATGGTGAGACCCAGAATCCAGTAGAAATTGGCTATGATTTGGATATAAGGCATTCCCCCAAAAGTTAATGTGTTAGGCAATGCAGGAATATTCAAAGATGAAATGATTAGATTAAGAGAGTTATAACATAATTGGGGCATTAACCCATTTGCTGGATTAATCATTTGGATGGATTACTGGGAGGTAACTGTAGGCAGTTGGGCATGGTTGGAGGAAGTCGCTAGGGGCATGCCCCCATTGGGATTATATCCTAACCCTGACTCCTCTCTGCTTCCTGATTTCCATGACTTCAGCAGCTTTCCTCCACCATGACCTTCCATAATGATATTACTGCCTTGTAGCCAGTTGACCATGGACAAAACCTCATTTAAGTTGATATTGTCAACAACAGCAACAATGAAAAACTAACACAAAACTAATTTCCACATATACAGGTAAAAACCCACAGACAGCGCCTCTAGACCTGCTCTGACATTAGGTAGAGACCTGTGTGCCTGCAGAACAGACCCAAATTTTAGCTATATAAGTTCCATACTTGAATTGGGACTGGAACATACCTGCTGTACTTTCAAGACTATGTAGGCCTTTGCAGTTGTGAAACTTGGGTCCAACCCAGCGTGGCATCAGCCTTGGTGACCAAAAGACTGTCTCCACCATCCATTACACATCTATCATTGGATTAGTACTTTCAGAAGAAGATCTAGAACTGCCCCTGCAATAGGCAGAAATGTATGCTCCAGTGGGATAGGTTAATATTTTGGACTGTGTCACCCCTGGCTGCAGCACAGACCTTGATACATTCCTGAGTACAGGTCCTTGTAGCTGTGAGGCTCAGGTAAAAAATCAGGTTAGCTTTACATACTTATGATGGATGAGACTGAAAGAAGGTAGGACAAACTAGTTGGATTTTTTTTCAGATAGCTTATACTTAAGAGTAAAATATCTGTCTACGTTATGAATCTTGTATGTACCCATTACTGATGGTTGGGTTAAAATGTAATATTTACCCAAGGTCCTATACTAAACAGATATAGGTTGACTGCTGAAATTCATTTCTGAAAACTGTTCCTCAGAGATTTATTTCCTGGCTTTACTGCCTTTTCAGGAATGTGATATTCAGGGCTTTTCCATATGCACGAGTGAGTCTTCTTTGACCCTAAGACCACCACTGAAGTTATTTAGGTTCTTTGGACAAACATGATAAACTTCTTCAGATACTTTTTTTTTTCCTTTGGCAGGAAGGTGTCTTGCTGCAGGTACTAATGAAGAAATGGTCAACCACAGAGTCTTCAAGAAATAAGAAATACTGTACCATCTGAAAGTAGTTCTTGTTGGTGCCTTCATTTAAGAAGCACATTTTAATATAAAAGGGAAATGTTTTCTGATAAAAACAAATACTTCATTTAGTACAGGTTCTTGATAAAATAATTACAAAATTAGTGTTGTTTGTAAAATAACAAAATAAGCTAGAGAGATACATGTATCATGTTATAAATTAGGTTTGTGAGTAGACCGATTTAAAGTTCTATTTTAAATACAAAATTTATAAAAATAAATACTTTTGTATCCAAAAAAAAATCAGGTTAGCATCAGCCCAGGTGGACAAGGGTCTACTTTAACCAATACTACCCTAATTTTGACTAGCATATCATGGCCTAAGACCACGTTTGCTGGGGGTAGGACAGGGTTGTAATCACAAAACTTTGCCTTGGAGCTTAGTACTCAATTGGTGAAACTAAACATTGCACAGATCCTACCAGCCCCCATCCCTGGGTGGGGGGATAAAACTACAAATCTGACACAGTATTTATATACAGAATATACAAGGAAATCCAATTCTCAGTCCAAAAATATAAACAAATATCCTGATTCAGCTGTATTCAGGACCAATACAGCTAAACAAATAATATTCAAAAGAAGACATACATTCACAATAGCCAGATTGTGGAATCAACCTAGATGCCCTTCAACTGATGAATAGATAAAGAAACTGTGGTGTGGGGCACCTGGCTCTCCTTGCAATGCTTGACAGAGTTCCACTGAAGGATGATTGCAGAGACTCATCCTAAAAGGATTGCATGCCAGATGTATGCCTCCCTAGCTTGGATGTTATTCTGTGGAGTTTTCCTAATAATATATTACTCACTTCAGTCTGGGGATCTTGCTAGAGGTGATGGGAATAATTCTACAAATTTCCAGAAAAACATCATGGAGACAAAACACATGTTGAAACCCTGTGATGATTAACCTCACAACAGCAGAATGTTTTTATTATGTTAAAAACCAAACGCTGCATTTACTGGCACAGCCAGAACCTGTTGGGGCACAGAAACTTATAGATAACAATGTTTCCCCAAGTTCTAATAACAAAGCATCTCCCACAGTAGCTATTAGATATGGACTAGCTTATTTTATCTATGGCAAGCCCTGGTACCCCCCTAAAGGCAAGCCCTTAGAGAAGGTAGATATAGATCTCCCCCTGTCTCCTACAGGGTGGTTTAATTCAGATGATGGTTGTGTTTATGTGTGGTGGTAAGGTAAAAGGATAAGGTTTCACAACATTCCTTCCTTCCTACAAAGAATAGGTCACCCCTATAATAAACGTTGGTACACAATGCCCTGTTCTGGGAAAAAGAGCTACATAAGACAATGTAATTTATTCAGTAAAAAACTTGACCACGAGAACCACTGTGACCACTGCCCTACTATAGCCCTTAACTCAGCAATTTAGGTATTAACCAGATGGACCTAGTAGAAATGGTCACATGAGATTATTTGTCTATTGCTTTACCGCAAAAATAGTAAGAATAGTCTTAGGTCATATAGAGTTTAGATATTAAGGAAATAAACATTGTATTAGCTCATTGACATAGTTAGATATTCTTAAAATAATTGTGATTAAGTAAGGATAATCTGTAAGGTTACTGTTTTCTCATAATCTTTCGGTAAAAACAATTTCTGCCTATGCTTTGGAAACTTCTTTGATTTTATTAATCATAAGCCTGTCATCATAGCCTGAAGAAAAATGTATATAAACCCAGCCTTCCCCAGAATAAAGTGGGATTGATTGCACCAGAACTAGAGTCTGTGTCTTTCATTCTCCATCCATCGCCGACGCTGTCTCCTGCTCCCTGTTTACCAGTGTGGAACCCATGGACTCCTGCTAGGGCTGGACCCCGGCACTGTGGTATAAATATGCAATGGAATATTGTTCAGCCATAAAGAGTAATAAAATTATGGCATTTGCAGGCAAATGGATGAATTTGGAGAATATCATGCTAAGTGCGATAAGCCAATCTCAAAAAGCCAAAGGATGGATGATCTTGTTGATAAGCAGATGATGACACATAATGAGGGGTGGGAGGGAGGCAAGAATGGAGGAAGGAGGAAAAAGAGGGGTGGGAAGGAAAAAATAACAGAATGAATCAAACACAATTACCCTATGTAAATGTAAGATTACACAAATGGTATGCCTCTACTTCATATACAGAGAAACAAAATGAATCCCATTTGTTTACAATAAAAATAAAATTAAAAAAAGAAGACATACAAATGTCCAACAAGTATATGAAGAATGTTCAACCTCACTAATTATCAGGGACAAGCAAATCAAAATCATGACAACATATCATCTCACTGCAGTAACAATGGTCAGTATTGAAAAGATGAAAGATTACAAGTGCTGGCAACTATGTGAAAAAAGGGAATAATATTGGTGGGAATGTAAATTAGGACAACCATTATGGAAAATATTATGGAAGTTCCTCCAAACACTAAAAGTGAAATTAAGCTGAAAAATAATTAAATCCTTTTATTTGCAGCATCATGGATAGAACTGGATATCATATTTTAAGTGAAATAAGGAAGGCACAAAAGGAGAATCACCACATATCTCACTAATATAATTTGAAAAGTTGATATCAGACAAGTTGAAAATTGTGAAAACTTTCATAATACTTCCTTATTGCTTCGTGAAATGCACACTATACTATTTTTACCTATATTCACCCTACTGTGCAATAGCCCACCAGATGTTTTTGCTCCTAACCAATTATAACTTAGTACACATTGATCAAACTTTCCCCATTTCCCTTTCCCCCATACTGTCCCTGGTCTCTGGTAGCTACTGTTCTACCTGAAGAAAGAAATGTCTTCATTTTTGCATAATACTTTGTATGACAAAGTTGGTCTCAATTTTGAAATAACTCCCAAATGGTGTCCTTCTCCCTCATAATATTCTTTCCTCCATGAAACTATATATATGAATAAATTTGATCCAAGTTTAAATGCCATTTAAAATTAACTTTACTGTTTGTTTTTCCATCAGAATTGTACATGTGTACTTTTTAAAATGTGATGGAAAATTAGTAGCTCCAATTTTACAGAGCCCCAATTTATAAGCAATGTTGAGTTTTCTCCTCTTTTATGCTCGTGCTTTCATAGCAAATGAAACCCTAACATTTGCTTTAGAAATGAGACTATCAGAAATTTAAATGACAAACTTTATCCCTGAACAATAAAGAGCTAGAGAGAAACAATACTGAGGAACATCACCTGAAAACAAACCAAACATTCTACATTGGCTTATTTTTGATATTTCCTCTGCTTACTGGTATAATAAAAGTACTAAGGAATACTATAAAGTAGGCATATCTAATTTTTCTCATCCAGTATTCCCTGAGAAGCAATCAACCATAATTTCTTAAATACTTTGTCTCCTGGGTACTCTACTAGGTGCTGGAAATACAATGGTATAAAAGGAGACAGGTTACCTGGAGATGAGCATGGAATGTTCAGGGGAATGTATATTAAGTCTCATAAAGGCAACATGTAGACTCAACCACTCAGAAAGTAGTGTTCTGCACAACCACTGCTCCCTGCAAATATGTCTGTCGGTGATCACCAATTGCTCTAATAGTAAAAGATAGTCTGAACCTTAATGAGTTTTTCCAGCAAGGTTGGAGGGAATTGCAAATATAAGTGACATTGTTTAAATAGATTCTACAGGAACAAAAGATATTGCTGTGAGAAGGGATAGATTTCATCCACCTTGAATCTGCTAACGTACGTTCCAGGAAAGATCAGTTCCTCCATAAATGTTTCCTTGATCAACAAGTTTGGAAAATTTTGAAGTCTTATTTCTTGGAAATTTATAATGTACATTAGCATTTTCACAGAAACTCTCTAAGACAGCAAATTAATAGTGATTTAAAATTGATTTCTAAACATATGTGTCTGCATAGCCTTCCTTCTGTGTTATTTTAGTAAACATAATTGAATGGAGCCTATCTTCATTAGAATACAACACAATGAAGAAAATAAGGAATGAACAACATAGGTGTGATGCAACAGTTTATAATTAATTTAATGTATAATGGAGTGTATAATGGAGTATATTTTACAGAGCCAAGTCAGGTTTTAAACTCAAGCTCTCTCAGCAAGAGCATTTTCAACATACCTTAATGGGTAACAGTGGAGGAATTAGAATGCAGGGTTATAAGTAACCAGTAGAACCACAAATAAATTGTTCTTATTTTCTGTAGAGAATGATGGCATTGCAGGTGTTAACATGATTATCTTTATTAATATTTTTCATCTTGTATAGTCTCTAAATATGCCTAAATTTTATCAACATGGAATTGAAAAGTGAAAAGCTCAACAACAGTTTTTATATTTTGAAAAATCACACCTTGTATAATATTTCTGATAGTCTAGATTAGGTATTAGGCAATGAATACATTCCAATATTATTATTGTATTATTATTAAAAACTTTTTAAAAAGTATTTCCATATAATAATGGTATCAATTAGGTATGTGCCTTGGAAACTTATTTTAAGAGAATGAATTGACTAGCTTACTTTCATTGTTTCATAATAAGGTTTCATTTTCATTAAAATTAAATAAAATGTTCTCACATAAAAGTACCCACATCTTAAACATGTAGCTCAAATAGTTTTCAAAAAATCCCTTAAATCCATTCAATAAATACCCATATCAAGAAATAAACCATTGCCAGCATCCCAGAAGAAATTTTGGGATCATTTCCAGATTATGGGTTCTCCCAAAATAACCGTTTACATGATTATTTATAATTTTTACTTGTTACTATTTCTACATATTTATAGAACATAGTATGATATTACGATAGATGTAAATAGGTGTAATCACTAAGATAAGGTAAATAGCACTTTCACCTCCTTAAACCTTTATTGTTTTTATTTATTAGAAATATTTGGACCCTTTTTTCCCTCTAGATATTTTTTAAACTGGCATAAACTTTTGTAGACTAGAATTACTATGCTATAGAACATCAGAATTAATTTCTTCTATCTAACTCTTTTAGTACTCGTTATTTAACCTCTATTTGTCCCCCGTCACTTCTTCCCTTAAATGTGATCGTGACCACCCTCATGATTTCTAACACCATAGAGGACTTTCACCCGTATTCACATTGAAATAAGTGGAATAATATAGTATTTATTATGTTGTGTATGGCATTTAACATTGTATCTGTGAGATTCAAATATGATGTTGTATCATTGAAGATAGTTCACTCCTATTGTATAGTATTACAATATATAGCATTTTGTTGTGTGACCGTACCACAGTTTGTCAGTTTTACTGCTGATAAGATGTTATGAAGTGATATCCCATGAAAATATTTTACATTCATGTTGAGTCTATGTATAGATACATAAACAAACAGGTAGATTCAAAGCCAAGAGGTATCCAAATATTTGACTTTTCTCATTATAACTCAGTGCTTCTTTTGTTAAAATCAAGTAGGCATATATGAGTCTGGTATGTTTCTGAATTCTCTATTTTCTTCTATTTGTCAATGTATACATCCTTTCGCCAATATCACATGATATTACTATAGTTAAATAATTGGTCTTATATCTACAATAGTACATCCTTCAATATGGTTTTTAAACTTCCTAATTATCTTGTTTATTAGACCCTTGGAATTTCTAAAATAATATTAAGACCAACTTGAACAATATATTATCAGAAAATACGTATAATCCCACTGCTTGGATTATACATAATCCTGTTTGGCAGTAGGATTATATAATTAAGAGTGTTGAAATAAATAAAATGGCAATCAAGAATTTTATATTCAGAGTTGAGCATGGCAATGCTTGCCTTTAATGCCGGCAACACAGGAGGTTGAAACACGAGGATTGCAAGTTCAAGGCCAGCCTTAGTTCTTTAGCAAGGCCCTAAGCAACTTAGTGAGACCCTGTCTCAAAACCAAAAAATTAGAAAGGGTTGGGGATGTAGCTCAGTGATAAAGTACCCCTGGGTTCAATCTCTAGCACCCCCCAAAAATTATGTCCAGGATAAAAAACACATTAAGAAGTGAAGAAAAAGTGAGATATTTCCAGAGCTCTCCTATAAGAAATACTATAGGAACCCTGCAGATTGAAAGTAATTTATTAATAAGTTACTAGACAGTAACTCAAATCCATATGAAGAAAAGTGTGACATCAACAAAGATAAATACATATAAAATTAGTTTTATTTCTTATATTTTTGCTTATAACTCGTTTGTTTTCCAATATGATTTAAATAAAAAATGCATAAAATAATGATTATAAAATACATTCAATGACTCAATGTTTAAAGATATAATTTGTAACAATAATAACATATAGGGGGAGAACAAAGTGCAATAAAAGCACATTTGTATACTGCTGAAGTTGGTGCTAATAAATTTAAGATGCTATAGATTTAAGGATGACACTTGTAGCTACCAGGTAATCACTAAGAAAAGAGCAAATAATACAGAGACGGAATTGAAAAGTGATTTCCAATGATGATATACTCTACAAAAACATTAAAAAAGTAAAATAAAACATGGTAAAGGAGGAGTTGAAAAATATAAGCAGTATAACGCAAAAGAAAAAGAAAAATGGCAAAAGAAAGTGCTTCAATACTAGTGATCGCCTTAAAATATAAAAGTTAAGCCCTCCAAAATATAAAAGTTAGGCCCTCCAATTAAAACTCAGAAATATCCATCTTTTGCTGTGTACAAATGACTCATTTAAGTTCCAAAGGTTTAAAAGTGAAAAAATGGGAAAAACTGATATGTCATTCAAATAGTAACCAGAAAAGTGCCAGGGTAGTTGTACAAATATTGAACAAAATGAAACTTTAGTAAAAAATTGTGAAAAGAGGAAAATGACATTATATAGTGATCAATCCTTCAAAAACATAACAGTTATACACATGTACGTACCTTACAACAAGAAAACAATACATGAAGCAAAAATTTACAGACTTGAGGGGAAAGTTCTACCATAATAGATTAAGACTTTGAGAACCTACTATCAATAATAGAACAAGACAGAAGATTGATAAGGAATTAGAGGACTCAAACAACACTATCAAACAACTAGACCAAGAGATATATACAGAACTCTCCACCTAAGAAATAAGAATCCACATAATTCTTATTTTAAGTGTAATGTTGTACATAATGGACCATAAGTCACACCATAAAACCAGTCTTGGTACATTTAAATATTAAAATGGTGCAAAACATATCATCAAACCTCAAAGAATGAAATTAAAAATTACTAACAGAAAACTGGACAATTCAGCAATATATGAAAAATTTGAAAACACATTGTTCATCAACCAACAAGTCAAAGAAAAAAAAGCAGGGAAAATGCTTTGCAAGAATGAAAATTAAAATACAACACATGAAAACTTATAAATTCAGCAAAAGCACTGTTCAGAGAGAAATTTATAGACAAATACCTATATTAAAATAGAATAAATGTTTCAAATCAATGTCCAAATATTATACCCTAAAGAAATAGAAAAAGAATGTAAAAATGAATCTAAAGGTAGCCAAAGGAAATAATAAATATTAAAGAAGAGATAAATGAAACAGAGTATTAAAAAACAGAGAGAATCAGTAAAACTATATCTATAGCCAGTAAACCATATGATTATAGATACAAGACTTCACCAAAACAGTAGCAAAGAAAATCCAGCTGCATATAAATTTATTATATAACATATCCAAGAGGGACTCATCCCATGAATGCTAGAATGTTTCAATTTATGGAGATCAATAAACATAATACACTGTAATAATTGAAGGAAAATAAAACACATGTTCATCTCAATTGATGCAGGAAAAGCAATTGACAATATGTAGCAACTTCCATGATAAAAAAGTTTCAACAACTATAAATAAAAGGAACATTCTTACCATGAAAAGAACCATTCATGAAAACCCCACAGCTAATATTATACTGTGAAATACTGTATTTTTTTTTGTTGGAGTATTCATATTTGAACTAGCAGATTAGTCATTTTCAGAAAGACGTTTTTTAGTTGTAGATGGACACAATAACTTTATTTTTATGTGGTGCTGAGGATCAAACCCGATGCCTCACATGTGCCAGGCAAGTGCTCTACCACTGAGCCACAGCCCCAGTCCAAAGAAGGACTTTTAAAGATATTTAATTACCTCTTCGACTTCTTAGTGAGGAAAAATTTAGTGATTCTTTGAACCTCTGCTTAAGGCTGAATATAATGGTAAGAAGATGATCTATTTCTCAATGTTACTCTGTTTCTATTTAGGAAGAATATTCTGAGCCTAGAACTAGAAATTCGGAAGCCTACCAAATAAGTGATACAAATTTCTCTTGAGAAGAAGCATTTTATTTTTTGTAAAAACTGTTTTTAAAGAGAGTATGTGAAAAAAATTATTTCGCAATTTTGTACAAAAGGAATGATGCCAATCTTTCAACCACAAATTCCCAAAGTGGGGAGCACATTCCTGTTACTCTGAGGTAAAGTATCTTGTCTCCTGTGATCTTACAGTAAAATTTCCATAAAACTCTAAAAAGACAATTCAAACAATTCCAATGATTAAGCTGTGAACTGCTCTTGCTTGTTACATTGTATGATGTGACAAGATTTTATAAAGCTTAATGGGATGTAAACACTTATGTCACCCATTTGCAGAAAAGAGACAACTCCATTTAAGTTACATCTATTTTGTAACAACAAATTGTAATTGAAATGGAGCAAACACAATTATCTTTGTACAGTCAGCCAGTGAAATGTTTCTTTCATAAAGAGAACATGAAAAAAAGATACTACAAAGGGCAAAGAAAAGATAAGAAGTAGGCTCCGCTTCCTGAAAGAAAGACATGGTAAAAGAACAAATAAAAAATCAGGCAAATTGCCTTCCTTCAATCAGGTCATTATCTAGTATGAGAGATAGAGGAAAAATGTTTCTACAATAGAAAAATGTATCAAATGCTAGAAAAACAGAGGATAATAATTAGGTATCTAAAATGACTAAGACTTTCAGGGAGTACAGCCCGGTGGGCTAGCATGTGTGAGGCCCTCTTTTCAATTCCCATCACTCAAAACTCAATACATAAATAAAAATGAAAAAATAAAATAAATGAGTAAGAATTCATTACAGATAATGAATAGACTCAAACTGAGATACTTTCTCCATTGGAATGTCTAACATTTATGTTCTGATCTCTTTGTCTACTGTATTTCTTCAACAGTCGTGAATTTTAATATATGGTATCACCAATAAGCCAATTGCTCTGATACAAACACTTCATAGTGATCCTCAATTCTTAGTACTCACCTCATATCAAATCCATCAGCAAATCTTGTAAGAACAAGTTTTACAATATAGCTAGTGTCTGATCACTTTTCTCTATCCCTACTGCTGTACCTTTGGCTCAATTTGACATCTTTTATTCATTCTTACTGAAACTATTTTGAACAAGATCATAATTTTTTTTTTTGCTTTTTTTTTATTGTAAACAAATGGGATACATGTTGTTTCTCTGTTTGTACATGGCACAAAGGCATACCATTTGTGTAATCATAAATTTACATAGAGCAATGTTGTTTGATTCATTCTGTTATTTTTTCCCTTCCCCCCACCCCTCCCACCCCTCTTTACCCTCTATACAGTAGTTCCTTATTCCATACTTGCCCCCCTCCCTAAACCTAACTCTAACCCTTCCCTCCCCCCCAATATGTGTAATCCTCCACTTATCAGCGATATCATTCGTCCTTTGGCTTTTTGAGATCGGCCTATCTCACTTAGCATAATATTCTCCAATTTCATCCATTTGCCTGCAAATGTCATAATTTTATCATTCTTTATGGCTGAGTAATATTCCATTGTATATATATACCACAGTTTCTTTATCCACTCATCGATTGAAGGGCATCTAGGTTGGTTCCACAGTCTGGCTATTGTGAATTGAGCAGCTATGAACATTGATGTGGCTGTATTTCTGTAGTATGCAGATTTTAAGTCCTTTGGGTATAGGCCAAGGAGTGGGATAGCTGGGTCAAATGGTGGTTCCATTCCAAGTTTTCTAAGGAATCTCCACACTGCTTTCCAGAGTGGCTGCACTAATTTGCAGCCCCACCAGCAGTGTATGAGTGTACCTTTCTCCCCACATCCTCGCCAACACCTGTTGTTGCTCGTATTCTTGATAATCGCCATTCTAATTGGGGTGAGATGGAATCTTAGGGTGGTTTTGATTTGCATTTCTCTTATTACTAGAGATGTTGAACATTTTTCCATATGTTTGTTGATTGCTTGTAGATCTTCTTCTGTGAAGTGTCTATTCATTTCCTTAGCCCATTTGTTGACTGGACTATTTGAATTCTTGGAGTAGAGTTTTTTGAGTTCTTTATAGATTCTGGAGATTAGCACTCTATCTGAAGTATGATTGGCAAAGATATTCTCCCACTCTGTAGGCTCTTTCTTCACATTGCTGATAGTTTCCTTTGCTGAGAGAAAGCTTTTTAGTTTGAATCTATCCCAGTGGTTGATTCTAGCTTTTATTTCTTGTGCTATGGGAGTCCTGTTAAGGAAGTCTGATCCTAGACCAACAAGGTGAAGATTTGGACCTACTTTTTCTTCTATGAGATGCAGGGTCTCTGGTCTGATTCCGAGGTCCTTAATCCATTTTGAGTTTAGTTTCGTGCATGGTGAGAGATATGGGTTTAGTTTCATTCTGTTGCATATGGATTTCCAATTCTCCCAGCACCATTTGTTGAAGAGGCTATCTTTTCTCCATTGCATATTTTTGGCCCCTTTGTCTAGTATGAGAAAATTGTATTTATTTGGGTTTGTGTCCGTGTCCTCTATTCTGTACCATTGATCTACCTTTCTATTTTGGTACCAATACCATGCCGTTTTTGTTACTATTGCTTTGTAGTAGAGTTGAAGATCTGGTATTGCAATACCCCCTGTTTCACTCTTCCTGCTAAGGATTGCTTTAGCTATTCTGGGTTTCTTATTCTTCCAGATGAATTTCATAATTGCTTGCACTATTTCTGTAAGGTACACAATTGGGATTTTAATTGGAATTGCATTGAATTTGTATAGCACTTTAGGTAGTATGGCCATTTTGACAATATTAATTCTTCCTATCCAAGAACATGGAAGATCTTTCCATCTTCTAAGGTGTTCTTTAATTTCTTTCTTTAGTGTTGTATAGTTCTCATTGTAGAGGTCTTTCACCTCTTTTGTGAGATTGATTCCCAAGTATTTTATTTTTTTCGAGGCTATTGTGAATGGGGTAGTTTTCCTAATTTCTCTTTCTGAAGATTCATCACTTATGTATAAAAATGCGTTGGATTTATGGGCATTGATCTTGTAACCTGCTACTTTACTGAAATCACTTATGAGTTCTAAGAGTTTTCTGGTGGAATTTCCTGGTTCCTCTAAATATATAATCATGTCATCAGCGAACAGGAATAGTTTGAGTTCTTCTTTTCCAATTCGTATCCCTTTAATTTCTTTGGTTTGTCTAATTGCTCTGGCCAGAGTCTCAAGAACGATGTTGAATAGAAGTGGTGAAAGAGGGCATCCCTGCCTTGTTCCAGTTTTTAGGGGGAATGCTTTCAGTTTTTCACCATTTAGAATGATATTAGCCATGGGCTTAGCATAAATGGCCTTTACAATGTTAAGGAATGTTCCCACTATCCCTATTTTTTCTAGTGTTTTGAGCATGAAGGGGTGCTGTATTTTATCAAATGCTTTTTCTGCATCTATTGAAATAATCATGTGATTCTTGACTTTAAGTCTATTAATATGGTGAATTACGTTTATTGATTTCCTGATGTTGAACCAACCTTGCATCCCTGGGATGAAACCCACTTGATCATGGTGTACTATCTTTTTAATATGTTTTTGAATGCGATTTGCTAAAATTTTGTTGAGAATTTTTGCGTCGATGTTCATTAAGGATATTGGTCTGTAATTTTGTTTCCTTGATGAGTCTCTGTCTGGTTTAGGTATCAGTGTGATATTGGCTTCATAGAATGAGTTTGGGAGGGTTCCCTCCTCTTCTATTTTATGGAATACTTTGAGAAGTATTGGAATGAGCTCTTCCTTAAAGGTTTTGTAGAACTCGGCTGAGAATCCATCTGGTCCCGGACTTTTCTTTGTTGGTAAGCTTTTGATGACTTCTTCTATTTCAGTACTTGAAATTGGTCTATTTAAATTGTTTATGTCCTCCTCATTCAGTTTAGGCAATTCATATGTCTCTAGAAACCTGTTGATGTCTTCGAAATTTTCTATTTTGTTGGAGTATAGATTTTCAAAATAGCTTCTAATTATGTTTTGTATTTCCATCCTGTCTGTTGTGATATTTCCTTGTTCATTCCGAATTTTAGTGATTTGGGTTTTCTCTCGTCTTCTCTTTGTTAGTGTGGCTAAAGGTTTATCAATTTTGTTTATTTTTTCGAAGAACCAACTATTTATTTTGTCAATTTTTTGTATTGTTTCTTTTGTTTCAATTTCATTGATTTCAGCTCTGAGTTTAACTATTTCCTGTCTTCTACTACTTTTGGTGCTGTTCTGTTCTTCTTTTTCTAGGGCTTTGAGCTGTAGTGTTAGGTTGTTTATTTGTTGAGTTTTACTTCTTTTATTAAATGCGCTCCATGAAATAAATTTCCCTCTAAGTACTGCTTTCATAGTGTCCCAGAGATTTTGATATGATGTTTCTTTGTTCTCATTTACCTCTAAGAATTTTTTAATTTCCTTCCTAATATCTTCTGTTATCCATTCATCATATAATAGCATATTGTTTAATCTCCAGATGTTGGAATAGTTTCTGTGTTTTACTCTTTCATTTATTTCTAACTTCAATCCATTATGATCTGATAGAATACTTGCTAGTGTCTCTATCTTCTTGTATTTGCTAACATTAGCTTTGTGGCATAATATATGATCTATTTTAGAGAAGGATCCATGTGCTGCTGAGAAGAAAGTGTATTCACTCTTGGTTGGATGGTATATTCTATAAATGTCCGTTAAGTCTAAATTATTGATTGTGTTGTTGAGATCTATGGTTTCTTTGTTCAATTTTTGTCTGGAAGATCTGTCCAGTGGTGAGAGCGGCGTGTTAAAATCACCTAGTATTATTGTGTTGTGGTCTATTTGGTTTCTGAAATTGAGAAGGATTTGTTTGACATACATAGATGAGCCACTGTTTGGGGCATAGATGTTTATGATTGTTATATCTTGCTGATTTATGCTTCCCTTAAGCAGTATGAAATGACCTTCTTTATCCCTTCTGACTAACATTGGCTTGAAGTCCACATTATCGGAAATGAGGATGGATACTCCAGCTTTTTTGCTGAGTCCATGTGCATGGTATGTTTTTCCCCATCCTTTCACCTTTAATCTATGGGTATCTTTTTCTATGAGGTGAGTCTCTTGCAGGCAACATATTGTTGGATCTTTCTTTTTAATCCAGTCTGCCAGTCTATGTCTTTTGATTGATGAATTCATGCCATTAACATTCAGGGTTATTATAGAGAAATGATTTGGTTTCCTGGTCATTTGGTTCATTTTTAAAATTTTGTTTATTTATTTGTTTGACACAACTTGTTTCCTCCTTTATTTGACACTTCCTTTAGGATAATTCCTCCCTTTGCTGATTTGCTTCTTTGTTTTTCATCTCTTCCTCATGGAATATTTTGTTGAGAATGTTCTGTAATGCTGGCTTTCTTTTTGTAAATTCTTTTAGCTTTTGTTTATCATGGAAGGATTTTATTTCATCGTCAAATTTGAAGGTAAGTTTTGCTGGGTGTAAGATTCTTGGTTGGCATCCATTTTCTTTCAGGGCTTGAAAAATGTTGTTCCAGGACCTTCTAGCTTTTAGGGTCTGGATTGAAAAATCTGCTGATATGCGTATTGGTTTCCCCCTGAATGTAATTTGGTTCTTTTCTCTCACAGCCTTTAAAATTCTGTCTTTATTTTGTATGTTAGGTATTTTCATTATAATGTGCCTTGGTGTGGGTCTGTTGTAATTTTGTGTATTTGGAGTCCTGTAAGCCTCTTGAACTTGATTTTCCATTTCATTCTTCAGATTTGGGAAATTTTCTGATATTATTTCATTGAATAGGTTGTTCATTCCTTTGGCTTGTTTCTCTAGACCTTCCTCAATCCCAATAATTCTTAAATTTGGCCTTTTCATGATATCCCATAGTTCTTGTAGATTCTGTTCATGATTTCTTACCATCTTCTCTGTTTGTTCAACTTTGTTTTCAAGGTTAAATATTTTGTCTTCAATGTCTGAGGTTCTGTCTTCCAGGTGTTCTATCCTATTGGATATGCTTTCTATGGAGTTCTTAATTTGGTTTATTGTTTCCTTCATGTCAAGGATTTCTGTTTGGTTTTTTTTCAATATCTCTAACTCTTTATTGAAATGATCTTTTGCTTCCTGTATTTGCTCTTTTAACTGTCGATTGGTGCGATCATTCAATGCTTGCATTTGCTCTTTCATCTCATCGTTTGCTTCTCTGATCATTTTAATTATGGACATTCTGAACTCCTTTTCTGTCATTTCTTCTGCCATGCTGTCATTGGGTTTTATTGATGTAACATCTAGATTTGTTTGCAGCATTTTCTTTCCTTGTTTTCTCATATTGTTCAGATATCAGTGGACCACTGAGATATTGCAGATTTCCTCTGTTGATTTACAATGTCCCTGAAGATTTCTATATATATCCCCTCTTAGCCTTCAGTAGGCTGAAGTCTTGGAGGAAGTTGATAATGCGGTGCTCCACAAGGAAGCTGCCTCTCTAGGAGTGGTGGCCTTCAGGTGGGGTATATTCCCTGCTAGTGGGCAGAGGTGCCTCCACTTGTTGACCAATGGTCATCCAAAGGGGACCTAGGCTGTGGGCTGAGGCAAGGCCTGTTTGGGTCTGTGTCTCTGGTTTTACCATCCTTGTGGGGAAACCTCACCAGGCAGGGAAGACTCACCCAGTGGGGAGGTCTCGCTGGTCAGTTTCCTCCTAGAGGTTCCCCTCAATTTATAGCTACTGCCTGGGCTGGGCTGCCTTCCTCTGCAAAGTTCCCAGGGGCCCGGCCCTACCTCCTGGGCCTGGGAGCCTCACCCTTCGCAGATGAATCTCCTTAGGCTGCCCTTCCTCAGAGAATCTGCCCGCAGGCCTGGAACCTTTGCTCCGCCCTAAGCCTATCTCTGTGCGGCTCTTCCACCCAGAAGCCTCCTAGATCCTGGGACCCTGTTCTGCACCTAATCGCCTGGCTGCGTGGCCCCTCCTCTGAGCAGCCACCTGTGGCCCCGAACAATCGCTCTGAATCCCAGAGACCCGCCACAGGCCTCTTCCTCCAGACAGCCGCCCAGTATGCCGGTGCGGTCACTAGGAGTCCAAGAAACTCACTTCGTGCCTCCTCCTCCCACCAACCACCCGTAGCCCGGGGCAATCAATCACTCTGAGTTGAAGTGACCCTCCCCGTTCCTCCTCCTTCTCCAGATAACCCCCCGGGTGTTCAGGAGCAGTCCCTCTGAGTGGCTCTGAATCCACGTGACCCGCTGCACGGGTCCTCTGGGCACCGCCCGGAGCTCAGGTGTGGCCTCTCAAGACCAAGCGTCCCACCACGCTTCTCCTCCAGGCAGCCCCCCTGTGTTCAGGAGCTGTCACTTTAAGACCAAACAACTCACCACTCGCCTTCTCCTCTGAGCAGCCGCCTGGAGCGCTAATGCAGTCACTGCGAGTCCAAAGGACCCGCCGCGCTCCTTCTCCTCCTTCTCCTACTCCTCCGGGCAGGCCCCGGGGTTCAGAAGTGGTCAGAGTCCAAACAGCTCGCCACGCAGCCCCTTCTCTGGCAACCGCCTGTAGCTCCCGTGTAGTCACCCGAATCCAAGCGGCCGCTCCTCTTCCTCCTCGTCCTCAGGGCAGGCCCCGGGGTTCAGAAGCGTCGTTCTGATTCCAAACAGCTCGCCGCCCGGCTTCTCCTCTGGCAACCGCCTGTAGCTCTGGTGCAGTCTCTCCGAATCCAAGTGGCCACGCTCCTCTCCTCCTCCTCAGGGCAGGCCCCGGTGTCCTGAGTCCACACAGTTCTCCCCGCCACTCTTCCCCTGGGCAGCCGCCGGAGCCGCCGGAGCCCCAGTGGCTGCTCCGAGTCCCAGCGCTGTGCCGAGCGGCCTTCTTTACGGTGCTCCCAGCTGTCCGCGTTCACTGCTCCAGCGGGGGGAGGGGCGTCTCGCCGGCAGTTCTACTTCACAAAGTTTCCTGCGTTCCGGGACCCCCGTCCCATTCAGGATGCCCCCCCAGGGGGTGAGAGTCACCCGGCTGCTTTGAGTTGGTCCCAAGCTTCTCAATATCTCCTCTTTTGAATCCTGAGTCCTGGAGCAACATGAAATGCAGCCACCCTCTAGGCCGCCATCTTGAAAACCTCAAGATCATAATTTTCTGATCTCTGGATTAATCACTAGATTCCCATATTTTAAGTTGCCTCTCTGATTCCACCTTTGTCTTCTATGTCTAAGCTTCAGTGTCTGCAATCCTGTTAACATGTAAAATCTCTTCACTTTTCTGCCCAACAATTCTCAAATGCCTTTCTATATCATACAGAGCAAAAGTCAAACATACAATGACTTACAAGTTTCTACAGGAGATGATCCCCACCTCTTACCCATTTCTAAAACTCTTCCCCAAGTTAACCCTGATTGTGCCCGTGCCTTCCTCATTCTTTCAAGAACTGCTGCCCTAGGAATTTTTCACAATATGTCCCTCAAATCACGAGGTGTCTTCCCAAACCCCTGCATAGATCACTCGCTCATATGTGTTTTGTCACTGCTGAAAAGCCACCACTTCAGAGTCCTCCCCTAACCATTCTTTCTAAAGTAGGTCCACCAACCTTCACTTTATACATTCTATACTCTGTATAATTTTTTTAATAGAACTTATTGCTTATCTGTATCTTATACCTATTATTATTGGCTCTCTCCTACTCAAGGACATAAGCTAAATTAAAACAGACAACTTTTCTCTTAATTATTGAACAGAGAAGAGAGAAATCCCAGTTGAATATTTCCTAAATGAACAAAAAAAAATATATATATATATATAAATAATAAAATGAGATACTTCTGTCACAACATTATAAACAAGAAGTCTGGTTATATAGTGAAGTTTTTAAATTGAACAATAGGAACCTATATTCATGATATTGAAACAGGAAAGGATTTCTAAAAAGAAATGTAAGAGACACAAATGGGCAGGGTGAATGCACTCAGGGACTAGGCCAGGAAGGCTGTGCTCCTGAGCAGCAGTGAGTGGAGGACCCGCCCCTCTGCCCCACCGCTGGATTTCTTGGGAGGCTCCTGAGAACCAGACCCACACAGGGATCAGCTACTGTCCCGCCCTGGGGTTTGGGGGGGCGTCAATCTAGTCTCTCCAAAGAAGGCCCCACCCACAAAGCCCCTGAGACCTGATGAGACCTCAGCACCACCTGCTGGGACCCCACTCACAGAAGCTGCGGAAGCTGCACCCAGGGAGTGCCCTGAACCGTCCTGAAGGACTAAATGCCCGCTGACGGATGGGTGGTCCTAACCCATCCCACCCCACGCTGGGAGAAGGGACGCAGAGTGCTATGTCCAGCAGCTTCAGTCTTAGGCCACTCCATCTGGCTGCTCAGAGAGCGACCCCAAGCAGGACAGAGTCAACCACCCCACCCCTCGCTCTCCCTATCAGTACTAAGGCAAGAAGAATGGGAAGGGAAGGAAAGACTGCGTGGGGCAGAGACAGTGATGTCCCGATTAGTAGGTGTAATGGCATCAAGTGTCAAATGTTGGATGGAGAAACAGTAACTCATGTATTCTTGGTAGAAATGTAAACAAATACAAACATTTTAAATAGTAAATGAATGTTACTTTTAAAGAGTTGAAATACAAGTATAAAAACTATTTGCCCCACTACATCTATGATTTCAGAAAAATTCCTTAGTTGCAATGAGATAAAAACAAAGGCATTTATTAAACATTTTTAATGACAAAAATATAGAAATTTCTAGTGGTTTCTGAGAAAGGTTGCTGATAAAAAGAATGGTTAATTCAATTCACATATCCATTAAAAACTTAGGCTAGAGTATAGCTCAGTGGTAAAGTGATTGCCTAACATGCAAAAGGTCACAGGTTGGATACCCAGCACTCCAAAAAATAGTGAATTTTGTGTACGTGTATCCAAATTGATAAACTTCAAAGCTCAATGAGGGATAAAGTCAACTTTCCAAAGTGTTAGTAATGGAGCCAAGAATGCACAAACTTGAAAGAAAACAGTGTTGTTTCCTCCCTAAAGATAACAACTATCAAAAATTAGTGATGAAATCACCATTTGACCTAGTTACCTCACTCCTTGGTATACCCCCAAATGACTTAAAATCAGCGTACTATAGCAATCCACATCACTGTTTATAGCAGCTCCATTTACAATAGCCAAGCTATGAAACCAACCTAGGTGCCTCACAAAAGATGAATGGATAAAGAAACTAATGAGATATTACTCAGCTTTAAAAAAGAGTAATTTAATCACATTTTCCAGAAGATGGATGGATCTGGAGACTATTATACTAAGCAAGCCAATCCCAAAAAAACAAAGGTTGAATGTTTTCTTCGATTTGTGGATGCTAACACAAAACAAGGGGGTGAAGAATAGAAGTTCAGTAGATTAGACAAAGGGGAATGAAGGGAAGGGAAGGGGGACAGGAACAGGAAAGAGAGTGGGATGAATCTGACTTAACTTTCCTATGTACATATATGAATATATCACAATTTATCTCTGTTAACACAAAAAGACCGGGCAGGACACAAACCTCATGCATCATCTCAGCTCTTTATTCAGGGGGATGAAATGGTGCCGTGGACCCACTCTCCTGGTGGAAAATGAGCCACTGAACAAAGAAAGGGACTGGGTTTATATAGGTTATTTTGAGGAGTGGTCTAGTGAACATGTGTCACTTTTGCTTGATTAGGAATGTGACTCTTTTGGTCAGGGTCTGCAGATGGTGTTTGAAGAGAGTTTACTTTGGAGGAGATGAACGCTTCCCAGAGATTGTTTCCTTTAAGGGTGATAAAACACCTTCTCCCTGTCAGCATCTGGCTGGTGCCTGGAAACATTTGTCCTGGGAGATGAAGGCTGTCAATACATGGCCTCCATTTTCACTCCCTTTTCTCAGGCCTCATTATCTTGGGGATTTCTTAAGTCTCCATTAATCTCCACATCATGTATGACCACAAGATTGGGATCCTAATTAGAATAAGATGTTCTCCATGTTTGTATAAATATGTCAACATAGTCTCTATTGTCATGTATAACTAAAAGTAACAAATAAAAAATAAAAAGATAACAACTATCAAAACAAACAAAAGCCCCAGTATAATAACAACCAAAGGAATGAACTAAAAATATTTATTTTTCTTTCTTGTTTGGTACTGGGATTGAACCTAGGGGCACTTAACCACTAAGCCACATCCCCAACCCTATTTTGTATTTTATTTACAGACAGGGTCTCAAGAGTTGCTTAAGGCCTTTCTAAGTTGCTAAAGCTGTCTTTGAACTTGTGATCCTCCTGCCTCAGACACTGGAGCCACTGGCATCTCAAGTATGAGCCACCATGCCAGGCACTATGAGTGTTAATGTACATATAATATTCATGTAATCACCATCAAACCAAGATACAGAGCATTTCCCAAAGACAAAACATTCCTGTGTACCCCATGTAGTCAGATGTACCTTTATAAGAAATTGCTGACATGTCTTTTTTTTTTCTTTAATTAAAAATCATAAATTTACATAGGGCAATGTTGATTGATTCATTCTGTTATTTTTTCCATTCCCCCAACCCCTCCCATCCCTCTTTTCCATCTATACAGTCCTTCCTTCCTCCATTCGTACCACCCTCCTTATCCCTAACCCTAACCCTAACGCTAACCCCTCATACTCCCCCTTATATGTCCTCATCCACATCTCAGCGAGATCATTCGTCCTTTAGTTTTTTGAGATTGGCTTATCTCACTTAGCATGATATCCTCCAATTTCATCCATTTGCCTGCAAAATGCCATAATTTTATCATTCTTCATGGTGAAGTAATATTCCATTGTATATATATGTAACAGTTTCCTTATCCATTCGTCAACTGAAGGGCACCTAGGTTGGTTCCACAATCTGGCTACAGTGAATTGAGCAGCTATAAGCATTGATGTGGCTGTATCTCTGTAGTATGCTGATTTTAAGTCATTTGGGTATAGGCCAAGGAGTGGGATAGCTGGGTCAAATGGTGGTTCCATTCCAAGCTTTCTGAGGAATCTCCATACTGCTTTCCAGAGTGGCTGCAACCCCAACAGCAATGTATGAGTGTACCTTTTTCCCCACATCCTCGCCAACACCTGTTGTAGCTTATGTTCTTGATAATCGCCATTCTAATTGGGGTGAGATGAAATCTTAGGGTAGTTTTGATTTGCATTTCTCTTATTACTAGAGATGTTGAACATTTTTTCATATATCTGTTGATTGCTTGTACATCTTCTTCTGTGAATTGTCTGTTCTTTTCCTTAGCCCATTGTTGAGTGGATTATTTGAATTCTTGGTGTAGAGTTTTTTGAGTTCTTTATAGATTAGGGATATTAGCGCTCTATCTGAAGTATGAGTGGCAAAGATATTCTCCCACTCTGTAGGCTCTCTCTTCACATTACTGATAGTTTCCTTTGCTGAGAGAAAGCTTTTTAGTTTCAATCTATCCCAGTTGTTGATTCTTGCTTTTATTTCTTGGGCTATGGGAGTCCTGTTGAGTAAGTCTGATCCTAAGCCAACAAGTTGAAGGTTTGGACCTACTTTTTCTTCTATAAGATGCAGGGTCTCTGGTCTGATTCCGAGGTCCTTGATCCATTTTGAGTTGAGTTTTGTGCAGGGTGAGAGATAGGGAATTAGTTACATTCTGTTGCATATGGTTTTCAGTTTTCCCAGCACCAGTTGTTGAACAGGCTATCTTTTCTCCATTGCATATTTTTGGCACCTTTGTCTAGTATGAGAAAATTGTATTTATTTGGGTTTGTGACCATGTCCTCTATTCTGTACCATTGATCTACCTGTCTATTCTGGTACCAATACCATGCTGTTTTTGTTACTATTGCTTTGTAGTAGAGTTGAAGATCTGGTATTGCGATAACCCCTGCTTCGCTCTTTCTACTGAGGATTTCTTTAGCTATTCTGGGTTTCTTATTCTTCCAGATGAATTTCATAATTGCTTGCTCTATTTCTGTAAGTTACATCATTGGGATTTTAATTGGAATTGCATTGAATCTGTATAGCACTTTTGGTAGTATGGCCATTTTGACAATATTAATTCTTCCTATCCATGAACATGGGAGCTCTTTCCATCTTCTAAGGTGTTCTTTAATTTCTTTCTTTAGTGTTCTGTAGTTCTCATTGTAGAGGTCTTTCACCTCTTTTGTGAGATTGATTCCCAAGTATTTTTTTTTTATGCTATTGTGAATGGGGTAGTTTTCCTAATTTCTCTTTCTGAAGATTCATCACTTACGTATAAAAATGCATTGGATTTATGACCATTGATCTTGTAACCTGCTACTTTACTGAATTCACTTATGAGTTCTAAAAGTTTTCTGGTGGAATTTCCAGGTTCCTCTAAATACATAATCATGTCATCAGCGAACAGGGATAGTTTCAGTTCCTCTTTTCCAATTCGTATCCCTTTAATTTCTTTGGTTTGTCTAATTGCTCTGGCTAGAGTCTCAAGAACAATGTTGAATAGAAATGGTGAATGAGGGCATCCCTGCCTTGTTCCAGTTTTTAGGGAGAATGCTTTCAGTTTTTCACCATTTAGAATGATATTGGCCCATGGGCTTAGCGTAGATGGCCTTCACAATGTTAAGGAATGATCTCACTACCCCAATTTTTTCTAGTGTTTTGAGCATGAATGGATGCTGTATTTTACAGAATGCTTTTTCTGCATCTATTGAAGTAATCATGTGATTCTTGACTTTTAGTCTGTTGATATGGTGAATGACATTTATTGATTTCCGGATGTTGAACCAACCTTGCATCCCTGGGATAAAACCCACTTGATCGTGGTGCACTATCTTTTTAATATATTTTTGTATGTGATTTGCTAAAATTTTGTTGAGAATTTTTGCATCGATGTTCATTAAGGATATTGGTCTGAAATTTTCTTTCCTTGATGTGTCTCTGGTTTAGGTATCAGGGTGATATTGGCTTCATTGAATGAGTTTGGGAGGGTTCCCTCCTCTTCTATTTCATGGAATACTTTGAGAAGTATTGGAATGAGCTCTTCTTCAAAGGTTTTGTAGAACTCGGCTGAGAACCCATCTGGTCCCAGACTTTTCTTTGTTGGTGGGCTTTTTGATGACCTCTTCTATTTCATTGCTTGAAATTGATTTATTTAAGTTGTGTATGTCCTCCTTGTTCAGTTTAGGTAATTCAAATGTCTCTAGAAACTTGTTGATGTCTTCAAGGTTTTCTGTTTTGTTGGATATAGATTTTCAAAATAGCTTCTAATTATGTTTTGTATTTCACTTGTGTCTATTGTGATATTTCTTTGTTCATTCCGAATTTTAGTAATTTGAGTTTTCTCCCTCTTTCTCTTTGTTAGTGTGGCTAAGGGTTTATCAATTTTGTTTATTTTTTAAAAGAACCAACTATTTATTTTGTTAATTTTTCCGATTATTTCTTTTGTTTCAATTTCGTTTATTTCGGCTCTGATTTTAACTATTTCCTGTCTTCTACTACTTTTGGTGTTGGTCTGCTCTACTTTTTCTAGGGCTTTGAGCTGTGATGTTAAGTCGTTTATTTGTTGATTTCTACTTCTTTTGTTGAATGCTCCCCATGAAATAAATTTTCCTCTAAGTACTGCTTTCATAGTGTCCCAGAGATTTTGATATGATGTGTCTTTGTTCTCGTTTACTTCTAAGAATTTTTTAATTTCCCTCCTGATGTCTTCTGTTATCCATTCATCATATAATAGTGTATTATTTAATCTCCAGGTATTGGAGAAGTTTCTGTTTTTTATTCTGTCATTTATTTCTAATTTCAGTCCATGATGATCTGATAGAGTACAAGGTAGTATCTCTATCTTCTCGTATTTGCTAACAGTAGCTTTGTGGCATAAAACATGGTCTATTTTAGAGAAGGATCCATGTGCTGCTGAGAAGAAAGTGTATTCATTCTTTGTTGGATGGTATATTCTATATAAGTCGGTTAAGTCTAAATTGTTGATTGTGTTATTGAGATCTATGGTTTCTTTATTCAATTTTTTATTTGGACGATCTATCCAGCGGTGAGAGAGGTGTGTTAAAATCACCTAGTATTATTCTGTTGTGGTCTATTTGATTTCTGGAATTGACAAGGATTTGTTTGACGTACATGGATGAGCCAATGTTCGGGGCATTGATATTTATGATTGTCATGTCTTGCTGATTTATGCTTCCCTTAAGCAGTATGTAATGTCCTTCTTTATTCCTTCTGAGTAGTTTTGGCTTGAAGTCCACATTATCTGAAATGAGGATGGATACTCCAGCTTTTTGGTGTGTCCGTGTGCATGGTATGTTTTTTCCCATCCTTTCACCTTTAGTCTATGGGTATCTCTTTCTATGAGATGTGTCTCTTGCAGGCAGCATATTGTTGGATTTTTCTTTTTAATCCAATCTGCCAGTCTATGTCTTTTGATTGATGAGTTCAGGCCATTAACATTCATGGTTATTATTGTGATATGATTTGTATTCCTAGTCATTGGATTCATTTTTGTTTTTTGACATGATTTCGTTTCTCCTTTATTTGGCTCTTCCTTTAGGCTCGTTCCTCCCTTTGCTGATTTACATCATTGTTTTTCATCTCTTCCTCATGCAATATTTTGCTGAGAATGTTCTGTAATGCTGGCTTTCTTTTTGTAAATTCTTTTAGCTTTTGTTTATCATGGAAGGATCTTATCTCATTGTCAAATCTGAAAGTAAGTTTTGCTGGGTATAAAATTATTGGTTGGCATCCATTTTCTTTCATGGCTTGGTAAATGTTGTTCCAGGCCCTTCTAGCTTTTAGGGTCTGGATTGAAAAATCTGCTGATATTCTTATTGGTTTCCCCCTGAATGTAATCTGATTCTTTTCTCTCACGGCCTTTAAAATTCTGCCTTTATTTTGTATGTTAGGTATTTTCATAATAATGTGCCATGGTGTAGGTCTGTTGTAATTTTGTATATTTGGAGTCCTATAAGCGTCTTGTACTTGGATTTCCATTTCATTCTTGAGATTTGGGAAATTTTCTGATATTATTTCATTGAATAGATTGTTCATTCCTTTGGTTTGTTTCTCTAAGCCTTCCTCAATCCCAATAATTCTTAAATTTGGCCTCTTCGTGATATCCCATAATTCTTGTAGATTCTGTTCATGATTTCTTACCATCTTTTCTGTTTGGTCAACCTTGTTTTCAAGATTAAATATTTTTTTCTTCAATATCTGAGGTTCTGTCTTCCAGGTGATCTATCCTATTGGTTATGCTTTCTATGGAGTTTTTAACTTGGTTTATTGTTTCCTTCATTTCAAGGATTTCTGTTTGTTTTTTTTTTTTTCAGTATCTCTAACTCTTTATTGAAATGGTCTCTTGCTTCTCTTATTTGCTCTTTTAACTGTTGATTGATGCGTTCATTTAATGCCTGCATTTGTTCTTTCACCTCCTCGTTTGCATTCCTGATTGTTTTAATTATGTACATTCTGAACTTCCTTTCTAACATTTCTTCTGCTGTGCTGTCATTGGGTTTTATTGATATAGTTCTAGGTTTGTTTGGGACATTTTCTTCCCTTGTTTTCTCATATTGGTCAGATGTCAGTGGGACTCTGAGATATTGCAGATTTCCTCTATTGGCTTATAGTGTCCCTGTAGATTTCCAGTGTATCACCTACCAGCCTTCTGTAGCCTGAAGTCTTGGATTAACTTGATAATGTAATGCTTCTGAAGAACACTGCCCCTAGCCCTCTACTGGTTCCAGGGAGAGAGACCTGCAGAGGTCTCTGGGGCCCTGTCCTGGTCCCAGAGGCTGCTTGCAGGTCAGAGGTTTCCACTGGCTTGGGGACTTGTGGCTGGCTCTGTGTAGACAGGCTCTCACTGCGCGGTCTGCCCCGAGAAGCTAGCCTAGAGAGGCGCTTCCTGCCAGAGGGGTGGGCTGCTTTGGGATGTCTGACATGTCTTTTAATATGACTCTTGTAAAGGAAATCCCTCAGAACCACGCGGGTACGGGAAATCACATAAGGGAGTTTATTAAGCAAACAGTGTCTCCCTGCAGGGTAAGAGAGAAAATGAGAGGAAAAGAGAAAGGAAAGAGAAAGTGAGCATGCTACAGAGAGTGGAAAGCCAGGAGGATAGAGAAAAGTGAGGAGGACAGACAGAAGAATGGAAAAAGATGGCGGGGGAGCTACAGTAAACAGTTGAATTCCGCTGGGCTAACAGGGGACCAATATCAGAGAAGGATACTTTCAAGCTGACTGATGAACCAATAGCTATCCAGGATGTTCACAGACTGACAAGTGGTTGGGAGGCGGGGAAAATGGCTGTAACAGAATGGGCAGGGGAGCAGCTTTATACATTACAACTCTAACATTTTTTTCTTTGTAAAAAATTGATTTATGAATATGAAATGCTCATCTTTATCTCTAGCAACATCTCTTGTCTAGAAGTCTACTTAGTCTCATACTGCAGTCACTATAGACTTCTATATTTAGTATTTACAAGATATAACTTTTCTACCTTCTATATTCAAACTGTAATTTGTTTAAAATTTGTTTTTGTCAAGTAAAGTGTCACATATCTAGCTTGAAAATATCTACCTATTTCATACCTTGGTTGTGTTTTACATTCACTATATTATTGATATATTTTATCTGCCATGTCTTATACTATTCCTTGAATATTAACATTATCCTTATTTAGATGTATAATTTCAAATGGAATTTAATCATGTATCCATGGGGAAGAATAAAAGTACTTTTATTATTTTCCAAATGGCTACAGTTTCTCAACACCATTTATTTAAAATCCTTTCTAGCAGTGATATGAAATGTTATCTTTATTTGTATACTAAAATTTTATATGTAGCAGGTTCTATTTCTGAATCTTCCATTCTATTGCTTTGACCTGTCGGTCAACTCAAATATTGGTACCACATTCTTTTAACTATATGTGTTTTAGGTTTTGTTTTAATAGGCGCTAGGGAAATAAACATTTAGATCCATTTTTCAGTATTTTACAGTTATACATCCACTTTTTTAATTTCTTTTGAACAATATTTCATTAAGATTGCACTATATATTTAAAGCAAATATAGGTAGAATCGACATTGTGATACTGAGAGATTCTAACCAAGAATAAGTGATGTGTTCCCATTAGTTCAAAACTAGTTCAATAAGGATGACTTAAACATTTCTTATTAAACTTATTTCAAGGTATCATTTTGTTGCTATTATAAATGACACTTTCTCTTCCATTTATCTTCTAACTAATTGTAATTCATGGACATAATGATTATTAACATTTGCACATTAGTTTTGTAGCCACATAGCATGTAAAAGTTTTAGAGCTGTGTTATTCTTTCACTGATTTGCTAGGGTTTCACAAGTATGCTATTATGTAATATCTAAAGATATATATATATTTATGTGTGTATATATGTATATATATTTGTATTTCTCTTTTTTTCCCACAGTTCTTATTCTCCTAATTATTTAATAGTGGACATTTTTGCCTTATAGTAATATATATCTTTTGTAATTTCCTACTAAGATGTATATATTTTATAGATAGACATTTTATATATTTTAAGGAAATACACATCATTTTTAGCATCTCAACCATTTTTAATTTTTAAAGAATGCTGATAGAATTTCTGTTAATGTCATTATTATTGGTATGAATATGGATAAATAAATCAATGAAATACAACAGGGGCTTAATATCTGTCTATCTAAGGAAATTTTTAAATATCTTAACTTTTATTTAACTTTTAATTGGCAAGTAATAATTCCCTGTATTTATAGGGTATATGTGATGTTTCCATGAATGTACACATTGTAGGAAGGTTAAATCAGTCTAACATATCCATCACATCACATGTCATTTGTTTGTGGTAAAAACATCTAAAACCCACTCTTTGGAAAACTCTGTATACTTTGGCCATCATCTCCCCTTTCCAATCTACTCTTCTTCCAACCTTTTGAACCAATCATTTGGCTCTCTACTTTGGTGAGTTTGACGTTTTTAGATTCTTCATATAGCTGAGATCATGCTGTATTTGTCTTTCTGTGTCTCACTCATTTCACTTAACATAAGGTCATTTGGGTTCATCAATATTTTCACAAATAGGAATTTCCCTCTTTTAAAGCCTAAGTATTCCACTCAAGATACATACCACATTTTCTTTATCCATTCATAAATTGGTTGTTAGTAATGCTGTAATAAAAGTGGGAGTGAAAGTATTTTTGGAGATATTGATTTTAATTCCTTTCAATATAAACCCAGAAGACCAATTACTGGATCATATGCTAGTTCTATTTTTAATTTATTTGAGAAACCCACATACTATTTTCTAAAATGACTGCAAGAATTTATGTTCTCAACAATAGTGTACAAGTGTTCCCTTTTCTCTGCATCTTTATCAATGCTTACTATATTCCATGAGTTTTTTGTCTTGTTTGATAAGACCCATTCTTACAAGAGTGGAGTGGTATTTTATTGTGATTTTAATTTACATTTCCCTGATTATCAGTGTTGTTGGACATGGGTTTACACTGGCGGGTCATTTGTATGTCTTTGAGACATGTACATTCAGGCTTATGTGAATCAAATTTCTGCTGCTTTCACAAAAGACCCGAGAAATACAATTTAAAGGAGGGAAGATTTATTTTTGCTTGTGGTTTCAGAGATTTTACTTCATGGTTGACTGGCACCAACACAGAAATATTATGGCAGAAGTGTGTGACAGAGGAAAGCTGCTCACCTCATAGCAACAGGAAGCAGACAGACAGGAGAAGGGACTGAGGACAATACAATCCCCAAATGCACAACTGAAACTCTTACTCCCTTCAACTAGGTCCCACCTCCTATAGTTTCAGTCACCAAAATAGTTGATTTAGCTATGAATCCATCAATAGCAAAATCCATTTATGAGGTGAGAGCCCTTATGATACAATCATTCCCTAAAAGCTCCATCTCTAAAACTTGCTATATTGGGGATGGAGACTTCAACAATAAGCCTTTGGAGGTTTATCCATTTTTTAAATATAGAGAATTTTTTTTTATTATTGAGTAGTTTGAGTTCTTTATACATGTGGAATATTAATAGAGTTTGAGTGTAGAATGGTAGTTACAAGAGACTAGGAATTTTAGAGGGTGAAGGAGAATTGAAAAGAGGTTGTTCAATAGGGAAAAAGTTATGACTAAATGGGAATAAGACTTTTTGTTCTCTATTGCACAATAGGGAGACTATAGAAAATTTTAATACATATTTTAAAAATCTCAAAGAAAGGATTGTTTAATGTTTTCCCATTTTACATTATTTGCAATATTGTCTCCCAATCCGTGAATTGTCTCTTTACATTAATGTTTTCTTTGATGTACACAAGGTAGTTTTTTGATTTTTGAGATAAAATACCAATAAAATTAAACATGGAGTGGAAAGGCTTTTCCAGAATGCCATGAAACTTGAATATCTGAATGGTAAATGAATCATAGTTTATAATTCACAGAATATGCCCCCAATTTTTTGAGATGCATCATGGACAGAGACAGAAAATGTACAATCCATACAGGTTGAGAAAGAAATAGAAACTTAACTTTGTGACCTGAGGTAGGTAAAATTTATTTTATATTGGATGCAAACAGGACTAAATACACGAGAAAAAAGAGAAATTGAGTTTCATTAAAATCTTTCTCATGAAAGAACACTGTTAAAACTGTCTTCCCACAGATTGAGAGAAAATATATACTGTCAGTTCTTGTTATGCATTGTAGTTATGATCTATGAAGTCACTGTTGAACAGTGAATTAGAAAACACTTAGCTTTTGCACTTAGGGAAAATACAGTGTTACTTTTTAAGGGCTTCTTCATAAATTTTTTATCAAATAATCAATACTTTGCTTGGCTTGATGTATTTCTATTAAAGACAAAATATTTAATATATATTACTGATTCGTTAACATTTTATCCATGGTCAACAGCACTATATATTTCATGCCTGAACAAAACATAAACACATATTTTCTCTGTAACATGTTTTACAGCATTTCACAATATTTCCTTCATTTAAGAACCCAGAATTTCAGCACTACACTTGGGGACTATTAGAAATGGTGAAATCATTGATAAAATAAAAAATATAAATCACCAAATGAAACACATAAATAGGAAAAATGTGGAAGTATATAGACTAAGAAACACATATTTGTGTACATTGATGGGCATTAAAGCAGGAAGGCAGAGTGTTCCCTTCTTTGACATCAGGTGAGAACATGCATACCATGTGATTCAAAATTTTCACCATTTTTCATTGAAAGTATTGATTTGGGGTTATCAATCAAATTATTAAATGGGTAAATTCACAATATGGAATCTCCAAATAATAGAGACTATATGTATCTGAATAGTCAATGAGTTATTATAGTTCTAAAAAAATCGAGAAAAGGCAGAGTAACACTTGATTGTAGAAATCAGAACATTATTTTCCATTTTCTGATAGATGATTGGAAGTGAGATGCAAGGCAACTTTCTGAGATGATGGAAATATTTGTACATTTATTTGGGTGGCAATTTAATTGAGTTAATTTGTTAAAACCTATCAAACTGTATGTTTAATATCTGTGCCATTTAATACAGGTAAATAATATCTCAGCAAAAAGAAAACTTTGAAGATGAAATAAAGATGTTTCCAGACACATGCAAGCTGAGAACATTTGTAAGAAACAGATGTACAGTACCTTAAATAATAATGGAAATTATTCAGGCAGAAAAAAAAAATTGATCCTGGAAAAGTAAAAAACTAAAGGGAAAAAGTGAGGGGAGTATGGAAGGTAGAAACATAGTAAATATAAAATAATACTGGCTATTCAAAACAACAACAGTAATGTTTAAAAATTTGTGCTAAATACAGAAATAAATTATAGGAAAATGAACAGGACAGGATAGAGTGCATGAAGATAAACTATTTTAAGGCCCATTTAGAGTTTAAGAAGAAAAATATTACCTAAAATTATGTCACAACTTATTGTGCAGTTAGTTTACTAGGAAAATCATAAATATAACATAAAATTCTGAAGGTAGAATAGGAAAAATATAATTGATAAATCTAAAAGCTGATAAGAAAGGAGGAATTAACTGACAAATATCAGATGCAATAACTAAAAAATATCTGGATGGGCTAAATCTAATTATCTTAGTATTACATTAAATAACAATAGAATAAAAGAAAAGAAAAAAAAAAAGATTTTCAGACTATATAAAATAAGAGAAGTCTACTATTTGCTGAACAAAAGACAATTTAAATAGGATGATTCATGTAGATAGAAATTTGAATGGAAAAAGATACAGTATGTAAATACCACAAGAAAATTGATGAGGCAATAATAATATCCGATAAAGTAAATATCGAAACAAAATAGGGTCAAGTCACAGGAGGATGCAACATTCCTGAACCTTTAGGTAGCAGCAGGCTTAAAAGGGAGGGGTTAGTGTTAGGGTTAGAGTTAGGGTTAGGGAGGGGGCAAAAATGGAGGAAGGAAGGACTGTATAGAGGGAAAAGAGGGGTGGAGGGGTGGGGGGAAGGGAAAAAATAACAGAATGAATCAAACAACATTACCCTATGTAAATTTATGATTACACAAATGGTATGCCTTTACACCATGTACAAACAGAGAAACAGCATGTATCCCATTTGTTTACAATAAAAAAAAGAAAGAAAATTAAAAAAAAATAGTAAATCTATTACAATTAGAAATATAAAGAGCAATAAGTAGATCCACAATCATTGATGTGGATCAACTGTCCCACCCAATAATTGGTAGAATATAAAAACATAACTTGAGCCAGGAATACAAGCAATAATCGGTGTCGGTGTGGATGTGGGGGAAAGGGTACACTCATACATTGCTGGTAGAATTGCAAATTGGTGCAGCCACTCTGGAAAGCAGTGTGGAGATTTCTCAGAAAACTTGCAATGGACGCACCATTTGACCCAGTTATCCCACTCTTCAGTTTATACCCAAAGGACTTAAAATCAGCATACTACAGTAATGCAGTCACATCAATGTTTATAGAAGCTCAATTCACAATAGCTAGATTGTGGAACCAACCTAGATGTCCTTCAACAGATGAATGGATAAAGAAACTGTGGTATATATACACAATGGAATATTATTCAGTCATAAAGGAGAATAAAATTATGGCATTTGCAGAAAAATGGATGGAATTAGAGAATATCATACTAAGTGAAATAAGCCAATCCCAAAAAACAAAAGGCTCAATGTTTTCTCTGATAAGTGGATGATGATACATAATGGGGGGAGAGGGGGTAAAAGAAGAATGGAGGAACTTAGATTGTGCAGAGGGAAATGAGGGAAGGGGAGGGGAGGTATGAAAGATGGTGGAATGAGACAAACATTATTACCCTATGTACACGTAGGATTACACGAATGGTGTGAATCTACATCACGCACGTCTACAGAAATGAAAAGTTATACCCTACTTGTGTACAATGAATCAAAATGCAGTCTGTAAAAATAAAAATAAAAAAATAAAAAAATATTGAACCAAGAGTGGAAGCACATGCCTTTAATCCCAGCAACTTGGGAAACTGAGGCAGGATGATCATAAGTTCAAATGCAGCCTCAGCAACTTAGCAATACCCTGTCTCTAAAAAAATAAAAATAAAAAGTTAGGTAATAATATATAGATTTGAGTAATATAATCAATCATCTGTAGTATATGAATGACATGATAGAGGGTGTGCTATACTTGACAAATGAAAAGTGCATATATTCATGTAAATAAGTCAGAATTATCCTATATTCTAGGTCATAAAGTAAGCATAGTCTTATATCATATTGCAATGAAATGTAAATATTTAAGGAATTAGTCTTAAAAAATTACAAATGTTTGAAGATTAAGCAATAAAATTTCCAATAATCAAAACTCAAAAAGGAATTTTAAGCTGAGGGACAATAAAATTAAGGCATGTTGAATGTACAGATCATCTCAATTGGTATAGGAAAAAAAAATTGACAGACTTCTATATGTGTTCATGATACAAACACTCAACAAACTAGGAATAAAAGGAAATTATCTCAACATAATAAAGGTCATGTACAAAATCCCATAGCTAGTGGCACTCTAAATTATAAAAACAATGCTTTCCCTCTAAAATCATGAACAAGAAAGGATGCCCGATTTTTCTATCTCTTTAACAATAATATTAGAAGTTTTAGGCTGAAGAATTAAGTCAGCAATAAAAATAAAGGCATTCAAATCAGAAAGGAATTAAAATCATCTCTATTTACAGAGTACATGATTTTCTATGGAGAAATCTCTAAAGACTCCATCCACCCCCCAAATAAAGTTAGAACTTATAAAAATATTCGGCAAACTTTAGAAAACAAAACTGACATCATAAAATTAGGGTGTTTGTATATATTAATTTAAAAAATCTAAGAAAAGGAAAAGAAAACAATTTCATTTATAATGGAATCAAAAATAATAAAATACTTCAGAATACACTTAAACAAATTGTAAGATGAACTACCAAATATTTATCTCAAGTCAGTTCAAGCTGCTATAACAAAATACCTACCCATGGGCTGAGTGATTTAAATAACAAATGGTTTTTATCTCACAGTTCTAGATGTAGGAAAGTTTGAGAACAAAGTCCTGGAAGATTCAGTGAGGACTTTCCCCCTAGTCTGCAAAGAACCACGTTTTATTTTCAGATGTTAGAGAAATCTTGTTTTTGTCCTAAGAAGAGCACTGAGCTTATGGGGACTTGACTCATATGACCTCTCCTAAGCCTACTTACTTCTCAAAGGCCCTACATCCAAATACCATCACATTGGGGAATTACAGAATAGAGCTTCAACATATGAATTTCAGAAAGACATATTCACTCCATAGCAACCATTGCTGAAAGAAATTAAAATGGTTCAGAAATATGGAAACACATTCCATTTTCATGAATTGGAAAAGTTAATGTTTTCAATAGGTCAGTACTAAAGTGACCTAAAGATAATCCCTGTTACTATTTGGATGTGAAGTATCCCCCAAAACTTCACATGTGAGATAACAAAGGAAGGTTCACAGGAGAAATGATTGGGTTGTAAGAATCTTATATTAATCCCATCAGGGATTAATTGAAGAGGTAAGGTGTGGCTGGAGGAGGTGGGAATTGGGGCATGGCTTTGGAGTATATATTTTGTAATTGGAGAGTGAAGACACTCTCTCTCTCTCTCTCTCTCTCTCTGCTTCTTGATGATGTGAGCTGCTTCCCTCCACCACCTTCTCCTGCTATGATGTTCTGCCTCACCTTGAGCCCTGAGGAATGGAGCCAGGCTTCTATGGACTAAGACCTCTAAAACCATGAGTCCTCAAGTAAACCTTTCTTCTTCTATAATTGTGCTGGTCAGATCATTAAGTCATAGCAACAAAAAAACTGACTAAATCAATCTCCATTAAAATATCAGCAGGGTATTTTTCAGGAATAGAAAAATACATCTTAAAATTCATACAGGATATCAAGGGACACACAAACAAACAAATCTTGAAAATTAGTGTAGAGAAAGACTACAGAGGGGGAGAAAATATTTACCACACACACATCAGATACAGCACTAATCTCCGGAATTTATAAGAACTCAAAAAACTTAACACCAAAACAACAAATAACCCAGTCAATAAATGGGCTAAGGAACTGAGCAGACACTTCACAGAAGAAGATATACAATCTATCAACAAATATATGAGAGAATGTTCAATATCTCTAGTAATTAGAGAAATGCAAATCAAAACTCCTCTAAGATATCATCTCACTCCAGTCACAATGGCAATGATCAAGAATACAAGCAACAATAAATGTTGGTGAAGATGTGGGCAAATAGGTACACTTATACATTGCTGGTGGGACTTCAAATTAGTGCAACCACTCTGGAAAACATTATATATTTCATAAGGGATTGATATCCAGATTATATGGATGAACTTATACAACTGAAAAAAAAAATCAAACGATTTGAACAACGAAAAAAAAAAGTTAAAAGACCAACAGCAGTGGTGCTTGATTATAATACACATAATTTGGGAGCGTTAGGCAGGAGGATCAAAAGGTTGAGGCTAGCCTGGCCAATTTAGTGACACCCAGTGTCAAAAAAAAAGAACTGGAGATATAGTCCAATGGAAGAGTGCCCCTCTACTCAATCCCCAGTTCTCCTAAAAATTGACATGATCAAAGACTTTATAAAAAATATTTATCCAAATAAGTTATGTAAATGATCAATAAGCACATTAAAGTATGCTAAATATTAGTACATGTCAGGGAAATGTGGAGAGATACCACCTCATGTGCACGAGGATGGCTATTGTTAATACAACAAATAGAAGGGATTCAAGATGGCATGCTAGAGGAAGACTGCATTCCTAGTTGCTCCTTAGCTTGGGATTCAAACAACAGGAGTACTGCTTCCCTGCAAGGTGGGTGAAAGAGAAATTTCTTAAAATTCATTATTGGACATTCGGAGCATCTTACTCAGAAATTTGGGTACATTAAACAAAGAAAGCCTATATTGGTGCCAAGCCAGTTGTGGCAGCAGTAGCAGTTGTGGTGCTGGTTCAGCACAGAGAGAGAGACACTACAGAGAGAAACAGATTTGGCATGGAAAAATCTGAGATCAGAAAAGACGGATCCAGAGGCTACACTGTGCACTGGTGCTTGAAAAATGCCCTAAGTTTCCCAACTGGCTCTGGAGAGTTGAAGTGAGAGCATTGTGAGGCAACCATGCCACAGTTGCTGTGGTAGGAGCCAAGATATCTGAGCATAAAAGGCTACACTGTCCTGGCAACCTTCTACCATGTTGCCTAGGGTGTACCTTGAAGAAAGGAGTAAAACAGAGATGATTTTACCCAGGGGGATTCTGGACAGAAAAGCTAAACTCACTTCTCCCTTTGAGTCTGGCAGCTCATGTGATCAACTAAAGTGGGTCAGGTGTCTGTCAATGGATGGATGGATAAAGAAAATGTGGTATATATACACAATGGAGTTTTATTCAGCCATGAAGAAAAACAGAATTTTAGCATTTGCAGGAAAATGGATGGAACTAGAGACCATCATGTTAACTGAAATAAGTCAAATTGAAGGTTAATGATCTTGGGGCTGGGGTTGTGGCTCAGTGGTAGTGTGTTCACCTAGTACATGTTAGGCACCAGGTTCAATCCTCAGCACAACAGAAGAGTAAATAAATAAAATAAAGTCATGTGTTCATCTACAACTAAAGAAAATATTAAAAATATTTTAAAAAAGTGAGGATCATTTGTTTTCTCTCATAATCAGAAGCTAGAGGACAAAAAGGAAAAGGAAGATGGAGGTAGATCTCCTAAAACTCAAAGGGAGATCAGTACAGGAAAAGGACCAAGCAGTGAGAGGTGGGGAGGAAAGAGGGAAGTTTTGGTGAGTGATATTGGTCAAATTATATTGTTATATGCTTCACATGTGTGAATCTGTTAAAAATAATCCCCAAAATATATCTAGCTATAATGCATCAATAAGAATGTGGAAAAAAGCAAAAGACAGCAAGCAAAAATTCAATGGGAAAAGGGAAGAACAGTGGAATGAATCTGTCTGAACTTTCATATGTACCTACATGAATATAGCTCAGTGAATCCAAAGATAAGTATATCCACAAGACAGTAATTTACAAACTGTAATAAATAGTAGGAAGACCAGTAGAGTAGAAGGAGGGCAACAGGGAAAGGGAGAGGGGAGGAGAGGGAAAGTTCTGAGGAATGAATTAAAACAAATTATAATCTTTGCTTTTGTGATTATGTAAAAATGTGTCCTAATGGTTGATGTGACTAAAAAGAATTTTAAAAATTGAAAAAAAAATTAAAAATATAACTCGGTATGTTGTAAACATAAGAAGTATTAGCAAGGATACGGGGAATATTAAAGGCTTTGTGCATTGCTAGTGAAAATATAGAATGGTGAAGCCAGTATTAACAACAGTATGGAGTTTCCTCAAAATATAAAAATATACTTACTTTATGATCTTGCAGTTCTATTGTTGAGTATATACACGAATGAATTGAAAGCAAGGCTTCAAACAGATATTCACTTCTAACATTCATAGCAGCATTATTTCAAAAGCATATAGCCAAAAGGGTCCACCAATAGATAAGTATATGGAATATAATATAATTAAATATTATTCAGCTTTAAAAAAGAATGAAATTCTGATACATGCATAGAATGCATGAATCCTACAGACATTATGCTAAATGGAATAAGTCAGACACAAAAGGACAAATATTGTATGATCCCATTTATATTAGGTACCTAGAATAGTCAAATTCCCAGAGACATAATATGGAAGAGTGGTTACCAAGGGTTATGATATTTGGAGATTAAAGAGTTATTATATATTGTGTATAGTTTCCATTTAGAATGATTAAAAATATTCTGTAGATACAAAATATACACCAATGTTAATGTACTTAATTCTACTGAATTGTCTACTTTCAAAATGGAAAAAGAGGATAAATTGTATGTTGTGCCACAATAAAAATAAAAGTATAGCCCATGTAAATAAAGCATGGCTCATAATTGAGACTCTTAAATGTGTATTTTAGAAAATATGACTAGCCCTAAGCCCAATAGTCTAACAATCCATTTGAAGAAATTAGGGATAAATAACATCTTCAACACAAAGAAACAGATGAAAATAATATCACAATGGAAAGAAGCCATAGAAAGCAAAAACCAAAGATACAAATATTTCTTTTAAAGATTAATAAATGTGATAGATTTCTACTAATACAGATAAGAAATGAAAATACATAAGTCTAATATCACAAACTTAAAAGGAGTTATCACTATAGAACTTAAGAATATTAAAATGCCATATACTACTTTTAACAGATTATATGAAATGTTCACATTTATACAATTAACCAGAGTTGATGCAGTACCAAACAAAGTTTCTGAAAGATATATTAAAAAATTTAAAACTATGAAACCATAGTTTTAAATTTCCTAAACAGGCTAAGACATGTATCAAACTTGTCAGATGCAGATTTTGGGATTAGCCTCTATAATCAATAGACAATTCCTTATAATCTGTCTCCTTCCCCACTCTGGGTCTCTGTATCCTTATTTCTTTTGTTTCTATGGAGATCAAGAATATACATATTTTAGTGCTGAGATGTTGAGATGTGGGGTACTGCTGTAACAAACTCATAAATATGTGCAAGTGACTTTGGAATTGGGTTATGGATGGAGCTGCAAGTTTCTGAGGTACATGTTAGAAATACGAATATTAAGAGTGGTTCTACTGAGTTTTTAAGCAGAAATGTTATTGGAAACAGGAAAAAGGTTAACCCTGCTATAAAGTGCCAAAAAAATGAATTGTGTCCTAAGGCTTTGTGGACACAAAACTTTTGTGAACAATGAAATTGGATACTTATCTGAACAGATTATCAAGCAAACTATTGAGAGGAGAACCTTGATTCTTACTGATTACTTTTAGTAAAAGTAAAAGGATATAGATGAAGAGAAAACAAAAATGAACAAGAGTTTGGAAGATTTGGAAATTTCTCATCATACCAATATTTCAAAAAAAATGAAAATATCTTTTTCTTCAGAAAACAGTAAAGGTGTGACTGAACAATCATTTGATAATAATACTGTGGATTTAACCACACATCTAAACAATAATGTCAGCAGAAGCTAGGGATAAAAATGTTCATATAGCAATAGAAAGACTGCTAGCAGAGAACAAAGAAAAAACAGAAAGAAACGAAAGAAATCTGCAGAAACAGTCTATCCTTTAAAACAAGAGAAGAACACATTTCAAGGCAATCCAAAGATCATCAGAGCTGCCATTCCTACCACTAGAAAAAGAGGAAAGTATAATAACATTAGAATGAATGAATACTTTCTGCTCTTTTCATGTGATAAAGTACCATTGGTCAATGAATAAGAAGAGAGTGCAGTTACACATGAAAACACAGGAGACTGACTCTTCTGGAGTTCATGTCCAGAGAAACATCCACATGATATACCCGCCACTGATATGAAGGGGGAAAGCAAGCAAACTAGTGTGTCATGATAGAGTTCAGCCTTGGGGTAATTTGGGGAGTAACTATCTGAAAAGGCACACAGAACCCTTTTGAGGTGCTGGAAGTATCCCATACTCTGATGGCAGACACGTATGCACACACAAGTAATGTGTATGTTCATCCCACAGGTGTATCGAATCCCATAAAAAGAAAAATAACAAGGACTCCATGCTCTACAAATTCCTAGCCAGTGTCCTAGTTCATATAAACAAGTAATATTTTCCCACAGTGACCCATGAGAATGAGTTTGTGTATGTTTGGTAGCCAGGGTAGCACTGGTCTCAACAGTTATTGCATGAGCCAGCATTACAGCTTTGCCTCCTGAGCCTTGTGCTTTCCATCCCCCACCCCCGCAGTTCCATCTGCCCCCAGCTATTGTGATGCAAACACCCAGGGACTTGAGAAGCAGCCTGAGGGCCAGGGCAAGAGCACCAAAGAGACTCAGTCACAGGTCAGCAGGCGTTCCCCAGAAGGAAGGGCAGAAGCAGGGGGTGGGAGGCACATGGATGTGGAGGAAGAGGAAGGGGAACCTGTCACCAGGTGGATGTGGTGGCCCTCCCTGAAGAGCTCCCTGCATGGGGACAATGTAGGCTGCCCTGAGGAGGCTCCCACGGCCAGCCTCGTTCATCTTGGGATTCTTCTCCAGAGCCCCTCATTCCCGGCCCCTACATATCAGCTGGTTCTGTGTTGTCTGTGATACAGAGAAGGAGGCAGGGACTGAAAGCCCATGAGAAGACCCCTGAAGAATATGCAGTTAACCGGCAGCAGGTAGGAAGGGTCCCATTACTTCAAGACACCCTCAAAGGTAGCTGTGCTACCTGGAGGAACAGACTTCAGTTTCTGCTGGGGGTCGAGAGCCTGGTGGGAATGGCCCCAAGAACCCCTTCCAGAGTAAAATCTCCCCTCCCAGATGCAGTGCAGTCCAATTTGTGGGGCTGTTTCCTCTGTTGTCTGGGAGAAGATGGGGCACCCCCTGGACCCTCTCCTCTTCTGTCTCCAGGTTCCCACAGAGGGTCACATTACTTTCTGGGTCCGGAAGTGGGGCAGGTCTCTCCAGCACAGAAGCTATGAGGTAGGGGACACAGAAGTCTGTCCTGGGTTGAAGGCAGTGTGTCAGCCTGCAGCAGGTAAAAGGGAGAGAATCCAGTTTCATGCACCACAGGCTATGGTCGCACCCAGCTGGAGGGATGGAAGCTGTTTGGGGAGGGCTGGGAGGGACTCTTCTCTCCAGAGGCTGAGTAGGACCCCAGGCTCCTGAGCTCTCCACTAGGGCAGACCAAGTGCTCTGCGTGCCCTGCTTCCTGGTTGCCGTGGGCCTGCATGGCTCAGTCTGTGGCTCAGAGTCCAGGTAAGTGGTTCGGAAACAGGATCTCCCACAAGTGAAAGGGAGGACGTTGCTTGGAGGTCTTTTCTCTGTCCCAGACAAATTGAGACAGGCCACCCGCAATTAACTGGACAGCTTCCCCTCCAGGAAACCCAGGAGGCAAGGAGCTTCCTGCCTGGGGGAGGGCAAGAGGAAGTCTCACTCTCCCAGACGTACTCAGGTCAGGTGAGGAGACACTCCGTCTGGGGAAAGAGGGAGGGCAGTGGCGGTGGCTCGTCCAGGTGTTTGGGAAGACGGATGTCCACTCTCAGGCTGAAAGCAGCTCCTCGTGCTCAGGTCTTTACTGTCAATATGTGAGCAAGTTTGAACAGATGGCCCAGGACGCACACTGGGTGAGACCCTACCAGGATGGCCATTGCATTTGTTTCTGTCCCCCTCCATGTTTGGGGAAGGAATGAAGGGAGGTGAGGCAGGCCAGACCTGCTGGGCATGGTAAGGGCTGCTCGGACTGTTCTTTTTTCCATTGATTCTCTGTGTGATTCCTTACCTGAGACAGGGAGATCAGGGGACAGAAGATGCAAGCAGAAGACCTTGGTGAGTCTGGGGGACGGCAGGCCTTGCTGTCTTTGCAACAGGAGGTACACTGTCCATCCCTGGGTTTAGAGTGGAGCAGAGCCTGCTGGTCTCACCTGGAGGACTGCTCTGACTCCACCACAGGTGAGTGCCCTTTGTGCATTGTTCCTGCAGTTTCAGCAGCTGCACACCTCTGCATCCCAGGCTCATGGAAATTTGGATGTGATCTGGAGACAGAAAATGGCTCTTCTCTGTCTCTATGGACACCCAGCCATCCCCACAGGGGCTTACTGCCCATCCATCTGTGGCCAGCTTTGGTGAGCTCCCTACTTTTTCTAGGGTTAGCCCACATGCTGGGCTCATGTAGCCGGAGTCTGGCAGCCCAGGGACTCTGACCAAGGTCCAGTGTCCCTAGGTTCCATGTTCTCGGAAAGAACTATGCTCCCTCTCTGTGGGAGATCTGGCTCAAGAAGAGGGAGATTCAGAGGCTGGAGCTATCATGCCAGGGAGCCAACTTCTTGAGGCCCCAGTCAGGAGGGTAGGAATTTCAACTCTAGATTTCCAAAACTGCTGGGGGTGGGTCCCTCTGGTGATCAGGGGGAGTTGGAAAACACTCATCAGCCCTGGTGGGTGTCCCGGTTACTGCAAAGAACTGTGAAGGCCACCGGGTGCCACAAAGCAGTTGTTATCAGCACTAAGAGCCCCCAGAAGCTCAGTTTCGCTATTGTGTGTCTGTGCCGGGTTCATCGGGACATGGCTTCTCAGTCTTTGCTGATTCTGTGTGTAGGATGCTCAATTCCTTCCTTCCTCCAGGTAGACTTGACAAAGAGCGGCTCTGAGAACCAAGCAGCAGTGACAATGGCAAGAAGGCTTCTCCGAGATTGTTTTGGGTCAAGTGTGGGAGTGGGGATGGAACCCCGTGATGCTGTACCACTGATCTACATGCATCATCACTCTTAGTTTTTATTGAGACGGGTCTTGCTAAGTTGCGGAGGCTGGTCTGGAACTTCAATCTGCATGCTTCAGCCTCCTGAGTAGCTGAGATTACAAGCACATGCCCCCAAGCCTGCCACGAAATTGGCTCTAGAAGCCCTAAAGAACTGTTGATTTCAGGGTGTTGGGGTGCAGGTGAGAGCATGTAGGGTTGGATGAACAGCTTCCTTTGTACAGACGCAGATGTTTCAGTCTTAATGAAGTTATCAGAACACATGTTATTTTCTGCTGTTAATAAATGCCTCATTTGTCCACCATTGCTAATAGTTAGGAATTCTTACTACTTAGGTGGAACGCTACTCTCTGGACATTTTTGTTGTCCTTCATTTTGTGCCTTTCGGAAGAGTTTCCCTGAGCGTCAATACCACTACTACTACTATACACACACGCGTGCACACACACATACACACACAAACACACACAGGGATGCACATTTTGTTGTCGTTGTTGCTTTGTGGTGGTGGCGATCAAACCCAGGGCCATGTAGGTGGCAGGCAGCACTCTACCATAGCTACATGGTCCCAGTACACTTATTTCTACGTCTTGATTATCCCCACAGGCTTTATCTGCATTTACTCTCTGACAGTGGAAGGCCCTACCTAGCAGAAGGCATGGAACAGAGGTGATTCTGTCTACAGATTGCACAAGGTTCGTGTAAGTTCTTTTGTGTTTGTAAGGAACACTGTGGACTTGTGTCCATGTGCAGCTATGAAAGGGATGGGGAACATCGGTGTTCCTTGTGGGTGCCATTGATCACTACAGGAGTTTGATCCAGGTCTATCGATTGCAGGATTTGCCAACATGACCCAGATGTCAAGCTGATCAAAGAGGACCTGCACCAAGGCACTTGGGGTCAGGTAGGGCAGAAAGAGGCTGCTGTGAAGGAGGTGAAATGAAAGGAGCATGTGGCAGAGACAGAGGTAAGTGTCCCTCTCTTCCCACCCACAAGGGGACATGTGAACTCCAGACCCTGGCTTCCCAACAAGTTATAGGGAGCCCATTAGCTCCCTGACAGGTCACCCCGTTCCACTTGGGCAATGGAGGCAGTCCTCCTGGTCTTCTTGCCTGCAGAACAGAGGATAGGGATGACCTCGCTGATATAATGTGGTAAAGAGGGTGTTTCTCACAGATCAGGATGTCTGCATGAGAAATGGATGTCCCTGGTCCGCTGAGAGGGACCCTGGCCTTTCCTGCACAGACATGTGAAGTGCATCTCAGGAGGAATCAATGAAGGGTCAAGAGACAGATGGGACTCCATATGAATAAGGTGGACAGACGTTTGGGGGAGACCACGACTTCTCTGGAGGAAAGCAGCTGGCCAGGGTGGTGGCTCTGCTCAGCCCATTCTCTCTGATGCTCACTTCACCCCTTCTTGGCTCCTAAAGCTTAAGTCACAACCTCCCATGAAGAATCAGTGGTATTCCCTGGTGGAGGCAGCACACGTCCACTTGATTCTCTGAGGCCGCTGCTGAGAGAGGGGCAGGGAGTGGGAAGAGACGGAAGTGTTGGGTACAGGCCACCCTCCGTTCCCTTGTGTCCCCATGAGGTATCAGGGCAGCAGCGAGGGTGGCTCCCGTGTGGGCTGGGTGGAGGACCAAGGCATGCGTGTCATCCCTGTGTCCCTTGTCCTCCCGATTCCTGTGACTCATATGGCAACAGCTTGGTTGGGTTCCTCATTCTTGACACTCTGCTCTCATACTTGCCCCTCTGATGTAGGCCCAGGAGAAGATGTGAGACCTGCCAGGGGGGTACTGCAGGGTTCATAGCTGCCAGCTCAAGTTCCTGTCATCAGACCTCCCACCCACATGTCCGGTCAACAAAAGGAAGCCTGTCGTTTATGAATTCTCTGAGCCATGGTGGTTCTGCTATTTCCCAGTAGGGGTCCCTGAAGGTAGGGTGAGAGAGGACTGGATGACCTTAGGACAAGTAGCCCCTCCCTTGACCCAAAGTGGGTTCAGGTGGATAAACTCTTCAGTGTTGTCACGCAGTCAACTGGAAAGCATATGGGGACTCAGCAATATTTGGTCAGCAGACTCCCAAGGCTCCTTTCAACCCTGAGCAGGAGGTGAGTGCGTCCAATCCCCAGCACTCAAATAAAGAGCAGCCTGCAGCTTCCAGAAACAATTGTGAAAGTGATCTGTCCCGAGTAAAATCAATTCTTAATGAATTATCTTTGATCCTTGTTTGCTACACCCCACCTTTCAGCACTGTATACTGAGACTTCACTTTAAAGATCTGAGAGAGGCGTGCACCCCAGAGTCTCCACCCTGAAGGGCGGCTGGGCGGCTGCAGGAGCAGTGTTTCTGCCTGCTCCTGTCTCCCTGTGAACACTCCTTTGGAAGTGGCCTTTCTCCTCCCGTCAGGGCTGGAATGTCTCCCCATGAGTGACCCTGGGTGGCTGTGACTCCTTCTGTTTGGGGCATGTCATTGCTGACCTTCAGGAGCATCCAGGGAAGATGACTGAGACTTTCTGCCCTTGCTCTTTCAGCAGTTGGAGCTCACTCTACCAAGAATAATTCAGGAATGAAAAGTTCAAGTGGAGAGAGAGCCCAGCGGCCTGGCTGTTCCTGCCTTTCCATCTGGGACCTGATCCTCAGGAGAGGCCCTCTCTGTCCAGCCCAGGTTCACTGATTGCAGCCGCATGAGTGAGCCCAGGTGAACCGGCAGAAAAAGAGACTCCACCCTCTGAGGTCAGTGTGTTCTGCAGCCACTGTGAGGACGGGCTTTGGTGTCATTTAGCTCAGGTGTGATCCTCAGGTGAGACCACATGTTTTCTTCACTGCACTCCATAACATTTAACTTCTCCCATAAAACAAAGAGAACTTTCTTAGGGTTTGAGTTGGTTAATCTAGGTAGTACATGTTTTCTTAAGCAGTAATCTACTAAGGAATAAAATCTAAAGGAAAAGGCACTGGTTATTTAAAATAGAATATTTTAATAAATGTGATCATTTTCATGTGTGGAGAATACAACAGGGAAAATACTCAAAAAGTATTCATGGAACTATTCCTTTATTGGAATATAAAGGAAAAAATTACTTAGTATACACAGAATTGATTTTGATAGATGGAAGTTATCAGTTATTTACAAATACACAAATATTTTTAATACTCTGTAGCTGGTCTTTTCATTATCGTAGCATTACTTGAAGTGTTAATACTTCCTCTTCAATCTGTTTTTCAACTTAATAAACTTTACTTTTGATATCAAAATGTATTTTTTGAAGTTTTATAGTTCTACATTTAGGCTTAAGATTGCATTAGTTTATGTAACACCTTAAGTTATGGACTAACATTCACACTTTTCATATGGTAATCAATTTCCCAGCTTATTTTGTTGAATGAACTATTTCTTCAACTTACTCAAAATTGATATATTATCTATTTGTCTACACTTTCTCTAGCATCACACTGTACTGATGAATGTTCTTATACTGCAAATGTGGAAATTACAAGTGTGAATGATCCAACTTTGTGATTCCTTTCCAGGTTGTATCGGAGGGTTCTAGTTTCTCTGCTTTTAAATCAGTTTTGGAATGACCACATTGATATCTACAAAATCATACTGGAACTTTGAGATTTTATTAAAATCAGTACAACTCTATCTATGAATCTTTCAATCCATCAATATTATACATCTCTGCATTTAATTAGAAATTATTTAATTTTCTTACTGACTGCTTTTGAGTCCAGCAGCAAAGTATACAAACACATCATGAAATCATGAAATCTCCTGATGTGATTTAAAGGAAGTCATTTGTGAGGTGCATCATATTTCTCAACACACTGGATATCTTTCTCTCCTCCACCCCTTAGGTTTAAAGTTAAGTAGGATCACCACAAAAAGATGGAGAGAAGAGTCTAAGTGATCCCAAGATTGATTCTATTATGTCCTTCCATCCTTTCAATAACTTTTAAAATAAAAAAGTACTAATTAAAAAGATTAAGAGCATCTGGCACGGAACATACTTAACCCCTTATAAATTAATACATAAAGATTTAACATGCATTTGCAAGGTAATCAGTAAGAAAATGTTTCACTCTTTGAGAGGAAAACAGACTGTGAGGTTCAGCAGTGCAAGGATCTGAGAGGCAGGAAAACCTTTGGGAGCTGCAAAGGAAAAACCTTGCAAATGAAAAAAAGTCAGTAGGTGAGAACAGGTTATGACTTTTGGAAATCTAGAGGAAAAACTAACAAAAGGGGTGTGTCCTCAATATAATGAATATCCCAATTTCGTCAAACCTCATTTGGGAAAATACTCATGTATATATTAGCATATTTTACTGACAACATACAAATATTTTATGCATGTAATAGACAATACAAATATACATATACAACATGTAATATAAAGTGCCTATATTTTCTTAACAACCTAAGCATAATTATTTTCCCAGGAGTTCACTGTTCCTATGCATAATCTTTTAGAAAGCACAAAAAATTCCTTGTGGTAGCCCAGCACTGAAGAAGGCATCTCTGTGCTTGCATCTACACCCCCAGGGACACAACATATGCAGTACATACTGTACATTACTCTTCTCAAAAAGTTGCCATTCATATTTGAGGCCACATGAATGACACCTTCTTGTGAAAGGCATTGCACACTGGCTAAATGTGGCAGCCCGGCTCAAGAGTTCTCATGAGGTTCACATTTTGCATGCCACCAAGATTTATGCTGAGGGACTATGCGCCATCTGTTTACTGCCCTCCCTCTTTCTTGCCTGAGTTGAACACAGAAGATCAGGCTGAGTGAGAGCAGGAATTTTCTTTTTGTCTCTTCCTCAAAGGTGAATACATCTTGTCTGAATTATCCTACTGGTTTTCCCATTATTTTGACTGTATGGTTAAAAAAATATTTTCAGGGGCTGGAGTTGTGGCTCAGTGGTGGAGTGCTTACCTGCTATGTGGGGGACACTGGGTTCAATTCTCAGCACCACAAATGAAATAAAGGTATTGTCTCCATCTACTACTACCACAAAAAGTTTCCATTCCTTAAATGTCACTGGTTAAGTAGAAAAGACTACTGTTCCCCTAAAAATCTAGACCTGCTGCATTGGCCCTTATAACTCCATTCCAAAACCATAGAATATTACAAGAACATGTATACCAAACAATGGAAACAGGATACCAAGATGGAAATGGGAAAATATTTACTTTCTTCATTAGGTCTTGGAATGAGAAAAGCCCGCATGAATTAAAAGGAGGGATAGACAAGACAGAAAATGGGTTTGAAGACAAGGAATGCTGTTTTACTTCTCTAAGTTCTAGATTCTTTTTGGTTTATTTATTTGGCCATGTGTGTTAACAGTTCTAATGTATCAATGTTTTTAAAGTAATAAATGGAAATGTCATATCAATATTGGTAATAACTGACATAATGAAAGATTTATTTATATGGGTTAGTTACAAGTACTGAAAAACTAGGATTTATTGCCCACATACATAAAATAATTTTAGTTATGTTTTAGTGAGAATATCTAACTTTTTTCCTATCTATACTTTTATCCTCGAGCAATGCTCTGCAACCTAAAGAACCCACAAACTAATAACTTGCCTCAGTCATTGCTACTTTATTTCTAGAAATAGATGAATCAAATCACAAAGGTAGCTGAAATTTCTGTTCTGCTATTGTTCTGGACTTCTATAGTGCTCAACTGATAATATCTACATACCATTATGTAACTGACATAATCAGGTATTAATTATATGAGTAAATGTGTTCAGCCACTAAGAGACAAATTGTATTTAGTTCTATTTGAACAAATAATGGTTTTTTGAAGTAGGATTTGTCTATATATATAATTTTTCAATTCTATCCAATCATTTTCATGTATTTTGAATCTCTACTTTGGATGCTTGAATACCTAGGATCTTTATGTCTTTATGGCAAATTTATCATCATCATTATGTAATGCTCCCATGGTGTCTAAATGGCATTTTGATCTTAAGCCTAATTATGAAATCAATATAATCACTCCAAATTTAATTAGTGTTTGCATGAAGTATATTTTCATCCTTTTTTAACTATCCACTTGTTTATATTAAAACTTTATTTTGGAAAAAGAAAGTTTTTTACACAATCTGACATCTGTCTTAATTTGAGGACTCAAAATTATTTTGCACTGTTCCAAGAAATGCTGGTATACAAATAGCAACTGTAATAGGCAGAGGTGCCAAGAGACTGAAAAGGTAGACAGATCCAGGATTACAGAGTATAACCTTTTTTCTCTTTGTGGTGCTGTGGAATTAAACCAAGGGCCTTGTGCATGGTAGGCAAGTACTCTACCCCTGAGCTACATCCCCAGTATAATAGTCACTGTGTACTTATGGATAGAACCATAGTCAAGGACAGTAGCAAGGTCCACTGGGTCCTCATGACGTGTCAGAGGCAGGGAGATTGTATGTCAGGGCAGATGTCTTTCAAGTTGAATGTACCCGACTTGTATTGAGCTAAAATGAACGCCATTAAGCAGATTTGTAGCACTATTTGCTAGAATTGTCATAAATTTCCACACCCCATTCTACACTATGCTGGCACATAAGGCCAGGGCTCCTCAGCAATCAAATTGGTTACAACTTCAGATGACGATAGTGAGGTCAAGGTGGATCCCTATATACATTTATACAATTCTTTTAGATAGATAAAATTTCTCAGCTTGCTAAAGCTTTTGTTTCATTTTTCTCTCATTCCTCTTATTCCTATTTTTATCTGGTCATGGTTTTATTATTTTTCCTCCACTCTCAGTGTATTGATTATCCCAATTTAAAGAAATAGTAATTGCTCTATGATTTATACTATTCACACATAATTTATTATAGTATACCTTCAAAAGTAGTATACTATTCCACATAGTTAAGAACCTATGATACAATATTTACAATTCTTCCAGTTTTGTGATATTTTTGGTCACAAAACTAATTTCTTGTATTGTCATAATCCCCATAATTTGCATATTTTATACAATGCATCCCTTGACATTCATGGGGGATTGCCTCCAAAAACCTCCAGATAAAAATATTCATGGATTCTCTAGTCCTTTATATAAAATGATATATTTGCATGTGACCTTCACATATTTTTAAGCCATTTTAAAATGTTAAGCAATGAATATAGCAGTTATTATCCTTTGTTCATAGCTACAGCTGGCCATTATCTATAAACCTACTTATAAAACTGAAAAGCACCCTTTGGATATATAAATAAGACTAGCAACCGACTATCTCCTCATAAGTAATTTCTATTGTGTCCCTTCCATTAAAGACTGTCCCAATCTTACCTATAAACAAAACCCTTGGGGTTTATCATGTACCTTATGAAGACTCAATAACAAAAAAAAAAAAAAAAAACTTTTTCAAATCAGTAAGATTCAGTAATAACTTATTCAAACAACATGTAGAGTGAAATTTGGAGAGAGAATAATTCAATTTGACATTATTGCAACCTTATATCTCAGTGTGAACTCCCTTTCCAATGAATTAATGAATGATCTAATTTTAGATCTAAATTTTAACATCTTTTCTTGGAGGTTTAGAGCTGCTATATCTGATTAAAAACCTGGCAGCAAGACCATGTAATCTATCATCTTACACATGGAACCAGGAAAGGAATTTTACACATTACTTCCCCAAATAGTATTTCAAACAGTTACACACAAAAACTTTCAAGAGTCCCTCAGGATTATTTCTTCAGGAATTCCAACTATGCCATCTTTCCCTAACCTATAAACCTCACTCATTTCATTTTATAAATGATATATATATACATGCATATTAATATTACATACAAATGCATATATGTACCTGGTGTCTGGTGGAATACACACGTGCTTCTGTGTGCATATGGGAATACATGGCTAAAAACAAGGAATAGAAAAATTCTGACTTCTGTACTTTTCCAAGTTCCTCAATTTAAATTCCCAAACCACTTTCAGGAATTAATCTTTCGTTAATGCACAAAGAAAGTAAATGAATCCTCTGACCATTTCTCCAGTCTGGGGTACTACATATTACAGGATTTAATTCTAACTTGTGGCCAAATAGCATTCAACTGTGTCTGTACATTTTGTTTATCCACTCATCCATTGGTGGAAACAGAGGTTATTTCCTGATCTTAGCAATTTTGAATGGTGTTATGATTAAAATGGGTGTACAGGTATTTCAACATGTTGATTTAATTTCCTTTGGCTATATACCTTATAATAGAATTGCTATATCATACAATAGTTCTAGTTTTTAGTGTTTTATTTTTAATGTTTTGACTGTTACATAAAATTGTACAAATTTATGGGATTCCAAGATGCTTCAATACATGCATACAATGTAATGTTTAAATCAGGTTAAACATATTTACCTCAAATATTTATCATTTTTTTATGGTGAAAGCTTTCAAAGTCCATTCTTCTAGCTTATGGAAAGAATTATTTTCATCTGTAGTCACCCTACTTGCAATATTACACTGGAAGTTATTTCTCCTGTCTATAGTTCAGTACTCATTAATAGAGATTTCCTCTTCCTTCTGTCTCCAGTACTCTCCTCATGCCTGGTAGCCATCATTCTACTCTGTACTTGTATGAGAACTATTTTAGATTCCTCCTAATTCAGATGGTGCAGTACTTGTTTTTCTGTGTCTGGCTTATTTCATTTAATATAATTACCTTCAGCTCTATCCATGTTGTCACAAATGACAGGATTCAATTATTTTTATGGCTGAATAGTATTCCACTGCACATGTATACCACATTTAAAATCTACTCATCAGTTAATGGACACTTAGATTAAATCTAAGTCCATATCTTGGCTGCTTTGAGTAGTTCTACAATGAATATGGGAGGGGAAGTTTCTCTTTGGTATAATTATTTCATCTCCTTTGGATATATATCCAGTAGTGGGGTTGCTGGATCATATGGTACTTCTACATTTCATTTTGGGGGGAACCTCTATAATGAGCATGTATTACCTTTAATCTTTAATTAATGTATTACCTTTAATCTTTTAACTAATGTATTACTTTTAATTAATGTATTACTTTTAATCTTTTTGACAATAACTGGTGAAATTTAGGTGGAAGATGAGAAAATGTTTGCTAAAGGATATAAAATTAGCTAAGACAACGGGAATAAATCAGAGATCTGTTATACAGCAAGGTAACTATAGTTAAGTGTGTTAATAATGATATATTCATGAAAAATGTAGAGTGAATATTATTTGTTCTCAACATATTAGTGAAGTAATACATTCATTAACTACTTTGATCTAACCATTTTACAATGTATATATAATGCAGCATGTTATACACAGTGAATGTATATATATTATCTGTCCATTTTTTAAAAATTCTATTTTCTAAAAGAAAATAGAATAAGACCCATTTATATATGAAATTATGCAACTTTTTTTTCATATTTTACTGAGGATTGAATCCTGGCGTGCTTGACCTTTGAGTTATATCACCAGCCCTTTTTTTAATTTTGAGACAGGGTCTAGCTAAGTTGCTGAAGATGGCCACAGACTTGCAATCCTTTTGCTTCAACCTCAAGTCACTGAAATTACAGACATGAGCTAAGGCAACTGGTCCAGAAATTATATGATTCTTCACTTCTCATTAGTATGAATAACTTTATTATTTTTCTTTACTCACCATTAATTCCTTTAAATCTAACCTACCACTGCTTTTCCTAAGGAAGGGAATGCTTAGTACTACCTTCCTTTTCATAATAATCCTCATCTATAATCTGAGGTAATTACTGTAAAGATTATTTCAAATTTGAAGACAAAATTTTTGCCAGAAATTGACATAAAAAAATGAAAGACATGAAAAATATGAGACAAATATGCTTTGATCAACGAGTGAAGCATCGGGCTGGGGAGATAGCTCAGTTGGTAGAGCGCTCACCTTGCAAGCACAAGGCCCTGGGTTCGATCCCCAACATCGCAAAAAAAAAAAGCGAAACATCAGTAATTCTAAAAATCAAAATGTAAATAAATAAGAGAACTGAATAAATTTGTAGTCAACTCATGTTCTCATGGAAAAAGTATAAAAATATTTAAATTCAATTTCACTGGAGGGCCATGCAAGGAAGTATGGATGAATGAAAATTCCAAATAGGCAATAAGCCTTTCCCCAGATAGCCTAACGATCACCATTTTCCAATGGAAATACTTACCAGACTGGCTCTAGACTGAGAATCTGGCCTGCCCCAGGCAAAGGCAATGTTCTGGAGAAAAGAGAAAATTCAAACTGCAAGGCCAGAATTTTATTTTTTATTCTGTGTAGCATTTGCTGAGTTAAGTAGCAGGTTTGAAAAATTACACCAAAAATATCTTCAAGGAAGAGTGTGATCTAGGTCATTTTGTAGCACTAACAGGAAAAATTCCTACTCATTATCTGGGGTAGCCACAAATTCATGAACAGTGACACAGCTGTGGCATTTGTCAAGTTTTGAATACGCCTGTAACAGATGCTAACACACTCAAGGTCAGAATCTCTGAAAGGAAAAATTGAATCTCTGGAAGGCTCAAGGGACAGAAACCTGCCAATCTCTCAATCAAATACCCAAATGGGCCATACCAAAACAAAGGCATAAAAAGAGAAGCTGTATTACCTCTTAACAAACTGAAAGGCATCACGGATATAGCTGAATCGATGATTGAACTGAGGTGATTTGTACCTCACAGTATTTTCCTAACTGTGCAAATAGACAATTGTTTAGGGCAGAATAAGTTATCTGTATCCTCTACAATTATTATACTACAAGATATTTTACATATACAAAACTGGCTAGAGATGAGAGAAAACAGGACAATCTGATCAAAAAATCAAATCTAACGTGGTACCAGTCTTTTAAAGTTTCATTAGAAAATGAAATACCAATTTGTTCATTGTCATTGATTTTGTGCTACACAGTAGGAACTGGGTAATTGAGTCAGAGGTGATACAGCTGGCAAGATGTAAAATATTTACTATGTTGCTGTTTACAAAGAAGATTAACTCTGTCACAGGTTGTTCATTAAAAATAAGAGAAGCCAGGCGCAGTGGCGCATGCCTGTAATCCCAGTGGTTCCGGAGGCTGAGGCAGGAGGACTGCAAGTTCAAAGCCAGCTCAGCAACTTAGGCCCTAAGCAACTTAGCAAGACCCTGTCTAAACATGAAAACACAAAATAAAACAGGGCTGGGGATGTGGCTCAGTGGTCAAGTGCCCCTGGGTTCAATCCCTGGTACTGCTCCACAAAATATATATACATATAAAAAACAAAATAAAACATGGTTAAAACTCTAACCCCAATAAAAAACAAGTCTCACATAACATGATCCATCCACTCTCAAATATATGGACATACATGCCATAAGTGCACACAAACACATAAATGGTTCCCCCTACCAGCATATAAACATGACCAAAATGTCACCATTATTAAAAATATGTAATAATGGAAGCTGAGACTCAGTGCTTAAGAAACCCTCATATTTCATAAAGATAACAGACACTGAACAGTAAATACATGTGGTAAAATGGCTAATGCTATTGGAAATAAAGTAGTTCCTTTTATTTGACTGCAACCTATGCTTAACCCCGAAGTCCTTGCTTAACCCCGAAGTCCTTGAGGTGAGGAGGGATGCATTGATAGCAGTAAAGTTCATTAACACTTGCTGACATTGGTAATTTAAAGGAGCTTACCAGGAAGGTGGCATCAAGGCACCCAGATTTTTCAGAACAGTGTAAAAAATGTATTGCTCTCCTCTTATCTCTCTCATAACAAATGTGGTTGAAGAGAATGTGAAGTCAATACAATATTTTTCTGATTTTCAAGAGGCGTAAGGTTAATGTGTGGATCATGGTAGTTGATCATGACTACATGAAAATATTAGACCACAATTTCACAACACAGGCAAGGTACAGTATTTTTGCCATACAGGAGATTCCTCAGAGGATCTCTTAGTATTACCTTGCTTTGAGATTAAGGTCAATAGAAAAGTACAGTCAGTCTTTCTTTCCAGGGTTCATCAGGAATGATGTTTGGCCATCTCAACAGCTGAAGAGCCATGGCCAGCTAAGGTGCCCCTTAAAGGTAAAGGCAATAGAGTGGAAAGTGAAAGAATGTAGTTATAAATACCAGATACCACTATGTGATCAGTTTCAGAAAGATGACTGTAGTTGTCAAAAACATTTCCTCATTTCACTATGAATATATTTGTGTGTATGTGTATTATGTATACCGATAAGGCAATATATATACATTTCTTTATCTGATCTCCTTATCCTGTTTGTGTACATGTATATATGTATGTATGTATACAGTAAGGTTATTTCCTTCTCTTATCTCATCATGAAACATGGTATATTATCATAACTACCTTTATGAATTAATATTTTTCAGACTGCATTTTGATTCATTTACACAAATGGTACAACTTTTCATTTCTCTGGTTGTATAAAGTAGAGTCACACTGTGTAATCATGGGGTAATGGTGTCTGTCTCAGTCCACTATCTTTCCTTCTCCCTCCCCCACATTTCCCTCTACACAATTTAAAGTTCCTCCATTATTCTTTTACTCTCCACCTCCACCTCCACCCCCACCCCCATAACGTATCGTCATCCACTTATCAGAGAAAACATTTGGACTTTGGTTTTTTGGGATTGGCTTATCTCACTTAGCATGATACTCTCCAACTCCATCCATTTACCTGCAAATGCCATAATTTTATTCTTCTTTATGGTTGAATATATTATTTTTTGATACTGGGGATTGAACTCAGAGGGGCACTCAACCACTGAGTCATATCCCTAGCCCTACTTTGTATTTTATTTAGACACAGGGTCTCACTGAGTTGTTTAGCACCTCACTTTTGCTAAGGCTGACTTTTAACTTGTGATCCTCCTATCTCAGTCTCCCAAGCCACTGGGATTACAGGTGGGTGCCACCATGCCCAGCTGAATTAATTATTAATAGTGAACCATTAACACATGCTATTTGAATCATAGTATTTGTTATGAAATGTCAAAGAAAAGAGTCAACATCACTCCAGGATTTCACTTCTAGTGATAATGTGGTTAGTACATTCCTGGTTATAAAAGGATAGCTGTATCATGTTAGGTCAAATTATCACCTTGGTATTTTCTTTAGTTGGAGTTAAGTACGGTTTAAGGAGATACGTGAGTGCCAATGGGACAAGTTATGGATTCGTGATGGTTCATTTTATATGTCAATTTGAATGGGCCATGGTGTACCAAGATATTTTGTTAATTATTATTCAGTATTTCTGAGAAGTTCTTTTGGGATAGCATTGACGTTTAATTCAGTAGGCTGAAAGCCTGGCCTGAAGAGAACAAAACTGTCCATCTTCCTTTGAGTTAGTGAGAATTCCTCCTGCCTGTCTGCCTTCACCATAGGAGATCTGTTTTCTCCTGGTTTTGTACTTGAACTGAAAACACTGGCTCTTCCTAGGTATTGAGCCTGCTGGTCTTTGTACAGAACTACATAATTGGTTCTAGTTCTCCAGCATTTGAACTTGGACTGCACGTATACCATCAGCTCTCCTGGGTCTCTTAAGCTTTCTGACTCACTTTATAGATCTTGGAAATTACCAGCCTCATAATTGTGTGAGCCAATTCATTATAATAAATCTCTTGATTTATAAATTGACTTACACAATTTTATATAGACACACATTTATATGTTCATTCACATAATAATACTTTAATGATCAGCTCACAAAAAGTGTAAAGACTTCAACTAAGAACAACATTTGGTCACCATCTTAACTCTGAATGATATCATGGTAAAGATACACAGGAAACAAAATAAGTCAGGAAAGAATAGAAGTTCATTGGATTAGACAAAAGGGAATGAAGGGAAGGGCGGAGGATGGGAATGGGAAAGACAGTGGAATGAATCAGACATCACGTTCCTGTGTTCATATACAAATACACGAGCACATCATGCACAACTATAAGAATGGGAAGTTATACTCTATGTATGTATGTCAAAAGACACTCGGCTGCCATGTTAAACAAAAAAGAACAAATTAAAAAAGACACAGGATTATTCAAAGATCACTCTAGGAAAGGGTTAGAAGAGTTCTAAATGAAGCAGGGTTCTTGGACTACCTAAAGAAAACACTTAAATTTTGTGAGAAAAGCAGGTAGGTCTAACTTTTCAGGGTTATTTTAAATACTTAGTTTGTGTAGAAGAATGACTAGGGATACCAGAAAAGGAGAACCATTCTCCTTATTCCTAGTGTGGTCAGTCCTTGTGTACAGAAAAGGCAATAACTACCCAAATACCCCAAAAACTGACATAAAAGACTTTTCCTGGGGACCCTCTGATTGGGGCTCAATTCTCTCAATGTGTGCAGAAAGTAGAAATGGTTCACCACTGAATACTGGATGTCAGAGAGCACAGCCGGTGAGACAGAAGCTCCACTCCCCATTATCAACACTGCTCATAGTGCACATTACTCTACTCAGAAAGGCGCCATTCATATATCAACTTATGTGAACAATGCCTTCCTGAGTACGGTACCGTACACAGCATGGCTGGAAGGGGTCCTGACCTTAACATTGATATGAAGCTATGAGGAACCTACAGATAAGCCCATTCGTGTAGAACTTTATTCCCTAGGTTTTATCACATGAAAGGCTCTTAAAATCGCTGCATGAATTGAACCAGCATTAAGGGGGGTGGTTCTGAGATTCAGAGTAGAACCTATGTGTAAGTAACCATATCCTCTCCCCCAGCGCCAGCACTGAGGTTGTATCTGTTGTGCATTACCTCACTCTAAGAAGTGCCAATCATATTTATAGCTACATGAATGGCACTTCCTGAAGTGGTGCACTACACACAGCATGACTGATGGTGATGGTCCTACCCAGATCCCTCCACTAGGTCACTTCAATCAACACGCTAACATACTCTCCTATAAGAATGAAAGGAATATTGTTAAAAGTCCTGGAAGAAAACTATGCCTCTTACCTGTCTTTTTCTCCCCTCTCTTTCCCTGTGTGCTTAGCCCTTCACCTGCTGTATATGAGACAAATAGATTTTAGGAAAGAGAGAATCAGCATCCCCCCTTTTCCCACTTCCTCTCAGACTCAGTACACTGACTTGCATTATTCTGCTGCTTTTAAATTTAATATAGTTGGTACATGAAAAACTATGCCTCAAAAGTCCGTTGTTAGGTAAAAGGAGGAATCTAGCCACTTACCATATCCAGATATTACAGACCATATAGAGCTCAGAATAGTTTGGAGAGAATTCCCTTCTTGCAAGCTTGAATCTTCCTTATTTTACCCTGTGGACCTTGGCTTGGCATTCTCTAGTCAGAGCTGAAGGCCTGCAGTAGCAGAAGCAGCAGCCACAGAAGCCATGCACTTAAAACCAGTATTCACACAAAGAATACAAGCAACACCTGCAAAAAAGTACACGAAGAATTCAACAAATAAAATGCCCAAAATAGTGCAGTGCAAACAGTGAAATCTTTAAATATTCTTGAACATTCTAAATAACCCATTTTTTTTAAATAACCCACTTTAAAAAATACCAGTTAAGCTGGGTGCTGTGGGGCATGCCTAAAATCCCAGTGACTTCAGAAGCTGAGGCAGGAGAATAGCAAGCTCAAAGTCAGCCTCAGCAACATAGTGAGGCCCTAAGCAACTTAGCAATACCTTGTCTCTAAATAAAATATAAAAAAGGGTAGGGATGTGGCTCTGTGGTTAAGCACACCTGGGTTCAATCCATAGCACCTAAATAAATTAAAAATATCAGTCCAAATAAGAGTAAAAATATCACAAGTACAGCTCCACCAAATATATAAACTCTAAAAGAAATAAAGCTTCCCCCTAAAACCATCCAGGCCAAACAATAAAAACAAGATCTTAAACAAAATTAATGCCATAAATAACAAAATAAAAATGAAGCATACAAAGGAAAAGCATGCAATACATCCTTACACATATACAAATACAAACCCCCCCAAAACATTCACACTCAAAATCAGTTTTACTCCCCGATCATCCTGATCTAAACCTAAGAACAAACTTCAAAGGAATTCTCCATGAAACCTAGTACACGGCCAGGATAGTAGATACTCACTGCCCAGGGAAATGCTGAGTGTGCAAGAAGAATCCTGGAGAAAATCCATGTGGCACTCTGGTAACAATGGTAGGAGACCAAGTAGCAAGCATATCTTCCTCCTAATTTCAGTCTGAATTTGCTCATGGCTTTGGGTGAGGTGAGGTAGGTGATCCTTTAGAGAAAGACAACAAAATTCACAATCATCATTTGCCAATTAAATACCGTGACAGGGTCTGAAAGAGCTTGCCTAGGAGGTGGTTATCAGGTTACATATCGTGCTCTGATGTTAACAATGCTACATTTATACTGTCCTTCCCAGTTTGGCTTCGTATGGTCTGCAGAGATTGGCTCTCCCCTCCCTTCTCTACTTCTCTTTTTCCTCCTCTTTTCTCCCCTCTCCCTCCCTCTCCTCCGTGCAGGCTCTGGATTAAGAAAGGGTGACCTCAAAGAATAAGAAAGAGAAAAGCAATGCAATCTTTCCTTATTCTCCACAGTCCTGAGAAACTAATTTTCTCATCTTTTCATCCTTCTGTACAAAACTCAGAAAATTCAAAATAAAAATATTGCTAGATCTATTGCACAACAATTTTCTAGGTACCACCTTAATTCTTTACTGATTTGGTGATCAGAGAGGATGCCAAGCAATTTTGCAGAAAAATATAGCTTCTGGGCAGTATGGAATCAAGTAGTTTCAATCCTGATAGATTGAAGGGCCTCTGAATTCAGCAGGGGAATTTAATTAGGATAAAATTTGGGCATTAAGGAAATTTGAAAAATGAGAACAAAGTAGTCAATTATTTTAGGTTCTTCAGAAAGAATCACTTGGAGGCTACAGAGGGAGCAACCTCTCCTCCAAAATTCTTATTTCCAGTTTTATTAGGCTTTTATAGGACAATGAAATGTAAATTCCTAAAGAATACATACAGAAGCTTTCCCAGGGACCCTCATATATAGGGTCTGCTCTCAAAGTGTGCTTCGGAGAGTTCTTTGAGATAGCTCATAGAAGGGCAGGTCTGTGACTGAAGCTCCTACCCAACCCCCCAAGATTGCCACGTGTTGATGCACATGTTGTACATGACTGGACTTCAGAAAGCAAAATTCATATTACAGTTAGTCCAAGCCATACCTTCTAGAATAAGCCACTGCATACCGGGTCTTAATATGATGGATCTGTTCAAAGACACATCCTATTAACTTCTTTTCCACTTCTCACAACTTTAAGTAAAAGTCCTGTGACACCCCCTGTTCTACTGCACTTCTGTCCTTCTCTAAGTATCTCATCACATGCTGCATCTTTAATGTGCCAGATTTCAGAAGCAAGGTCGAATAAAGCCTCATTCGATTTCCTCGTTTGGAAGATTAATGTTTATCTACATTATACTCTTCCTTTCCTTTTCAAATAATTACTGACATTAAGGATCGTTCATCTGTTCTGTTACTCCTAAAGGAATACTTTAAGAAGACCAAACTCTACAGACCCTCTGGCTCCTGCATTGCAAACTTTCTGGTGCCTCTTCCAGTGTTACTTACCTAAACTCCTATGAGCAGAAAAGCCAGTGAAGAATGACAAGAACCTCCTTGGAAAGAAGAGCAAAAATGTAGGTGCTTGGATGGGGAGGTCAGAAAGTCCACTTCTTTCTCAGATGCTGGAGAAAAAAAAATAACAGCTGACATAAACAAGCACATAGTTAACTATATAGAATTTCTGAACCTTTAATAATGAATCATAGCAGCAAATGGTCAGCAATCAGAAGCATTGGGACTCAAATGAGGTCTTGCTCAGAAACACAGAAACCACACCTGCAGGCTAATAGGTAGAAATATTAATGACACCGTCAAGGCCTATTTCAAATGTAAAATACCACATGAGGCTCACTTCCTCTGTCCCCTCCTTTGTCCCAGAGGCAGAAAACAAAATGTGGGAAAAGTGGAAGGTAGGAGCAAACTGGATGGGAGTTTTAGGAAAACTCATGCTAAAGGAGCCTCAATAAGCCTTACTATTTTTTAATGCCTGTTTTACATAGCTTTTGACCAATGATTTTTGGTCTTCTTTCTTAGCTCTACTAACTTTCCTGAGTTCAGTCCCCTGCTTTTAAACATCCAACAGGCTAGTTTCACCAGTCTTGAAGTAGGAAATCTAGGCTTTAACTTTAAATGTCTATAATTTTACAGTTATTTAGCACTTCCCTTTAATTGGAGTCAGTATTAGTACTACAAGTAATACCATCTGTCCTGCAGGTCATGGCTTATCTCAAATTAACTCAGGTGAGGTTAGAAGCAGCAAGCAAGGTACAAAGTGTTACAAGGAAAATACAAAAACTGAAATTACCAAGAGAAACATTACCAGTGATCAGAAAGACTTATCTGATATATAAATACATTTCACTGACATGACAAAGACTTTATGTACTCAAACGGATGTAAGCCACGTTTAAAATGCATAATACATAAAAGACAACACTTACTGGTTACCTTGCCTGCATTAGACCTACATAAGTTTTCATTTTACAAACTTTTGCATAACACTTCTACAAAGCTTGAAACTATAGTTCTCAGTCACACATATCCAGGATGTCAACTATATTGTAATAACCTGAAATAATAAGTTGTTTACTTAACTATCATTTAAAAGACCTTAAAATAGGTAGTTTCCCTGAGCAATAAAGCTTAACTGACATAAGAAATTATCTTGATAAGCATCATCAATGTTTTAAGAAACCCTGTAGTTAAGCCTAGTGAACTAGATACGGTCTATATCAGTACATTAAAATTTGGCCTTCACAAAACCCTCACCTAATTGTGCTACTTATTGCCATCTTAATCACATATAAACTTGAGATTCACCTTTCATAAACCTTGTGCAATTTAGACATTTTACAACTTGTTTAACCAACAACATAACCAAAAATCCCTTTCTTCATTTCCCCTTTCTGTACTTACTGAGAAAGTAGAATCCCAGAGAATGAAAGTGCCACAATGGTTTGGATTTCAAAGAGAGTTAACTCAAAATTAGGGCCACTAAAGTCCTATCCTAGTTGTTATAAAAGGAATCTAATTTATATACCCAGGGATGATGATGTCACTGTAATAGACCCAAGATTTGAGGCCCTTAACCTAGTAGGTAGGCGGGCAGCGGACAAGTATCTTAAGAGCAATTAAAGTGAGATCTATGGTTGCTGCAAGGCGGGTAAAGAAAGGGACAATTCACCCACACACTGGCTGATTGATGGGTAGGGCTCTGCCTCAGAGTCCTCAGGCCTCACTGAGAAGTTACCTCAGCCCTTGATAAAAGGAGTTACTTAGTGAGGATCTCCCTCCACCATAGGGTAAGAGGCCATGAAAAGAATAAGGTGCAGATGGAGCTTCCATGTGCAACCCATTGACTTGCTGTGATCTCTAGAGACCCTGCATTCACATCAGGGAGTAGCCCTGGCTACAGACTTAGGGTGCTTCTGAGACCTCAGCAAGATCAGACCAACATTCTCTCTGCCAAGGCCGAAGTGGGTAGTCAAGTCTCTCTCCAGCAAGGCTTTTCCCCTAGTCTTGAGGCCAGCAGCCACGCATTTAACTGGCTGACAGGGTCCCCATATGACAGAATACATAGTATTTGTAGTGGATAAAATGGAGGGTAGGACTTCTGGAAGAAGAGCAAAGTGATAGAGTATTAGTCCATTTCACTCACCCTTCTGACGATCCCTATATGGGCCACCAAGATGAAACCGGAGTTTTGAGATGACCCTAGATTCTCCACTTCACCAACTTCCTTCTAGGTTCTTGTCTCACAAAATTTGAAGAATAAAATCCACAGACAATAACAAAAAGGAGGAGTAAAAGGAGCAGGATTCATTTAATCAAGAAGATACAGAAATCCAACTATGCAGGACGGTGCCTGATAGCAGGAAAAAACCACTGGTGTAGAAGCTTAGGAGACTAGCTCTGGGTAGAGCATAGAGCAAAATCTATGTTAAGCACTGAAAACAGCACCAAAAGCATTGATTAAAATCTATGTTAAACAGGCATTGTAAACAGCACACAAATCATCAGTCAAAAGCTATGTAAAACAGGCATTGAAAAAGTATTAAGGCTTATTGAGTGTGTCCTTTAGCCTGAGTATTCCAGTAACTCCCATCCAGGTTCACTCTCACCTTCTGTTTTCCCACCTTTTGTGTCCTGCCTCTGGGAAAAAGGAGGGGACAAAGGAGGTGAGCCTCAAGGTCTTTTACATTTGAAATAGGCCTTGATGGTGCCATTAATATTTCTACCGGTTAGCCTGCAGGTTTGGTTTCTGCATTTGAACAAGACCTCAATTGGGGCCCAACACTTCTGATTGCTGGCCACTGACAATTCTTACTCACTGATTGGGGTGGGGCGCCCTCATTTTAATAATTCAACAATATATGCTATCTATTTTTTCATCTTTTTCTCCCAGCCTGCATGATTTCTAAGGAGAAATCCATTGAAATTTGAACTGGTGTTCCCCTATAATAATGTGTCATTTCTCTTTGTCTGCTTTCAAGATTTTTAAAAAATTTTACTCTGCCTTAGTTATTAAAATTGACTAATGATGTTCTTTGGTGTGGATTTCATTGGATTAGTCTTATTTGGAATCCATTTAGCTTTTGACAAATTCGCAAAGTTTTTACTCATTATTTCGTAGAATATTCTTGTAACCACTCTCCTCATATTCTCTCCTGAGAGACTCAGAATATGTTTCATATTTTATTATTGTCCCATAGGTCCCTGATACTCTGCTCATTTTTTAAAGTCTATTTTGTTATTTATAATGTGTAGCTTGCATTGTTTATGTTTTCATGTTCATTGATTCTATTCTTTGTCATTTTTACTCTTATATTGATTCCATCCAGATTTCTTCATTGGTTGTTGTCAGTTCTGTAATTTTTAAATTTTTAAAATTTAAATTTTTAAATTTTTATCTCTCAGTTCTATAATTTCCATTAGTTACCTTTCTATAACTTTTATTTCTTTAACAACATTTTCTCTTTTTTATTAGGATCAAGAGAATTACTAGCCACTTGTTCAAATATTTTTATGATACCTGTTTTAAAATCTTTATCGGAAATTTCCAACATCTAATTCATCTTGATTTTGGTGTCAGTTGATTTTCTTTTCTTATTTAAGTTCTGATTCTCCTTCTTCTTTTTATAATGGATAATTTTCTATTATATCCAGAGCATTCTTATTATTATGCTAGAAGAGTGTGGGTCCTATTTAAATTTTGTGTTTGAGCAGACATTTATCTGGTTTACATTTGGCATATAGATCCTGGCCTAATTTTATGACCTGTAGTTTCAGTGACAACTAAAATTTCACAGTCTTAGTGGTGCTATTTTTATCTGCTTGCTTTATCTGGTACTGTCTGGGCTCCCATTAGTTCCTGTTTATTGCTGCTAAATGGGCTGAAGGAGTTTCCCAGTCTGGTAGTACCAGATTGTAGTTCCAGAAGGGGCACACATATCCTGGGTCTACAGGAATGAACAGCTTTCTTGGCTGACTCTCTTGTGGTTGGATTCTCCCATGCAAGTGCTGTCTAACTGCCTCTTGTGTCTCAGTCAATGGCGGAAGTCTTGTAATCCTCTGGACAAAGAGGCTTCCATGTCCAGGTACTTGTAGATTCCCCTTACCAGTTCTTTGTGGCTGCCTACATCTTGTCAGAGAAGGAGGGAAGTCTCAGATCAGGGGGCAAAGAGGCTTCTTTATCCAGGTGCTCTGTTTTGCTGAGATCCCCCTTGCCCTCCTCCCCTGTATTACTTGGTAGAGAAGGTGAGTCTTCACCTGATAGGGATCAGAGTTGGCTATTTATTGGTACCAGGGCTTCCAGTTATAGGAAAGATTCCCCATTAGTTTGGGAAAGGAAAAAGATGCTTTCCTAGGTCACTTTCATGACATCCAACATACATAACTCCCATTCTTACTTCAGCCCTGATCCACTCACTGGATCTCTGATGGTAGAGGTAGCCGAGTTTTTCCCTTCATTTCCCAAGCTGGGTCTGCACTGAGCAGCCATCTTAGGACCCTAAAACAGAGGGTCAACCAGATTCCTCTTATAACTAAAGAAAAAAAAACCCACTTGATTACTTAGTACATGTTAGAGATTATTGATCCTTGCTATAGCATCAGAGATCTTTGCAGGGTCAGGCACAGTAACATGTGCCTGTTATCCCAGCAGCTCAGGAGACTAAGACAGGAGGATCCTGAGTTCAAAGCCAGCCTCAGCAACTTAGTGAGGACCTAAGCAACTCACTGAGACCCTGTCTCTAAATAAAATATATAAAAGGGGTGGGGATGGTTGAGTGCCCTTGGGTTCAATCCCCAGTTTAAAAAAAAATCATTCCAGGGAAACTGCCCAAGTGTTAGTGTAAAGAGAGATAGGAATGATTGGGGGACCAGGGAGTAGAAGAAATAGAAATTATGTGAAACCAGGTCAGACAGAATGTAACAGCAACAATCCTTCAAGATGCTTTGTCATTTCATACTGGTTCCTGGTGCCTAAGCTACCTGGTACTTTATCTCTTCTACCTGGCATGCCCTTCTTTCCATATACTAGGTTCCATTTTCTTTATAATGTGAAAAAGTAAACTGCAAAAATGTTTTGTGGAAAACTTTGAGGGCAAAATCTACCAAAAGAGATTTTAGAATTAATTAGTTAGTTTAACAAGGTTACAGGATACATAATCAAAATATAAAAACATTTTTTATTTCCATGTTCTAGTACTAAAAATCAGAAATTGAAATTTTATAACTATAGCCATTATAACCGTTTCAAAAATATAAAATAGGTACGGATAAATCTGAGAAAAAATATGAGACCTGTGCCCTAAAAACAACAACAACAAAAAAATGAGATAAATGAAAGAAGACCTAAATAAATGGAGATGTATTATTCTTTTGACCATATTCCTGGTCAAAATAATAATAGTAAGATAGCACTTATGTCCATGTTGATCTGTACAAAAAATGTAATCATAATCAAAATTTCAGAGGGCTATTTTTTAATATTGACAAAGCCATACTAAATTCAAAAGGAAATGCAAAACATTTTTACACCAAAAATCTTTTAAAATAACAAAGTTATAGTAATACTAGGTGACTTTGATAATTTAAAATAAACTACCATAATGAAAAAAGAGAAATAATGATTCCATGACTGGCAAATAGATAAATGATACTGAATTGTGTGTTTAGAAAAAAATAGATCCAAACACATTATTGATTTATTCTCAACAGTAATACAAAAGAAATGCATTGGAGAAAGAATTCTTTTATTTTTATTTATTTGTTTTGGTAACAAGGATTGAACCCGCGGCATTTAACCACTGAGGTGTCAGGTCCTTAGGCCAAAGTAACTCCATTTTGAAAATTAGAACTTGCCCACCCAGGCACAATCTTCCCTTTAGGCCCACACTCAATGAGTCCCTAACTATTGAAATCACAGCAAAGACACCAAATAACAATCACAGGGCCAGACTGGTTATTTTTTAACTACTCCATTATACATGACTATATAGTTTGGAAGTTTTTTCCTGCAGGCTGTTGCACCTTGCAGAAGGGCAGCCTGGCAGACTTTCTCTGTCAATAAACCTTTGCTTGAACTCAGAGATGTGTCTCTTGTTGATATTTGTGCCAACTACCCAAACATGAGCCACATCCTCAGCCCTTTTTATTTTTTATTTAAAGACAGGGTTTCACTAAGTTGCTTAGGCCCTTTCTAAGTTGCTGTGCCTGTCCTTGAACTTGTGAGCCTCCTGTCTCAGTCTTCTAAGCTGCTGGTATTACAGGCATATGCCACCACAACCAGCAGAAATAATTCTCTTAAAGGGCTGGGGAGATAGCTCAGCTGGTAGAGTGCTTGCCTCGCAAGCACAAGGCCCTGAGTTCAATTCCCAGTATCGCAAAAAAAAAAAAAAAAAGAAATAATTCTTTTAAAAATTAATGTTGAAACAAATGGATGATAAATAGGTAGGTAGATGGATGGATGGATGGATGATAGGTGATGTACATAGAAATTGGTATAGATATATGCCAGGAAATGAACTTTGATTCATAATTTGTACCATATATATATATTCAATATAGGTCACAGGTTTAAATTTAAAGCCTGAAAAATAATGCTTCAGAAAGAAAGCATATGAGAAAATATTTGCCCATTTCAATTAACCAAAGACTTCTTAGATATGATATCCAAAGCACTAACCATAAAAGGATAAAATGAGAAATTTGATTATATTTAAATTAAGATATTCTGTTCCTTGAAAGATCAAGTTAAGAGAATGAAAACACAATCTACTTGGGAGAGAACAGGAGTAAACATTTGCAAATCATACATCTGATCTCTAGAATTTATAAATAACATTCATTGTTCATTAATAAGAAATCGAACAGAACTAAAAATGGATAAAATATTTGAACACGTACTTCACTAACAATATAAGAATACATATTAATAACATGTAAAGATACTCCACCTTATTTGTAAAAGAAAAAATTCAAATAAAACTGTAATGACATACCAGGATACATCTATTGAAGTGGTATATATTAAAATGTCTTAAAACATGAAGTACTGGCAAAGGTACAGAACAACGAAACTCATAAACTGGTCATAGAAATGTAAAGTAGCACAAATGCTTTGGCAAAGAACTGTTATTTCTCAAATGCAATAGACAGATGCCTACTTATTTCTTATAGTCGAAGCCAAAATAACTCTAAACTGGAGACAAATGTCCATTGACAGGTGAATGCATTTTTTTAAAATAATATACACTATCTCCTATAATAGAATACCACAGGGCCATAAAAACTAATGAACTATTTATCCAGATTACAATATGATGAATTTCAAGATTAATAGGTAGAGGGAAATTAGCATAACTAAAAGAAAATGTTCTATACTGTATGATTCCATTTTGATGAAAATATGGGAAAAATCTAACCTGTAGTGAACAAAAGCAGATCAGTGGTTGCCTGGGCATGTGGTAGTGTGGAGAAGGACAGGAATGAAGATCACTAAGGGGCACGAGAAATCTTTAGTGATGATGGATAATATTTCCTATTTTGGTTGTGGTGACTGTTTCCTGGGTGTGTAAACATACTAGAATGTATCAGAATATACACTTTATGTCCATTATACTGTTTAAAAAATAAAGCCACACTTGATACAAAAATCAGAAAAAAATAAATACACTCATACACTGAACTAAAAGCATCAGAAGTGAGGGAGATGTAGAAGGGTTTAGGCAGCCAGGGCAAGATGGCGAGTGAGGAGGTTGGGAGCGGGGCCAGAACAAAGGAGCATGGAGAGGGTCTTCCAATGAGGTCAACTTCCTGGCTGACAAAAGTGCTGGTGGACACAGTGGGGGACCCAATCAGTCAGACCTAAGAGGAGATCCAATAGAAAAATACTGAAATAAAACAAATTTTAAAAATACTAAAATAAAATAAGTACTAAAATAGATGCCTGGACAGAGGGGTCACCAGTCAATAATGGTGAGGAGAGTGTGAATCTGGGAGGAGATAAGGAAAGGAGGAAATTCCAGAAGCCATAAAAATAAAATACAGGCCAAAACTTCCCCACCAGATTCCTAGCACTCCGGGGGTACCTTCTCTTTGGAGAAGTCTGTCTCTGTCACTTTTGCATAAACCTGCTGCTTGCTTGCTATCTCTGTATCCTGCTCTTCAACTCTTTGCTGAATGAGACAAGAACCCAGAACCCCTAGACTATAACAGAAGCACCACATAAGCTAATAATCAGCAATGCAAACAATTCCTGCCTTACAAAAGAAACCATACCCCTTTGTGCCAAAATCTCTAGGAATGATAAAAAAGCAATAAGAAAAACAAGTCACTTATCCATCAATAATAAAATAAACCAAAATATATTCTTAAAAATCTCTATGAATGATCCTCCCAAATTTAACAATGCTTAATAAATAAGATTTAAAAACAAAAAGAAAAGCTACAAAAAAGTCCAAATACAATCCACACATGAACATATAAGTAAGAAAACATAGTTCAAATACAAAACCCTGCAAGCATACATGAAAATCCTGAGCCAAAACAGATAAAATCCTGAGGCAAAACAGATAAAAACAGATGAACTCCCACAACTTGTACAAAACTAAAGAAAATATACACGCAAAATAATGAAGAGCCTAACACAAATACTGAAGGGAAAAAAACCAGCAAAAGCCACAAAATAAAAATCCTACAACTTTTAATATTCCAGAAGATAGAAACACACACACACACACACACACACACCAATACAAAGAATAGACACAAGCTCAAACAACAAAAACACTACATGGAAAGTAACAAAACACATTTGAAATCTGAAACACCCTTGAAAATAATATACACAGTCATAGAAACATGCATGCTCCTCCACAGACACCCATCCACCTACATATCCAGGTACAAGAAGTTAAGCCGAAAAACAAACAGAAAAATTAGAGAGGAAAAAAAATGTGTACACACATGCACAAAACTACAACTAAAACTCCCAATCACCTCTCAGTACAAATAAAGCACATAAACTAAAACCAAATAAAAATGAAAAGTTACTCTTAAATGAATAAAAAATAATTCTAATTCAACATGCTCCAAAACCCAGATAACACATTCACTAAAACACATAGAAAAAAATCTAACTTGAAAAAACTCAATCATTTAAGCAAACAAGAACAAACAAAAGGGCTAGGATATGGTAGAGTGCTTGCTTAGCACATGGGAGACTCTGGGTTCAATCCTCAGCACCACATAAAAACAAATAAATAAAATAAAGGTATTGTGCCCATCTACAACTAGAAATATTTTTTAAAAGAACAAAGTTTCCATGTATGATGAAATAATACCGAAAAGCACTAATTGAAAAAACAAAAATCAAAATTTTATAAACAAATAAATACATACTGCAAATAAAACCACACTCATAAATAAAATCATCACTAAACACCAAAGGAGGAAGCAAAAGGCAAAACTAGGTATCAAAGTATAAATAAACAAAAACAATTTGAAAGCCCATACCATACACAAATCAATATGCACATGAACCTACCAACTACACCAATAACTTATGAACACAAACATGGATACACATAACTCTCACAAACTCTCCAAAACAAGCACACAATTAAATTTAAGAACAATCTGCAATGGTGCCATGGTTACTGCTTGGCGTACATCTAGGGTTATAAAACTTGCCACCCAGGAAAGCTCTTAGAAGTTCTCACAAAACAGGGAAGTAGACACTATGAGCAGCAGACGCTGCTTGAACATTGGTAATTGTTTTATTAAGTTGTTTTTCAATATTGTGATCTAAAGACCTGATGAAAACAATTAGAGGAGGAAGAATTTATTTGTGGCTCATAGTTGCATAGGTCTCAGTCCACTAATGGCTGACTCCATTCTTTGGGGCCTGAGGTGAGACTGAATATGATGGCAGAAGAGTATGACAGAGGAAAGAAGGTCTGGGTATGACCAACAAGAAGCTGAGAGACTTCATTCTCCAGGGACAAAATATATACCCCTCAGGCATGCCCCCAATGACCCACCTCCTCAAGCCACACGCTACCTGGTGGTTACCACCCAGTTAATACCTGTCAGGGGGATAATTCACTAAATAGGTTAAAACTCTCACAACCCAATCATTTCTCCTTAAGCCTTCTTGCATTGCCTCACACATGAGTTTTGAGGAGACACCTAATACCTAAACCATTAACAGTAATGATGTAGTTATGTTAGAAGAAAATAGAGAATTCTCTTCACAATCAAAATTTCTCCCAAGATTTTGAGTAAAATGAGACATGTAACTGGTTTGAAATAAAAGAAAAATGCCCAAACTTCCACTTGCCCACTCACCACACTTTAGGGGAGCTCAGGAGTGGGCTAGGACAGAGGCATGATGATAACCACCACCCCTCATTCCACCATAGACCACCCGTTTCATGACACTGCCATGCAAACAACCTGCTTCCTTGTCACTACTCCCATCTTGCAGATCTCCATGGATCTAGTGCCAGACATCTTCACTCTGGGAATCTTGAGTTTTCTTTGCAAAGACCTTTGGTTAAAAAGGAACAATTGAAGGAAAGTAGAAAAGACAGAGAGACATATCATCATTCTCAAGAGCTCTTAGATAAATACCTTCCTCTCCCTTCGTCCCTTCACATAATTTAAAAAATAAAATGTTTTAGAGTAAACCAAACTAATCAAATCAATGTTCTAGGCAACTGAATGAACATTCTGGTTATACCAAATTACAAAAGAATTGATATATATATAGTTGTTGAATAAATACTCAAATGTTTTTATACATTTATATATATCACTATAACATAAAGATAACTTTGAAAAGTATTTTTTAAGTTAGGAAAAACATCCAAATTCCCAAGGAAATTTTATCTTTGATAATGACAAAGTAAAGAACTTTTGATTGCAGAGGGAAATTTCTGAAGCCACAAGGGTTTGGGGGAGGATTTGAAGAGCCCTAAAAAAAATGGTAAAGACTTAGGAACTAACAATAATGTTGCTAGGAAAGAATAAATGGTGGTTATGGGGTTCACAAAGAATACTTGGGTTCAACAATAGTACAAGCTTGAATGCTCAAAGAGAAAAAGCCACATTCTCACTACCAAATTTGTTACCCGTGTGGGTATGCCTCTTTGGACAAGGACACAAATCCCTGGAAAATCTGTAATGCATGGCTTTTCCTGGAAGCTCAGTGTCTAGGTCTTCCTTCTCAAGACTGGCTTATGAAAGTTGTGTTAGATTTTCATGGCTGTGACCAAAAGACCCAACAAGAACAATTTAGAGGAGGCAAAGTTTATTTTGGCTCAGAGACAGAACTCAAAGGTTCTGTCCATGGTCAGCTAACTCCATTATTCTGGGTGTAAGGCAAGCATCATGGCAGAAGCAGAAGGGCATGGTAAAGGGAAACTACTAAGCTCATGATAGGTGGGAAGGAGAGAGAGAGGGGGAGAGAGAGAGAGAAAAAGAGAGAGAGAGAGAGAGAGAGAGAGAGAGAGCGCACATGCAGAGCCAGGGACAACATATACAATCTCTAAGGGTATATCTCCAGCCATGCCCTATCTGCCTATAGTTACCACCCAGGACAGTAGTTCTTTGAAATTTTTAATCCATAAAATGTATTAAACCACTGATAAGGACACAGCTCCCAGAATTTAATCATTTCACTTCCTGTGTTAACACAAGAACTTGGGGGGGGAACACCTCATATCCAAATCAAAAAAGAGTAACTGAGGTAGACCAGCAATGTGGAGGATGGCTCTTGGTCTCTAAGGAAGGCAGCTCTGTCCTTATAGCTATACATACTCACACCCATGGCCACCACATATGGTGTATATGATGTGTATTACTCTACTCAAAAAGGTGACAATCATGCTTTAGTTTATTTGATTGACACCTTTTGGAGCAGGATACTACACTCAACTGAATATGGTGACCATGCCCACACACACAGTTTTCATTCAATGCAGTATATCTAGCATGGGATTGTCACACGCCATCCCACTACCCTTCTCTAATCCTCTTTGAGTGAGGATCTCATACTTCCTGCATTTTTAATGTGCTGTTTTTGAGATCTGAGAAGAAATTTTCTTCTTCAGGTAAGAAATAACCTCATCAATATTTTCCTATTGATTTTCAAGTCATTAAGTCTTAAAATGATTCACTTTCTACCAATGTTAAAGGTTGCCCCACCCACCAAAGAAACCACATCCCTCCGTGTCTCAACCTTTCCCATTCCTTTTTCATAATTCTTTAACTGAATATGACAAAAGAGGTGAGGTAAACATACAGGAAATTTGAGTGAGATTGGGAGATAGTTCTTCCTTGTTAGCATAGGATTTCCTCAGCTTTTCCTACAGCATATACCAAAAAGACTGAAAGCAGGAACCCAAAGGGATATGAGTTCATTGCAGTATTATTCACAATAGCAAAAAGGTATGTGTTCATCAGTTGATGAGTGGAGACCCAGAAGGTGAGATGTTCATGCAACAGAAAATTATTCAGGCTTAAAAAAAGATATTCTAACACATGCTACAACATGAATGAGCCTTGAAGATATTATGTTAAATTAAATAAATGTCATAAAAGGGTAATCACTGTATGATTCCATTTATATAACATCTCTGGAAAAGCAAATTCATAGAAATGGAAAGCATGGCCAGGGAATTAGAGGAGGGGGAATAGGGAGTTATTGTTTGAAATAATTAAAATTTCTGGAGATAAACAATGGTGATTGTTCCACAACAATGTGAATGTACTTAATGGTTCTGAATTGTATACCAAAAAATTAAAATGGTAATCTTTAAGTAATACACACACACACACATTGTTTTTACCAAAATTAAAAATAATTATCCTGCATACCAACACAAATCAAAAATATGTATGACACTCCCAAAATATAAGCACTCTCCCAAACAGAAATACCATAACTAAAAGAAGTAATAAAGGAAAAAGTATAAGGCCAAAAAAAACAAAACTAGCATAAGAAGTATACACATGTCATACAGTGTTAGGAATGCTAGTAGGTGAAATAAAATCCAAATTCTCCTTTAAAGTGGACAGCAAAATTTCCTTGAAAGACATTAACAAGTCAACCCGTGGTATGAATTTAAGACAAGAAGAATCAAGAAGCCCCAACTTCCCAAAACAGGCTGGTAAACCATACAACGCAATTCCTACTCACCGCTGCTGTTCTGCTGATTACCGGGACTCTGAGGCGTAAGGCTTAAGTCTCATTTCTCCTCCTCCTACTTCTCCCCCTCTCCCAAATGTCTTTCTCTTTCCCTTCATCTTCCTCCTATTTTTCCTCCTTTTTTTTCTCTCCTTCCCTCTTCACCTTTTCTTGCCCTCTCCACTGGGTTAAGAAGGGACATCAAATAGAAAGTGAGGTATAAAAACTAAATTAATATTTCATTCTTATGAGGCTCTTTAACCGTGGTTTCCTCATCCTTCCATTCACATACAAATTTGAGAGGAAAATGAGAAGAGTAAAAGAATTCAAAGGGAATACACATTTTGAGAAAGTTTTGGAGTATTTGGTAATGTCATGTAAGATCCAAAAGATGTGAAAAGTATTTATTTCCCTGAAAAAAGAAGTGGCATTAACCCTTGAGATTCAACAGATGTTTTTTTAAATGCAGCTTTATTCAAGTGCTATTGATATATCAAGAACTTTACATATTTAATGTATACAATTTGGTGATTTAGAACAAAGGCTTCTACTCATGCAGCCATCACCATAATCAAGATAATGGACATAACTACCACCTCCAAAAGTTTCCTTGAATCCTTTTGATTTTTGGTTGATTGTCTGATTTTTCATGAGGACATAATATGATGTCTAACCCCTTAACAAAATTTTAAGTGCATACTACAATATTGTTAGCTATAGGCACAGTGTTATGCAGCAGATCTCTACAACTTATTAATCTCATCCCCACTGACTAACAACTGTCCCTCTCCCCAGTGCCTGGCAACCACCCTTCTATTCCCTACTTCTATTAATTCGACTATTTTAGATACTTCATATGAGGGGAATCATACAGTATTTGTCTTTCTGTGTGATGCTTAATAACCTAGTTAAAAAATGGCTGAAGGACTTAAATAGACATTTTTCTAAAGGAGACATACAAATAGCCAAGAGGTATCTGAAAACATGGTCAACATCACTAATCATGAGGAAGCACAAATCAGAACTCCAATGAGCTATCACTTCTTACCTGTTAGGATCGCCATTATAAAAAAAAAAAAAAAAGAGATAACAATGTTGGGGAAGATGTTAAGTAAATGAACTCGCCTGCACTGTTGGTGGGAATGTAATTTGGTATAGCCATTGTGGAAAACATCACTGTAGATTCCTCAAAAAATTAAAAATTCAACAATCCTCCTTCTGGGTATATAAACAAAATAATTGAAATCAGAATTTTCAAGAGCTATCTACACTCATAGTCATTGCAGCATTATTTATAACAGGCAAAATTTTAAAACAAGCCCAATGCCAACTAAAAAGATAAATGGATAAAGAAAATGTGATACATTTGGCCTTAATAAATGAGAAAAGTCTGCTAATTATGACAATATGAATGAATCTGGAGAACATTACACTAAGTAAAATAAGGTAATAGAATTTTGATATAGCTGTGGAGGGAACTGAGCAGCAGAAGACAATGTAGGGAGTATGAAAGGAAAAGTTAGTGTTGTTGTTTGTCAAATATTTTCACAGGGATCCATAGATTTTACATAATCCTAAATTAAATCAAGAATTTTTTGTGAATATGTGCAATTTCATTCTAAAGTTTATTAATTTTGATATATAAATCGAAGGTAAAAATATTTTGTTTTGATGTATGTATACATAGTGAAATGATTACTACATATAAGCAATTTAAAATATCAAATGTCACATAGTTTTTTGTGGTGCAAACATTCTAAAATTTATGTATCCTAAAATTTATAAAGAAAGACAAAGAATTATAATAGCTAAACCAATTTTAAAAACTAGATATGAATTTGGAGAACTAATGCTTTCATGTAAAGACAATATAAAGTTACAATAATCAAGACAGTGTGTTTTATTTATTTTTTTTAATTGCAGGTGGACACCCACCTTTATCTTATTTATTTACTTTTATATGGTGCTGAGGATCAAACCCAGTGCCTCACATATGCTAGGCCACTACAACTACTGAGCCACAACCCCAGTCCTGAGTAGTTTTTATAAAGTTTAGAAGAGTCCTTGACTCAGGCTGTCTCAGGCTGAATATTCTGCTCAGGATTTCACATGACTAAAATAAAGGTGATGTATTTTAGGGACATCAGTCTGTTACAATCACACCAGGCTCAAGAGTCATTTATTCTTCTCCCATCTCTTTCTCATTAACCTCAAAGTATTTATTTTGATATTCTTATATATTTCATGGATATCTGACACTGACAAGGAAACTACAAACAAAAACATTCAAACAAGTAAACAAGTGGCTCTTTAGAAATTAACAGCAAAATTGTCCAACATAGCAGTGTACAATATAAAAAGTGCTTTCCACGAATAGCTACAGACCTGTAATGATCTCAACTTGTCCTGCTTGTGATCTTTTATCTTTTTCTCTCTCTGCTAGTCTCTCTTTGAAGGACCTAACATAAAATAAGATACCTTGCCAAGAAAGAGAAAAGCCTATGTAATATTTCTTCAGTACCAAAGATTTGAGAAGGGAAACCTCTCAGCACTTCAATAAAAGTTTATGCTTCACACAAAGCACATTCAAAACTCATTAAAAAATGTGAAAAATTAACTGAAAATTTCTGGATGCCACAGGAACTGCCGCTGACACAGATATAACACAGACAATAATAAAGACGGGAGAGCTCCATTTCTGAAAGAAGTGGCCTTAGTTTCTGACAGGGAGAAAAAAGTGAAAGAAATGGAGAGTGATAGACCTAACCAAAATCTTGTCCCAAGGTACTCAGGCCATCAGAAGTGTACTGATTCTTTAAGATCCTGAATTAAAAGTTTGCTCAGAGGTTGTTAAATCCTAGGTTTGAACCATCTAGAAGCCTGCCTCCAGGTCCACCATGTGGTTGTACATGTTGTGAGTTACCACACTCAAAAAAGTGCCAATCATACTGTAATTACCTGAATGGCACCTTTTGGAGTGGGGCACTGCACAAAGCATAGTTATATGTGACAGCTCCGTCCAAATGCTCCCAGTCGTGTGACATTCATACGGTCACTGGTGCTTCCAGCCTATATGTGGACCCAAAAATATACAAAGGAACTGTGAAACATGCACCTCCCTTGTCCCCTCCCTCCATTAGTGTCTCCTCACCTTCTGAATGCTTGATTTGCAGATTTTCAGGCTGAGAGAGAAGAATCATTCCTTCTTTTCTTCTCTCATTTGGATAAAATAGGTCCTCATCCATGGTGATCTATTAAATTTGAAGTCATTAGAAGTGATATTATAAGTATGATTTGCTTTACTCCAAAGTTAAAGGACCTATCAGCACACCTACGCCATCTCCTTTATCCCAAAATTCCACCTCAAACTTCCTAGCACTTTTGTGGAAAGTAGAATTCTAACATGGTCCCAAAGATCAGTCTCCATGAATATGTACTATGTAATCTTCTACTATTTAGTGTGAACAGAATTTGTGATTTTTATGAGATATCACCCACATGTTTATACTAAAGGAATGCTATGGATTTAATTAAGGCCACTAATTTTCTGAATTTAATTTAATGAAAATGTAGGTTATCTTAGGTGATACTGATTCAAGTGAGGTAAGCTCTTTAGAGGAGGACTTAGAGGCCAGAAATGAGAGAACAGCCTTGAAGAAGCAAACTGCCATATTTACAACAGAACTACGTGGCAAGGAAGGGCAAGTGGCCTCTAGCAGCTGAGACGCTTGCTATCATAGCTGCAAGAAAGTATGCTTGTTAAGTTTGGAAGAGATCCTTAAGCATAAGATTAGATCACACCCCAATTGAGACCTTTATTTCAGTCACATGAAACCCGGAGCAGAAAATTCAACCTGAGATACCTGAGTCAAGGATTCTTCTAAACTTTATAAAGATTACTCAGGGCTGGGTTGTGGCTCAGTGGTGGAGCACTCGCCTGGCATGTGGGGGCACTGGGTTCTAATCTCAGCACCACATAAAAATAAGTAAATAAATAAAAAAACTACTGTCTAATGGTGTTTGTAGGAGGGTGTTTATTGTTTCAATCTGTTTAAGATTGGAGGAATTTGTTATGTAGCAATTGAAAATCAATACACCCTTTTTAATAATTCCATATCTTAATGACAAAGCCACAAGAAAACAGAAATTATACAGGAATCAAAAAGGAGAGGAGAAAACAGTCAGAACTTGCCAACAGGTAAAGAATGGAACCCCTTTTACCTCCTTCTTCTCCAGAGAGGAAACAAAATATAAAATTTACCAGGATTAATTTCCAAAAGAGGAAATGGGCCTTGAGTCTAGACATGTCTTCCTCTCACACGTGGAAGTCTCAGCCTTTTTTCAAATGTCTTGTTTGTAGAGATGGTCTGTTTCAAAATTTCCATTCAGAGCCACAGACCTCCATGTGTCTGCATGTTTGTAACCTGAACACCAACAATAAACATGGAAGGAAGTAGCAAACAGATTCCAAGACAAACACAAAATATTTAAGAGCATGCAAACAAGGTTGTGGAAATAATTGTGTATTGCAAAACTGGGAAATGGGAAAAATACCAGTGCAATTTACTTACTGTGAGGAGAGTCTAAGAGGCCAGGGATACAATCTGAATTCCACTAAGTTTTCCAAAATTCAGAGTCCCTAAAATGAATTAAAACTGCTTCTAACATAACTGTAATAAACCCTGCATCACCCATCAATATACAGGACTCAAACTATTCATATTCAATCATCTCTGCTTCCCATTTTGTCTCCCATTTTTGGCCACAGCTTGTTACACTTTCACTCCAAGATGAATATTACTACATAAAAAAAGTAGACAAGAAATGTTCACACTATGTAGAAACACTGCAGGTCTGAGAAAACCACTAGGCAGAGAAATCAACAACAATCATTCCTACCCACACCTTCTCAACCTTCTTTTAGGTCTACTTTATAGATATGGCTTATTATGTAACTCACCAGGAAGAGGAATGGACATTTACTGAAAAAAAAAAAAAAGCAGAAACTAGATTTGTTTTTATCTATCAGTATACATATAAGTAATGAGATTATGGTTATTTCAACAATATACACCTATTTATAGCTACTATCACCCACTGTAGACAGAACAGAGGCAGGATTGAAGGTAAAAGAGGGTGTTTTCTACTTGTTCAGACTCAAACTAGTATTTTCTGAATGTCAGTCAACTACAATGTGATTCTGGTTTTAACTCACATAAAAACATAACAATGCAAAAATGAGAACAAACCAGCTTTGGACCTGATGGCACAGTCTAGCAAACCAACAGGACTTAAGAAGAGTTATATCAAAGGGGTATGTGTTCTAGGACACCTGTGGATAACAAAGTCCTTATATGCTCAAGCCTGTTATATAAAATGTATTTGCATATGTCCTATGCACACCCTCCCATATGTTCTAAATTATCTCTTAGTAATTATAATATTTGATAAATTATAAATACTATGTAAATAGTTTTTTCTTATATTGTTTAGAGAACATGAAAATAAAAACATCTGTACGTCTATGTTCAGATGTAATTTTTTTCAAATATTTTGATTCTGAAGTTTGTTGAATCCATGAATGTGGGACCTTGGATCCAGAGGACCAACTATATCCATATATATGTCCAAAGATTTCAACCTTTTCTCCCACTAATCCTATAACACCCAGCTTCTCAATCTCAACAAGTTGGCACACAAAACATAACGAGACATTCTGGTGTCTTCTAATAAGGGCCGAATATCCTGGGTGCAAGTGCAGCTCTCTGCAATCTAAATCATTTTTCAAGTTAAGTACTTGGAAGTTTTCTTAGAGTCCCTTAGCCTTATGATCAAAGTCATTATCCAAACTCCACATAAGGAAAAGTAACTGGCTCAGATGTTCACTACATTTTAATCCTAGGCTTAGAATCAAAGGAAACAAGGTAGGGGGTGAGTTGGCTTAAAACAGGGACACTGGAGAGTCCTGCTTTATGAACTGGAGAGTGACCACCTGGGTTCAAATTAGAGCTCTGCCACTTACTAACTATGTGATCTTAAGGCAGCTATTAAACTCCCTTTTCTTCTATTATTAGTAGAATGTCTCCTACTTCATAGGATTCATGTAGAGATTAACTGAATTCATGCAGGTTCAGAGCTTACAAATGTTCCTGCACAGAGTAAGCATGAAGGGAGGAGATAAAGAATTCTGCAAAGGTCTGTTTTTATCATTAGTACTGTTACTATTATTTCATCCCAGGTCAACATTTTTCCTTTGGCAAGTCCTTCAAGCTAGTTTTGACTTAAGTATCTAACAAGTGATTTGAAGGTTGTTATAGACAAAAATCTCCATATTGATGTCAAAGTAACCAAATGTTTGCAGAGTCCATGCTGAACACAAGAAAACACTGATGAAAGAAATTGAAGAAGACTTAAACAAATACATACATAACACAAACATATGTTAGAATAATTCAGTATTATGAAAGTAGTATTCATGGTCGCAGTCCACCATGGGACCTAAATGTCCATAAATGCTCTTGCTGAGTATGAAAAATTGCAAGAATTTATTGTCTTATGAAATGAAGAAGTTTCTGCAGTTGGTCACACAGGCAACTGAAGATGCTAAAAGGGATTATGAAATGACTAGCCTGCAGAATCCTCACCCCTAAAAGAGGGGAGTTGACTTGTTTGCTACTTGCTACAAAATCTTCTCACTCAGTGTACCCATGTTCCTCAGCTGCAACAACAGCTACCTAATATACAAATTCATCTGGGTTTATTGCATTACTTGATGGTTTTGGGGGGGAAAACGAAATGAAGCAACCATGCTGATGATGCTTTCTGTGCTGTGAGAAATAAACTGTCTTATCCATTGTTTTCATCACCTTATATTGAGTTGTGGAGTATTTACTCCTTGCTATCTTGCTGAAGTTGATTTTTTTTCTATGCCAGGTATTTATTCCCCCTAAACTGATCCATATTTTTGATAACATGAAAAATCCCAAAGGGTTTATGTTGTAGATGTCAGCATGCTGATTGTAAATTTTTTGTAAAGGAGCTAAAGTATATAAAACAATTCTAAAAAATAGAACAAATTTTAAGGACTTGCAATGCTCAATTTAAAGACTAACAACAGTAATAAGAATGGTATTTTATTAACAAAAATAATAGACATATAGAAGCATAAAAAGAAGAAAGAGCTTCAAAATAACTAGAGATACATAGTCAACTAATTTTCAATAAAAGTAGAAGGCCAATTCAGTGAAAAAAGGCTTGTTTTTTAACAAATAGTGCTGAAAAAATTGAATATCCATATGCAGAAATGGTTTTTACTGATATATCACACTTTATGCAAAACAAATTAAAATGAATCACAGACCTCAATGTAGAAAGTAAAACATAAAATGTTTAGAAGAAAAGAAGGGAAAATCTTTGTGATTCTGGTACAGAGAAAAGTTCTTATATATAGCATGCAAAACCAACCAGTCCATAGAACTTTTTGAAGTGATAAATTCACTTTAACACAAAGGAAAAATTCTGCTCTGAAGAAACTCTGTTAAAATGATGAAAATAAACAAGCAACATATTGAGAAAAAATATTTGCAGATCACATTTCTTTCCAAGGACTTATAATCAGAAAACACAACAACCTCTAGAAACCCAAATATAAGAACAAACCAAAAAGGAAGAGAATAAAAGGAAGGAAACTGTCAATAAAACCTCACCAAAATAGATATATAGATGATAAATAAGTACATGAAGAGATTATCAGCATCAATGGTCAAAAATGCAATATAAATTGAAACCATGAGATAAAAGTAAACACATATGAGACTTATAATCATAAAACAAAACAAAAATGCCTGTCAATATCATTTATTAGGATTAGGGCACTATAACCTCTGATATTTTTTCATGAAAACAAAAAATTATAAAGTCATTTTGGAAGACAATTTTTTCTCAGTTTCTTACAAATTTAAACATCTAATCCCTATGTGACTCAGAAATTTCACTCCTAGCTATTTACATAAGTGAAATGAAGCTTGTGTTCACATACATCGGAAAACTAAGGTTTATGGCAGCTGTCTTCATGATCTCCAACAAATGGAAAAAAACAATGTTCATTCACTTTAAGAGGATAATCTCAAATGCATTCATTAAGGAAACACACCCAAGAGCTATATATCACATGATCACACTTATATGGACTTCTGCAAAAGTCAAATGGAAGAATGGAAACCTCAGTTTATACAACACAAGAATGTAAAATAAATATCTGGTTCGCCAGACATCTTTCCAGTCCACTCAGGCATATGGTATTTACCCTTTCCAAGTTCATCCTCTTCACAAAAGCAAAAGATAAAGTCTTTTAAAAATAACCAAATACAATCAGTTCAAAGAGTGAAATTTTCTGTATATTATGGCAATTCTTAATAAATTGATGACATACATAATTTTTTTTGTACTCAAAAGAGTACAAACACACATACTAGGATTTGAACCCAGGGGTATTTTACCACTGAGCTACATCCCCAGGCCTTTCTTTATTTTCTATTTTTTGACACAGGGTTTCACTAAGTTGCTAAGGGGTTTGATGAGGAAAGGTGATGGCTGTCTACTCATTGAGACCTCTGAAACCATGAGACCAAAATAAACTTTTCCTCCTTAAAATTGTTCCTGTCAGGTCTTTTGGTCACAGCAGTGAAAAACCTAACTAAATCACGGAGGCTCCTGAGGCTCTGAGAGTACAGGTGGCATCACTGTGCTAAGTTTCAAGGATATTTTAAGAACAGTCCTTGAGGGAGTGGCAGCATGATTATAGAACAGGATGTTTCAGCACTTGTCCCTGACAGAAAAATCAATGTAAACAACTATTAGGGGTCTTGCTCTTACACACAACCAGTTATAGAAGCTCTACTACAATGCCACAGTCTGAAATCCCTGGATTCCACATCAGCTTTCTCTAGCTTTACCATCAGTCGAAGGTTACACACTAAGATAGGTAAGCAAAGGAGACCATAATAGACTATCATCATGCTAAAAACTGCTCACAAACTAGGAGTGCTGCTGTGAGAGAGACAGGATATTACCCTTTGTAAAATTAATGTTGACTTTCATGAAAAACCATGGAGGGTAGATTTGCTTGGAGGAAATATTTAGAATACTAAAAGAAAAACACAATCTTTTATTCTGTTCCATTGATCTATGTGTTTTTATGCCAACTCCATGCTGTTTTTGTTACTACAGCACTGTAGTATAATTTGAAATGAGTTATTATGGTGCCTCCTGCTTTATCACTTTTTTTTTTTTTTTTTTTTTTTTTTTGCTCAGAATTGCTTTGGCTATTCTGGGTCTTTTATTCATCCAAATGAATTTTAGGACTGTTGTTTCTAGTTCTGTGAACAATGTCACTAGTATTTTGATGGAAATGCATTGAATTTGTATATTGCTTTTGGTAGTATGGCCACTTTGACAATATTATTTCTGCCTATCCATGAACATGGGAAGTCTTTCCATCTTCAAAGGTTTTCAATTTCTTTTTCCAGTGTTACAGATTTTCATTATAGAAGTCTTTCACCTCCTTGGTTAGATTTATTCCCAAGAATTTTAGTTTTTGAGGTTACTGTGAATGAAACTGTTTTTGTAATTTCTTTCTCATCAGATTCATTATTAGTTTATAGGGAAGCTATTGATTTTCATATGTTGATCTTTTGTCCTGCTATGTTGCTGAATCTATTAGCTCTAGATATCTTCTGGTGGAGGTTTTTGGGACTTCTAAGTATAGGATTATGTCATCAGTAAACAAAGACAATAGAAGACACAGACAAATACACATAGATGCAGTCATCTAATCCTTGAAAAAAGTACTGAAAACATAAATTGGAGAAAAGATACCCTGTCTAACAATTGTCCTAGGGAAAACTGGATTTTCTTACGTAGGAGAATGGAACTAGATTCCAATTTCTAATCCTGCATGAAAATCAACTCAAAATGGACCAAAGACATAGGAATTGGATCAAGAACTTTTAACTGCACAAAGAAACCATAGGGTCAACACTCCAACATATTAAAATAAGCATCACCTTCCTTAATAAGTCCTCTAAGGCTCAAGAAATAAAACCAAGACTCGGTATATGGGATGGCATCAAATTGGAAAACTACTGCAAAACAAACAAGAGTGTGAGGAGGGAGCCTATAGAATGAAAAATTATTTGCTCATTATTCTCTCAAAAGGGGATTAATATCCAGACTATATAAAGAACTCAAAAAAACCTAACACCAATAAAAAATAAAGAAAAAGTCAATACATAGGCAAATGATATGTGAAAAAAGTTTTCAATATCCTTAGCAACCAGGGAAATCCAAATCAAAACTGTACTAAGATTTCATCTCATACCATTTAGAATGACAATCAGAATACAGATAACAATTGTCAGCAAGGATGTGGGGGAAACAGTACAGTAACACATTATTGGTGGGACTGCAAATCAATAAAAGTAGTTTAAAATCAGTGTGGAGATTCTTGAAAAGACTAGGAATAGAACCCATCTATCTCACTCCTTGGTGTTTGCCCGAAATAATTAAAATCAGCATACAATAGTAATACAAGCACATCAATGCTTATAGCAGTGCCAATTCAGAATAGCTAAGTTATGAAACCAGACCACGTACATGTAAAGAGATGAATGGACAAAGAAAAATGTGATATATATCCACAATGGAGTTTTACTCAGCCATAAAGAAGCCATAAAGAAGAATGAAGTTATCGAATTTGCTGGTAAATGGGTAGAGCTGGAGAGGATCATTCTAAGTGAAATAATCCTAACGCTGAAAGTCAAGGGCTAAATGTTTTCTTTCATTTGGAACTTAGAGAGAAATAAGGAATAAAAACTGGATCTCATGAAAATAAAAAAGAAGACAGGGGATGGAATGGATATGAGGATTGGTGGGAAAGGGGAACAACTATGGAATGAAATTGACCAAATTAAGTATGAACATGTATGAATATGTCACAATGAATTCCACTTTTATGTATAACTATAATGCATCAATAAAATATGATAAATAAATAGAAGGAAGACCAATTGGGTAGAGGGAAAGGATCAGGAGGAAAGAGGAGGGAAGGGAAGTGGAAAATACTGGGGATTAAAAATGAGCAAACTATGTTACAATGAGTTTATGATTTTGTCCAAATGAACACCATTATTATATATGACTATAATGAACTAATAAAAACATAAAAATGAGAAAAATAGAAAAGAAAAACAGTCAACAATATGTTATGGTTTGGATCTAAGAATGTATCTCCAAAAGCTCATGTTAGGCAATGCAGTAATGTAATATTCAGAGGCAAAGTGATTAGATTATGAGAACTGTTAACCTCATCAGTGGAGTAATTCATTCAATCTATTAATAATGTGAATGGATTACTAGATGGTATATGTAGGCAGGTGGAATGTAGCTGGAGAAAGTAAATCATTGGGGTTGTGTGTCTGGGGACTACATGCTTGCTCTACTTCCTGCCTGCCACACAGTGAGCTTCTTCCTCCTCCACATCCTTCCATCATGATATTCTGCCTCACCACAGACAATGCAATCAGTTGACCACAGACTGAAACCCTGAAACTGTGGTCCCAAACAAACTTCCTCCTCTAAGTTGTTCTTCTCAGATATTTGGGTCATAGTGATGAAAAATGAACAAACATGAATCATGCTATCTAAGCAAAAAAAAAAGTTAGATATGACATTAGAAACACAACCTATAAAATAAAAAAAAAATATTTTACTTTAACAAAATTCAAAACATTTGCTCTGCACAAAACACTGTTGAGAAAATGAAAAGCAAAATAGTTTGAAAGATAATATATGCAAATCATATTTCTGTCAAAGGAATTATACCCAGTCTTTCTTGCCCCACCTCTGTGTGTATATATAAATTTCAACAAGAAGAACTAGATAAAGAAGAAAAATGTTCTCAAAGTCACTTCATCAAAGAAGATATATGGATGACAAGTACTTGGAATTGTGCTTAATATTTTTGGTGAATAAGGAGATGAAAATTAAAACCACAGTGACAAAGGAACTACACACATTAGAATTGCTAATAAAAACTGAACAACAACAACAAAAACTTCCAGTATCAAGTACTATTGTACATTTGGGTAATTGAATCCCAGGGCAGCACACAGTGATTTAAAAAAAATCTTGAAAATATTTTGTTCAATTAATTTTACTATATTTATTCTTTTTTGGGGGGGGGATACTGGGAATTGAACTCAAGGGTACTCAGCTACTAAGCCACACCCTCAGACCTATTTTGTGTTTTATTTAGAGATGGGGTCTCACTGAGTTGCTTAGCACCATTGTGCCCAGCTGTTCAATTAATTTTTTGTTCAATTAATTTTAAACTGAAACACTTGCCATATGAGCTCCAAATCCCACTAGTAACTACATACATATGTAAAATGAAAGTTGTGTTGATATAAACTTCCACATGCAAATATAGAGTAACTATGTTTATAATCACTAATAACTTAGAAAAAAAAAACTCAGATGGCCTTCACCTGTGATTTTTACCTTACTCAATAATAAAAAGAATCAGACTATGTCTCTTCTTCCCTCCTTCTATCCTTCCATATCTTCCTTTTTGCTTTCCCACCAGTGAAGGAAGAAGGGATACCATAAGGAATTTAAATGCAAAGTTATAAATGCAAAAACACATTTAAAGTAAATGCAAAAAAAATGAAGAACATGAATTTTGAGTATTATGCATAATTCCTAATATATTAGTTACAATAGATTCAAATATTTTCAATATTTGAAATATCTTTACTTTCAAAATAATATTAGTTATCATATTAAATGGTCTCTCTTCCAAGATAAAAAATAGTTTGATTTTCAGAAGGTTAGAGATCTAAGAAGCAGGATGGAATTCAAGGATGGCTTAAGCAGAAAACTTGAAAATGCAGAGGGGAGTTGATACATAAGAACAGGTTAATAGATTTGGACTTCAGCATAGGGGATAGTTTCTGCAAAAGGATTAATATTTTCAATGCAGACTCACTGCATAATGGCATGAAAAACCTTGTTCTCAATTCAATCAAGCTACTTTAGAAAAACAGAAAATGAATTGCAAAAATCAGCAGGAGACTTTTTTTTGAGAAACTTACATTCCTAGGTTTTTGCTTCTGATCAAAACACCTAAGAAAGTTATCTGAGGGTAGCATGTGTGCATTCCAGGCAAAACATCTCTGCATGCAACTAAATGTCCCTAATGCACCTGCACTGTCATCCTGTATGTTGCATGTGCCATGCGTTACTCCACTCGCAGAGAGGTCAATCATTTTTAATAATACATGATTGCCACTATCTGCAGTAGGGCACCACATAGAGCTTATCTAAAGATGATAGAACTGCTTAAATACCCACTCATTCACCTTTGAAACAACCATTCAGTGATTTAAGTTGTGTCACAGGCACTTGTACGAAGACCCGTACTCCACTTTCTTTCCTTATACTTCCTTTGCATGATGTCCACTCATATTATGGAGCTTTCATATGTTAGAATTTTTTTTTGCCACTAAGAAAGGATTTTAATTACAAAAAATGTCAGGTAAAATTAATCAAAAGCATTTGTTTTGATATCAAAATTATCCTGGGGTTTACACATGGGCTTGTCTTCAGATCTACAAAATACATTTTCATTTCAGGATTGCCTGTGCCATTCCCATTTGCCAACACACTATTCATGACTCATTTCCCTTACATTATGTGGATTACTTCATGCTCAAGCTTTTTACTACTTTCAAAATCTCAATGGTTGATTTAATGTTTCTCTACTAATACCTGTCATTGATGACCATATTTTCTTATTTCAATAAGCTAGTAAGACTAACAATAACAACAACAAAATAAACTAAGAAAAAGACAACAGCAGGGCCCTATGAACATGACACTTTGCATTTATCAGGTTTTTTAAAGCAAATCAAATACAATGAATCTTTTTATAAAATATTTTTTAGTTGAAGATGGACACAATACCTTTGTTCTATTTATTTATTTCTATGTGGTGCTGAGGATCAAACCCAGTGCCTCACACATGCTAGGCAAGTGCTCTACCACTGAGCCACAACCCCAGTCATGCATTTATCAGCTTTTTTAAATTTTGTTTTATTGGTTCTTCATAGTTATACGTGAATCCATTTTGATATAATTGTACAAGCATAGGATACACCTTATTGTAATTAGGTCCCCATTCTTGTGGGTGAGCACGATGGTGGTGTTCACTTAGGTAATTTCCTATGTGTACATAGGAAAGTTATGTTAGATTCATTCTAGTGTCTTTTCTATTTCTATCCCCTGTCCCTTCTATTTTTCATTCCCCTTGTCTAAATTACTGAACTTCTCTTCTCCTTCCTTTACTGTGGTTTAGCTTCCACATATCAGACAGAACATTTGACCTTCAGTTTGGGGCATTGGCTTATTTCACTTAGCATGATAGTCTCCATTTCCATCCATTTACCAGCAAATGCCATAATTTCATTCTTCTTTATGACTGAGTAATATTCCATTGTGTATGTATACCACAATATCTTTATCCAGTTATCATTTGAAGGGCTTCTAGGTTGATTGCATAGCTTAGCCCTTGTGAATTATGCTGCTATAAACATTGATGTGGCTATGTCACTGTAGTATGCTGATTTAAAACCTTTTGGATATATTATAAGGAGTAGGATAAATGGGTCAAATGGTGGTTCCATTCCTAGTTTTGGGGGCAATCTCCACACTGCTTTCCAGAGTGGCTGCACTAATTTGCAGCCCCCCCAGTAATGTATGAGTGTGCCTTTTTCCCCACATCCTCACCAACACCTATTGTTGTTTGTATTCTTGACAATTGACATTCTAACTGGGGTGAGATGAAATCTTGCTAGAGATGTTAAACATTTTTTTTATATATTTGTCGACCATTCATATTTCTTTTTCTGTGAAGTTCCTGTTCAGTTCTTTTGCCCATTAATTGATTGGGTTATCATGTGGCAGTTTTTAGACCTGATAAGAACTAAATCTTTCCATTAGGTTCTGTTACTCATGGAGGGAATATCCTTGTATTCTTTATACTGTTCCTTTTACCATTGTTATATGTACAACATAAATGAAGCTATCAGACACCTTCCATCTTACCAACACATGCTTTTGTCACCTGAAGATATGAGTGCTACTAAATGAGTTATGTACATCAATTCATAAAATAAAGAATAAGCATGCAAATCACACATGATCATGGAAGCAAATATCTGAACAATCTGCCAACCAAGATTCATATAAGAGCTTAGAAAAAAAATAGAATTAAAAGCACAATGCAAAAGTAAAAAATATAAATCTCACTATATCAAAGTGAAATTAGTAACTTTTATTGCATACTGTGCAATACTAAGAACAAAGGAAAAAGGTGACTAAAAGAAAAATATTTGAATAACATTTTTGTCAAAGGAGTTCAATTTGTAATGTAATGAAAACACTTCACTTCAATAATAATAAACTAAACTTGATTAAATGAGGAAAATATCTCCATAGACAGTTTACTAAAGAAGACAGGTGAATGACAGATAAGTATATGGGGCAGTCAGCAATATTTTCGAACAATAAGGAGATGCAAATTAAAATCATAATGACACAAAACAAAATGCACTATAATGTCTAATAAACGAAATCACTGATACCAAGTGCTGGTAAGGATATGAGCAACTAGATCTCTGATATGATTCATGACTGCACAAAATATTAAATCCATTTTGAAAATAGTTCTAATAAATATGTTTAAATTAAACTTATACTTACTGTATTAACCCACGAATGAGATTCCTAGCTATTTAAAAAGTAAAATGAAGCTTGTTTACATGGACATACTGTGTCCAAATGTGTAAAGTAATTCTATTTATATTTGCAATGAAATATAAACAACCGAGATGTCGTTAACTTGTGACTGGAATACTATTCAGTAATGTAAAGAACCATGCTGTTGATTCTTTTCAACTCTTTTCTCTTCCCTGTTGTTTTCTAGTTTCACTGCATCAGAAAGGGACACTGTAAATAAAGAATGGCCAAACCAAAAGATATATACTTTAAAAAATAGTAACAAAAATTGTATTAAAAAGTTTAATATGGGGCACAATATACAAACTAATAAATTGTGACACACCAAACTTCTTTTTAAATAAAAGAATAAATATCTTCCAGAAGGGTGAAAATTTGGGACTAAGTAGCAAGGAGATCCTAATGTATGCTGTTTCTATTAATCCAAAGCATTATTATAACAAATATTATAATACCAACTTAAAAAAAAGAAGGCCTTAAGTAGAAGCCTTGAACACAGAGAGTAGAGCTAATATATAAAAACAATTTGTCACATTTGTGGTTTGGGGTAGGCTATACATTATGCAGAAAGAAAATACATTCCACAGGCAGAAAGAAAAACCATGACCATGGTAAAAGATTTTTCCCATTTTAATCAGGGAACTTTGGAAAGAGAAATGAATCCCATAAGAACTCAAAGAAAGTTTTACCCCAGGAACTTCATTTGTTAAGTCCTATCTCAGAAAACTCATCTTGAAAATTCCCAGAGACAGCACAGAATGGGGGAGGGTGTCAGGGGGACATCTCTGCTCCAGGGAAGGCATGCTTACGCATTCAACTAAAATCCCCCAAGGCCCCTATGTTGCCATTACATGTGTTGGACGCGTCACATGTTGCACCCTCTCAGAGGTTTCAATCATATCTAATTATGTGATCGCTACTTTCTAGAGTAAGGTATCACACACAAGTATGCCTTAGGATAGAAGCACTGTCGAAAGCACTCAAACATTCACTTTTCAAATAACACCTTCAAGGTTTCTGTCTGTGAGCTGTCACTGATATTTGTTCAAAGGATCTCTGCAAAACCTATCCTACTTTTTCCCCATTCATTCCTCTTTCAGTTTGGTCCACTTGAGGTTCGAAGTTTGTACATGGTAGTTTTTAGAACTGTGAAACATTAAGCCTTCCTGCTAGCGTCGCTTGTTCATAGGAGAAATATTCTTGCATGCCTTATCCTGTTTATGTTCCCCTTGTTATATACAAAGCATTAGCAAGTGGATTGCATACCCCAGATCCATTAACTAATGAGAAATTATGCTCTATTTCCAATCCATGTTTGTCACTCAAACATCTAAGTCCCTCTACATGAATTGTGATGGGCTGACAAATCTGACTCCATGAGAATGTTATGGGCCTGACTCTAAGGGAAATGACTAAACAGACTCCATTTTGCTCTGAGACTCCATGTTATGTAGGAAATAAGCTTCTCCCATGGGAACACCCTGCCCCTGTACCCATCATCAGTTACTTAGTGTGACATGTTTAATATTATACAATGGCAACTCCTATGTAGTAACCAATGTACCATGTGAACAGTGATTGTGTGAATGTTAGTAACCATTCTTTAGTTTGTACCTAGGTAAGGGTCATTTTGATCCACTTCCCCCTCTGTCAATGATCTCATGATGTTAATGTGTAATTTCAAATCATAGCAACAGACACTTATGATTAATGTAATTTTGGGTATAAGAACCCCTACAACCTGTGGTCGGGGCTGTTCTCCCAATAGCCATTTTTCGGGGCATTGTGTGAGACAGTCAGCCGGCCAGCTTAATAAAGACTCTCAAATTTGGATTTCTCAGTGGTGATCGGTCTGTTCTTAAGTTGCACTCCATAACAGAATTACTTAGCTAAACTCTTTCTAAAAAAAAAATTTATTGTAGATGGACACAATACCTTTAATTTATTTATTTATATTTTATGTGGTGCTGAGGATCGAACCCAGTGCCTCACATGTGCTAAGTAAGCACTCTACCACTGAGCCAAAATCCCAGCCCCTTAGCTGAACTCTTGACCACAGAATCAGCAAGACAATCAAAGAGGATCCAAGAACCAAAGAATGAGAGAATAATCAGAAGGTTTGGGATAAGATAACAAATTTCAGTTTTTTCTCATCAAACTGTGGAGTGAAAAAAATGTCCATTTTACTTTCTAGGCATGATGTATAGAATAAAAAATGCACTGGTCCCGTGGAGTCTCCTAGAGATGAGATGATGCTTATATTTCTTTTAGTTCCTGGATTTTCTGAGTCTTTTATTGGAGAAAGTTTCTTCTGGGCATGTGTTTGCATTTTTCCTGAGTTACATAGTACCAGGTGACTTTATTTCCAGGGAAAGCTGAGATTCACACACCAAAATGTATAGAAACAAAATTGGGAACTGGATGCTGGAAAAAGGGAATTGATTATATAAGGTAACCATGACTATGCACTGATTAGCTCTAATTCCTTACATTTCTGTTACGATTTGGATGTGAGGTGTCCACCAAAAGCTCGTGTGAGACAATGTAGGAAGATTCAGAGAAGAAATGATTGGGTTGTGAGAGTCTTAACCTAATCAGCAAATTAATCCCTGATGGGATTAACTGAGTGGTAACTGGAGGCAGGTAGGGTGTGGCTGGAGGAAGTGGGCTTTGCCGACATGGCTATGGGGTATATATTTTGTATACGGCAAGTGAAAATCTCTCTCTGCTCTCTGATCATCATGTGAGTTGCTCTCCTCCACCATACTATTCCACCATGATGCTCTGAGGAATGGAGCCTGCTGTTTATGGATTGAGACTTCTGAAACCATGAGCCCCAAAATGAACTTTTCCTCCTCTACAATTGTTCAGGTGGGGTCTTTTAGTTGCAGCAGCAAAAAAGCCTCTAGCATTTTTTCACCCATCCTACACATCAAGCTTAATGGTTTAGAGGGAAAGTATTAGGCATGTGTCATTAGAGGTCAAGGACAGTGTTCCCACATCCAGTCCCCAATAATAGCTCTATACAGGTGCAGATTACTGAGAATGTTGTGTACCTGATCATTCTTGCTCCAGTTCAATCATCAGGCAAGGTTTCTACACTGTGAGGAACAAGGGGAGAACTGTACAATCTACTGCTATCATTCAGCACCCTGATTTAAAAGCAGGGGAGTTGCTGTACAAGGATCATGCTACTGTCCCTACATCTAGGTCAGGAGCAGTTTATAAGAGATATGTCCAGTGGGAGAGGCACACCTTAAGGAAAGAACATCAAAACTTTTCTTCCCAAAACAAAGTGACTTTCATGTAAAGAAAATGAGGGAAAGAAAATGTGGAAGATCTCAAGATCTATGAAGATTTTGGTGCTAAGTTATTACGATAACTTAGTTATCTTAATTAAGGCAATGGCATCCATAGAAATATTATTCTCGGTCATAGGTCAATTAATTTACTAGTGTGAACCAGGAAAGAGACATATAATTCAGACTTACATGAAAAATTACCTGTGTAAAACAGTGCAGAGTATTTATATAGGACTCTGGAGCAAGTTTGCCCATGGCATTCTCAAAAGCTATAAAATAATCCACCTGAACTTACTGAAGCTTAAGATCTAAAGACCTATGTGTGAAACCATAGAGGCATAAATTCTAACAGGGATCAATAGAAACAAAAACAAAACAGAAACAAAGAGCTCTGTTAAGACCACCATCAGCTTACAGTACGTACATGTCACGGTCTTTGCTCCGTAAGGAGCAACATTACGTTTTCCAATGGAAGGAGAAATATACTTTACTAAAATAACATAACCATGAGTCTAGCCTCCGCAATCTAATAAGACCCTGTCTCCGAATGAATATATATATATATATATATATATATATAAAACCATATATATATATGGTACTAGAGATGTAGCTCAGAGGTAGAGCACTCCTACCTCTTTCAATCTCCAGTACTGTAATAAATAAATAAATAATGAAATACCGTACTCAGGTAAATAAAACAAATAAGAAAGCAGACAGCAACAGAAATAACTAGGAGCAAGGTCTGTATCCAAAATTTCTATAACATATTAATGAAATATATATTTTTAACTAGAAGTTTAAAGACATACAGAGAAACTAAAAATATAACACAAAGTACAAAAGTAGACTACAGAAACTGCCCATGGCAGGGCCTAATGTCATACTTAATAAACTAAAACATTAAAGCATGCATTATAATTACTTTTCAAAACACCAAATAAACCCTGCTTTAAGAAGCAAAAGTAGGAATGATGACAATGCATAAAAAAAAAAAAAAACCTGGAAATGGAACCATAATTTGACCCAGTTTTCCCACTCCATGGCATAGATCCAAAAGGTTTTAAATCAGTATACAACTGTGACACAGTCATATCAATGTTTACAGAAGCATAATAATTCACCAGAGCTAAGCTATGCAATCAACTTAGATGCCCATCAACAGATGACTAGATAAAGAAATTGTGGTACATGTACACAAAGGAAAATTACTCAGCCATAAAGAAGAATGAAATTATGGTATTTGCAGGTAAATGGATAGAACTGGAGGCTATCATACTAAGTCAAATAAGTCAATCCCCCAAACCAAAGGTCAAATGTTCTATATGATATGTGGAAGCTAAACCACAATAAAGGAGGGAGGAGAAGAAAAGTTCAGTAGATTAAAGGGGAATGAAAGGAAGGGAGAGGGGATAGGAATAGGAAAGACACTAGAATGAATCTAACATAATTTTCCTATGTACACATGTAAAATTAACTAAGTGAAAGCCACTATCCTGCCCACCCACAAGAATGGGGACCTAATTAGAACAAGGTATATCCTATGCTTGTATAATTTTACCAAGATGGGTTCTACTGTTGTGTGTAACTAAGACTAACCAACAAAATAAAATTTTTAAAAAGCCCACATTAACGAGGTAGAAATTTTCAAAGAAAATATATTCATGAAGTATAAAAGTATAATAAAAGAAATGAAATAATTCATTGAGGTGCTCTAGAGTAAATAGCAACTAGAAGAACTAAGAATCAGTGCTTTAAGAAGCTTGATATAGCAATTGTCCTATATAAAGAGGAGAGTAAAATGAACTAAGTAAAAGGAGCATTGTCACAGTTACAGGTAAAATATTAGAATATATATTCAAATATACATAATGAAAAACCAGAAAGAGGGTGGAAAAGAAAAAAATAATTTTAAATGATGATTAGAAATACCCATGAAAAACATTTTTTTCTTTTCACATGAGCGTTTCAAAACACAACATTTAGCGCAAACACGTGGGAAATCCAATGAGAGAGAAATTATTAATTTTTTGATGAAAAGAAGAGAATCTTAAAAGTTGAAGAGAAAAACTCATTTCATACAAAGCATGCTCCATCAGATTAATAGCTGACTTTTCATTAAAAATCATAGAGGCCAGAAAACGCTGGGATGACATCTAGAATGCTAAAGGACAAACACAGTCAACAAAGAATCAATTATATGTTTAGAAATTCTTAGATATAACATTAAAACCACACTAAAAAAAGCACAATCCATAAAATTAGGGAATCACCCTTATCAACACAAAAAAATTGTTCCATATAATACTGAAACACACTACCTACTGTTAAGAGAATGAGACAAAATATCTGCGAGTCACATTTATGTCAAAGGAATTGTACTCAGAATACATAAACTCCCCAACAATACATATGGAGAAAATATTTCAACAACCAACTCACAAATGATGCAATATGAATGGCAAATGAGAATATAAGGGAAGCTTAACATTTTTAGCCAACATATGACCCAGCTATCCTAACCATGTATTTAGCCAAAGAACTAAAATCAGCATACTAGAGTGTTTCAGGCACATCAATATTTATAGCTCCTCAAGACACAGGAGTCAAGTTATGGAACCAGCCCAGTTGCCTATCAATAGATGAATGGATAATGAAAACATGGTATACATACACAATGGAGTTTTACTCAGCCATAATGAAGAATGAAATTATGGCATTTGACAGTAAATGGATGGAAATGGAGAACATCATGATAATTAAAATAAGCCAGAATCAGAAAGTCAAGAGTTAAATTTTTTCTCCTATATGTGGAAGCTAGAGCAAAATAAGGGAAAAGGTGGTAAGGGGTTCCCAAGAAAATAGAAGGGGATGAGGGAGAAGAAGGAAGGACAGGATGAATGGTGGAATGAAATTGACCAAACTATGCTGTGCACATATATGAACATACCACAGTGAATTCCACATTTAGGTATATCAATAAAGCACTAATTTAAAAACTATAAATAGAAGGACTGCTGGTAGAGTAGACAGAGCATAATGGGAAGGATAATGGTGAGGGAAAGGGGATATACTAGGGACTGAAGTGGAGAAAGTTATAGTCCATGCTTGTGCAAGTATGTCAAAATGAACCAAAATATTATGTTCAACTATAATGCACTAATAAAAGTATAAAAAATACATGTAAGCTGAAACTACAGTGAGAAAAATCTACATAAGTATTAGAATAGCTCATGAAAACACTCAAAAGAAAACAAAAACACTACTGGTAACATGTACTGGTGAAAATCTGGGTAACTGGATCATTGCTACATTTTTTATGGCAGTACAGAATAGTAATGCCATTCCTGAATATAGGATTGGTTTTTCTCAATTTCTCTTAAATTTAACAGAGCATTGACATATGATCCCCAAATCCTGCCTCTAGTTATTAACAAAGTAAAATGGAACTTGTATTTACACACATATCTGTATGCAAATGCATACAATAGTTTTACTCACAATCACAAAAAATTGGAAACAACCCAGGTGTCCTTCAATTGTGACAAGTATCTACTCAGTAATCAAGACAATCAGGGTACTGATTCTCTTCCTGTCTTCTTCTTTCTCTGTCTCTGTTTCTCTGTGCCTGTCTGTCTCTCTCTCAATTCTCAGCAATTCTTCTCATGCCTAAAGGACAACATAGCCACATTGAAAGTCTGCTTTCTTTTTGTCAAGAAACTCTGGAAAAGTATGTATGAATCCCACACAAATAAAATAAAACATCACAACACAATATTTTCCCCCAGTTCTTTCCATTCCTCAGACTTGCCTCAAAGAATTCAGTGAATTGAGTTCCTTGAAATACACAAGCAAGCACAGTAGGACAGACATATGGAGGGACATACCTGTACACTGTAGAAACCATCTCTCTGTATGCAACTAAAGCCAGCCTATTGCACCCACATTGCCATTTCATATGTCAAACAAGACATGTGTTACTCTACTGCAGAGGCGTCAATCATGTTTATTTACAAATGATTATCACTCTCTGAAGTAAGATACCACACATAGCATTTCATTTTCAATATGGAAACTACTCTGAAAAAGACATTTAAGAGAATTAATAAATTACAACTGAGAAAATGTATGCAAGTCACATTCTCATCAAATGGATTATAATAACAATGTAAAATAAACTGAAAGTTCCATAATAAGAAATAAAAGAATCCAATAAAAAGGGAAATATCATGATACACTTCATCATTGTGGATGGCTTATAAGTACATATAAAATATTCAACATCATTAGTCAATAAAGAAATGTAAGTTCAAATCAAGTTACAATAAATCTACAATCCACAGAGAATGATTATAAATAAGTATCAACAACAAATGTTGGTGACAATTTGGGCAACTGGATATTTGATGTATAGTTCATACATAAAAATAGTAAAGCCATTCTGAAAATTCTTTTTTGTCAATTTAAACATGAACTTTCCACAAACATAGCAAGGACACTCTAGCCACTTATATGTGACCTGTGGCTGGGACTCAGTAGGAGAGCACTTGCCTAGCATGCATGAGGCTCTGGGTTTGATCCCTAGTCCTACAGGCCAAAAAAGTCATTTATACCAGTGAAATGAAACTTATCTTTACACATATATGTGTATGCAAAGTTTACTATATATATATATATACAGATAGATATATATAAAATCAACCAACAGCTGGAAACGGCTCACATTTCCTTTGTATTTCACTAGATACTATGTAGCAATAAAAATAAACAGAATGTTGATTTCCATAAAAATATGCATGAATTTTAAATGCATTTTTACATGAACAGAGCAGACCAAAGAGCAACATATTGTATTGTAATTATATCACATTCTGAAAAAGAACAATTTCAAGGGTAGAAAACAGAACAGTGGTTGTCAGAGGTTTGGTTGGGGTGAATTTTGCTACCCATAGGGCACCATGAGAAAATTTGGGGAATTAAGAAACTTTTTCATATCTATACTGTGATAGTAGATAGAGAACTATATACATTTTAGGACAAACAAGACATTTTATCAAAACATCTTATGCACTTTTTATTCGTTCTAAGTAGTTACACATGACAGTAGAATGCATTTTGACACATCATACATAAATGGAGTATAACTTCTCATTCTTCTGCTTGTACATGATGGAGAATCACACCGGCAGTGTAATTATATATTCACATAGGGTAATAAGGTCTGATCCATTCTACTGTCCTTCCTATTCCCATATCCCCTCCACTAATCCAAAGTACCTCTATTCTTCTCTAGCCCCCACCTCTTATTGTGAATTAGCATCCTCATGTCAGAGAAAACATTTGGCCTTCAGTGTTTTGGGATTGACTTATTTTACTTAGCATGGTATTCTCCACCTCCATCCATTTACTGGCATAGAATATAACTTTCTCCACTTCAGTCCCTAGTATATCCCCTTTCCCTCACCATTGTCCTTCCCATTATGCTCTGTCTACTCTACCAGCAGTCCTTCTATTTATAGTTTTTAAATTAGTGCTTTATTGATATGCCTAAATGTGGAATTCACTGTGGTATGTTCATATATGTGCACAGCATAGTTTGGTCAATTTCATTCCACCATTTATCCTGTCCTTCCTTCTTCTCCCTCATCCCCTTCTATTTTCTTGGGAACCCCTTACCACCTTTTCCCTTATTTTGCTCTAGCTTCCACTTATAGGAGAAAAAATTTAACTCTTGACTTTCTGATTCTGGCTTATTTTATTACATAGTGTGGTCTTTTGCATTTTAAAATGCTTATTTCTTAGGATCAAAGTCCCAGCAACAGAATTCTGTCTCTGACATTTTGAATTTTAGAGGTCCTTAGGGCATGGAGCTATTATATATATAACTTGGTTCAAAGATTAAATAAACCAAGCACAACCAATGAACCAATGACTCAATATGAAAATAGAAAACACATATACAATTTTTCACCCAAAACCTACATTTGAAGCATACAATAAAATTAGTGTCCCCCAAAATATATATCAAAAATAACAGAAGACAGAGAATAGAAGACAGCAATCAAAAGCGAACAACAAATAAACCATTGTTATTTATGTAGTGTCCGTGACTGTAAGAAATAAGAACAATTTCTCACATTCCTGCCTCCACCTGGTAAGTAAACTTTTACCAAGGATTAAATATGGTGATAAACATGGCTTACTGACATAGACAAAATGCTTCAAAGAGCAATTTCCATCTCAACCCCTGATCAGAATTAAAGGAGGGAGGAATCATTTCATCTCCTTTGTTCAACACAAAAAGGAAAATGTATTTATTGCTCCATATACCCTTTTCAGTCCTGCTGATAGCATACAAGTGTATGGAACTTACATCCCTAGCTTCCTCCCTTCCTCCTCTGTCCAAACACAGTAGATAGATTACTGTTTTTTGTTTGTTTGTTTGTTTGTTTGTTTGCAGTGCTGGGAATTGTACCCAGGGCCTTGTGCTTCCAAGGCACATGCTCTACCAACTGAGCTCTATCACCAGCCTGATAGATTACTTTTTTAAAAGTATCAAAATAAGATCATATCGATTGGTAAAATTTTCTGGGTACTATGTATAAACCGTCATAAATTCACAAATTTTAGAGGACTCAAAATTGTTTTCGAAAGAGTGAAGACTTTCTAGACCCATGTGTAAAGAAGACATTTAACATGAGAGTCAAAAAAAATTAAACTTACCAGGGCAAAGGACTGAGAAACAGGGGTAAATCTGCATAAGTTTGAGGGAGAAGCTTTGAAGGAAGTGAGAAACATACAAGGGAGAACATATTAAAAGATTTTGGGGTGCTGGGGAGATAGCTCAGTCGGTAGACTGTTTGCCTTGTAAGCACAAGGCCCTGGGTTCGCTCCCCAGCACCCCAAAAAAAAGATTTTGGGGGATGCTGTAGGGAAAAATTTCATGGAAAAGAAAATATCACTCCACAGGCAGCAAGGATCACCATGACCACACTGAAATTCTTGTTCCCAATTCAATCAATCAACACAGGAAAAAAGATGACTCACAGATGGAAAATTAGTTTCTTTTTCTTTGCAGGATCCTCAGTTCCTAGGACTTGCCTCTGAAAATGTACCTAAGAGAGTTCTCTTCTTCTAGACCAGCACTCGGGGATAGAAAGGGTCGGATACCTGCATTCTAAGGAAATATTCCATATGCATGTAGCAAAACGTGCCCAACGCACCCACAGCATCATCATCTATGTTACACATCATGCATTACTCCACTCACAGAGAAGTCAATCACATTATATCACACATGACTGCCACTCACTGGGGTAGTGTACCACACACAGCATGTCGAAGAATGGCCCTGCTGCTTGAACACCTCGCTTTTGAAACAACCACACAATATTTTCAGGCTGAGTGGTCATAGACATTTATGCAAAGAACCTGTGCAACACTAGTCCCACGTTTTTTCCTCATCGATTCTTCCTTGAGTGTTGATCATTTATGCATCACAGTTTTCACATAGCCATTTTCAAAACTGAGAAACACAGTCTTTTTTTCCTAGGTTTTATTGCTAATGAAAGAAATACCTTGGTATACTTTTTCCCAGTCCTTTTCCCAGTATTAAAAGAAAGCATCAAGGAGTAGTTTGCATTCCCTAAATTCAGGAGCTGTGCAGAAAGTACATACCAACACTCCACCATAACTTTATTATTCAAAGTTTGAGGTTCTCAACCTCAACTCTGGAACTGTAGAATAAGCTGTGAAAATCAGACAAGATTCTGAAAGCGAGGAGATACAGAATAACCTTGGTTGTGAGACAGATGGAGAGAGCAGAAGTTTCTTTTCTTCCTCAGACTCTGGAGTCAAAAGAATCCCATTTTACTTAACAGAAATAATCTACAAGATAAATATCAACTTGCAACCTCACGATGCCCCAATAGGCCTCTTGACCCCTGGGTTTTTAGTTTTCCTGGAGCAAGTTTGTTTTGAGCATACTTTTGCCTGTATTCTTCATCTAAGACACATGCTACTAGGTATCTGGTTTTCCCTAGAAATACTGAACACAAAACAACAAAATATAGAGAAACGAATATGGTAAATATATTTAAGATTCTGGAAACTGAGGGAAATTTTGACTCCAATATGTCAAATAGGTTTTTTAATTATTGTGGTGCTAATTTCTGTATCTTGAATTTCATCATGGTTATACAAATTTCACATTCATCTAGAGTCATGGAAGTGTTTGCTAAATGATGCTGTATTATTATATATAAAATAAATCATGAAAGTATGCATTCCTGTACAACTATAAAATAAAAATTGTCCAAAGATGTCAGAAGGAAGTTCAGATGAAAAGATCTCCAGTCTTAGACTGGAGATTATTTTAGAACTTAACAACTAGGGACTTAAAGAGTTTTTAATTAGGGAAGTGGAAATGTTTGAGAAACATCATTTTTAGTTCAAATTTTTATGAATTAAAATAAAGATGGAGTAAAGGAAATGATCTCAATGTGTGATAGTATTGAAATTTTCCCTCTTTAATAGGAAAATATGTAATATATATTTATAGTTGCATGAAGCAAAATAAGCATTTGAATTTCCAAGAAGACTTCAACTCTCCTCAGCATTATTAGCTCCCATACTTCTCTTTCCAGCTGAATGCCTTAAGATCCACTAGACTCTTTGTACCTCTATTCTTTCTGTTGTTGTTTACCCAAAATGAATAAGCACCAGTTTCTTTTCCATTTCCCATATGAGGTAAAATTAATCATAATACAGAATGTCTCAATGTTCTCTTGACACTGCAGATGTGATTAGTTTTGTTATCAGAAAGCTCCACTGCAATTTATGTCTATTTTTTTTTTTTTTTGGTGGTGCTGGGGATTGATCCCAGGACTTTGTGCTTGCTACGCAAGCACTCTGCCAACTGAGCTATATCCCCAGTCCTGTTTAATTCTTCCTATCCACTTCTCCTACCACCATAATGTCTTATGCTGGGCCACTCTATTCTGTTTAGGATGGACTGATGAGTGAAAAAAATTCTGAGATGTTCTAAATTTAGTTATAGGCTGAAGGATAGAGGAGAAGTAAGATACAAGAAGGTATTCAGCTAACAGCTTTCTGTTAAACCCTCACCCTAAAATAAGGTAGAAAAATTAAAAAAACTTTTTCACATACCTAAACATATGTTGAAATCTTTGCCCAAAACCCCAGGTAAAGGCAGGCACAGTGGTACATGCCTGTAATTACAGCAGCTCAGAAAGCTGAGGCACGAGGATCACAAGTTCAAAGTCAGGCTCAGTAACTTAGCAGGGTCCTGAAAAACTTAGTGAGACCCTGTATCTAAATAAAATATGAAAAAATGGCTAGGGAGGGGGCTCAGTGATTAAGTACCCCTGGGTTCAATCCCCAGAACGAAAAAAAAACAAAAACAAAAACAGGTGGAGGCAACCATCAAGGCACTGTCCCAACTAAGAAGCAACAAGTACTTATTTTAGTCTATCATCCTATGCCAAAATTGTTCTTGCTTTGTGTATCTTGCCCCTCTTTTCTATAGTGCTTTATTTCCATAAACTTTGTCAAAAATGCTCTTGACTGGTACACTGGATGTTTTTCAACTGCTCTCTAGCCCTGTTGCTGATAGTTCTCCCAGGACCTGGCCCTTTCTTTTACTGGCTAGTATTTATAATGGCTCAGTATATATTTTTACTTCAGCAGTTCCTTGGTCTCTAGGAGTTTTGGTTTAACAAAATGCAGAAGCACAAACATCAGCCATCAGAAGCTATGTATTGATTTTAGGTTGATGGAGGATAGCAAGTTAGATTCATTCTTTCAGACATATCTGTGCACGGCTACTATCAGCTTAATAAGTAACTGCAAGTCTTTGATAAACCAATTTTTAAGATTCTGATCTGTATTCTTCTTCATGGTCAAAGTTAATTAGTACCAGAAAACACACACACACACACACACACACACACACACAATTTAAAATGTCTTCAATTTCGTTTTTTTTTTTTTTTTTTTGAAACCTCACTGGGAAGACAAAGTCCCTCTGCCTGAAGTACCAAGGCAGCAGCCACTTAACTAATCTCCTGCTATGAGGATATGTTACACAGCTTGATATTTGACTGTTTGCACCCCCTTCCTTTTCACCTCTCAAACAAAAGTGCTTCAATATTTCTCTGAATTTGAATCACAAAATTCCATGCTTTTAATAGAATGGATCTATGTGGACTGAAGATGTATAAGGGTAGTAAGAAAGGAGCAAGAAGAAATACTGAGTTTTTGATTTCATTCCCTAGAAAGAGGGAAAGTCTTAAAGAATTGAGAGATTGGAGATTGAGCTATCTCTTACCTAATACAGGACTTTATTCAAACACTGTCTTCTCACAGAAGCCATCTCTGACCACCCTATTTGAAATTGCCACACATCTCCTCTCTGAAGTACTGGCAAATCCTCAATGCAATTTATTGTTTTCCACAATATTTACAGTTATTGAGCATAGTTCACATTCTGCATATTTATTATCAAGTTTGTATCAGAATGAACCAGCATATCAGCTTCTTAAAGACTTAAAGTTTTCCCTTTTCCATTACCCTAGTATATTTGCAGCATTTTATGTATTGCCTGGTATACAGTAAGATATGCTCAGCGGTGTTCCCTTGACCAAATCAATGGAAACTCCATCTCTTCTCTGCTGCTAGACCTGTGTCTAATCTACGATTTTCAGATGTCTTATGCATATATAGGACCTGTCAAAAACCATGCTGAAATCCCAACAGGGAGGCTACCAGGAAGCCCTGTTGCTCTTATAAAAATGGAACTGAATTGTACTTGCTAAGTATAAACAACATTATGTGAACAGTCTAAATATTGTCTAAATCAGAAAGGTTTCCTTATTTGATTTTAGGGAGTGCTAAATTCTCTGTGCATGTGTGCCTATCTTTGGTTATACCTCCCTGGAATAAGGGTTATAGACCACTCAATGTCATATTTGGGACAAATTTTCCTTATGAACTTCAATTATCACGAAAGCTGAACTTGTTATGCATTACTCTACTCAGAAAGGCACACTTCATTATATGGTTTATGTGAAAGGTACCTTCCTAAGTAGGGCACTGCACACAGGATGGCTGAAGGTAGTTTGTTTGTCTAATTCCCCTTATAACAATGTAGCTCCTCTTACAGCATGCCCAGGACATAACATTCAATGTTTCCCCATAAGAATTTGATGTTGTCCACCCTATTGACCTCTAACTTATAACACCCCCTGAGCAATTTATCACTCACATGGATAATTTTCATTCCCAAGAAAGAATGTCTATATTTTATCCCTCCTCACTTATTAAATATTTATATTCTCTCTAACCTATTATTTTTTAAATTATTAGGAACTAAGTATTGAAAATATTGCTTTATCCAGAAGTAAACCTGACTGAAGACAACAGCCCAACTTAAAACAGAAATAACAAAATGCTTCCAACATACTCTCACACTGAGTGGCACCCCCACATTCTTTCATCCCAAATCCACTGCAAATTAGTGAAAACACACTAAAACCTTAAGAAGGAAAGGAGTTCAGTCAAAAGTACAAATATTTAGAGGCCAGAAATATCATTTCCTAGTACTAATCATTTAACTTTGAACTGTTTAATTTAAAGAGAGAGATGTAAACATAAATACAAATGAAGTTCTGTTTTCCTCCTTTTGGATCTAGATTATCTTGGCCCTTGATCAGACATCTGGTTGTTGATAATACATTTTCCCACTTTTCCTTTCATTTTTTCATATAAGCCCCCAGCATTTTGACTTTCTGATGACCAAATAAACCTGATAGAAAATGAAAGAGAGCATGTGAAGGAGAAAGGAGACCACAAATCAGTCATAGTCAAAGAGAATGAAAACAATGATATGCAAAGCCTAGAGAAAGAGGGGGACAGGAAGAGAACAGAAGGGAAGGAAAGAGGAGAGGAAAAGAGAGAAGAGGAGAGAAGAGAATTTGGAAACACACCTCTGGGTAAATCACTTGCCATGGAGAATGAAAGAAAGGCTCAAGGAAGGGACATTAAACTGGTTGTTCGTAAGTTTGTTCTTTTCTTTAAATAAGTTAATAAGTGAGTCAAGTTCCCATCTTACAAAACTGTTAGGACCTTCGTATCTTCAGCAAATATATCTGAGCCATCCATGACCCCAAGTTTCTGATCTGTGGTAAGAAGTTTTTTATGGACAAAATATCCAGGATCTCTTTTATCCTTGATGATCTCTTGAGTGGTTTTCATTTCTACCTCATCCACTCCCTGCAGCCAATTATAAGGAAGTATATTGGAGATCTGCTGATGTACCCAGCAGTAAAGTTGGTACTTAGCATGAGCAAGTCCCTGGGTTAAATCCCCAGTACCATAAATAAAAGGAAGTATAATTAACTGGGTCCTGTGGTTCATGCTTGTAATTCTGCTAAGTCAGGAGCATGAGGCAGGAGTATTGCAAGTCTGAGGCCAGACTTAGCAACTTACAAAGACCCTGTTTCAAAACAAAACTAAAAAGGGTGGGTATGTAGCTCAGAGGTAAAGCACCCCTGGATTCAAGCCTCACTACTAAGAAAAAAATTTTTTTAAAAAAACAGAAGTATGTACAAACAGAGAAACAACATGTATCCCATTTGTTTACAATAAAAAAAATGAAATGAAAAAAAAAAAAAAACAGAAGTATAATGGGACAAAGCTGGAGCTGAGAGAGGTATCATTAGGAGGACAAAAAATAAACAGCGTGCATTCCTTTATGTTTGTTTTTAGGAGGGAAAGTGAGAATTTGTAAGGTTCTTTGAAGTGGACATTTCAGTAGTTAAGAACTAAATTCCACTATATACTAGATATAGGTGTTTAGGCTCTTTTAGAGTCATGGAAGTAATATATTCATGCTTCCAAGTCACTGGTCAAATTGGTTTCCTTGTCTTTGTGGAAAAAAAAATGGGTACCTACCCTAAACTTTCAACCACACTAGTGAGCCAAGCTTTGATTTTTGATCATTCTGAAAGGGTACCTACAAGAACAATCTCTATCTATTGTGCTTCTCATTTTTGGTTTAATATTTTATAATACTGCCAGTATGGAAGAAAACAGCATTTCCCTAAATACATATTCCCTGTGGCTCTCTCACTCATGAGAAGTCCACTCCCTACCTCTTTCCTTCATGCCTACCTGTTCTTCCTCTCAAAAGCTCCATCTGCAGCCCTTCAATGCTTTTGATATTCAAATGATGAATCACAAAATCTATTATTTAGAGACCTAAGCCTCTAAAATATTCCTATGAATATTTGAAATAGGTTCCTTTATTCAATGGGTCCTTTGAAGCTGTTATTGCCTCCAGGACCTACTTTCCATCAAACTCATACCATTTCTAAGGTATCTTGGTGCACAACTAAGTCCAAAAACAATGCTTATCAGTAAAATTTCCAACACATATTGCTTCTCTTTAGAAGCTATACTATAGCCATGCTTGGAATTAGTATGTCGACAGCATTAGTCTTCTCCACATTTCTGTCAAGGGGCAATTATCCTGCAAAATCATCCATGGCCATCCCAACCTTAAGGAAGAATCCTTATGTGTTCCAGAGCAATTACATGAACATGTAGGAAAAAAGACAAGAAACAAAAAAACAACTCTCTCCCCCTACACACAAATTCTCCCATCTTTTCAGAAACAAACTTGCAGTTAAATCTGATAACAATATTCAATTGTGTCACTGTTACGGCTTGCCAGTATCTGAAGTAGTGGGATATTCTGTTCAGTGAAGAAAGAAAGAAGACACCACACACAGGTTGCACATGGGTAGTAATGTTAAGAAACAAAGACAAAAGTTCCTTCCTTTTATTTACAAACTAAATATTCAGCAAATTTGTTAGAGGACAAGAAGGGGCAGAGCTCAACATAGAAACTTCTTGTAACAGGTTTGACCTATTTGGGTTCAAATTGATAAGGAACAAGCTGAACTTTAATTGTATGCACACAGACCTCCCCATAGCTGGTAGATTATAAAATGTAAACACCAGAAGCATGTGTCTCCAACTTTAATTACATGAGCAAGGAGAAATATTTTTGGTTTTGTGCTCACTTTTTTTTATAAGTTGTTTTGTTCACAACACCTTACAAAAATGAAAAATCCTGGAATAAACCTAACCAAGGAGGTGAAAGATCTCTATAATGAAAATTATAGAATTCTAAAGAAAGAAATTGAAGAAGACACTAGATGAAGATGAAAAGAACTCTCATGTTCATGCACAGGCAGAATGAATATTATTAACATGGCCATGTTACCAAAAGGAATCAACATATTCTGTGCAATACCATTCAAAATACCAAATATGCTCTTCACAGAACTAGAAAAAGTAATACTAAAATTCATCATAAGGAAGAAAAAACACCCAGAATAGCCAATGCAATCCTGAGCAAAAATGCAGTTCTGGAGTCATCATAATGCCTAATTTCAATGTATACTATAGTGGCATAGTTAAAAAAAAAAAAAAAAAAACAGCATGTTACTAGCATAAAAAGACATATTAACTAATGGAACAGAATAGAAGACACAGAGACAAACCCACATCACTAGTCAACCAATTTTTGACAAAGGCACCAAAAACATGTTGGAGAAAAGAAACCTTTTCAACAAATGTTGCTGGGAAAACTGGATATCCATATGTAGAATGAAACTAGATTCTTATCTTTTTCCCTCCATAAAAGTCAACTTGAACTTGGTCAAAGACCTAGGAATTATACCAGAAACTTTGCAACTGCTGGATAAAAACATAGGCTCAACACTCCAACATATTAGCATAGATACTGACTTCCTAATAGGACTTGTATAGCAGAAATTGATAAATGGCATTGCATCAAATTAAAAAGCTATTGCACAGCACAGAAAGCAAGAACATGAAGAGGTATCGTACAGTACGGGGTAAAATCTTTGCCAACTACTCTTTTTGCCATGGATTAATTTCTAGAATGTATAAACAACTCAAAAACACATTGCCAACAAATAACCCATTCAATGGACAGGCGAACTAAACAGACCCTTCCCAAAAGAAGTACAAATGAAGTACAAATGGCCAACACATATATGAGAAAATTTCGACCTCTTTATCCATCAGGGAAACACACACAAAAAAATCACATTGATAATGTATCTTACCCCAGAATAGCAATTATCAAGAGTACAAATAATACATACTGATAATGATGTGGGAAAAAGGAACTCTTACATACTGTTCTTGGGAAAGAAAATTGGAACAACCACTATAGAAATCAGTATGGAATGTCTTCAAAAAACTAAAACTGAGTTGCACTGTGATCTATTTGTCCCACTCCTTGTATTTATCCAAAAAAAATTGTCACTGTATTTTAGAGTTAAATGCATACCTGTGTTTATTACAGCACAATTCAGAAAAATGTGGTCATGGAATCAGCCTAGGTGTCTATTAAAAGATGAATGGATAATAAAAATACAGGATATATACATAGTGGAGTTTTATTTAGTCACAAAGAATAGCGAAATTATGTCATTTGTAAGCTTACTCAATTCATGAGATTCCTGATTTTTAGCCCTGTAATTTTATTGGTTCTTATTCTGGTTCTTGTTCTGACTCAAACATCTTTGAATCTCTTTTTGGTTGCCTTCCAGTTGAGTATGAAATTATTCACACTTCACTGAACATGAAATTATATGCTGATAAACAGGACTTTATTTTTAAGTGGAAAGGCAGAAGTATATATACTAGTAAACAACTACCACAATGAAATCATTCATCATTAGAGATCAAGCCCTCACTTGTCCCTAAAGACTGATGTTTGTCTTTCACTCAAATATTATTTGTGTTTCTCCACAGTAAATTAAGAAATTATAAACTACAGTTCAAAAATCATTTTAAAAACCCCATCAATATTATACCTTTTACGAGCAAGATCTGTGGGATAGAAATAAAAGACATTGACTGCAGTTAGCTTAAAGATCTCATGAATTTTCATTTTAGTTACAAATTAACACCTGCTGGCAAAAGTACTAATTCTTTAGTAAATTGCAGATTAGTGATTGCAATTGCAACAGGGGTGCTAATTCATTTGCTAAATGCTGTTTTGAAAAATAACCTTTTTATAAATCAAGTTCTTCAACATCAATACCATCATACTTTAACTGTGTTGAAATGAAGGTGTTTAACTGAATTCTGAATTCCTACATAAAACCTAAACTGGAATACAAAATGAAAAATAAAATGATCAAGAAATACTGTATACAGATATAATTATGTATCTGTGGATATATGAGTGTGTGTGCATGAATATCTAAGGGTATATAGAATGAATTTGTGTGTGTGAAAGGGATATATTTAGTCTTGATGATGGTTTCGTTATTTATTTTACAAAGGGGTAATTAACTTATGATTGAGGGTGCATGAAATCATTTCAATTTGAATAAAATCTAGGCTTAGGATGTAGCTCAGAGATAGAGTGCTGGACTAGCATACGTGGTGTGCTCAATCTGCAGGCCCCACCCCCAAAGGAACACTATATAATCTAATTATTATGTTTTATTTAAATGTGTATTAGAAAAAATGTTATTTCTGGTTCAAGGATATTATTATTTAAAAAAAGTCAAATGCAAAAATGATTTGATACAAGAAGTAAACAATAAGAGGTGAAATATGATTATGGAAAAATTGTGCATATGTTTCTCAGGCTCTTCACTTTAAGGCATAATGATTGAAATCATTTTAGAAAACCTATAATTGGAACATGAAAAAATAGGCTTTATATTTTACATTTATCCTTAGCTATCAGATCAAAATTATTTTTCATGAGGTATTAGCAGATGCATCTGACAAAAACAACCTTGTATGATATATTTGCACTATTATTACACCTATGCCATTGTTAACAATGATTACTAAGACTATATAATATTTTGACTCTGAGAATGAAGAATCATGTGAGTCAAGCTTAGTTTTACGGTAAGAACTATTAAAAATGGTCATTTCACATAAGCTGGGAAAAATTAGACAGTTGTGAAGTTGCAGCCTCCTCAATCCTAACATTAGTACACAACCACTCAATGTAAATATTCAAATGGGTCATTTGATCATTCATGGGGAATAAAGATGTGTATACCATATTTTATTATACTAAATTACATGTTTCTTTCTCTGCTTATGTATTTCTCTAGGCAATCTGAGTTCAGGAATTTGTACTAAATTCACTGAACCCTGAACACTAAGCTAGATCTTTAACCACTGTATAATAAGACAGAAGTCATGTTGGGAATTTTTAAGGATGAACTACACTGACCCATGCAGAATGATAAATCAGACAAAGCACACATTAGCCTATTTGGCAGCATCCAGTTATACCATCTGTAGATACTACATAGTGTAGACAGAAGATTTTATTTGAAAATTGTCATAGCATCAGTTAAATTTTATTTCATGAGCTATCCAAAGTTTTACAGTAATCAGTTGCTTAACCAAGCATGCAACCTTGTGCATAAACTCTTGGATCCATAGCATACTAATACCATAAGATTACCCAGCTCCTAAGACCTGCAATTTGTTTAGCAGCCAGAATTGAAGTATCTTTGGTCTTTAGATGACTTAGTGGGAGCTCTTTTAAAAGATGATGAAGAGTAGAAGCTATCTGGGAGCATAATAAGGAGAAAAGAGAAGGGAATATATAGACATGAGTAGAAAACTTCTCAGAAGAGAGATCATTCAGTAGTGGGTAAAGGAGAATACAGAGAACAGTATTTTTGACCCATTTGTTAGTTACCACCTCTCATTTAAGAGCGGTCAAGACAAATTCTGCAATACTAATCAGCATGGGTGAAAGAATAGACTTGAGGGTCTGGGATTGTGGCTCAGTGGTAGAGCGCTTGCTTATTAGCACATGTGAGGCAGTGGGTTCGATCCTCTGCACCACATTTAAATAAATAAGATATAGGTATTGTGTCCATCTACAATTATTAAATAAAACAGACTTGAGGTTTGCAGGAACTGAATCAATAAGAAATGAAAATGCATAATACTCCATCATTATATTATCACAAAGAAATACGGGTCAGGGTCTGAGTGACCCGTTGGTTACACAAAATGGGTGATGTTAAAATAGAACTCCTGTTGATATACCTCCTTTTTATAGCACATGTGATGTTGTCAAATAGAATACAAATCAATTGTCAGACATGAGGTGCCCCCCCTCAAAAAAAGAACTATATCAGTAAATAGTGTACCCTATCTATGCCTGGAACATGTATCTATATAAACTTTAGATATTTCAAAAACTTAACCTGGAAGTTCTGTTTCAAAAGTCTGATGGACTAGGAACCCTGAGGGAAATTTCTGCTTCACAAAATTAAGCCCTTAATAAGATATAATATTTGAATCATAGCTGCTCTCAATTCTCTGTTCTTCCTCCTAGTTTTATGATTGACATCACAATTCAAGAGGTAAATTTCCACAAACTAACATTACTTGAAAGTCCACTGAGCTCACTAACATGACTATGCCTCAAAGTTACACATTTCAACATCAAAGGCCAAGTGTATTCCATTGGTTTTCTTTCCTCTTATGTAATTTTTTTCCTGTAATTCTCTATGTTTACTTTTCCCTTACCCAAATGATGATTACCATCCTCTGTTCTAAACATTATGGCCTCTGTAACCTCCTTTCTGTCACCAGCAAAATTTTCTACATGCTATTTCATTTTACCAAATACTGTCTCCTCTTTCCACAATAACTGAAGACTGCCTTACCTCTAAGAGCTCTTACCTTTATATCTTTACCAGTGGTAACTTTTCTTTCTCCCATATTTCAAAATTCTCATGAACAAAGAGCATTCTGAATTCACCTTGGTTCTCAGAAACCGCATGCTATACATGATCTGTCTTTCCATTTCTTTCCCTCTTTACCTCAGTGCTAACAAAATTTGAGATTGTATGTTCTGTTGCAGTTCAAACCTCCTAATTCTCTCCACAACTCTGGGAACCCCAATCAACAGAATGACTTTGTTCTTCTCAGAAACTGCCCCCTCTGTTAGAAAGTCACTTTCTATACCATTTAGTCCTTCAATATAATTTCTGTCAACTCATTTCTGCACACCAGTTGTATAATACAAAGTTTTTTGTGTCATCCTTGAAAGCTAGATTTGTTTCTGGTAAACATGACCTTCATAAGATCATCTTCTTCTCAAACTCCTGTTATTTGTTTATTTTTAGGAAATATTTATTAACCTCCTATAACATGTAAGGCACTGACAATACAGCAGGGCTATACAAATTACTTACAGCAGGAAGGTTCTTTAACTTGTTATCTGTTGAGATTGGTTAATGATATATTTCCCCTCTTGGAGTACTGTCAAAGCTCTTTAAAGTAGATCGAAGCTGTACCTTCATGGTCTAGGCTTTCTCATACAACTATCTTGGCCCTAGAGTTGTTAACACTATTTTTCCTTTGTCTTGTCTGTACCTATTTGTGCATGGGGACATCGAGTTTTATTACTACTTTTGTCAGCATACAGGTTTTACAAATCTGTGCCATAAGATTATGTTAAGATGATATTGATAAATTCTCATTATCTGCTTGAAATAGGTTAAGTTTGATCACAAAAAGTTACCTATTGCAATTTATTCATCCCTTAAATATTATGACATACTTACTGGGCGCCAAGTAATATTCTGGAAATACATCACTCAATCTTTAATGTTACTATATCCCTATACTTACACATGAAATAGTATAAGGACATAAAGAACATTGTAAACAGGGGTGTAAAAGAGATTTCTTTTCTCAGTAGTACAATACCAAAAATTACCTCATCCCATCTAATTTTCTTTTGTTAGAAATGAAATCAAGATCAATTCACATTCAAATATTGGCATATCATGTGTTGCAAAATCCAGATATTTATGATTTCATGCAGACATGTATCAATTTGAATTATATATAGATACCTTGATTATAGCACATATCGTGTGGTGAACTTTGTTTTTTGTTATTTTTTAAGCAGATTTTAAATCTTTTTTGAGGTCCACCATGGGGACATGCATGCAATTAACTCAAAGCTTTATATAAAGCCTTGTTTTTCCTGCCATGTTTCCCTGAATCAAACTGAAGCACTCTTTGGAAGACAGCAGAATATTAGAAAATTGATGGAAAATGAACTCAAGGTTGTTCCAGTGCATTTGCATGGTAGATGCTCACCTAATATTTATTGATTTGATGAAATGACAGGCAACTTGTCCTAACAATGATGTGGCTTATTTAGTACTATATTCTTAAGCCACTGACAGGAATCATAGGAGTCTTAATGGTGTTGAATATGTGCACACACTAAAAAGAACAAAATTAGGAAGAATATATTTGCAAGTTTTTTTAACAGAAACTTTAAATGCAGTAATAAATTTATATTACATTTAAGAAATGACTCAGATCAATGCCAATCAAATCTCAGCAAATTAGAAGAGAATGAATTATAGCTAAAGTAAATCACAGCTTGGAAATCAGGAATGCTCATCACATTCCTTGGAATTATGCAGGAAATTACAATGTATTCCATCTAATTGATGAGGAATTACTAACAACCCATGGATATGCAACTCCTGCCTTCAGAAGATCTTTATTCACATCTTTCTATTGGATGTGTATTTGATATCCTTTACACAATTTCCTTAGTAGATTTTGTCCTTTGATTTGTCTTCTCTCAGAAGATAACAGTTTGCTTGTTATGATGAAAATTCCCATTTTAAATATTAGTTATTCTTGACACAATATGTCATAGATTTGACTCAAATATTTTTGCTAATGACTTCCAGTCCTGCTTCTTGTCTGAACTCTAGTCTTCTACAATTTTAGTCATTTGTTGGTTCATCAATTGATTTTCATCCATTTTGTGTCACATATTTATTAAGCACCACCTATGTGCAAGGTCCTTGCCTAGGCATTTACACATGTACTCCCAGTGCCCCTCCCATCCCACCAAATACTTTGTTGAGGTTGATTCCCCAATGACTACAATGTCTTATTAATGCGACATTTTCATCTATCTCTTGTACTGCTTCTGAAGAAAGGAATACAGAAAGAATAATGGTAGTCCACTCCTGGGATTATTATGTGTAGGACTGTCTCATCTTTCTTGCTGGAGAATTCTTTCACTTACTAGCTTTTTAAAATATTTTTTAGCTGTAGCTGGACACTATAGTGTTATTTTATTTATTTTTATGTGGTGCTGAGAATCAAACCCAGTGCCTCACAAGTGCCAGGCAAGTGCTCTACCACGAGCCACTACCACAGTCCAATTGTTAGCTTTAATAGGACAAATGGCTATATTGAGAAATACTATGTGGCAAGCAATTGAGAGTGGCTTGTAGCCAGCAGCCATCAAAAAACTGAGCCCTTCAGTCTAAAAGGTTGTAGGAAACTGAATACCACCAACAACCCAGTAAGCTTTGGAAGAGTTAGAATATCTTGGAAACTGGATAAGTTGTCTTGGAAAAACTGCTGATGCAAATGTGGATTCTATTGGAAGTTGTAATAAAGTCCCTCTTGTTAAAATATTGAAGAGAATTTAGATACATGTGCCCATGCCCTAAGACTTTATGGAAAGCCAAAATTAAGAATGATGATCTAGGAAAGACAGTAGAATGAATCGGACATCACTTTCCTATGTTCATATATGAATACACAACCAGTGAAACTCCACATCATGTACAACCAACCAGAAGAACGGGAAGTTATTCTTCATGTATGCATAATATGTCAAAATACATTCTACTGTCATATAGAAATAAAAAGAACAAATAAAAATATTTTTAAAAAGAGTGATGGGATTGAACCCAGGGCCCTGTATGTGGGAGGCAAGTACTCTACCAACTGAGCTACATCCCCAGTCCATAAAATTTCAAAACAACAAATAATTCAGGCTGTGGTTTGGGTGTTACCAAGACTTTTTAATAAGATTTACAATGAGACTTGGGAGCAAAAGGAAGCAAAGGAAAATGTCTGCTTTTTTTAAATTGTAGTATTTCCAGGGAAAGAACAAAGAAAACCCTATAAGGGTACAGGCCTAATGCCTTGTTGAAAAGATTAGCAGGACTTGTAATCATCAGTATAATTGGGAAAACATCTTGAGGGTGTTTGAGAAATTTTTGAGGCTACTTCTCCAATCATAAGCCCCTATGTCTTCCATGAAGAATCATTCAGAACCCTGGAGCCCTATGACCCAGAGGTTCACAGACTCACTGCCTGAGCTCAGGGCCACCTTGTGATTCGTATTTTCTGGCAAAGTGTTCTGTGGCCATTCCAGCCATAGTTTAAGTAGGCATGGGCACCACTAATGAAAACAGCAGAACTTTGTGGTATGCATGCAATGCTGGTTGTATAAGTGTGGACTATGCAAAATTTATGGAGTCATGTCAACTTCTACCAGAATTTCAAAGGAAGACTAGAAATCCAGGAAAAAGTTTGTTGCAGGGTCAAATATCCTGCAAGTAGCCTAGTGGGCTGTGGGAGTGGAAATGTAGCAAAATCCCCAGAAAGGTACAAAAGATAGCATCATGACATGCTTCCCATGGGAAAATGCAGGTAGCATATAAAACTAGGTCAAGGGAGTAAACCTGTGTTATTCTATCAGTGGGGCTTCCTAAGGCCTTGGGGTCCTACCTCCCCATCATATTGTGCCCAGGAGGTCAGACTTGGAGCTTAGGGTTTGATGTCAGCCTAGCTGAATTTTGATCTTACTTTGAGCTGACAATTCCTTTCTGCTTCTTTTGTCCTCCCTTTTGGAATAGGAATGTTTATTCTATTCTTGTTCTACTACTGTATCTTAGAAGTTTGTAATTTGGTTTTGAATTTTACATTGGCTCACAGCTGAAAGAATTTGCCTTGAATCTAAGAGAAGAATTTGGTCTTGAACTTTTGAGTAATGCTGGAACAGTTAAGACTGTAATTATTGGGATAGAAGGAATTCATTTTGCATTGTTAAATGGACATGGACCTTGTGGACCAGTGATAGAATACTATAGTTTGATTATGTTGTGACCCTCCAAGTATTTATGTGATGGAAACTTGGTCCTCAGATTGGTGGTATAGAGGTAGAATGGGAACTTAAACGCGTGTTCCCAGCACTGTGATACCATCACAATGGGGTTCCTGTCAGAACAGAGTGAATCTGGTGCATTTTCCAAAATTGTTAGCTACATAAACCTCATTTCTTTACAAACTTATCCAGCCTCAGGTATTTTATTATAGTAATGAAAAATGAACTAATATATTCATAGAAACAGTGAGATAATAAATATGCTGTATTTAAGCTACCAAATTTATAGTAATAGTTTAGATAAACAATGCACCAATAATTCCATGTATGCATTCTTCACTGGTTGTATTTTTCTCCATAATTTCTTTAAACATACATTTCCAAATTTATATTCCTCATAGATCTTCTAGTTTTCTCTTCCTAATTTCTTTGATTACTATTTATTTAGTGCCATCACTAATGACTTCTAAATGGACTGTTAGCTTTCTGTTGCTGTTAAACTACCTGAATTAGATAATTTACAAGAAGGTAAGTCTCATGGTTTTAGAGATTTCAGTCCATGACTACTTGACTCTACTGCTTTTGAGCTTGGGGTGAGGCAGCATGTCATGACAGGAAGCATGTGGAGAAGGAAACTGTTCAACTTATGGCAGCCTAGAAGTAAAAAGAAACAGAGGAGGGGCCAGGGTCCCAATAGCCCATTCAAGGTCAAATCCTCAATAGCCTAACTTCCTTCTACTAGGCTCCACTTTCTAAAGGTTTTACCACTTTCCCATAGCACCACAGACTGACAATCATGCCTCCAGTAAATGGTCTTTGGGGGATATTTAAGATCTATACCATAGCAATCATCTCCCTCCTTGGCCCAACCTTTACCCAGTTTTCCCAGTTGTTATTGCAAAGATTGGGTTATGTCATTTTCCATTTTAATAAAATCACTTCCCTTCCCAACTCATTTTGAGACCAGTATTACCCTAGTACCAAAGCCAGATCAACAGAGAACAAAAAGGGATTACAGACCAATATATCTCATACAGTTAAGTTTAAAAATCTCTCCCTAAATATGAGCAACATACAAAATAATTATCCATTGTGATAGTAACCAAGTAGATTAATTTCATGTTTGTAAGTCTGGTTCAATACTTAAAAATTAACTAATGTATCTACCACATCAACCAACAAAAGAAGAAAAGTCATATGATTAATTGATACAGACAAAAAAAATCTGACAATATCAACACATGTTCATGATGAAGGCACTTATTAAGAATAGAGGGGAATTATCTCCAATTGATAAAATTGGACATCCAATTGATGTTAGATATAAGCTTATATCTAAGTTTGGGATAAACTTATATCTAAAATCAGTCACAATGGTGAGAAACTAGATAGTACTCTCTTAAAATTGAGAACTTGGCAACAATGTGAGCTTTTACCACTGTTTTAAAACATACAACTGAAAGACGTTCTCTCTGAAATAAGACAAGAAAAAGAAACAAAAGGCATACAGATTGAAAAGGAAGACATGAGATAAACTCTATTTGCTAATTACATAACTGTCAACACAAACAATCCCAAGGATCTACCAAAAAGTGAAACATATTTCTATATATTAGTGTGAAGCTATGGAAACTAAAATTAAAATCTGTTATCTATTACCATAATGCTTACCAAAATAAGAGAAACTGAGTGCTATACAGTGTTGATAAAAGCAATAAAAGAAAACCTGAATAAATGGAGAGGAATACTATGTTTATAGACTAGAAGACAACATAGAAAAGATATCCCCTTTCTCTAAATTTATGTAGAGGCTTAATGAAATTCCTATTAAAATCAAAGCAAGGTTATCTATAGACATTTTCTATCTAGTTACAGCAATCAAGACAACATGGCTTTGCCAGAGTGACAGACACACAGATTAATAGAACAAAATAGAGAACATATAAATATGTCCAGCAAATTTTGGGACACAGTTGCAAAGGCAATTCAGTTGAGGAAAAATAACCTTTGCAACAAATGGTGCTGAAACAGTTGGACATTCATATACTAAAAACAAATTAATTGATTAATGTCTCAGACATTTTACACAAAGTTCATCACAGTCATAAATGTGAAACTATAAAACTTTTAGGAAAAAATATTACAGGAGAAAAATCTTCAGAATTTAATGCAAGGCAGAGTTTGTAGGCTTGGTATCAAAAGCGCAATCATAAAAGGCAAATATAAACAATAAGTGCTCATCAATTTTTGAAAAGCATATTTTGCTGTCTGAAAGTTAATTTAAATAAAAGAAAAATGTAAGTTATAAACTAGGAGAAATATTTGTATACTACATATCCATCAAATGAATTGTTAGGTCAGGTGCAGTGGTGCACGCCTATAATCCCAGTGATCCAGGAGACCAGAGGATCAAGAGTTTAAGGCCAGCTTCATCAATTTAATGAGGCCCTTAGCAAGTTAGTGAGATCTTATCTCAAGATACAAACTAAAAAGCCTGGGGATGTGGCCTAGTGGATAAGCACCCCTGGGTTTGGTATCTAGTACCAAAAACAAAAAATCCAAAAAGGCAAACAAAAAAGGGTAATTGTTAGAATATATAAAGAATTCCCAAAATTCAGCAGAAAAAAATATAAGGAACATATAAAATACATCAGCAGAAATTTCAGCAAAGAAGATATATGGATGGCAAATAAATACTTAAAAGAATGTTCCACATCATTACCTGTCAGGGAATTCTAAACTAAACCTCCAGGGGGATATCAGGACATACTCATCAGAATGCCTAAAAACCAGTGACATTATTAAATGCTAGCAAGCATGGGGAGAAACTGAGTCACTCATACATTGCTGGTGAAAATATAAAATGGTATGGCCACTATTAAAAATAGTTTGGGAAATTATTTTAAAAGTAAAGCTGCACCAGGCACAGTGATGTGCTTCTGCAATCCCGGCCATTTGGGAGGCTAAGGCAGGAGGATTCCAAGTTCAAGCCCAGCATTAGTAACTTAGTGAGACCCTAAGCAATTTAGCAAGACCCTGTCTCCAAATGAAAAATAAAAAGGGCTGGAATGTAGCTCAGTGGTTAAGTGCTCCTGGGTTCAATCACATAACCACCCCCCCCAAAAAAAATTTGCAAGCACAATAAAACCCAGAAATTCCAATCTTGGACAGTTATCACAGGGAAATGAAAACGTATATCCTTACAAAATAAGTCCATGTAGTAACTGTATTTGTAATAGCTGAAAACAAATCCTAGATGACTGATTAAACAAGCTGTGGAACTGAAACACCCATGCCATGGAATGTCACTCAACAGAAGAAAGGAATAAACTACTGATCTACAATACAACCTGGATAAATTTCCAAGGCTATTTTGCTGAGTGAATAAAAGCCATTTAGAAAAGGTCATACACCAGATAATAGAATACAGATTAGTGGATGGTATTTGTCATTGGGGAATAGGTTTAGGGAGGATGGTGAATGGTATCATGAAAGACAACATGAAGAAATCCTAGCGTTCTCTTGGTGTTAGAACTATTTACTAACTTCACTGGGATGGAAGATACATGAACCTACACAGGTAATAATAAAAACTAGAGAACACACACACACACACAAGCAAACCAGAAAATCTGAATACAATCCGGGGATAGTGTCTACATTAATTGACTTTCTGTCGCTGTGAGAAAGTGCCTTAGGAAATAAACTCAAAAGGAGTAAATGTTTATTTGGGCTTTTGGTTTCATTGGGTTATGCATGACTGCTTGTCCCTGTCACTTCAAGCCTATGGCAAGGCAGACTATCATGGTAGGGAGCGTGCTGTGGAACACAGGTGCTCACTTCATGGTATCTCAGAATCAGAGAGACTGAAATAGGCCAGGGTCCTAATATCCTCTTCAAGGATGTGTTCCCTACAACCTAATTTCCTTCCATTAGGTCCCATATTCTAAAGGTTCCACGACCTCCCAATAGTACCACAGGCTGGTGACCAAGCCCTCAACACATGATCCTTGGGGGACAGTTCAGATCTAAACAATAACAATAGCAATTGCAATGTTGTATACTATAGTTTTGCAAATTACACTTACTGAGGAAATTTGGGGGAAATGTACAGGGAACTCTATTATTTCTTACAATCACAAGTGGATCTGTAAGTATTTCAATAAAATTTCATTTTAAAGGAGCACTTCTAGTGGTTCTTCATGCTTACACAAATAAAAAAATAAAAGACACATCCTCATGCTTTGCATTGGAACCATTTTTTGATAAATAGGTCAAGAAAAGGACAATTGTTTGCAATGAGGTCTGGGAATAGTGGAAGCAGTGGCACTCTTCCAGACATATAGACATAAATAACACAAACTTCACTATTATGTATAAGTGTAATGTGCTCATGAAAATAAATTCCTGTGAAATTTCACAAGATATCTTTTGTTGAAAACTCATTAAATTATGGACACAATAAAAGTGTTAACGTTACAAAAGAGGCAGCCATGTCGATCATATAGAAGGAAAATGAAATTTTCATGAATTAAGAAGAACTTGTTAACGAACAGCAGCAAAATGAAAAGAGAAGTACATGAGAATTTTGCCAACCTCTCCATTGTTTGGGTTTTCAATCTTTGGTCTCAACTTCTTTCTCCACAGCACAGCTGGAGAGTATTCTTGAACTATCAAGGATATAAACAAGGCTTATCTAATAAAGTTTTACTCTAGAGTCCCAGGACAGTGTTGTAGATTTTGGAACAAAGCTACAAAGAGGAAATGCTCACTCTGGGATTACTGTACATGACACTGAAATCATCAGGTCCAGATTGTATGATTGACTTTTAAGGCTGTTTGATCAAAATTGAAGCAAATTTTGAAGATAATTTTCCTAATGTTAGGGAACAGACAGATGAGGATGGTGGGAACTTGAGGTTAAGGGAATAATTCTATAAATTGGGCCCACTGTGCTGACTCCCATATGCTTTTTTTTTCCAAGAAGCAATTTACCTGCAGCTCTGCCTGAACTAAGTGGACAGGACATGTCACATCCTTCAGCAAACTGCCTGTTATCTACAATAGGCAGGAAATTTGATAAGAGGAACCCAAGTTACCATGAAGGAGGAGACTTTTGTGACTCTTTTCACAGACCAGATCCTCTTAATCAAAAAAACAGTAAAAGTGATTAAGAATTCAATTAGAACCAATCAGCATGGGCCGAGGTGATGTAAAGTTGTCATGGCAATAGGTACTTGAAAGTCTGATGTCACCCTGCTGACAGTCAAAGGTCAAGAGGTGGACCTAGGTGGAACTCTCTGGAAACTTCTCTGGGATCCCCAATAAAACTGGAGTGCAGGTGAGGCATGCTGTTCCTCTTCTCTCTGAGAGGACTCACTCTCTCCCTTGAAAATGCCTCCCTTCCCTTTTCCTATCCTTTCAATAAACTTACTGCTGTTACTCTAAACAACACTTGGAGAGTAGAGAGAGACCTGTAATAGTGAGTGAGTGCTCTCAAAAGACAGATGTAATTATTTTGATGACTGCTCTTTTTCACCATCACACTATATGGTTTTGCAGAGCCTAAAATTAATATTTTCCTTTTGAAGATGATGACAAAATTTGAGCTAACTGCATCTAGTTTACTTACTAAATGTTTTGATAGGTACTCCAGATTTTAAACTGCTAACAATCTGCATGGCTTGAATAAGGCTTGCTTCAACATGTTGATTGGACCCCCTATCCAGGATACTTTTCTGTATTCTCCCAAATCAAGAATTACTAATATCTAACAAGTCCTCGCTTCCTATGACCCTCATTTGAAATTACTCATAAGGGAAGATAATAATAACAATGATGATGATGATCACCATAGTTTCTTAAATACTTGTCAAACTCTGGACTCAAACAAATACAGTACTTATACAAATAGTTTATTTCAATTGTTAAGATTATTATGAAAATGAAATTTAAGGCTTTATATAAGAACACAATAGAGGGAGCTAAACTTGTTTGACAGATCAAGGAAGGCTTTCCTTAGAAAGTAGATTTTAACCCGGAGTAGAGGATGAGCAGCGAGGCAAACACAGGTTAGAATGAATATAATTTTCTAGGTACAGCAACATCATCTGCAAAGGTGCAAAAATCAGAAAGAAGCATTGACCATTTAATTAATTTAAGGGGTGTAGAGACAGTTAGAAATGGAAAAAGAGAATAGTTTGAGGATATAGAGGGGGTCCAAGTGATGCAGAGAATTGTATATCTGTGTAAAAACTGTGGTATTTGTATAAAAGGCAATGAAATAAATTATATGTGTGCAATAAGACTGGACTGTAAAGAGCAGATAACTATGGATAAACAAAAACCAGGTAGGAAAATACAGACAACATGCAAATAAGAAATGGTAGTAATAGCAGTGGAGTTCATGTAAAAGATCCAGTTCTATCTATTTTCAGGGTAAATGAGACAGGACATTGCAATGCATATGTGGTGAAGGAAAAATCAATTGAGGTACCAAAGAGATCAGATGATTTACTAAGGTTTTGCTGCTCATTAAATAGTAAAATTGGGGGAGAAATTCACATGTCTCAATTCAGAAATTTATAAACTTAAACTTTACACTTTAACACGTCTTCCCAAGGTATGAAAGCCAAACAAAATTATAGTGGTAAACAGAGATGGAACTTCAAGTGAGATGGACCAGAGACTGGAAAAGAGAAGATGTTGGAGTAGGGAGGGGTGGGAAAAAGAAGGGGAGGGGAACCTATCAATGGTAGCCCGCAATTCAGATTCATTTTGTGGTTGAGGAGTTTTATCCAGGCTGCAGATGAGAATGGATCCTTGAGGCGTGAATCTTTGCAATGGAAAATTCAGTATTAATCTCCTGTTGTGTTTCCCAAGGACTGGGTCCAGCAGCATGTAGGAGGTCAATTTGGATCAGGATTATGCTTGAAGTGTATTATCTTATGTCCTCTCAGCTTTCCCTCTGATTCGATTAGAAGGTGCTGTGAAAATTTTATGAGGACTTAAACTCATTTCACAATGACAGTGCTTTGCCTTAAGCAAAACAGTAAATTTTTCATTTTCTTCCCTGGGCTTTCTCTGGAGCCAGGGACTGAGACAGTAGTTAGATCCTACTGGTCATTCAAGAATCTGCACCCAGGAGCTGGGGTTGTGGCTCGGTGGTACAGCGGTTGCCTGGCATGTGTGAGACACTGGGTTTGATTCTCAGTACCACATAGAAATAAGTAAATAAAATAAAGGTATTCTTTCCATCTATGACTAAAAATATTTTAAAAAAGAATGTGCACCCAGAAATTCAGAAGAATTGTTACACCTCCATCCCCCACCCAAAACAACCCTGAAACAATGAATGATGGGAACCCATGTCAAAGTACTTCTCCCTGTACATCAGTGATGATCTAATGTCTTTTGACTTCTTTTGATTTTTTTATAATGTTTTGTTTAATTTTTTATTGTGGGTTGGACCTTGTATATGTATAAATTCAGGACAAAGGGATATGTTAAATGTCACCACTGGAACATAACTGAAATACCTCAATTTGGGAAACTACAGGGCAAATGATTCAGTCTTTAAAATAAATGCACTGCAATAAGAAAAAAGATGGAAGGGAAACTTATACAATAAAGGAAACCTAGAGAACCACAATTTGTGGACTTAATATGAATCACGATTCCATGAAACACTACAAAGACATATGCCACTTGTGAGGAAAATTTAAATTTGGATTCTCACTGGATATTTAATGATATTAAAGCATTACTATTTTAAACTATTTTTGTCTTATTATTATGAGAATATAACAGTAATCCACTTCACCTTTTGAATATAGCCCTCAGAGCACTATGGCTTGTTTTAAAATGAACCAACCTGTTTTTCTGTTCCTCTTCTCCTTCTCCCCCTCCCTAACTGGGGACCGGGAACAGGATCACCACTCTCCCACCTTAAGCCTAGTTATTTGTATTTGAGCACACACCCACTGCAGGAATCCAGTAATTCAGTCTTGCAGGATGGCTCCAGAAGATCTAAGAAATGGCTATCTCCTAAATTAACAAGTGAATCACAGTCCCCCTACAGGGACCACCTGGAAGGCAGTTTTTGAATAGCTTCTTTAAAAGTCCCAGGACTCCCAGGATGGGCAGAACCACAGTCTCTGGGACCAGAATCCCCTATGCGTCTCCTTTGCTAACAGAACAATAAACCCTTCTTTCCCCCCCTTTTTCTCAAAACCATGTCCTTCTTATTCAGTAGGCATCTGGTAACAAGAATGGTGTTAACTAGATGCAATATGGTATCCGAGATTAGATACTGAAATGAAAAAAAAAGCTAGTGGAATCCCAAAAGTCTGTAGTTTAGTTAGTGGTAGCACATTAATGTTGATTTCTCAGTTTTAAAATACACAATGGTAATATGCAATATTAACAACATAGAAAATTGAATTGTGGGTATACGGGAACTCTGTAATGGTTTTCTAAAAGTCTAGAATTATCATAAAACTAAATAAAAGTTTACCAAAAAAGAGTTCATCACTATAACAACATAATAAAACATTATGGATAAAATTGTACAGAATTTTCTTCAAAATAAAACGTGTGGCACAGAAATACGTAGGATTATAGATTAAACACAATTGGCCATAAACTGCAATTTGTTGAAGCTGAGTTATGGTTGCATGTGGGTATATTAGTCTCTCTACTTTTATGTATGCCTAAAATGTTTTAAAATAAAAATAAAGTACAAAGGTATTTGCGGGTTGATTTAAAAAGAAATTACTATATTGCCCTTTGAAAGCATTTTATCAATTTATATGCCCTTATACTTTCCTTTAGAAAATAGTGCCTATGGGGTATGAATTTAGTAATGACTGACCAATTTACACCATCTCTCTGAGAACAATTAAAAGGGATTGAAAAGGAGGACATTTTAAAGAGCATAAAAGTCTGTTTTGCAAAACCTCTTGCAAATAATTTGAAAAACAAGATTAGGTAGATATGTTTCACAAAATTAAAAGTTTTCAAAATTAGTCTCAGGAAAAACAGAAAACCTAAACAAACCGATTACCACAGAGGATATGAAGAAAGCATAAAAAGAGCTTCCCAAGCCAAAAAAACAAAAAGACCCAGATGTTTTCAGAAGGAAATTCTGTCAAGCATTTAATGATAAGATCATTCTAATATTATTAAAAATATTCCATAATTTAAAACAGAAGGAAAACTTCCAAATCTGCTTTATGATGTGTTTTAACATGAGCCAGGCAGGTATTGCAACAAATAATCCATGAATATATTAAAAAATACATTGTGATTAAATGGGGCTTATTTCAGAAATGAAAATATAATTCAATATTAGTAAATTCAGTAAGATAACATGATTCACTTTTTTCACATTTTAGTAGCAGTGAAATGAATCATAATGAAAAGAATCATAATCAGTATAGATGCACAAATGACCAAATGACTGACACACCCATTCACTTTGAAAATTTTTGATAAGTGTAATTTATGGTTATCTGTGGATATCTGCATACAAATACACAATTACAAACACTCCTTAAACATATCCATCCAATATGTTATTAATCATTGAAGAAACATTAGAAGCTTTTTCACTAAGGAACAAGATATCACAAAGGATTTATAGAAAGTATCAAAAGTATCTCTACTGCTATTTAACATTATTTTTTTGCCATAATTGATATTTTAGTAACGAGTGTTTAAATTTCTAAATGTATTACATTATTTTCTGGAGTTGCCATTAATTTCTAATTATATTGCATTATGGTCAGAGAATCATGTTAATATAATTTATATTCTTTTGAATTCATATATATACACACATATATATATATATATATATATATATTTGGGGGGGGTACTGGGGATTGAACTCAGGGGCACTTGGCCACTGAGCCACATCCCCAGCCCTATTTTGTATTTTATTTAGAGACAGGGTCTCACTGAGTTGCTTAGGGCCTCACTTTTGCTGAGGCTCACTTTGAACTCAGGATCCTCCTGCCTCAGACTCCCGAGCTGCTGGGATTACAGGCATGCGCTACCACACCTGGCCTGAATTTATATTTTGAATTTTTCTTTTTGCTTCAGATAAAGTCAATTATTGACAATGTCTACATGTGTTGATAATAAAATGTACTCCCTGTGAGTTGGGTACTGAGGGCCACATATATAAATATATATATGATTCTCCTTTATTGATATTATTGCTGTTTGAATGGTTGCCTTTATGTGGAACTTTAGTTATTCCTTTCTGTTTTGGATATTGTCCATTGTTTCCCTATTGTGTGCAATGTTGAAAGAGCTGCTAATCTCTTCTTTCCCCTCCCTTCCCAATATCCTAGCTTCATATTTGAATACCCTCTCCTTCCTAATTCACAAACTTATTCATTATATATTCTCCCCATTTTCATCTCATGTAAGTCAATATTTTATATCATATCAATGGGAAACAGAAGAAAGCAAGGGACTCCAAGAATAATTCAGAATACCTAAGAGTAGGTAAATACTAAAATTGCTTAGAAAATATTCAGGCCTATTTGAAAATAGCAGCTGAAACTGGAAAGTATTTTTGCATAAGGCAACATGTGGATAAGTGAAAGGAACCTCTTGTAATGTCTGACAAGAACCAATTTATTTTCTTCATTTTTTAGAAGTTATCTTTTTTCACATTTTATTTCCCTTAAAAAGCATCATAAGTCATGTTTATTTTCTGTTGTATTCATTTTAATTCAATCTACATCTCTGAAATGACTTTCAGTTGTAACTATTTTCTGGGTCTAATCGCATTATCCTGAGTTTAATTCAAATTTGTTATTCTTTCATATTGCCTATTATTTTGTTAATTCCTTTTAACTTGTTTTGATATATTGGATAACATATTTCATTTATGTGAATGTATCTTCCTATGAATGCTTTTACTGTCTGCAATGGTATAATTCTGCTCCTTGTTCTATTTTTTCAATAATGCATTAGTATTTTATTCTCTCAGGATAATTTGCTGTTTATTTTCATGTGAAATTCATTTTCTTATATTTTTATGAAGGTGGGAGTGGTTAGCCTAGATTTTCTTACTTCATGCCTATAAAGTTCTCTCTCTTTGCTTTCTGCAAAGTGTTAATAAAATGACCATATACTTTTTCTCATCTCCTACTTCTCTTCCCTCACTCTATATTAGTCATTTCTTTCTTTAACTCCTAGTGTTCTTATTTTTCTGAATTGGTGTTCTACCCCAGGGATTGCTCTTCAATGTAGGACTTTGACTGATTTATACATTATGGAGGTCTTTTTAAGTTAGATCCAAAATGATTCACTAATCATTAACAGAAGAAAAATTTAAGTCACAAATAATATAGATGACTTAAAATCAGCATACTACAGAGATACAGCCACATCAATGTTCATAGCTGCTCAATTCACTATAGCCAGATTGTGGAACCAACCTAGATGCCCTTCAATTGATGAGTGGATAAAGAAACTGTGGCATATATATATACAATGGAATATTACTCCGCCATGAAGAATGATAAAATTATGGCATTTGCAGGTAAATGGATGAAATTGGAGGATATCATGCTAAGTGAGATAAGCCAATCTCAAAAAACTAAAGGACGAATGATCTCGCTGATAAGCGGATGAGGACATATAAGGGGGGTGGTAGGAGGGGTTAGTGTTAGGGTTAGGGTTAGGTTTAGGGTTAGGGATAAGGAGGGTGGTAAGAATGGAGGAAGGAAGGACTGTATAGAGGGAAAAGAGGGGTGGGAGGGGAGGGGGGAAGGGAAAAAAATAACAATGAATCAAACAACATTGCCCTATGTAAATTTATGATTTTTAATTAAAATTTAAAAAAATAATAATATAGATGAAAATATTTGAGAAATATGGAAAAACAGATTTTACTTCATCTATTGCCATTTGGGAACTGTTTTTCAATTTTTAACCACAGATTAAGAAATCATTAGTTATGGAGTGTGAGAAAGAGGAACAATGACTTCAGGCTGTTTGTTTTGAGCAGTGGATACACTAAGCTTACTTCCTTTAATGAGCATGAATGAGAAGGACTGAAGAGCAGGCTTTCTGAGGAAAGGAACAGAGATTGAGAGTACTAATTTAGACGTGTTAATTTTTGAGCTATATATGTTAGACATTAAGGTGAAGACATCAAGTAAGCAATTTAGTCTCAAATTCAGGGAAGCTGTTAAGGTTGAAGATCTATATGTCAGTAAATACACTGGCAGGAGATGGAGGAGATCATCACGGGTGGAGAGTAGTATATATAGTTAATGTGTAAGAGATCCAAGGACTATTGTTGTGTCAGACAAAACAAGGAGACCAAGGAGGGCTAGGAAAAAACAAAGAATTCAGTGTGATACCTTAGAAGTTAGGAGAAGAAAACTATTTCCAGGAGACAGAAGTGATCACCTATGGCAAATAAGGCTCTGCTTGCATTAAATAAATTGCACCTACAAGCCCAATAGGCACACTTCCTACCAAATTATGATCTCTCCTTTGTGTACTGCTATTGATGTCCAGATGGAGAAACTGAGGAGAAGAGAAGGGAAGGAACTGTATCCAAGTCTCAGAGCTAGTTAAAAGAACTAGGGATGGGGATATAGCTCAGTTGGTACAGTGCTTGCCTTATAAGCATAAGGTCCTGAGTTCAATCCCCAGCACTACAAAAAAGAAAAAAAAGTAGGCCTAGTGTTAGTGTATCACACTGCACCCAATTTTGTGTTGCTTTCTTTCAGTAAACTTTAGCATTGAATCAACTGCGTTTTCCTCAGAGAAATTTTTGAGTTATATTAATGAATAGTTATTTTCAAAATTGTAAAATATTTTATGAATATTAAGAATTATGTTTAAGTTTCACAATATTTACTTTAATCAAGGGAGGGCTCTTGTAAAAGGCCCCTCTCAAAAACTCAAGTAAAAGAATTCCACATCATCTGGAATCTCACTACACCAGATTCTTAAAGCCCAGAGTGCCATTAATTACAATAATCAATTCTAAAAATAAGGTGAACAAACATTAACTAACCACATCACATCTTTTTTGAGCAGGAGTTGCTTTCTGGTGATAGTCAACATGGGAAAAGAATGTCAGCTATAAGAAAGTTATCAACCTATAGATACCCAGGGGTTAGTGCTACAATATGGATTTTGGAACTCAGAGATGGGAAATGAAAGAATATTAGTGAAAGTAATTGTGTGTAATGAAACCCTTCCCACACAACAAAAAGAAAGACTTTCTTTCACAAAGAAAAGACTTGGAAACTTCTTTGGATCCATTTGAAATACTTCACTCTTCTGTTAATGTAATTAGCAGGATTGGCCTTATGGCCTGTTGAAGGTGAATTGGCCTTTATGGTTATGTATTTCTTTTTTAAAATATTTTAGTTGTAGATGGAAACAATGACTTTATTTTATTTAATTTTATGTGGGGCTGAGGATCAAGCCCAGAGCCTCACACGTGCTAGGCAAGAGCTCTATCACTGAGCTACAGCCCCAGCCCCAGTCATGTATTTATTTAATATGACTTTCATATGCAATTCATATTCTGAGCTTACAGCAATTGTGTGATTTTTTTTTTAAATATAAGAAACTATTTTTTCTGATAAAAATTTTCCCTCTTTGGTCTCTTCTCCTACCATAACTTCTTCCCAGAGGAAGTCACTAAGATTTGCATCTATTCTATCAATCCATATCATATATATATATATAAAATATATATGCATATATATCTTCAAAAATACTATATATGCTTTATTTATTAATGTAACATGTAATTTTTTTAAATTACATGTTTTAAAGTTCAAAAGGGCATCCAAACCATGTATGTCTTCCTACAAATTTCTCATTTTCATCAAAATTGGTGTTGATGCATAGAAATCTAGTTCACTATTATTATTTGCAGTGCTGGGGATCAAATTCAGGACTGTGTGCATGCTAGGCAAACACTCTACTACTAAACTATGTGCCCAGCCCCCTACCTACTTCATTATTTTTAATTGACCTATAATGTCATATATCATGAAAATACTAAATTTTGTCTATTTTCTTCTTGGTAGATATTTCAAATATTTCTAATCTTTATCACAAAGTGCACTGTAATGACTTTATGATGCTTGTCTCTGCATTCTCAAAGGACAGTTTATCTAAGAGTCATATCTAGAAATGGAATGGCAGGGTTTTACTGAAGGCATATATTCAGATTTTCTAGCTAATATCAAATAGTATTCTTAAAACAGTTGGTCTAATTTATTTACTAACAAGAAGTATATACTTGTACTTGCCAGATTTTAGAGCTTTTGCCTACCTGAAATGTAGGAAGTAGTACTTCACAGACTTTTAAAATTATATCACCTTTATTATGATAGAGGTATACTGCCTTTCCATATATTTACTTGCCATTAAATTTTCTCAACTACTAATTACATATATATGCATATATATACACACACATATATATTCTACTTTTCTCCTTTATTGTTCATATCCTTTTTATTTGTACATTGTTTTCATATAGTTTGGTTTCTAATCTTTCATTGTATATATTACAGATATTTAAATCTATTTGAAATTCACTTGTTATGTGTGATAAGTATGAAGTTGGGATCTAACTTCAGGTTTTGTTTTCCACTTATCTGATAAACACTTGCTCAAACATCACAAATAGTCCATCCTTTCCCTAATAACCTCTAATCCTATGTCTAATAGTAAATTTACTAATTTGAGTTATTGGTACATTCACTTTTTAAACTGTAAAAATGCAATATTAATATAGTTGTGGGATTTATTTTAAAAGACTTCCTGGAGGGCTGGGATTGTGGCTAGCATGGGTGAGGCACTGGGTTCAATCCTCAGAACCACATAAAAATAAAATGGAGGTATTGTGTCCACCCACAACTAAAATATATACATATATTTGTATGATTTAAAAGAATTCCTAGAAAGTCTGTCTCTATGAGCCAAGAACAAGAAATAGAAACACTTCAGTATGATCTTCTGTATTTGTTTTTTGATAATTATCCTCTGTTTTCAAGATAGCTGTCAAGTTAAAGGAAACTGCATTGTAAGATGAGAAACAATTTCCAGGTAGGTGGCAGTGGGAAATTCTCATTATACAGTGGAGAGGCCAGGGACACTCATAAGTGATAAATTATCCCCAGATTACAAACTAAACAAAGTTCACTGACCATCAATGTAACTTTGAGCAAAGTACTTAATATTTCTAAGCCCAGTTTTGTCATCTATTACATGTTCATAATGATACCTCGAAGGCATGATGGTTATGAGAAATAAATGTGCAAAGTGCTTAGCATAGTACCGGGCTTATAACAAGAGTTTGGTAAATTTATGTTCCTCCTCAGGAAGGATGAATATTCAGTTGCCTTTAACAACTAATTTCATTTACTCAATTTTATGTTTCCACTATATTTATCCCCTCCCTAACTTGCTTAATGATTAATTTATAACTGAATGCTGTCCACAGATATATTATTAGCAAAGAAATGTTTGTCAGTGCAGCTTTTTAAGGTCAATATCTACTCTTCACCCTCATGAGGCATAGTCTGATGCTAGTCTGGCAATGTTTTTCAAATTTTAGCATGCATTAGAATCTCCTTAAAAACTGTTAAATACAGACTGTTGGATCTTGTCCCAGAGTTTCTGGTTCTGCAGTTCTAGATGGAGATCTAGGGCTTTGTATTTCAATAACAGTTTCCCAGGGGATGTTGTTGCTACTAGCAACACTCTTAGAACCAGTGCTCTGTAGTATCAATAGGTGTGTATTATTACCATCAAACACTTCCTGCTGTTGGTCTCTGAAATGTTCAGCATTAGGAAAGTTTATTTAGAAATTGTCATACAATGACCATTCGTACAAACCTAAAAAAGATTTTAGAAGAAAATATTACACGATAATCATGTTATTTCAGGTCAATTTGTAACACTCCTTGCTACAGTTTAGATATAGAATATTGCAGAAAGGGCCCCTGTGATAAAGGCTTAGTCCTCAGGGTGGCACTGTTAGGAGATGGTGGAACCTCAAGTTCTGGGGGCCTGGCCTAGTGGGAGGTCTTCAGGTTATTGGTAACGTGTCCTTGAAGGGGATTGTGTGATCCTAGTACACTCCTTACTTTCTTTTGAATCTTGGCCATGAGGTGAGTGGCTTTGTTCCACCATACAATCCCATCACAATATGCTATCTTGTCACACGCCCAAAGGAATGAGGACCTCTAAAACTATGAGCCAATCAATCATGAATGGGGACCTCTAAAACCATGCCAAAATGAAACTTCTCCCCTTGTAAGTTGATTTTCTTAGTTATTTACTGTAATACTATATTATAGTATTATATTAATACTATATTAATAAAATAGTATACATTATATACTATAACACTACAGAAAGCTGATTAAATAGTTGTGAAAGGTAACTATTAAAACTGTGAAGCAATAAATTGTTCAGTTTCCAACTGTATAGAAAATGTAAATTCTTATAACACTACATTTGTCCAATTCATTTGGTGAAAGAAACCACAATGGCATATTCAACATGCCACATATTTTACTTACAGTGATCTCATTAATACTAAATCTCCAATGGAATCATACAAGCAAACCAATTGAATTATAAGAAATGCCTGATGGGACTATTTTTAGATAATCAAAAACAAAAAAGATTCTGATTCTGTTAAAATATAAAACATTGACATCTAATCATTCCAAGAAACAGTTTGAGCATAATTGAAATAACATTGCATGTGGAATCAAAGAACTAATTATCTAATATTCCATGAACTAGTCATATAAACTTGGACAAGTATCTTAATCACTCTGATTTTCATTTTTTTTCTGAAACATGGAAATGATAATGTCTAACTTAGAAGCTCTTTGTAAAATCATGAAATATGTATGAAAAAATCATGCAATATATATAAATCTACTCTCTGAACTATAATGTGCTATCAATATTAAAGCACCATGTGTCAATCAATAATTCCTCAAAGCATGTAGCAAGGAACTAATACATAAAACTTTCTCCTCCACAACAATAACAGAGAAGGAGCCAATCATTAAATATACTATCATGACTATTAAAATTCTACATATATATAATGTATATATGTATATAATATTTGTATATGTACATATAAAATGTATTATATATGCATATATACATATATAATGTATGATATATATGTGTATATATATATATGTATATGCTACATATGTGGCAGTTTCCAATAAAAGTTCTGAGTATATGATATCAACATAATGCATTTTTCTGAATCTCTGGATTTTGCTTTTAATATTACTACTTAGATTAAATGGAGGCATTGTAAATACCGCCTATATTTTTACCCAGTACTCAAAACAAAACTACTCAAGTAAAACTCTACCTTTGTGGTAAGTCTAGGATTGTCAGAATTAGCAAAAGGAAAGGAAAAGAAAAAAATTCTCAATTAAATTGGGTTTTCAGATTAGCATGTAATTATTTTTAGTGTAAGTATGCTCCACACAATATTTGGTACATACTTATATTAAATATTTTTTGTGTATGTGGTACTGGGCATTAAATCTGGGGGCACTCTACCATTAAGTTACAACCTTAGCTTCTTTTTATTTTTTATTTTGAGGCAGGATCTCACTGAGTTACCCCCACTGAAATTGAAATTGTGATCCTCATGCCTCAGTCTCCTTAGTAGCTGTAACTGTAGGCATGTGCCACCATGCCTGACTTTAAACTAAATTTAATAAGAAAAGCAATACATAAAATTATCAAGCACAAGCTTCTGATTAAGATATAGTTAGAATTTCCTGGTTCAAAACCTCACAAAACTGCAACATGAAAGCATGCCAAAGTACAGATGTCATATATAAATATATAGTCAAATATAAAATAGTATAACATTGGGGCTTGGGTTGAGGCTCAGTGGTAGAGCATTTGCTAGCACATGGAGTCACTGAGTTTGATTCTCAGCACTGCTCACAAAAATAAGCAAATAAAATAAAGCCATAATATATCCATCTACAACTACAAAAATTTTTTTAAAATAAAAAAAATAATATAACATTAATGATGGTCAGTGATGGGCTGCATGCATAACAGTTGTCTCATAAGGTATTACCTAGTGATATCATAGTTGTCTTAATTTGTGTTAAGTACATTATATGCTATGTACACTATGACAAAATAGCCTAATAACCCTTTTCTCAAAATGTGTCAACTTCACTAACACATGATGGTATCTACAGTTCTATAAGAAAAACCACAGGAGAATACAGATAGGCCAGGCCTAGGATTGATGACATTAGTATCCTACAAGAAATTGAGATGTCAGTTATCTCATCAGAGCTGGTTAGAAATGCACCTTTGGAGGCCTCCACCTAACTTGTTGGATCAGAAACTCTCACCCAGAAGACAGATTTAACAAGGGAATTCTTAGTCACGCTAAAGTTTAAGGACTAAGGTTTGAAACATGTGTTTGTTGTCACCAAGTTGAGTAAATTTTACAAATCACTTATTTGTGGAATTTCAAATTCGCCATCTTTAAAATGAGATAGACATTATATATCCTGTAGGCAGGATGTGAACAGATTCACAAAGATGATGAAAATGAAAACATTTTATAAACATAAAAGACCCTTTAAAAAATAGTAGCCTAGGCTGGGGATGTAGCTCAGTTGGTAGAGTGCTTATCTCACAAGTACAAGGCCCTGGGTTAAAAAAAAAAAAAAAAAAATAATAACCTATTTTAGAGGTCACATGGATATTTTTTGAAGTTTTTTAAATTTCACAATATCTATTCAATATATAATAAAGTATGCATTTTGCTCTTATCATTATTTTTTGATGATTTTAATAATCAAATAACAGGTATAAAATTGAAAAATTCTAGATTAAAATGACCTTGGGACCTCAGCTATTAATGCTGTATGCTGAAAGCATCCTACTTATTATTAAATGCTTTGCTTAGAACTATAACATATATCACAATTTCTAAATAAAATAACCCAAGTGATAATATTTTCTATATGTGAGTGCATAATGGGTGAACTGAGTGTGGGGTCTAGATTTACTGAGATCAAGGACTGGCTTTGCTATTCATGCATTGTATGACTTCAGTCAAGTACCTACTACCCCCTTATATATGTTGAAAGGTTTGAAAAGATAACCCCTGTGTGTTCTTTAAATTCAAGATACTATGCTAGGTATACTTCAACACCTCAATACATCCTATTTTCTTCCTTGCTAGCATATGAGAGAAAACTTCTGTATTAATGTTCATATTATTTTAAACTTCAAACCATCCAAGATTGGTATATCTCTCTTTGAAACTGAAAGGGACTGCTAAAAAGAAATGAATCTCTAAAGGTATTAATCCATTTTCCTTCATTTTTAATTTATTCAGATCAAAGATTTTTTTATCTGACCAAATTAATAAGACAAAGATATAGAAAAATGAATTCTGAGCTCAGTACACCACAGCTTTTACTGCTTTCTCTAACCTATACTTCATGGAACATTCCAATTAGTAGGTGTATTTTACTGCTACTTACAATAAAAACTCTAAAATATGCTTTGGTTCTTGGAGATATGGATGAATGCTTTATGTAGAAAACCTCAAGGTCAGAAGTAAACCTTTTGCAGGAGATACATAATCAAAAATCAATAGTTTGAGTAAAACAAAATGACTTTGAGCATAAAGAGCAAAAGGAACTCAAAAATATTAATTAATGTGTAGGCATCTCTCCAAAATATCCATTGACTAATAGCAGAGTATACATTTATTTCTCTAGTAACGTTATAGATTTCCTGGACCTTATAAGATACAAAAGGGTGCTGATATTTGTATTTCAATAGTTTTAAAACACCATTTTAGGAATATATATATACAATAAATATTCTCAATATAAAGCAATTTCTGACCATTTGCTGTAGTTTACATCAAACTGAAAAATGAACTATTATTTGCTTATGTCTACAGAATGTCATTCAGCCATGTCAGGAAAAGAAAACATATATAATAGAATCATTCAAGTAGATTCACTATATGATGTTATTTACTTTTTCATGATTTATGCTCACACATTGTTTTAAAAACAAAAGTCCCAAGTAGACAGGCAGGCAATGCATGTTTGCTGGATCAATTTTGTGCTTAGTCCTAGGCTGGATGGTAATGCAATAGCTAATAAAGCATAAACTTTCTCCCATCACTGCGTTTACACCACTTAAGAGAGAGATAGAAAAATACATGGGATTAATATGGAAATAAAATGACAATAAGTTATTGAAGGAAGCAAAAGGTGGTATGGAATGCCCTGAAGGAGAAAATGCCCTGGATTAAGAGAATAATGACCACTAAAAATAAAAACTACAGGAACAAAATAGTGGACCTAGACACCACCTTTATCCTCATGTATTACGTAGTCCTGCAATTAAATAATTACCAATAATGATGAATAAATTAGGCAAGTTTTATAAAAAGAGATATAGGGAATATGGGGGCATAAAATAGGGCATACAAAACCTTGATTGTGGGAATCATGGTCTTCTTTAAGAAAAAATTTTTAATCTATTCTTAAGAATAAAACTAATAAATTTCATATCTCATAGATGATTGAAAGAATTGAAAGATTTCTGTATAATGTAAGTGAGCAACTACAAAGTAACTTCAAGTTAAAGGCTATGCCTAATCATTATTAGGATCCTCATTAGGATCACCTTACCAACCCCCAAATTTTGGTCATGTTTTGTTTTTTTTTCACAGAATTAGAGTACACTGATATTAGTCAAATGATCCCCTATATGGTTAAAAGTCTCATATTAAATTAATATATTTTAGTTAGGAAAAGTTAATTTAAATATAGGAATATTAAATTTCTGTGTTTGTGAATGTTTTAAACATGCTAAGATATAAAAAGCCATGTGGAATATTTTTCAACAGTACTCTCAAAAATAAGTGGGGCCATGGTCAACATGTGAAATTTTTGAGCTCTTATGTTTGTTTTATATATATATATATATTGGTGCTGAGGATTGAACCCAGGGTCTTGTACATGTGAGGCAAGCATTCTACCAACTGAGCCATAGCCTCAGCCCTGTTATATATTTTAATTGTGGAAAATATACAAATACAGAACATAAAAATTTCAATACTAACCATTTAAATGTAGATGAGTGTCATTAATTATACTCACAATGTTATGCAATCATCACTAGTATTTATTTCTAAAAGTATTGCATCACCTTAAGCTATAATCATTAAGCAACACATCCCCATTTCCCGCTTCCTCTGGTACCTGGTAACCTCTAACCCTCCTTCTATGAATTTTTCTATTGTAGATGTGAAATGATTTTTGTAATGATAAGTAGCTGAGATAATTTCACAAATAAAAGGAATGAGACTTTGCTATTGATACAACTAATTGCAGAATGTTGCTATTTGACTTCATAAGACTGACTATAGATACTAATACTCCATTATTCCTAGAATAACTAATTCATAGTCAATACAATACAAGAAACAAAGTACAATAAAATACAGATAATGCACTAAATAAAAAAGTGGGTTTTGGATCTAGTTGGAACTAGATTTTAATGTGATTGTGAAATTTTCTTTAGAGCAAATTATTTAAAATTCTCTGAGTGTCTTTCAGCATGTGCATTGTGAATGAAGTTGACTATGACTATGAAAGGGAAAATATCAAATTGATTTTCATGAATCAGTCTTAGGCTAGTAAAGAAGGCAGAGAAGTCAGCAATAAGCTTGGTCATCCAAATCTTTCTCAGTCAAGTCCATTAACAAATAACCTTACTTGGCATTTCATCTCTTTAAAAGTGCCCAAGAATTTTAGAACTGCTAGATGTTTAAATATAATTTCTGGGACACCCCTTCTTATAATTCTCCATAGAAAATGTCTTTGACACAAACTACTGAATGACTTGGGTGCAGGGAAACTAGAATTGTGGTTAGACACTTTGTTTTGTCTCTGTATCTGTTTTGTGACCTTGGTTAACTCAAGTACTTTGTTTATAAAATGATCATATTGTCACACAAGAGAATTTAAAACATTATATAAAGCAGTAAAAAAAATAAAAATAAAAATTCTTAGAGAAACAGGAAAGAACTTTTTTTATTATACTGGGGTCTAAACTCAGGAGTTCTTTAGCACTGAATTATATCCCCAGCCCACTCTTTTATTTTGAGACAGGGTTTTGCTAAGTGCTCAGGGTGTTGATAAATTCCTGAAGCTGGCCTTGAAATTGTGATCCTCCTGCCTCAGCCTTCCAAGTTGTTGGGATTACAGGCATGTGCCACCACATCTCACTAAGAACTATTTCTTTTGAAGACTGAAATAGATGTATTTTGTATTTAATGCAGAAATCTAGACATATAAAGATTGGTTTGCAAAACAAAGTTTTAAGATATTATACCTAGTATATGTTAAAAGGATAAGGACAGATAAAGTATTTTGTAAGTTTGAATCTTAATATTGCATTTTATTTCATTTTACCAAGGTATTCATTGACAAATGAATTCCAATCAAAAAGCCCCCAAATACCACGGAACACTAGAAGAGAGTGTGGGTCCCTATACCGGTAACTGCAGTAATAGATTTTGATCTGTGGTGTGCTGGTGTTGGCTTGCACAGGTATGTAAAAACAGATTGCACACATTTCTTCTCAATTGCAAATTCACTTATATCATGTTGTTAACTTGAAATTAGCCATGGTGGGTGTCTTCACACCAAGGAAATTGGTAAATTATAGGAATCAGGAACTTTTCTTTCAGAGAGTCACCACCACACCACTAATCACACTTAGTTACATTATGGCTACAGAGAAAAGAAATGTACAGATACAAATCCCTACTGGGTTTGAGACTGTGTACACAGCTTCCTTTAAGATCTTGAATTTTTTTTTTTTTTTTTTTTTTTTTTTTGGTAATGACAGTGTTTCACACACATTAATGTGCACAGGAATTATCTGAGGATCTTATTCAAGGGCACAAATACTGATTCCATAAGATCTGGGTGGGGGCCTAAGGTTATGTGTTTTTTATACTGTTCCCAGTGAAGCCTATGTTGGTCTAAGGATCACATGAGTAGTAAAGAGTTATGATATACCTAATTAATTTCCTTCAGCTGAACAAGGCCTCTGGGATGAATTTTCCATAAAGACTCTTTAGTTATTTTTGATGAAAGAAAGCTCTCAAAAAACACTTTATATAAAAGATTGGTGGCTATTGTTTAAGATGTAGAATGGTGACAAAGTCTTTCTATTTATTTTACAATATAATTTATTTTTGATAATGATTATTTTACTAGAATTCTAATAAAAGCGATTTTGAAAATATCTAGTTAAAAACTAAATAACTATGATATTTTACTGTTCTACTCCCCTTTGTCAAAACCCATCAATAACAGAACAAACAAAATAGTGTGTGTACATGTCTATATGGGGGTGTATTTTTCTTCAATGGTATAAAAAGTTACAACCAAGATGCAAAACTTTTGCCACATATTTATGAAATTCTGTGAAATATGAAACAAAACAATGGAGAAGATGTAAACACGGTACCTACCTCTTTACATCTCAAGAAATATTCAGTTTCTCCAAAAAAAAATTGTTGATATTCTTAGTATTCTATTGAATAATCCTTTGAATATTAGGTTTAGAGGGATTGGCAAGCAACTATAGAAGTAGATAATGTCTACAGAAACCAAGATTAGCATTGCAAAATGGCATGGCAAATGAACTTGAAGAAGAAACCATACTAATATGTTTATCTAAGATCTAATCTTATAACCAGCTAGGATTGTCAGAGGTGAAATGGAATAAATAACAGAAGGGCAGCAAAAATCACTAGAGCAAAAGACAGAGAGCCCAGAGTTTAAGGGATTTACTCTGAATGGCCAACTTGAATGCCAATAACAGAGAAGTCATTCCACTAGCAGAAAAGGTCACATATTTGTTTTGAGAAAATGCCCCACGAAATAAAACTAAATCAAATATATTGACACTTTCACAACATTGTTTAGGCCCTCAGACCCTCAAAAATGACAGGTCCTACTAAAAGATGAATAATGATCTCAAGAGAGTAAACATTAAATTATTCAAAGAAATTGAAAACAGCTGGGTATAATCCCAGCCTATAATCCCAGAGGCTCAGGAGGCTGTGGCAGAAGGAACATGCATTCAAAACCAGCCTCAGCAACTTAAAGAGGCCCTAACCAAGTCAATGAGACCCTGTCTCAAACTAAAAAAAGAAAAGAAAAAAGAAAGAAAACAAAAAACAAAAATGGAGCAAAACAAAAATTGAAACATTATTTTCAAAGAAGGAATCAGACAAGTAAAAAGTTGAAGCACAGTGGCAAAAGCCTGTCATCCCAGTGGCTCAGAAGGCTGAGGCAGGAGGATCACAAGTTCAAAGCAAGCCTCAGCAACTTAGCAAGGAGCTACAACTTAGTGAGACCCTGTCTCTAAATAAAATACAAAATAGGGCTGGGGATGTGGTTCAGAGGTCAAGTGCTCCTGAGTTCAATCCCTGGTACCAAAAAAAAAAAAGTACAAAAGGCCAGTGAATAACACATATCACAAGAATTGTCCAAGGAATCAAAAGACAGATTCACATTGTCATCTCTTCATAGTCAAAAATTTAAAAACAATAAACCAAATAGCGTAGATTACCCAGTAAAATGTTTCAACAATTAGATTAAATAGGGAGAAGAGCTAAGAGAATTCAGAAAATAGAGAGCTAAACAGTAGATATAAGATCATTTTAGAAGTAACAAATTACTAAAAATATAGTAGGGCTTAATGGAAGAATATAAAAAATCACACTAAAAAAGCAAAAGACAAAAGAGATATTAAAATATTAAAAGCAATACATGAAACCCAGACAAACGATATCCGACTTACACAGAATTGATGCTCCTGAAGAATGAAAGCAGATATATGAAAGCTAGGAAAGAAAGCTAAGAAAGAACAGAGTGTGGGAACAAAAAAGATATACTGTATCTCAGGGAATATGGTACGGAACATTCCACAGGACAATGGTATCTAGAAAAAGTTACCGAATTTCAAGGATACATAAAGATACATGTGGGCATTCAGGAAGAAAGAATAAGTCATTTACAAAGAAGGTCTATTCTCTACTTGCCTTGAAAGATTAAGGGATACTAGACTTCTCCTCCTACTTTAAAAAAAAAAAAAAAAAAAAAAAACTAAAAATCTTCAGAAAATATAAGAAACAATTGTTTCCAGACAGTGGGAAACAAACAGTTCAGCACTTTGACACCCACAATAAGAGAAATAAATAAGCTGAGCACTAATACCACCATAAATATATGCTTGGAGTCATTTCTAGACCACAGAAGAGAGAGAAGAGAGGAGAGAAGCTAGTATAATGCTAAGAAAGCAAATATCAGCCTGGTGAGGATGAAGCCTAGAAATAATAGAACAAATAACTACAGAGGTAGAAGACATGCAAAATAAAAACTGCATTTTTTTCAGAGCAATTTCCTTGAATTTTTTTACTGAATATTAATCTGTACATGTACAGTTTGAAACTTCAAAGGAACAAACAAATGACTTATCCTAGAAATTGATAAGTTTAACCACTTCTAGAATTTACACAAAGTACACTTTTGAGTCCCAGGCAGTAAAAATGGAGAGACTATATTGAACACACAGAGAATTATGTAGAGATTCTAGATGTATTTAAGAGTAGGAATAGAATAGCCCCAGCATAAGGTTTATTCTATATGTGATTTAATATATATGTGTATAGAAAGCCTAAACAGACTCTGAAGGCTGAATTTTAAATTTGAGTGAATTTTAAAGCAACCTGAATTCATGCCTGAAATAAATACATGGACATCAATACTTGTTTATGAAGACATTAAAATCCAGAACTCAACAATGTAAATGACAAGGTCTAGTTATACAAGAAAATTTCTAGACATGTTTTAAAAAGTATATCCATGACCAGAAGAAAAATGTCAATAGAATCAAACCTATATATAAGAAGCATGATGAAGACACCAGAAAATTAGGTTAAAAATAGCTATTACAATCATGTGCAACTATTTAGGGGAAAGCATAAAGAAAAATATGTCAAAAACAAGATATTAAAATGTCAAATCAAATTCTGAGATTTGAAAAAAATATAATCTTTGAAATAAAACATTCAGAGAATGGATTGAAGAGTTGACAGTATAGAAAAAATAATAGAACATGAAGATATGGTGATAGAATCTATTGAATCTAAACCAGAGATATGAAAAATAATATAAAAATATGAACAGTGTTGTATAAAAGTTTCCTAGTTTGATAGGATTCTGCTTCTTTATGTTTGCTTTTTTTGTTTGTGTTTCTGAGGTCTTATTCCCCAAATTTTTGCCTCTACCAATCTTTTAATGTGTTATTCCTGTTTTCTTGTAGTAGTTTCCTAATATCAGGTCTTACATTTAAGTTTTTGACCCATTTTTTGTTGATTTTTGTATATATTTTCATTCTGCATATGTCATTTCCCTGGTACCACTTATTAAAGAACTATCCTTTTTTTAACGTATGATTTAGGAGTCTAAAAACTGTATGTTCTCACTCATTTGTGAAAGCTAAAATAGTTTACCAGATAGAAACAGAGAGTAGAACAGAGATCACTAGAGGCTAAGAAGAATAGGGAGACTAGAAATAAAGAGAGGATAAAATACAGGTACCAAAATACAGTTGCACAGAGAATTATTTCTAACATGCTAGCATAGTAGAGAAATATGGTCTACAACATTTCTTAAACATTTCAAAATAACTAAAGGATAAGAGTTTTGAGGTTCCTAACATACAGAAATGATATGTGATTGTTACACATTATATACATATACTGAATTACAATAACACACTTCATAAATAAGTATAAATATTATGTCACTTAATTTTAATATAAAGGATGTCTCATAGATGTATAGGGAAACATATAGCACTGTCTGATACATACAGAATTATTGATTGAGAAGGGTTAGAAGCAGAAAATATTTTAACAAGTAAAGTCTAGGAGTGCAACAAAAATAGAAATAAGAACATACAAAAATTTTCTCCTCCATAAAATCAATGAGGAGTCTGACAAAAAAAAAAATTGCTAGAGTAAACATTTTCAAAACTCTAGAAACTAATGAAAGTCTTAGAGCAACTCAGGGAATATTTACGTAAGAAAAATTTCTGTAACTCTGTGAAGCTGCCCCTTCATAAAAGCAATAAAAACACCAGCCAAAAAAATTGACAAAGTTAACTTTAAATAATTCTAGAAATTTATCAAAGGCTTACCACAATATGTGGAACATTAAAAAAAAAAAAAACAACAAAAACATATACAGTATGATATTCTAAGAAGAGCAAGTGATAGCATTCATACATGCTCTGTTCTCATATCCCTTGTCCTAATTCTGTGCTAACCTTAAAATAATTTCCATGAGAACTACCAGTCTAGAAAATACTATAGGGAAATGAATGTATTTGAATCTATAAGAAAGCCCTGTACTCAGAGACTTTTCATTCTTTGACATATCAGTCAGCTTCCTCGGTAACTCCATTCTAAGGATATATCAACATTTGGTCTGTTTCAAACTCAGTGCAAACACTAATAATTCTAGGGTGTTTGTAAAAAAAATCTGTTGTAATTGTTTAACATTTAAAGGGCTGAAGTGTGAATGTCATTTGAAGCTAACAAAGGACTGATAAAACCAATTAAAAGTAAAAATTGGAACATAAGTTTCCATATGGGGTCAATGAAAATTCCAATACATCCTGGGAATGTAGAAGCTCATGCACGTGTGTATGTGTACAACATTCTGCTGTTTACAGTTCTGCCTATGCAGAGCCTTCATGTGAGCCACAGGTGGAAGGCTAGCACTCCAATACATCTACAAAGTTCTAGGGAATGAAAAAGTGATGTAGTAATTTTATACTTAAATTGTACTCTAAATATAATATTTATAAAATCCAAGATCCCATATCACTCTCTTGATAATATCTTTTTAATTTTTTATCAGTTCTTTATAGTTGTATATAATATTAGGATTTATTTTGACATAATTATAAAAGCATGGAATAGAACTTATTCTAATTTAGTCCCCATTACTTTCCCTTTCCCTCCCATTCTCCCTCCTCCTGTTCTTTTCCTTTTACCCTACTGACCTTTCTGTTATAGTTTTTCTGTTTTCTGTTTGTTTTTAGTACCAGTGATTGAACCCAGAGGCGCCTAATCACGGAGCCCCATCTCTAGCCCCTTTTACTTTTTATTTAGAGACAGGGTCTTGCTAAATTGGTTAGGGCCTTACTAAGTTTCTCAGGCTGACTTTGAACATGTGGGCCTCTTGCCTCAGCCCCCAGAGCCACTGGAATTACAGGTGTATACCATCACACCCGACTATAGTTTTCTTCCTTCCTTCCTTCCTTCCTTTCTTTCTTTCATTTAGCGTTTTGTGGATACACATAATAGTAAGATTTTCTGTGGTATATTCACATGTGTACATAGGAATGTTAGGTCAGATTCATTCCACTGTTCTTCCCTTATCCTGTCCCTTCTCTCTCCTGCTCAATTTCCTTCATCTAGTTCACCAATCTTTCTTCTATTTTGATGAAATCCCTCCACTCCTTTTCCTTTTTCCCCATCCCCCATTTTAGACTAACCCCCACATACGAGAGCAAACATTCAACCCTTGACTTTTTGAGTCTGGCTTATTTCACTTAGCATGATGTTCTCCAGTTCCATCCATTTGCCAGCAAATGCCATAATTTCATTCTTCTTTATGGCTGAGTAAAAATTCATTGTGTATATATACCATGTTTTCTTTATCTATTTGTCTATTAAAGGGCACCTGGTTTGGTTTCTTAGCTTGTGATAACACCCTTTAATTCTTCAGTTTCTCTATTTTATGTTTCTATCACTTAAATCAATATTACAATCTTTCATAGATTCAACTGTCAAGATTCTCTGTGCCAAATTTGAAGAACATCATACAACTTCCAAAGTGCTACCATACAAATACACATTCCCTAACAAAAAGTTCACCTTTGATAATATCTACTAATTCACCCTAAGTTCTTTATTTCCTTAATAATTCATCTGATTATTAGAACTTTAACATATTTTGAAATCTGCCATTCCACATGAGAAAACAGAGGTAATAAAGTGGAACACTCTCAACTTTTGTCACTCCCCATGTAAAGCACTGACCTTGAACATGTGCTGTCTCTTACCTTAACCAAGATTCATTCTCATGCCTCTTCTATGGATCCTATTCAATGCTGCATCTTTAAAGAAAAAAATCCTACATTGATTTCTTTCTCTACCTTCATCCTCCCATCTCCAATGCAATAAAAATGAAGAATAAAAAGCAAGATAAAAACTTCATATTGAGGAGTGATATTGTCTAAATCATATTGTCATATTGTGTGTATGTACTAACATGTAACAAAAAAATCCAATTATTATGTACAACTATAGTGCACCAATAAAAATATGAAGAGAAAAAATATTCAAAAAACTTCCTTCATTGGATCAATATCTCTAGCTAATATCCTTTGTCTTCTCCTTTATTAAAAATGTTTTAAGATCTCTTCATCAACTGAATCACACTGATTTCTGTCCAATCATCCCACTAAAATGGCTCTTGGTAAATTCAACAATAGCCTCCATGTCATTAAACTCAATAGAAGCTTTTGAACCTGGTGGGGTCTCAACCTCTCAATAGCATTTCTATGTGTTAATTCAAATCCTTCCAGTTATTATTTTAGTAAACATGTGATTTTTCTTGCAAATGAAAAGAGTAGTATTTTTTTCAGTCATGGATTTAAATATAGAATTCTTATATAAATAATATACTCATAAGTATGCAATGTTCTCATAATATGTTTTACCAAACACTATTGCTCATGTTCCTTTCAGACAATTTGGATTACATTTTTGAAAACTGAAAGTTAAAAGGGTTAATACTTTTAATCCTACACCATAGCAACTTTCTCTATTTAATTCCATTGTTTATAATTGGATGCATTTTGTACTTAATATGTTCACTAAGTGAAGCAATAGGAAAAAAGAGGATTAAATATGACCATATTCTTCTAAAAGGGCACAATGTCTCTTCTTGACCCACTTTTAGACAAAATATAGCCTGAAGCTTTACTAAAATCAAGAATTGTTATATTCAAATTGAGATTGTTCTGTGTAAATTGCATTATAATTCATGTTATTTACCTGATTACAATCTTTATGAATAAGCCATTTTCTTATAAATAGATAATGTATGTGATGATAGTTTAGAAATGCTATTTTTATTCCTTAAGTTATCGTTATGATGATGTATATCTTTTGTAAAGCTGAAGACCATACAAGACATTTGTACTAAGTTGATCTGAAGAACTCTCATTATGTTGCCACTCTGGAGTGGTTCAGCTCACCTGATCTGTCCAGGCGTGGTGGTATCATAATTCTTTGTTGACTATATTCACTCAATTCAGGTTTCCCTCCAAGAGGAGTATTTGAAGTTTGTTGTCATTTTCATTGTTGTTATTTGTTTTCCTTTGGGACGATCTTAAAGACAATAAAGATTAACTGAAAAAGAACAGAATGAAAGGTGATCATGATAAAGGTATTGATATGATGTTTGCTCTTCAAAACCAAGAGTTCTAAGTGTTGGCAACATCTTTAAATAGAATGAGCACAGGAAATGTTTCCAAGCTAAACCTGGTTTAATTCCTCTGCATTTAATCATATTTTAAAATCATTATACTTTGATATGTTGCTCTCACTGAAAAATAAAAAATAGATATTTTACATGTTCCTATCATATAAATTGAACTAGCCTAACTTCTAGAGGAAAACTTATTGCAAAGTTCTGGGAAATTCCTCACTGTCATCCCAATGTATACATAAATTCTCATCTAATTCTATAAAATATTTCCTGAAGTGACGTGTCTTGGTTTACCTTTCTATAAATCACCTTCTCTTTGGCACTGCTGCAGTAGGAGAAGTATCATAGACTTCCCTTTATCAGGAATGATAACATCTTCCAATTTGAGAGCTAAGTGGAAGAATCAGTCCCTGTTCTGAAATAATTTCCTCTATGATTAAACTGTATAATAATCATTTTAATCCCTTTCCCTATCAAATAGCAGTAAATGTAACTCAACTCTTTCTGTATACAGCACTAATCATTGTTGCCTTGTTTTTATACTTTTAGTCTTTTATGTTCAATTAAAAGCACATTATACTGAACTTGACCATGTGTCCACAGCCCACCTTTTAAGATACTAAAAGACCAAAAAACCCCAGAAGTACTTATACTAAATTCTATTCCCTGCGCATGTTACTACTCTTTGCCTGTGATCAAGTGTTCCATTTACTGCTATTCTTGTTCTGCATAATATAAGGGAGCAAGACAAATTTATATTTGAGCCTATATTCATCACCTGAGCAAATAGTTTAACTTCTACAAGCTCAGTTTCTTTGTATGTGCAATGAAAGTCATTAATGGTACCACTCTGTAAGGTTACTAGGAAATACAGAGCAAGACTATACATTAAATTCTTAGCAAATAGACTCTCAATAGCGATACTTGGTGTTTTAGGGTGTCAATACGTAGCACTCTAGTTCTCATATGCAATTACTGAAACAATAATCAAAAGAAACCAGGAAGTCAATTATAGGCAACAAAAGTTATCTTGGGTGCAGTGGCACACACTTGTAATCCCAGCGATTTGGGAGGCTGACACAGGAGGATTGCAAGTTTGAGACTAGCCTCAGCAAATTAGCAAGGTCATAAACAACTTAGGGAGACTCTATCCTAAAATATTTTTTTAAAAGACTAGGGATGTGACTCAGTGGTTAAGCACCCTGGGCTCAATAGCCAGTACCAAAAATAATCCCCTTATTACAAACAATATTTATTATTGAAGAATGTGGCTTGGTCTTTGAGAAAAGAATACTTAACTTCTTATTACTAAGCTTTACAATTAGGCAGACTTACCCAACCAGTACTAGGTAGCACTGGATAATCATATAAAGTATGATATTAAAGTATGACATAAAATTTATGTCATGGAATAACATGAAAATATCTACCATCTGTATAATTAGCCTGACTCCCAATAAGAGAATGAAAAACATACACTTCTTATCCCAGTAATTTATGAATAAATCAAGTTATCCCACCTTCCTTAAGGGAAAGTGAATGAGAAGGTGAAAAGATGCCCTTTTTCCTTCAAGTTCCAGGTCATATGTTAACATTTTACTAAATCATTGCAGATTCTTATACTCTGAAATGATTTTTATCGTCCCTGAATCTTCATTGGTCACTGTGTGTGTCTCTCTTAAAGTAAAGACCACATTATTCAAAAAATGTTCACTATTTTCAATATCTATATATTTTTAGGCTTTTGATCATTAATTTATACAACATTTATGACTCACAATGTAGTAAGCAGCATGCAAAGTGTTGGAAATGATAAACAAAGCACAGTTTCAGTCCTCTTGGAGTTTAAAAACTGGTGAAGGAGATAGACAATTATTTCATTGAGGGCGTAGTCTGTATCTTTCTCTTCTATGTATCTCCTTTACTCCTAATATTTTTGCAATAAAATTTAATGGAAGAAATGATCAGAAATTTAAGATAAATTTCATTATTCCAATACACAAAAATTTGCTATTTGAAGTGTCATATTTGAAATTAATAAAATGCTTGTTCAATTCACACTTGAAGTATTTGAACTATCAGTGATCATGATATTCATGCAAACATGTCCATATACAAAACATGAAATACTAATAAACATAACTAATTTTAATTAATATAAAGACATTTATACCCTCACAAATCATTTGATGAAATGATCCCAGAAAAAGCTGGCACACGCATGGGTAAAAGATGTCGATATCTAAATAGGTCAATATGTTATTGAAGAAACAACTGTCTTATGTAACTGGCAGGTGAGTCTAATGATTTGAGAAATTTCATAATTCACAACTTGCCAAATAAATATATAAGGTAATTGTTGAAGTAAAAATCATGTCCAGTGCTGTAAAATGTTAGGATAGATATCATGCAATCTAAAAATACAATTCAAGTTCATTTATTTTTACAATAGACATAATCTTGACCACTCAGACTGTACAGTGCAGATGATAAGGTTGTAGATCTTATTACAATATCTTCTCCTGGGCTCCAGCTCCTACATTTAATATGGGACTCTGTTATAAAATTCCTGATAAAACTAGTATGTAAAGAAACTCTAAGGCAATGCCTAACAAAATTAAATATATGTTGAAATGTCATGGAATATTTAAAATATACCAACAATTAGACCCCATCCCTTGAAAATGATATTTAATTGATATGTCTTCAGTATTAGGATTTTTAGATATTTTCTCATTATGTTAAGTAAAATAAGTCACATAGAGCTAAACTGCATGATCTTAATCACATATAAAATCTGAAAATAGACAAAATCCCTTGGATACTATAGTTCAACTGCCAGGATTAATGAGTGAATTTGGAAAGACCACAGGATATGAGAACTATAATATTAAAAATCATTTGCTTTTGTATGTACCAGCACCAAATATTTGGAAAATAATGTTCCTAAATAATCATTTAAAATAGCATCAAAATTAAAATACTTAGGAATTATTACAATAAAATACATCCAAGAATTCCACAATGAAAATCAAAATACAATTGAAGACATTTGAAAATTCTAAGTGAATACGAAGATTTATATTGTTCATAAATTATATGTCTCAAGGCTCAATATCATTAGAATGGAATTTCTCCCCAAGCTTATTTGTAGTTTCAGTGCTCCCAATCAAAATTCCAGAAATTTAATTTTTTGTTTCTTTTTTGCAGAAATTGGCAAATTATGCTACGATTCATATGAATATGTGAAGGACCTAGAATAGCTAAAGGATTGTTTTTAAAGAGTCAAGTTAGAAGGATTCCCCCTACTAATTTTCTGACATTATAAAACTGTACTAATAGAAATAATTTGGATTGGGGAAAGCATAGAGACAAATGGAACTGAGAAGACAATCTAGAAATAAATTCACCTATATACGACCAAGTCAAGTTTTACAAAGGTCAAAAGGCAATTCACTGTGGAAAGCGACATCTTAACAAGTATGTTCAAACAAGATGAATGCATGGGGGTGGGGGGAATTCAATCCTATATTACATCATATACAAAACTTAACTTGAAACTGTAAAATTTCTAGAAGAAAGCATAGAAGAAAGATCTTTTATACCTTAAGTAAGAGTTTTCTTATAAAGGGCACAAAAACTAACCACAAAAATAAACATGTGATATACTGGACTTGATAACAATTTAACAATGTACTTTGAAATACACTGTTTAAATCCAAAGGAAAAAATAAAGGTAAGGCATCGAGTGAGAAAAAATATTAACAATGTGTATATCAATGAACTACTATCCAGAACATAAAAAAATTTATAATTCAATAATCAGAGGAAAATAACCCATGAAAAAGGGGCTACATTCTTTTTTCCAATTGAGCAAACACTTCAAGAAACTTTACCCTAGAAAGCACATGATAGCAAATAGAAAATAATATTTAAAAATATTAATACAAGAAAATATAGTACTATTTGAAGAGGAGCAATTTTCATTGGAAAATGTCTTGAATGATAAAATATTAAATGTGCTTTTTCAGAAGAGAATACTTTATTTCCTGTAGAATTTTAATTTTTCCTACAAAAATATGTGCAGCTGTGCATTTGGGAGGGATTAAACTTGCAGTTCAATTGACTGATGAAAGATTAATGAATCGAGTATAAAAATTAAAAGGAGGTAAAAAAGAATGGTTAGAGTACTGAGAAATCCAAGAAACGTTCTCTATTATTTGTCAACTGTTCTTTAAGGGACAACAGAGGTCACTGAATAGAGTTCAAAGACAGCTTAAATCCTTGCTCTGACACTATTTCTATGACCCTCTAAAAAACATTTAACCCATCTCCACCTATTTACTTCATCTCTAAAATATTGTTATCCCTCTGACCTATCACCCAAAGTTATTCCGAGAACCGAATAGATAAGACTTATAAATATATTGCTAATTACAAATTGTGTCAAACTGTGAATTAATCCAGTGACTCAACATAAGGGTATTATAATTTTAACAGCTAACATTATATATTCTAAATATCTGACTCTGGGGCAAGATCACTAAATATACTACATTTCTAAGTAGATTTTGAAAATGGACTCCTGGTAGATTCTAAAATGCCTTTCCTGCCTCTGCTCTTTGTCTTTGACCTTGTCCCCACTTCCCTGACTTTAAGAAAGGGAAAAGGTTACTCTTCCTTATTTAGAGCAGAAACCAGTTAAATGTGCCTTTTTTCCTTAATTTTTTAGAGTTGTAATAGGACTCAGTATAGCTTAACTTTCTATTGCTACTCTAACAAATTAGTTTAAAGTGACATCTACCTATTTTATCACAATTCTGTAGAAATGCAACACGAGTCTCACTGAAGTAAAATCAAGCTATCAACAGACAACTGAGTTTATTGAGTCTAGGAGAAAAATTCTGCTTCCAAGCTCTTTGAGCTGTTGGCACAGTGTCAGTCTTTGTGTTTATAGAACTGGATTCCCAATCCAATGCTGGCTGTTGGCCAGAGGTCATTCTTAGCTTGTAAAAGCCAACACATTCCTTAGCTTGTAACTCCCCTCCATATTTGTATTAAGTATTTATAATATATTTGTATTATATACTTATAATTTTTCCCACCAACTGGAACATTATTTAATGTAATTCTTCATATGTTTGAATGAAAATTTCAATATTGCATAAGCAACAGTGACAACACACATTCCAATTCTTTCATTTATTAAATCCATGCAAATCACCTTTTTTGTATGTATAAGAGGCTACCTACCTGAAAAGAAAACACAATAAAGACTAGGTCAAAGGACAGCAAATTAGCAATTCTCCATGGAAAAAGAGTGTGGAGGTGACTTTAAAAATGAAAAGTAGAATTACCATATGGATCCAGTAATCAATCACTTTTGCTCACACATCCAAAATAACAGAAATCAGGAACTCAAAGAGATAGCCAAAATCAGGAAAGAACCCAAATGTCCTTTCATGAGTCAAAGGATAAAGAAAAGTGATATATTTGTGACACCCACATACTGGAATGTGTTTCAGTTCATCTAAAGAAGGACATCCTGTCATTTGAAAAACATAGGTGAATCTGAAGGATATTTTTCTAAGTGAAATGAGCCAGTCACAGAAAGACAAATGCTATGTGATTGCACTTATAGGAAATATCTGTAATAGTTAAACTTACAGGAATATAGATGAGAATGGAGACTGCCAGGGACTGGGAGGAGGGAAACATGGAGATCTGTTGTTTAAGTGTCAGTTATGAAAGATGAATAAATTCTGGAGATCTGGTGTACAACACTGTGCCTATAATTAGTAATAATGTATTCTGCACTTTAAAATGTATTATGTATTAAGAGGGTAGATCTCATGTTAAATGCTCTCATTTTGAGGAATAAAAAAGTTTAAAGAAAGAGTGGGTCAGTTCTCCCAGATAATTGATGTTAGCCTATTTTATTAGTTTGCAATTATTTGTAGGTTCCTAAAATATTTACTCAAAAAAGTAAAGTCAAAGTATATTTTGACTTAGACTTTCACTTTTAATGGGAAAAGCAGAGGACTTCTAGTTTCTTTTGATCCAAGATTAATTTTTAAGATGAACTCCATGTGTGTGCAAGTCATAACTTGAGAAAGAAGCTAAAAGAAAATTTAGGAAACAAAAAGATTAGCTTCTTTTCTGGCATAAAAGGAACAGAGCTCATAGAATACTCTGAAGGAGCTCCTCAGGCCCAAGCCTAGAACCCTGAATATTTATTAGTAACAGTGAAATTGCTCTCCTGGAGACTAAATTAATATGATTAATACATCTGATCAAACTATAAATCCCAAAGATTATATGCATATTAACAGCAAGTCTGATGTAACCAGAAAAATTATATATCTCAGAAATGATAAAATAGGCTAAGTATATGTGCTTCATTTGTATAATGAAATGGAAAATTCAAGAGGAAGGATACTTCGTATAATCCAAAAGCAAGGAAGACTTTCCATGAAGATACTGAGGAAGTAAAATTTGCATGGTTGGTACTTTTTTTTTTTTAATTGTAAACAAATGGGATACATGTTGTTTCTCTGTACATGGAGTCAAGGCATACCATTTGTGTAATCATAAATTTACATAAGGTAATGTTGTTTGACTCATTCTGTTATTTTTTCCCGTTCTCCCACCCCTCCCACCCCTCTTTTCCTTCTATACAGTCCTTCCTTCCTCCATTCTTACCACCCTCCTTAACCCTAACCCTAAACCTAACCCTAATCCTAACGCTAACCCCTCCCACCCCCCATTATATGTCCTCATCCGCTTATCAGCGAGATCATTCGTCCTTTAGTTTTTTGAGATTGGCTTATCTCACTTAGCATGATATCCTCCAATTTCATCCATTTGCCTGCAAATTCCATAATTTTATCATTCTTCATGGTGGAGTAATATTCCATTGTATATATATGCCACAGTTTCTTTATCCATTCATCAATTGAAGGACATCTAGGTTGGTTCCACAATCTGGCTATGGTGAATTGAGCAGCAATGAACATTGATGAGTCTGTATCTCTGTAGTATGCTGATTTTAAGTCGTTTGGGTATAGGCCAAGGAGTGGGATAGCTGGGTCAAATGGTGGTTCCATTCCAAGCTTTCTGAGGAATCTCCATACTGCTTGGTTGGTACTCTTTAAAGTGTATTTTATGGAGCACCTTGTTAATTTAGAGTTAAAATTTCAGACCTATGAAAGTTTGTTCCTGGGTATTTAAACTTCTATTATCATTAAGAGAAACTCTGGTTTTTCTGTATTTGTAAATCAAGACATTTAATCTATAAAAATGTTACTTTCTGTTGAACTACATATATATAGTTCAATTTTCATTATGCTACTTTAAATGATCCTGAATGATTTATGAAAGATTCCATAAAAATATTTCTACAAGTATGTGTATGTGAAGCAAAGGAGAAAAGGAAAGCATAGAATTATAGGAAAACCTGACCTGTGAGTCTTTTGCACCGTTTTTATAATATATACTTGTTGATAAAACAACCCTTTTAACCACGACTTTAGAAAGTATTAGATTAGAACACTACATCATTATTATCATATTTTATTTGTGGCTATAGTATCAACTTTTAAAAATACCCAATCTTACATATTTCTGTTCCATCTTTTTTAGTACTTATTTAGAATTATTAATTAATTTGTATTTCTTTGCTATTTCAAAACTCAGATCCTTTTATTTAGTTATCTCACAATTTATTCTATTGGTATTTCTTTTTTTATAGATGGACAAAATACGTTTATTTTATTTATATATTTTCATGTGGTGCTGAGGATTAAACTCAATACCTCACACGTGTAAAGCAAGCACTCCACCACTGAGTCATAACTCCAGCCCTGGTATTTCAATTTAATGAATTGCTCAGGTATTTTTTTCAATCCTTAATTCTTAGTTTATTCATGTTTTCCATAGCTTCTTAAATGGAATGTTTTATTTTCAAGCCTTCTTGTATAAAAATAAGAACATTTAAATCTATTGATTTTTCTCTACAAAATTTGTCACAATCTTGTTGGTTTTTAAAATGCAGTGTGATTAACACTTCTGGTTTTTTATGAAATCAAAATTGAAGCTTCGGTTATTGCTTTATTCTTAGAATTACATAAAATATGTTTCAAAATTTCCAAATGACATTGTTTCTTTTTTGCTGATTTTTTTTTCTTAGAGGATTCATTACAAGTTGCATTTTCTCTATAGGTTCTGTATAATTTATGATTATTTAGTGTGTGCATTCATTTTTATGTTATTATTCTGCTATTAGGGGGAAAGCATGTGTCCTTTTATTGTATTTCTAAATACTTTCCATTAGTATGTAGGAAAACCATTGTTATTTTATATTAACTTTATAATGAACCAACATACAAAATTCTGTCTCCAGGGGTTTTTTCAGTTTGGTTTATATTTTGGAATCTTCTTTTTCTTTTTAAAAATTTTTTCTTTATTTAAATTACATATTTTACCTAACACATAAAAATAGAAAAATTTCACATATTAATTTGCCACCATGTAAAATTTTGGTATATATATTCAATGCATGATGCTCAAATAAGGTTAAATACATATATCACCTTTATATTGAGAACTGTCAAAATCTTTGTATCTTGCTTTTTAAAATGTACAGTACATTATTGTTTCCATCATCATTCTACTGTGTATATCATAACTTCTTCCTCCTATCAAATTATAACATAGCACACATCAATCAACTTTTACCCATCCCTCCCTCCCACCCCTTTCTGTCCCCAGTCTCCAATAATTACCATTCTATTCTCAACTTTTGTGAGATAAACCTTTGTAGATTTTATATATGAGTAAGATCATGTGGTATTTGTCTTTCTGTGTGTGATTTAATTCACTTATAATGATCAATGGTTCCATACACATCGTTGTAAATGGCAGGATTTCATTATTTTGTATGGATGAATAGTATTCTATGATGTCTCTATACCACATTTTCTTTATCCATTCATCATTTAATGGGAACATACATTATTTCCCTTTCTTAGCTCTTGTGAGTTGTGCTACAGTTAACATGGTATGGGTTTCTATATACCTAATACAAACTACTAATATCTGTACACAGTGATTATTTTCTGTTCTCTTTTCTAATATGTTCACCTTTTATTTATTCTTTTGTCAATTTGCTATTCAATTTACTAGCAGTTTTAGATCTTTTCGTTACCATCATGTCTCATTTCTGATGTTAATAAGAACATTTCTAGTATTTCACAAATGAGCACATTAAGGTTATGCCACCAAGAATTTAAAAAAAAAAATTTTTAAACTCTGGATTGCTTCAGTCAGATGGAATAACACTGGAAAGGTCTTAAGTTAGGAAATAACTTGGAACTGTTATTTAAGAAACAACAAATACTGAAAAGGAAAACATTCAAAAGGCTCATCATGGTGAACTGGCACAGTGGAGGAGCGATAGCAGATGAGGTCAGAGTGACAAGTAAGGGCAAAACTTCAGTTTTGCTCTCTTAAGTATAGGACCTGATGTTTGCAACTGGCCCTATTCACTGACCCTAAATAGGGAGTCAAAAGGTTAGAAGAGTCTACTCCAGGAAACTGGTATATAAATTAAGCCCTGGGGGGAAACAGAATAGGCCATTTCTTTGTTGCCTTTGAAGCTTTCAGTAAGTTAGGAGAGCGCTTCCTTTATAGAACTCAAATTACTTTGCCCATGTTAGAAACTCACAAGGACAGCATCCAGTGCTGTCCAGATCAAGAATATCCTAGAGTTGATGTTGGAGACTCCTTTACAGTACTTTTAGTACTTCAGTGATTGACTAAAATCTTACAAAATAACCAATGATCTGCTCTTCTCCAGGTCTTGTAGCCCTGAGGTTGCATTCACTAACTTTCCAGGCATATACATCATTCAAAGACTTGTGGGCTGCATTGAACTTCTCTCAATCTTTTATGTTCTGTATTGTATCTTGAAAAAAATAATTAATGTAACTATGTGTGTATATCATTCTCCAGATTCTATACTTGATATTTTTGCTGTATTTTCTATTCTCTTTTATGTTTGACTGGGACTGAAGGGAAGAGAAATGTTAAACATGTTTATTTGGTCTATTATTTCAATGTAAAAGTCTGAAGAGCATCATCATTTTAACTTTATCATGAATAACAAAAAATATAATACTCTTGATTCACAGTAAAATAGAATAAATCAGAAACAAGAGGTAGAAATTGAGAAAAAACCAGCAGATTAAAGGTACAGATTATCTGAGGTAAGCAATAGACCGGGTACATTGTAAATGCCATAAAATAAGTTAAAATTGCCCAAGATATAGTATTAGTCGAAGCTGCAAAAACTGAATTAGTCATGGGAAATTAAGTATTTATGATAGCTTTGAAAAAACTATTCTAATGTAAATGAATATTATAGCCATGGAATGAAAACACACACACACACACACACACACACACACACACACACACACACTCCAATGCCAAACCTTTCACCTGTTTGGAGCAGCACACTTTTCTGGCTGAACACACAGCTTTGAGTATGCACATGAGCATAAGAAAGACAACTGAAATCCATTCACCAAGCCATTATCAGTATCCTTGTCTGTTACATCTATTACGTGGTTATCTTCATGATGAATAGCCATGTTAGAGTAAATTATAGGTGGATAGCAGCAAAAAGACAGTTAAATAGATATAGTCCCTCATTTATTTTCTATTCTGTTGCCTAGACAACCATTCCTTAGAATTCTAATGTAACATGTTTGCTGTTGTCACATAGCCTTCTAAACAAGGGGAAATGAAAAACTAAAGAATTGCAAAAAACAGTTGAGATTATATTTAAAATAAAAATATATGACTTTTTCTATGGTAAGTGGAAAACTTCTAAAATAAATATTGGTTAAGTGAGTCATCAATTATAGATATGTCAACTCACATTCAATTTTCATTTTAAAAACAATACATCTTTATTTAATCATTCTTTCGAATTTATTTTTGATTCATACATAATAACTTAGTTCAGAGTTTTAAAAATCACATTCAGTTTTCTAGGCTTGCTGTATCAAATATATATGAAACTTTCATTTTTTTATGAAAAAGCCAGAGAAACATACAATGTTAGATATACCATTGTTTTAAATGTGTATAAATTTAACTTTGAGTATATAAGCTGGTCCACACAATTGATTTGTAACATTTCTTCTTTAATTGTCCAACATTTTCATTATCCTATGGTGTACCCCATTTCAATGATCTTTACTAAAATCATATCATTCTGTCTGCCTAGAATTTTTTTTTTTTTTTGCCTAGAATTTTTTTAAGTTCATGTCTTAACTTGGCTCTTTCTCATGTGTCCTTCAAACTTCAGACTTCATGTCCCTTCCTTAGGAAATGTTTCAGTGACTTCCAGGTAGACATTAATCTGTTATAAAACATTTTTACATAGTATCACTCATTGCCATTTCATATATATTTGTTTCATCTTTTCCTTTAAGTCTGTTTCTAAAACTAAATAGTAAGTTATATGTAGACAGGGACAATGTCTGCTTAAACTCACCATTGAATCCTCAGAGACTAATAAATATTATGGCATAGAGTAGCAAGAATGAAATAAATATTTGATGAATAAATAAATGAATGATCATAGAAATGATTGAAATAAATGTATATACATACATACCTATATACATATTCAAATATGTATATATAAATCCCTTGAGGTTTATGTTTTGGTGGGATGCCATCAATTTTAAACTTTCTGTAACAGTGAAGGAAATGACTAGAGTCTGAAAAGTGACTTTAAAGAATGGGAGAAAATTTTTGCCAGCTATTCCTCAAATAGGGGATTGATATTCAGATTATATAAAAAAAACTCAAAAATCACCTAAAAAATAACCCAATTAATTAATGGGCAAAAAAACTAAACAGATATTTCCCAAACTAAGAAATACAACTGGCTCACCAAATTGTGAAAAAAATGTTCAACATCCTTAGTATTCAGGGAAATGCAAATTGAGACTACATTGAGATTTCATTTCACTCTAGTTAGAATAGCAATCATCAAGAATACAAATAATAAAAATGCTGGTGAGGATGTGGGAAAAAGGTATACTCATGTATTGTAGTTGGGATTGCTAAACTGTATAACCACTCTGGAAAGCAGTACAGAGATTCCTCAAAGCATTAGGAATGGAACCACTATGTGACCAGGCTGTCCCACTCCTTGGTATATATTCGAAAGAATTAAAATCAGCATACAACAGTAGAACATGCTTGCCAAAGTTCACAACAGCACAATTCACAAGAGGCAAGTTATGGAAACATCCCAGGTGTCCATAGATAGATGAATGGGTAAAAAAATGAGGTACATATACATACAATGGAATTTTATTCAGTCATAAAGAATTATTATTGCATTTCTCAATAAATAGATGGAACTGAAGAATATCATTGTAAGTGAAATAAGCCAGACTGAGAAAATGAAGGGTTGAATGTTTTCTCTCATATGCAGAAGTTAGAGGTAAGTAAGGGAAAAGGGGGGGATCTTAAGAAAACAGAAGAAAGATCAGTAGAATAGAGGGAGGACATTGATAGGGAGGGAAAAGGAATGGGGAAATGTAGGAACTGTGTAATACAATTGATCAAATTATGCAATGTACATGTATAAATGCATGCATAGTGAAATTCCATCTTTATGTATACCTATTGAAGGGTTATGGAAAATAATATTCCTGCAAGACAGTACCCCAGAAATACAGAGGGACAGTGTGGCTCAGGAGGAGGGAGGGGAAACTGGCCAAACATCGAACCTCTCCCAATGCACCCTTTCCAAATAACAATGGGCCCTAAAGGAAAGGGGCAAATACTGAATGCTGGACCCTGAACTTTGACCTTCCCCCATTGCAAATTAGTCCTAAATGGAGGCACAGCAAGTATTGAAACTCTGGGAAACAAGGGATGCCAGAGAAAGAAAGGCAATGGGCAAGATTTGAGTACTCATCCCTCAGAATCTGAACTCTTATCTCCCCAGACAACAATGAGTTTCAACCTTTTTACAGCTACCCTCCTAAGTTAAAGTTTTAACCTGTACAACTAGCCCCTGACTGTCCAAACTGCACGTACATGGCTTCCAATGATTACATCATTATACCCTATAAAACCAAAATCCCCTCTGTAGCTGACGGTCATTTTCCCATCCAGAAAATGGGGCCCAATGGGGCCCCAGTCCTCGAAGGAATAAAGACTTCTCTGAATCCCTTGAGGTCTGCTTCCTGTCTTTTTGCACTTACACCTATAAAGTGCCAATTAAAAAAACAATAAATAAATAAAAGGAAGAGTAAGATAAGGGAAACAGGAGAAGGAAAGAAGAGAGGGAAAGGGGAAGTACTGGCAACTGAAAGGGGGGCAAATTAAATTCCATAAATGTATGAATATGTCAAAATGAACTGCATCATTATGTATAGCCATAATGCAATAATAAAAGTATAAATAAATCAGAACATCTGCTTCAGTAAAAAAATGTAGAGAATTGCCCATTCCCAAATAGAAATTTGCCCTTGTATTTATATCCTCTAACATTGTGACAAGAAACAGTTTTACAAAAGCAAATTTTTATTTTTTTCTTAGTCTATTAAACACAAATCCTTACATCTAATAAAAGTTTGGCATTTAATACACAGAATTTATTTAATTTATTTAAATCAATATGTAATTTTTAGATTAGAAAGGGTGGACTCCTTTGGAAACTTTCAGTTTTCAGAGAAGAGAACATTTCATTATATAGAAATTAGTATTAATAAAGTCAGATGCATTTAGGAAAGGAAGGGAGGAATGCAGATACCTACATATTTAAAATTATTTAATTGCACAATCCTAAATATTTGCATACTTCTATGTTCAGGAACATAAGAATTTCATTTGTTATCATTCCATTAAATAGGAGCTCGTTTGAAGTTTTTGATGCAATTGCAGAGTCTCTCAAATGTACACTTTAACCCTTGCTAATAGTACTGCTTCTTAGGACAGGATAAGGGAATACCCTTTTAATATTGACTTATAATATGAAAAATAATCATTTCTTTACCTGTGGTAAACAATTGAAATGGTTCTTGTGGCTGTGATTATTATTAATATTACATTGTTAAAACTGAGCTACCACCTAATGTGCACAATGGCTAATTAAACTCAACCCACTCAGAAATATAGCAAGAACATTTCTACTCCATACCCCATTTCCTTCTCCAATCCAGGCAAACTTCCATAAATCACATAAATCATATTAGATGCTTTAACATGAAATTAAAGGATTTGAGAATTATACTGCATTAGAATAACACTGAGGCAAAAAATAAATGTTGAAATTTAATATTAGTTAGGGACATTTACCTGCTCAGAAGCTGCAGAGTCCACAATGGCATCTTCAGACTGGAGAACTGGAGGAACCTGTGCTTACTCACCCTAAGGATCTGAATCCTCAGAAGAAGAATCCCCCAAGAAGAATGGAGCTTCTATCCTTTGCACTAGTTTCCTCCTTCTCCCCACTTTTGCTTTTCCCAGGCCTCCAGTCTATAGTACTGTGCCACCCACATTCAGGGCAGGTCTCCCCACTCCATTTGCTGTCCCAGATACCAATCATTTATGGAAACACCTCATTCACACACTTAGAAGTCTTTTAATCTTATGTATCTCTTAATCAAGGTGACAATCGAGATTAACCATCACAAATTCCATTGGACAAAATCTCTTAGCTAGATGTAAAAAGAACAAGGGCCTGAGAGTAGGTGCAAGTCTTTAAACTTCTATGTTGTCATTAAAATATGAAAGAATATCAAATAAAATTTATTAGTGGATTAAGGTTCAAATCTAAACATATCTCTGTGTTTCCTATATAAATGTATGAAATGGAACAATAAATATAGTTACATGCAAATTATATATACATTAAAAATTTTACTTATAGATTTCTCTGAAAAATCTTTAAAAAATCTCCAAGTTTGGATGGGTTCACTGGTGAACTCTATCCAATACTTATTTAAGAAATAATACCAATTTGACAAACTCTTCTAGGAAATTGAAAGGAAAGGAAAAGTCCCTAACTCATTCTGTGAGGCAAGTAGATAGATATGATAAATAATAAAAGATATTTCACTATCTTTATAGACCAATACTCCTAATGAAGTAGATGCAAAACTCTAAAAATTTTTAGCAAATCAATTCAGCAATATATTAAAAGAATAAACTGTCACAACCAAAGGGCTTCATCCCAAGAATACAAATTTGATTTAACAGTAATGTAGCTAACAATAAATATAATTCACTACATTAACAGAGTAGAAAACCAAACCATGACATCTCAATAGCTGCATATAAAGCATCTGACAAAATTCAACATCAATTTTTGAAATAACAATCACTGCACACTGTGAATTGAAGAGAACTTTCCCACCCAGATGAAGAAAATATATTAAAAACTACAAATAACATTATATTTAATGGTAAAAGACTGAATGCTTTCTCCCAAAGTTCACTTAGAAGACAAGGATGTCTTCTCTTTCTACTTCTACTTGACATGTTCTAGTAGTTCTGCATAGTTTAATAATATAAAATAAAGACATACAGTATGGAAAGAAGTAAAATTATCTTTAATCACAGATGAAATTATATGATTATCTTTGCACAAAATCCTATAGATTCTTCAAAAGTGCTATTAGAAACTATAATTTAATTCAAGTTTATAAGATAATTACTATATAAAATAATCAATATGATTAATGTACAAAATTTCCTGTAATGAATATGCTTCCGCTAATCCACAGTATATAGTCAATATCTTTCTGTATAAATTCAATATTTAAATTTGAATATTTTGTAATTTAGTAACTGAAATTTTTTAACCTTATAGTGTGATTAACAAATACATATTGTTTTGTTCTTAGGGTGTAAAAAATGATGCTTTAAAATTTTTATAATTACCATTCATTACAGCACCAAGTGTAGGAAGTGCACTGAGATAAAGTTAACAAAAGATATTTAAATCATGTAAAATTAAAACTGCAATAGACAACCAAGAGAAATGAAAGAAGATTTAAGCAGATATAATGTAATCATAGAATGGAATATACAACATGGCTAAAATTTTATTTCTCCCTAAATTGAGCTAAATATTCAATATAAAATACTAGTAGTCAAAATCCTACCAAAATATTTGTATAAATTAACAAGGTAAATCTAATATTTACCCAGGAATGCAAAAGAGATTCCATGACAAAATTTTGAAAGAGAATAAATTTGGCATACTTACACTATTTGACTTCAAGTGTCATTATAAAAGTAGAGGACTCAAAAGACATTGTAATTTTGGCAAAATGTTAGGTAGATCAATGGAAGAGATTAAAAGAGTCCAGAAATAGAACCATACATAATCTTTTTAAAAATATTTTTTGATGTTGATGGACCTTTATTTTATTCATTTATTTATATGTGGTGCTGAGAATTGAACCCAGTGCCCCATATATGCGAGGCAAGTGTTTCACCACTGAGCCATATCTCAGCCCCCATACATAATCTTTTGACTTTTAATAAAGTTAATGATGAAAATAAATGGGTAAAGATTTTTTTAACATGTGGTGCAGAAACAATTGAATAGTCATATGCAAATATGAATTAATATCTACTCTTATTATAATATAAAAATAATCTCAAAATGGATTATAGATTTAAATGTAAGCTAAAACTGTATAACTCCTAAATAACTATATAACAGAGAGTATAGATAAAATTTTAGGATGCTTGGGCTTGTCAAATATTCAGTATGATATAATTTTATAAAAATGAAAAGAGAATGTTAGTAAATAAGTCAAAATTAAATGAAATACTTAAACTAAGAAATTAAAAGGAAAGCCATGTAGTGAGATAAAATACTTGCAAACACATATGCAACAAAGAACTTTCATCTAGAAACTATGAAGAATTAATGAAGTTAACTAGAAATAAAATAACAAAAATGGAAAAGAGAAGTAAATACTTCATAAATGGTGAATAAGTGTGTGAAAATTGCTAAAATTAGAAATACCAACTATAATAAGTGTTTATAAGAATGTGAAGCAACTAAAATTGTCATATAATATTCAGGAGGATGTAACATGCTACAACATTTGAAAACAATTTGGTAGGACCTGTATTAACCATATAATCCATTCAACTCCAAGCTATTTATCCAAGAGAAATGGAAGAATGACTGAATCAAAAACTGGTGTACTGATATTGATATGTTTTATTTGTAGTAGATCAAAACTGGGACCATCACAAATGTTCATCAATAGGTGAATGAATAAATACCTTGTGGTATATCCATGCTATGAAACACTATTCAGTAACAAAAAGAACACAAACGTGAACGGAACCTCAAAATTTTAATATGAAAGGGTCCAGACAAAAAAGGTATACTTGATTCCATTTATATAAATTTCTGGAAATAAAAACTAATATATACTGGCAGAAAGCAAAAAAGTTTGCTGAGGTAAAAAAGGGAGTAGGTAAGGATGTCAAGGATTAAAAAGTAGCAGGAAAAATCATTTGATGACAAATTACATATTCATTATTTTCATTGTATACATATGTGAAAATGCTTCATGTTTTACACTTCAAATACGATCAGCTTATTGTAGTCAAATCTTAACAAAACTGTAAAAGTCATAAGCAATCAATAAAATTCTATATATACAAGCTAATAAAAGACAAAAAATTAACAGAATTCCACTTACAAGCAATTTGATGTCAGTCAAGTTATCTTATGTACCCTTCATATTATAATCTTTAAAATAAGGACAAAATAGTGCATCTCCACAATTTTTTCAGGTGTACTATATAAGATAAAGCATGTTGTGAAAGAGTAGAGACCCCATTATAAAAAGAAAAAGGTAGAGACACTCTAATATAAAACAAATATATCTGGTTGAGATTGACTAAACCAAAATGGGTGCAAATAAAATTTTTGAGTTGTGCTGACTGTGGTAAATACAAGAGCAGAAATATCCGAGATAAAATAATGTGGCCATGAGTTAAGGACATTGTGACCATTTCTGTGAAGCAACCCATCCCTCTGGAGGCCCCAGAAGCTGCCGGTTTCAGATATGGATAGTCTAGCTCCCCCGCCTAGCCCGCCCTACTTACCCACTAGGTGCAACCTGAAATAGATACACTGAAACTTGCTGTTTGTATCCCTTGGGGAAAAAAAAGACCCATATTGTAAGCCTGCCAAGATATTTTTGTGGTTTTCACTTCAAAAACCAACTTGCTGAAGTCACTGACCACTACTGCTCCACTTAGAGTGGTAGTCCTGACGGGTCAACCTGTTTTTTCCTTCCTCTCTCCCCAAAATAAACTTTTTCCTACTCTAGTCTCTGGTGGTCTCACTATGCGTGGATAACTGGACCCCATAACAATGTAAAAATAGATCCCAGTGCCAATTATATAATTCATACTCAATAAAGACTAGCAAGTATTTTTTCTTAGATTTTAATATGGCAAACATACATCTGTATGCAAAAATAGAATAAAGGAAGCAGTTCTGTTTCTTTACCACCTTTGGATTAGAATATTTTACAAAGTTTGGGAAACTCTAAGCTAACAATTAACTTAAGAAAGTCAGGATTAGTTATTACTCTGACCCTAGGGAAATTATTAGGAACAAATATTAATTATCCACAAATGGCAATATCCTTAAGTGAGAGCTCTTGGGTTTCCAGAACTCACTGCTAAACATAAGCTCAAAACTCATATTTACAAAATACAGGTGTAATCAAGCTACCATTAACAAGAGTCAGAAAAAAAACCAGAAAACCTTGTACATTTAGATTGAAGAAATTAAAAAGCAATAAAACACAGGAAAGATAGATCAAAGTCATATATCTTTGAACCAAAATGTCAGATGTCAATGGACAGGTTAACCAAATAAACAAACTGCAAGAGAATGAAGATGAATTTGAAATTACATAGGATGTCCATCATTCTCATCAGCATAAAAACATGCTATAAAAGATTTTACATGATAAAAAAATTAGAAAAAAGGAAATTAAAAGGGGATCTCCTGCAAATGAAGTGAGTTCAGTAGTATAGAGGTGAGGGACCAAAGAGGAGGGAGGAGGGCAGGGAAATGGAAAGAACTAGGGAACGCAGTTGACCAAACTATGTTATATGCATGTGTGAATATATTCCAATGCATTCCAATTTTATGTGTAGCTATAATGTCAATAAATGGAAGATCAGCAGAGTAGAAGAAGGGGAACAGGAAGAAGAAGGAGGAGAAGGAAAGGGGAGTACTGGGACTGAATGGAGCAAATTTATATTCCATACATGTATGATTGTCAAAATGAACCCCAATATCTTTCCTCATCATGTACAGTGTAATACTTCTAAAAAGTAAGTCAATATATATCAGTCATACTTTCATCTCCTTTCAATAATTTTACTCACAGTTTCATCTGCCTGCTTTCATCAGTTTTTTCATCACTGCAACCAAAAGCCTGCAAGAACAATTAGAGAGGAGGAAAAGTTTATTTGGTTCACTTGGTTTCAGAGGTCCCAGTCCACAGATGGCTGAATCCGTTGTTTTGGGTCCGAGGAGAGGCAGAACATCAAGGTGGAAGAGTGTGGCAGAGGAAAGCAGTTCAGTACCTCACATCTCTCCCTCGCTCACTGGCTCACCAGGGACAAGATATAAACCCTAAAGGCACGCCCCCAGTGACCCATCTCCTCCAGCAACGCCCTCCCTGCCTACAGTGATGACTCAGTTAATCCTTATCAGGAATTAACGCACTGATTAGGTCAAGGCTCTCACAACTCAATCATTTCGCTCTAAACTTTCTTCCATTGTCTCAGACTAGAGCTTTTTAGGGGCACCTCGTATCTAAACCGTAACATACCTGAACATTCTTCCCATAATTATCTACTTCCTTCCATCTTCCACATTCTGCAAATCTGATACGCTTTTTCTGTTTTCATTGTGGTAAAAAATATATATCATAAAATTTACCATTTTAACCCTTTAAGTTGTATAGTTGAATGGCATTAGGTACATTTACACTATTGTACAACTCTCACCACCATCCATCTACACAACTGTAGAAAATTCTATACTGACCAAACAATATCTTTCTCCCCCAGATTGCAGGAAGCCACTCTTCTATTTCTTTCTTCAAAGTTGACTCTTCCAGGTACTTTACAGAAGTGGAATCATGCAATAGTTGTCCTTTTGTGAGTGCTTTATTTCATTCAGCAGAATACCTTCAAGATTGATCCATGTTGTAGTAAGTCTCAGAATATCCTTTAAGGTTCAATGAAATTCCATTTTGTTTGTCTATTCACCCAGTTAATTCATACTTGTGTTGACCATTCTGTGTAACACAGTTAACACACACAGTCTTTCATTTTACTCACATATTGTTTTAATTTTATCAGAACACTTCTCATCCTGTCATTATATACTTAACATTTAGCTTTTCTGAAATAGAACACAACACTAAAAATGCATACCATGTAATATTGAGCCATTGGCATAAACATTAGTGTAATAACCACCCAAATCAAGACATAGAACCTTGCTGGTTTCATTACAAAATTTCAATCTGTCCCTTACAAAACACGAACCTACCCTCTTCCTTAAGCTAACAACCACACTGATTTTTATAAAAACATATTGTTTTATTTAGCTTTCACATATGAGGTTATTTCTATAAATAATTAAGTTTTGCATGTTTGATCTTTTTAAATCCAGTCACATGCTATGTATGCATTTGTGTTTGGTTTTCCTTTCAACATTATTTTTAGGATTTATCTGAATTGTTCTATGCAGCTCTAATCTAATCAATTGTATTACTATATATTATCTGATTCCATAAATACACTGAAGTTTATGTATTAATGTATAATTTATGAGCATTTGGATAATATACAGTTTGTAACATCTGTACAAATTCTTATAAATGTACCCAAAGTGTATGTGCCCACATTTCTCTAAGGGAATTACTCAGGGATAGAATTTGCAAACATTTGATGTACCTATTTTCAACTTTACTGGATAATATAAACTATTTTTCAAGGTGGGTTTACTAGTTTATACAATCCCACAAGCCATATATAAGAATACTCATCACTACATATTTTATAAACACCAGATTTTGTCTGAGTACAGATTTGAAACAAATTTAATAAGGATAAACTGAGAATCATGTAAAATTGCATTCTATATATATTATAGAAAATGTAACCTTCTCCTTACATATATAGCATATGTAATAATTGACCAGGCAATAAAGCATAAATTAGGTCTCAACAAGTTTCAAAGGTCCAGTATACATAGCACATTTTTGATCATAATGCAATGTGATTTCTTTGAGTTAAAGTTCTACTTATAAGGGTTAATAAAAACTCAAAGCATTAGGGAATTTTAAATATGAAAATACCTCATAGTTCAAAGAAGAAGTCATAATGAAAACTGAGAAATCTTGAGATTTGAATGAAATCACTACAGATCAAATAACATTATTACATTTTAGAACTTATGGAATGCAATGAAGCTAAAGCAAATATTCAAGGAGAAAATGTTGCCTTAAAGTAATTATGAGATAGAAAGTAAATGCTGAAAATTCATGAGCTAATTACCTAACTTAAGATTTGTATCAATCAAATCAACCCAAAGAGAGTAGAGGAAATATAAACAATGACAAAAATAATGATATGGAAAATAATGATTAAATAGGATTGAAAAAATCAACAACTATATTTTTGGAAAAACTAATGAAGTAGAATCTCTGTAATCAAGAACAGAACAGTATTGAAAATGTTAACAAGAACATAACTATAATATAGCAGTTATGGAAAAATAACAATTCGATATCATGTTTAACCTTAGGTCTATAACCATCAAACTTATATAAAGAAGCAGTTTTTTTGAAAAATATAATTCAACACTGACAATAAAAAAATAGAAGAATTAAAAGAATTGGTTCTTAAAAATTGTATACCACCTTTCTCTCTAGCATTCCTTCTCTCTCTCTCTTTCTCTCTCTCTCACACACACACACACACACACACACACACACACATATACACAAACTAAACACACATCAAGACTCAGGTAACTAGACATTCCAAAAACATTTGATTCTCAAAATGTATAACTTTTACAGCTAATCACAAAAGAAGGAACAATTTAATGATAGTAACATAAACTTAATGCCAAAACCTGACGAGGACAGCAGGGAGAGAAAAATCTCAGGTTAATCTCTCAAATATAAAAGCAAAATTCTTATCTAAATATAACTTATTAAACATAGCTTATTAAATCCATTAAACTAACATTAATTTTTAAAATTAAAATCCTAAACTAAATTAACTCACATACATGCTGGATGTATCCCAGAGAACAAGGAAAGTTTTACTATTAGAAAATCTGTTAATGTCATATCCTTCTTTAACACATAAATGGAGAAAACTTGAATAATAATCACACTTACATAAAATAGATAAGATTCTTCTCACCAGGTGCTTTACTGTTTAGATTCTTAATCTAACTCCATCATTATTATTAAATTTGGGCTAATTACTGTTAGTCACTTAGTAATGTAAAAATAATAGTTTATAAATTATGGACTGGAAAACTTTATAAACGATACTCACCTTAGTCTCATTAATAAAACCAATGTACTTGCCTTGTGAGCTATAAAAACAAAAGCATACACTTAAATTAAATATATCATTTTCTTGCTGACAAAATGATATTTTCACAGAACATCAAATTCTTTGTGATAAAAAAAATGGTTCTTTTTGTTCTTGGGGTTAAAGAGATTTAATAGAAGAAATGAAACATCTTTAAAAATATAAACATATATCTCCAAGTAAAATACACTTGATAAAGACAACACATTGTTGAAAAACTGATTAACACATATTTCCCACAAAACACAAAGCAGTGAGTGTACTAAGAATCAGCCTCCTGTTATTATATTTCCATCAACTGCTCTCTCTGTTCTTGTTCAGAACTTTAGTTGCTACATTATATATAAAATTGTGAATACACAAATAATCTAACTGAAAGGTATCACTCTGGATATTAGAAAAATGGATTTTATTCCTTAAAGTCGATTTGTAGATTTCTTGCTCAAATGAGAAAAAAAGTCATTGCTTTTAGGCCATTCTTCTAATTGGTGATATCATCTTTAAAACCAAACACTGCTTCAAGGGAATGGTGAACTGTCATCTAAAAGATGTCCCATGATTGGTTTTTCACAGTGACCATTTGCCTTGATGAAATTTTAAAATTTCATCTCTGCCTGGGAGCAGAGAATCTCTAATATCTTTCCTGAGATTGAGAGTGAGTGTTAGAACTAGAGAAGTAGATTAGAAGAATCAATAACTTTCTTATATAGAATTTAATTTTCTTTCACTTGAGTTAATATCAACAAACCAGAATATCTGCAGATTACTTAGGTCAGAAAACAAGACCTATAGTTGTGATATAAGCTTTCAATCTGACTAAAGTCATAAAGGCCCATGGTTTGGGACTCTCTGCATCAGAACTGAGTTGTCTTTTGCAATAGAATATGATAGCATTTAATATTTAAAACAAGTATTATTTCCTTAAGTCACAAATCAAAACCATGAATAAAACCTACGTCTCCAGTTTTCTCAGAAAAGAGTTAAATATTAGCCTCATATAAAAATGACACTTAAGAGCTTAAAAATAATTTCCTTTCCATGTAGTTCCTATTTATATAAGATGAAACTGAGGTTTTGGTAACATAATTATAACAGTTTTAATACAACTATAACACCTAGCTAAAATTTATGAAGTGACTTTTCTCTGTACCTAACAAGCATCTGTCAACAGTGGCAAAGCGGCAACTGCTAGGTTGGCTTGCTCCACTTCCATACATCTGACTGGCAAAGAGATAACAAATCTAAATGGATTCAGTTTATTACTTATAAAGAAGAAAGCAAGGAGCTGGGCATGATGGTGCACACCTGTAATCCCAGCAACTCGGGAGGCTAAAGTAAGGAGGATAAGAAGTTCAAGGCCAGCCTCAGCAACTTAGTGAGACCCTATTCAACTTAGTGAGACACTGTCTCAGAATAAAAAGCCATAGGTGGCTTACTGGCAAAGCACCTATGGGTTCAATCACGAGTACCAAAAAAAAAAAAAAAAAAAAAATAGGAATGTAAGGACAACATGGTGTCACCTTCACAAATTCCAGGACACTTGAGGGGACACTGAACTTGGGCCAGATGACAGATGACCCCAGAGGTGAGTCACTCTATCACCAATGAAGTCAGTTTTGTAAAAGTATGCAGAATCCTACTATTGTACCTAGTAAGGTAGGACAAGTTGGAAAGCCCTATGCTTCAGAGGAGCCTGTAAGGTAAGCCTATAGGTAAGTCTCTTAGGTCTTTCCCTAAGTCTGAAGAGAGAAAAATTAGGCAGCTATACCCTGAGCTAATCTGGAAGATTCTAGTATTTTCAGTAAATGATCAAGACCACATTTTCCTTTTGCAGAAAAGTCACTAAGTTTCTTCTTTGTTCTTTTCCTCTTCCTCCTCCTCGTCCAGTTGCCTACAGAGATTCATATACAACTAATATTACTGTGGTTAAATATTAATGTACACATATATATAAAGGAACAATGAAAAATAATAGTAAGTTAGCTACCATTTACTGAGAGCATACTATGTGCTATGTCTAGCATCTAGCATCTATGTGTTTAATTTTCACAATATCCCCCCTGAGGGAAACATTAACACTTCAAATTTTTCAAATCTGTTAAGGCTCTTTCATAAATGTTTATGCATATATTCACTGAAGAACAATTTTAAAAAAATTCTATGTAAACTTTAATGTTAGCCACTAAAGATGCAACAATCAGCAAAATAAGGTATAGTACAGTTTAGTAGAGGGACATTAACATCACAAATGTAACAAAGTCCATACGTGAAAATATACGCAGAAAAATAGGCAACTGTGATAAGGCCTTGTATAGGAATTTATTATACTATGTAAGCTTTTAGTAGAGACATTTGGCTAACTGGGTGAGCTTCTATGAAGAAGTGACGGAGGAACTGAGAAACGAAGGACAGGTAGAATTTAACTATCTGAAGTGGTGGCATTCTAAGAGAAAGCAATATCACATTTAAAGACCATGAGGCAGGCAACTAAATACAGTGTAGGAGGAATGGTATTGTGCTAAACAGAACTGGACAAGTGGGTAGGAACAACACGACATAGGTCATCACAATTCATTAAGAACTTCTGTTCTTAAATGAAAATCACTGTGGGGGTATTCATTAATAGTGTGATTCACTCATCATTCATTCAAAATAATAATGATTATATAATATGTCAGGCACTGCAGGAGACACTGGTATGCAAAGTAAGCAAGGTAAGCATGGTCCCTCTCCATACCAAGTTGTGGGGGAGACAGATGATAATGAGTAAGCCCAAATCTACTACATAATTACAAATAGTAAGAACTGTAAAGGAATAAGGAGCTCTGATAGAGGGCCTCATGCACTCATCTGTTTTAGGTTCTGGGAAACAAGGCAGGTGGTGTAGGAAACAAAAGGGAGCTCTACCTTCATGAAGCTTACGATGCAATGGAGTGAAACAACACAAGCAAGCAGACAGATCATTATAATGTTGTGGACTAACTTCCAGGGAAGTTAGAAACATAGATTAATTGTCAGTTAAACAAGATGAGATGGGGTGAGGAGGGAGAGAGAGAGACAATGTGACAGAATTTTTAAAAATCCATATGGTAGTTCTGTCAACGTTTTGCCAGACATGTAGTGGTAGGATTGTTCTTTCCTTCCTCACTGGAGTTTGGCCTGGCCACAGTACTCCTGTTGACCAGCAGAAGGGGATTAAATATGTGTTTACTTCTGGGAAGAACCCTTAAAGACAGTGATTGGCAAACTTATTTTTTTTAATGAGTCAGACAATAAGAATTTTAGGCTTTGGGGTCCACATGTAGTCTCTGTCACAACTATTTAACTCTTTCCTTGGAGTGGGAAAGTAGCCATAGACAATACCCAAACATGTACAGATGTATTGTAATAAAACAGATGGCGAACTGGACTTGGACCCCAGGACATAAGTGCCGATACCTGCTTAAAGAGATCGCACAGACAAATCGCCACGTTCCCTTCCTACTGGCCAGGATGAGAAGTGATACTCCAAAGACATATGGATCCATCAATCTGGTTTCAAGAGTGAGGATGTTGTGAAGCCAAACATGTAGTAAAGTCAAGATGGATGTGTAGCAGTAGTAAAAAATAAATATTTGTTTAAAAAGTCACGGAGGTCTTTGTGTGTTACCCCAGCAAAACCTAACTCATCTTGAGGAACAAAACATGCTTATTCACTGTGCTGTTGTTAATTATCTCTCCCAGAAATAAAGAGAAAGCAATAAAAAGGAACACTTAAGAGTGGAGAAATATTATTGTAAGCTTGGGGGCATGGGCTAGAATCGGACAGAAAGCGGCCAAAGGCCAAAGCAAGCTTTATTGGAATTTGGCTCTTGGGCGAAATTCCCAGCCCGCCCACCCACAGGGCAGGGTAGGGAGCCAGAGAAAATTGCACGTGGCCCTGGCTGTCCAGGGTCTTTATAGGCCAGAATGGGCAGGGGTCCTGCTGAGTGACCAGTGGAGGTAGGGGTCAGTGGAGTTTTCCAGCCTGTTTGATTGGTCACCATGTGGCGCGCTGCCCTTTGTCTCAGTTGCTCCACTGTCCCTCCTATAGTCGCCAAATTCCGACCTAACAGTTATAGCTTCTTTTTTTTAAAATATTTTTCGTTTCGAAGTACATGATATCTTTATTTATTTGTTTATTATGTGGTGTTGAGAATTGAACCCAGGACCTCACATGTGTTAGGCTAGCAGTCTACCACTGAGCCACAACCCCTGCCCAGTTATAGCTTCTTAAAGTTTCCAATATCCAATATTAACCTGAAGGGTTATGGAAAAATAATATTCCTGCAAGACAGTACCCCAGAAATACAGAGGGACAGTGTGGCTCAGGAGGAGGGAGGGAAAACTGGCCAAACATCGAACCTCTCCCAATGCACCCTTTCCAAATAACAATGGGCCCTAAAGGAAAGGGGCAAATACTGAATGCTGGGCCCTGAACTTTGACCTTCCCCCATTGCAAATTAGTCCTAAATGGAGGCACAGCAAGTATTGAAACTCTGGGAAACAAGGGATGCCAGAGAAAGAAAGGCAATGGGCAAGATTTGAGTATTCATCCCTCAGGATCTGAACTCTTATCTCCCCAGACAACAATGAGTTTCAACCTTTTTACAGCTACCCTCCTAAGTTAAAGTTTTAACCTGTACAACTAGCCCCTGACTGTCCAAACTGCACGTACATGGCTTCCAATGATTACATCATTATACCCTATAAAACCAAAATCCCCTCTATAACTGATGGCCATTTTCCCATCCAGAAAATGGGGTCCATTGGTGCCCCAGTCCTCGAAGGAATAAAGACTTCTCTGAATCCCTTGAGGTCTGCTTCCTGTCCTTTTGCATTTACAAAACATTTTTTAAAATTTATTTTCAATGGACAATAATAATAGTATACATTTTGTGAATACAAAGTGATGCTTGGTAATTATTGTGGAATGATTAAATCAAATGAATTAACATATATACTACCTTACTACTAGTCCTGCAAATAGATATGATTATTAATTTCGTGTTTTGGTCTAATCCCACTTTCTCTATTTTATTAGCAGCTTTATTTTTCATGTTTGTTGGTACTGGGGATTGAACCCCCAGGGGTGCTTAACCACTGAGCAACCTCCCCAGTCATCCCTCCCTTTTTTAATCTGAGACACATTCTCGCTAAGTTGCTGAGGCTAGCCTCAAGCTTTGGATCCTCCTGTCTCAAGTTCCACAGTCACTGGTATTACAGGCATGTACCACCATGCCCAGTGGTAGCTTCCTTCTTCGTTACCAAATTCACATGTATAATCTCATTTAATGTTTTAAACTTTATGGGTAGGTACTCAAATCTCTTTGACCAAATGGCCCTTCATAAGAGAGAAGGAAATATTGAAAAGAGAAATTCTGAAATCTTATTACTGGCAGGTGACAGAGCATAGGTGGAAGCATCAGCCTTTGACTGGAGAAGAGCTTCCTCTTCCACTGACGACAGAGAGAAAGAAGTAAAATCCAGCAATAAACAAAGTTGATATTGAAGACATTAGACTAACAACCGTATTAGTATATATTATTCATAAATGTCTCTACTTTTCTATAACCTTCACAGTAACTCTTTAAATATTATCCTTATTTTAAAGGTAAGGTCAGTGTATTGCACAGAGATTAAGTAACTTGCTGAAGATGATGTGACTATTAAAAGGCACAGTGAAGATTCAAACCTGAAGTTTCTTGATTCCAAATCTGGGTCATAAAATTGCTGTATTGTAAGCTTCTTGGGGACCCATACTCTATAACTGTGGTTCTCAATCAGTGGGGAAGGGGAGCTTTTATACTCAAGGAGACACTAAGCAGTATCTAGAGACCTTGCTGTTTGTCACCATATGGGTATGGGAGGGTGTACTGCCACACAGTAAAGAGAGACTAAGAACATTGCTAAATACCCAAAAGTGCAGAGGACAGTACCCCAGAAAAAAATATGCTGGCTCAAAATATCAGTAGACTGAGAAATCCTGTTATGTACCTCATCTCCTTTTGAACAAATCCTTACAATGGCAAATACTGATCAAATGTTGAATTGAAGAGGGGCTCCAGTTCCACAGAATAAGTTATTTTAGTGAAAAGATTGAGAACTTTTTTTTATGCTGGACTTAGCAGAACAATAGTCTTCAGATACTATTGGTAATTGGTTTTAATCTTTCTTTTACAATTTTAATCTTTAGCAATAAAAATTGCTATTGCATTGTTGAATAACATACAATTTTTTCCTGACAATATATAAACAAAACAACTTGACCTGACTTCCACAAATCACCATAGGGGCATATGTTTGATTTAACATTCCTTACCAAAGTTCTTTAGGCACTTTCGTATTCAGGTCATTAGCAATTTTAAGACAATTAAACTTTTAAATGCAGCAGCAAATATTTTAAGTTAATTGTAAATGTCCTAACAAACCCAGTATTCTGAATACCAAAAGCTTGCTGACCCTGCAAAAGACATATTTAGAAACGGTGTGTTATGGTCTTTGCTGACATATGATAATAATTAGCAAACACTAGAGAATTTGTTTATTCTCACCTCATGAAAACCTATGCACTTACAGAGATCAAAACCAGGAAGTATTGGAAGTAGCTGTGGTTTAACAAAAATGAACTCAATGAGCAATGGGATAAGTCTTACCAGAAGCTAATATAAAAAAGTGTGTTAAAAATTCTGAGCAGCTAATGTGTTCCTACTCCAGATTCCATCCATATTCTTTCTCCCTCCCGTATTTATCAATAACTGTGTGACTTTAAACTTCAGAAATGAATGTGTCACTTATTTGCACAAAATCTCTGCTTGTGTAATAAAATATAGATTCTCGAAACTGGAATACAAGGCCAGTTACAATCTTACTGCTTCTCTTAACCCACATTATATTTTAGTTAAAACAAAGCAGTCATTTTGTATGTTCACAGAATGCCTCCTTTCCTAACTCTATTTCTTTTACCTGACTCACTTCTCTCCTGCCTCCAACCAGGTTTCCTTCAACAGAAAGTACTCACCTAACATCCAAGGCTCTGGCACTCTTCATCTTGATGTTGTACTACTTGTCCTTATGAATGATGGCCTTATTATGCTGGCATACAGGAGGCACTCTGGAACTTAATTTATAAATATGTAAATAAATATTAAAATACACACTAGAGCTGGGTGCAGTGTCACATACCTGTAATCCCACTGGCTAGGGAGGCTGAGACAGAAGGATCACAAGTTCAAAGCCAGCCTCAGCAAAAGTGAGGTGCTAAGCAACTCAGTGAGACCCTGTCTCTAATTAAAATACAAAATAGGGCTGGGGATGTGGCTCAGTGGTCAAGTGCCCCTTAGTTCAATCCTTGGTACCACCCCCACAAAAAGTACACACTAGAAGAAAATAGAACCATTCCTAGATAAATAATGATATGTTAGGAACCCATGGATGATTTGTCAATTCAATGCCCATCAGTTCCCTTAGAGAGTTTAGAAAAAGGAAGCAGCAAAGAAAGACATTGTCACCATTGCTTTAGCTATAGTGCAGTTTATCCAAGGGAAAAGAGAAGAAAAACAATGTTTCTGAGGTGCAATTTTCTGCACACAGTCAGTTCTGGTTTTCACATTCTAAGTACAGAAGGACTGCACTAAACTACTCGAGCACCTTACTTCTGCTTTAAACCTGGTGAAGCTGAGAATGTAACTGCCAAGTTCCCACACAGCCTTGTCCAACATTCTTTTGTCATTTCACTCTGTCACTTGCTACACTGCACCTCACTACCCCAGACCTAACTTCAATACTTAATGAATCACAACAGTGATATTATTAACTTCAAATACATAAAATGGCCCTTCTGTAATTGATTTTGTTAGTCAAGAAGTAAACATGCTGTTGAAGTGAATGTTACCATGTTAATGTATCTCTATTTTAGAGAAAGAGGCCTAAAATCAATCAAGGAAAACATATGGGGCTGGTATTTTCCACATTACAACTTCTAGTGATTCCATGTATGCCAAGAAACTTTTTTTTTTTTTTTTTTAGTGGTGCTGAGGATTGAACCCAGGTCCTTATGCTTGTGAGGCAAGCACTCTACCAACTGAGCTACCTCCCAAGCCCCAAGAAAGTTTCTTAAGTGGAAGTTTAAAAGGCACAGGAATTTTGATATTTTTTTCAGTAATTTTTGCATTCATTTTTATAACTTTCTCTTATGTTAAGTATAGCAAATTGGCTTCAGTGGATACTGATACCCCAGCCTTCTATCTGAATGGGCATTAAGGTGGTTATTCTTTTTAAAGCAGAGGTTTCACTTACTTTAAAAGTAGGGCTTTATGGCCCACACCTGTAATCCCAGCTGGTCAGCCTGGGAACATAGTGAGATCCTGACTCAACATAAAAGAAATAAAAGGGCTGGGGATACAACTCAGTGGTGGAGCCCTTAGCTAGCATGTGTAAAACCCTGGGCTCAATACCACTACAAAAAAAAAATGTGGCTTTTACAGATAACAGGCCTAAGAATCAAAATATGTGAATATATATTTTTATTAATCATCTATATATTCTCTATGCAATACAATGTCTAGCATCACAGAAAATAAAAACATGTCTTATTGATTATTCCCCAGATAGTAACATTCACTTTTTACTATTACATGGTACTTAATAGAATTTTCCAAATAGAAAAAAAATTACTCCAGTATTTGCACTCTGTGAGCAGGGGTTTGAGTTATAAAAAGGTTTGTACATAGACAAACTCTTGAAAACTGTATGAACCTTTTCCCTTCCCACAGTAGTTGTACAACATCTGTGACATTTAATGGATTCACTGTGTCCCCCCAGCAAAATCAGTTTACATACATATGCAGCTCAAATATTTTATGTAATTCAAAAGTTTCACTAGTCTGAAATTGTTTAAAAAAGTAAAAACTAAAAGCTGTTCTTAAAGCTTTATATTAAAAATAAAGCATTGTAAAAGTTGATTACTTCAAAATTAGATTCTTCATTCATGTAAAAGATGTGCAGAATCTAAAATGGGAGAAATGGCATGTTAATGAAAATCTATGAATGATCAATTTTGCCCATGGATTAAAGTGGTTTTGTCTATATAATGGATCACTTAAAATAGGATTTAGAAAGATGAGCAGTGGATTCTGAATGGAGACTATTAATCTTTCATACACAAGTTGAAAGCCCTATACGGTTAGCAAGGATTCACAAGATACAGAAGCAGTTAACTAATATGTCAACACTGAATACTATTATAAGGCCGATTTGAAGGGTGGCCTTTTCTTGAACTTATTCTGTTTATGGAGAAAATAGAATGGAATTATCTGTTTCAAAATAAGGAGAAGGATTTATTTTTAAATCCTGTCTACACTATTAAAGAGAATATTGATTTACAAAATGCTGACATGAAACAATTTAAATAATATGTACAAATAATTCTTTAATAGTTAGATGGTAAATATAATTGTAAGAGTCTCTATTAGCTTCTACTCTCTACTGTCCACTATATGTTCACTCAAAATATAATATCTGATATATTATTTATTTGCAATATGAAACTATTTCTGCATTTCTATGGTAAGAGTTTTATCTGAAAAAACGCAGTCCATTTTTGTATGTATATGTATTGGGATAGGGCTGATGATTATAAATTTGCAAATGTTAATGATTATTCTCATCATCATGGATTTCTTTGAGTAACTCAGCATTAGGCAGTACCTGGAGATCATTAAATCTACTTTCTTTCAAATTTCCAAAAAAAAAAATGTCACAAAGCCCAGTATTTGCTATTTTATTGAAAGTCTGTTTTGTACCTCTGTGGTTGTTTTTGAGCCCTTAATTTTAAATAAAAATAAAGCTATTACACTAAACAAAGCAAATTCCTGATTCATTATTTCCTACCTTAAATATCTAGCACTGTATGTGGATACAACACTGCATGTCTTTGAATGAACCATGGTTGTTGGAGCCTTAAGAGAGATAACCACATTTGTACCAGTTCCTTATCAGTGCCAGGAGCATAGGCAACATGGGTTGCAAAATATACTGGTCTATCACCTTTTACGTAGAAAGAGCATCCCAGGAAAAGAAGTTACATTTTCACACATACACACAAAAACCTATACACATCTTTCTGTAGCACGCCCAGAGACACACATGCTAGAAGCATCAAACTTTGTTTTATTGCATAAAATGGCTTCCAGGAATTTGCATTTAAATGCTCTTTATTTGTCTTGTCTAGTCATCATTTATTTAGTACCTACTCTACAGCAGAAATGGTGAAAGCCTTAGTCCTTGATCTCACAGAACTTCATTGAGAGCCTATTATATGTCTCCCTCTTTCAGAACTGTCCCCTAAATATAGCCCCAGAATTTATGCTGAAAATGTGAGCCTAGATGCCCCACAATTCCATGAGACAGCCATAATTCTCCAGTTGATTGAAATAGGATGGAAGAATTTGTTTACCTGACTTGCAGGTAATCTTTCTTTTGACAAACCAATTAGCAAAGTTTCTCTCTAAGAGGTCTCAGAAGGTGTCTTTTCTGAGACACTGTGAATGGAATGAAATGATGGAGGAAACTCAAATTGAAGTATCTGAAATAGATAAGGGAGAGCATTGGGGAAATATTTATGGTAATGAGCAAACAGTAGAAAAGCTTGTAGAAAGACAAGAATGGAAATGATAAATGAAGAAATGAAAGACCATAAGGCTTCAGAGATATCATTGGAGAATCTTTTCAAAACCCCTACTTCATTTTTCACTAGATTCAATGACTGCTTTCCTTGAAGCCCAAAGAATAAAAGTAGAACAAAGAAAATACAAGCACTCTTAGCACTCTTAAATGGTTGAATTATGGGTTATTTTTATATTTTTCAACATGATTTCTTCATTTTCCAAATTTTATGCAATGATCCTGTGTATGGCTTTTATTACTAGGTAATGTTAATTAAGTCATTCAACATTTATTGGATATCAATGTATCAGGCACTGTCCTGGTTTCTAAATATAAAATAAGGGAAAAGTGAACAAGGTCTCTGCTATCCTAAAACCTATATTACAGTTCATGATTTATCACGTTCTCTTGCTTCTATGGCTTTGGAGAAACCAAAGGACTCTAAGTGACTTCTTTGGTTTGGCTTCCTTGGAAGAGTTTATGTGTGTGCATGTTTCTTCACATGGAGGTATTAGTAAGACTGACAGTAAAATGTATCCTAAAATATTAAATTCTCTGAAAAAATGACAACAAATCACATATATATACATAAATATAAAATCATAGTGTTTCTTTTCAGAAGCCCTATTCAAGCTCACTCAAATTGTATTGTACCCTTTGTTATTAAACTTGAACTTTAAGTATACATAGGAACTTTTAGGTGAACATGTAGTGATTGAAAATATGGCTAACATTTTTATGGGAAGAGTGCAGAATTTATTAGATTATATTAGAAATATTGGGGAATTTCTATGGATACAATTTGTTCTCTACTCATACCGCCACCCAACTTTTTTGCAATATTGTTTTAAATCAACCAGATAGGCAACAATTTTTTAAAGCCAGCAGTAGCTGTGTCAAATATATCGCAGATATTTCTAACACTTTGAAAACTGTAGACAAGAACAGAACAAAGACAACTTGTGAAGATCTAAAAGCATATCTCAGGAAAGTTATCTGCTTTGGAAAGCTAGCATTTGCTTTTCTGTAATAACCTATCTTCAAGGACAAAGAGTTTGTACAAAAAGATACAATTTGCTGAGTAATATTGTGAAGAGTGTAAAGTATAATTATAGTTTTATCAGCAAGACAAGATAGTCTTCAAATAATTTTTGAAGTAACAAGAGGATTCTACTTGGTTTTGTGATTCATGGTGTCCTCCTATACAAACTGTTAACCTGCAATTATCTATGGATATATGCATATCTAAAGAAAAATAGTACCGCAAAAGAACTCCTGAGAATGAAATACTCCCAGGCATAATGCAAAGTAATTTGTTTTGAAATTGACCACAAAATGGGGTTAAAGATTTTATGTAAGATTTTTAAATGTAATTCACACCTCCATTTACTCTGTAATTACAGAGAAAGGGCAAGTATGATGAACTTCACTTTAATTTGTACTTGAATATAAATGCAATACTGCATCCTTTCATGGATCAAGAAGGTCATATGTGCAGGTGAATGTTCCCTTAATATAAGTTTGTTTCCTCTTTTAGAATGGGTCTTGGGCTTGATAGGAAAACTCCCTAACAATACCATTTACCTAGTAGTTTTGAGGGAACTGGAAGGAGGCAACTAGGGAAAAAAATAGAAGAGCCATTTGATGAATATTTGGTGTATCTCAGGCACTTCCTTCCCACCATCCTCTACTCTCAGGAACTGCCTGGTTCTCAGCCCTTAGTGTATAAACTTTCCCCCAGCCAGGTTTGTTTCCTGAAACCTCATGACAGTTCCATCCTGCCAACACTGGAAGCTTACTTCTGGACTTAGGATGCACAGCCACTATTTGAAAACAACATCTATTTTCTCACTGAATCCTCTCAATAAGTCCAATAGGAAAATATCATTGCCATCTATGTTATAAAGATGAGTAAATGGAGACACCAAGAAAACTTGCCCAAGGTCACAAAGCTGATAACATGGAGGGGGTTGACTCGAGTCTAGGACAATCCAAATCCAACCCCATTCTCTTCATTTCTTTGCTAGGTTAATTAATTGCAGAAATGGGATACATCCAAATTTATTCAATACCTATTCCCTAACATTCTAGGCACTGGGATACATGAGCTATGAACAGGACAAGTTCTCTGCTGCTGAGGAGTTTAAGGTCCTGCAGGAGACAGATAAATGGAGTAACATATATAAAGTGAGATAACCATAATAGGTTAAGGCTATGCACTGTGTTCTTTGGAAATTCCAACATGAAAACAATGGTGCTTGGTAGCTGGAGAAAGACTTCACAGTGGGAAAAAAATTGTGAGTTGAAGAATGGTTGTTAAATGGGAGGATAGAGAAGGTTGGAGGAGGGGTGCGAAGGTGGATACACTTTAGGTAGAGCATCCATTGCATGTGGAAATATTCATTTTGTTCAGGGAATCCAAAATCTTGAAGTGTGACAGAAAGCTTAGTGGTAGAGATAAGGCTAGAAAGTTAGGAGGGGGACACAGTGCAATAAAAAGTTCCCTTTAAATAGATAAGGAAATGGTGCTGTTATCACTGGACTCCAAAGTCAGTCATGATTTTTCCTGCCTTCAAAACTGAATATTTAAGCTGCTGTTGCTTTGTGAACTCCATGCATTTTCTTTGGGGGAAGGGAAGTGAAAGGGTGCAGAAAAGTGCCTCCTATTAGCCCGTTTATGGTATTCTGGAGGTCAGCCTCTCAGGTGTTCAAAACACTATGCATTCAAATATATGTGTGCTGTCACCAAGTAGGAGAAGACCCTCTACAAGTTGAGTCTGTGATTGATCACACTGCCAACTCCAAGGCAACGCCTCAGCATTTACTATTTATATGAGCAGAAAATCAGCAGCAGTCTGTACTGCATTGAAAAGGACACTTAAAAGGAGAGATAAGGAAAAACCTGATGGCAGTTGAAGTAAATTATTATTTTGCTGGTTAAAAGGATCCTTGCTATATTTTAGTCTATATAATAACCCATCCACTCAGGATACCAAGTTCAGGATAGCTTACAATTGTTAGTTCCAAACTATTTGGATTTTTTTCCTGTTTGATGGCACAGACAAAATGCACATGTGTGTGTATTGCACATTTAGAAAACAGAATAAGCATGCATGCTCACATGTGTTTATGGGCTTACATACACAATTTTCTTCAGAAGACAGGAACACATTGAAGCTGACCCTAACCTTTCTGGTTTATTAGTTTTCCTAAAAAGAAAAGTGAAAATATTGTCACATGCATAAGAGATCTCTAATGTGACCTTGGATACTTATCTTTTCGTCTTTTGAAGGAATTGCTGTGGTTATATTACAGAGAAAATTTTTAAAACAGTTTTCAAATAATTGTGTATGTTCAGAAAGAATTCTCTAGAAAAAAATGAACTGAGGTCTGATGATGAGACATGAGCTCAGCTTTAGTATTTTTGGTTTTTAAAATTTTTTATTTAAATTTATTTTTCATCTTATCATTTAAATTGGTCAAAAAAGCTTCCTAAGTAAATATTATCTTGATGTGGATTTACCGTTAGCTGTTCACAAATAAAATTTTATATTATTTCATGACTGGTATGTTAGCCAAAGGGAGTAGGACAAATTGAACCTGTCCTAAAGAAAAGATGATCTCTGACTTAGAAAAAATTGCTAATGATAGCCTTAGTAAATATGTTAATACCATAGTCCAGTTTTTAGAAAATAGTGACTCAGTCCTTTTAACTGTTGAGTATATTCCTAGGTCCCTCAAAAGTACTATGAATCTCTTGTTTTTTTAATTACACAATTTTATGTAGTCTGATTTATGTATTAGTATTAGTTCATCCCTGAAGTAGTCAGCATAGATTGGCTGTTGTAATTCCAAAACAACAGAAATATAATAAAATATTCTAGTATCTTCCATGAGGTCAATGAAGAGTTGAGGGTTTTTCAACTGAATGATTGAACTGTCCCTTAAGGCCTGAGAGAAAGCTACTTTATCAAACATTTCCAAAATGGAAGAGTGTATGGAAGATCACATATCACTTTCTAGGTGCCATCTCTGAATGTGAAGTTCATCACTTGAGTCCACATTCCAATTTCCTCAATTTTATCAAATTCTTCCAACTGATGGTAAGGAGGATAGAAAGTGAAGTCTAGATGTGGGCCCAGAAGGAAAAGAAACAGAGTTCGATAAACGTATGCTATTTTCCCTTATATTGTCCCTTTCAAGAATTGCTTGCTTTGGGGACAGATTATTAGATACTAACATAAAATTTTCACTGAGTTCTTTTGGTAATCACACTTACTCTTGCACAGGAAGAAAAAAACAACATAAAATTTGTTTTTGTTGATGGTAACATACTAACATTTAATAATTTCAAAAGGACAATTGTGTGTTAAAATACCTCCATTGACTCTGTGGGTCTCCTTGGATAGCATGGACATTTAAACAATATTAATTTTACCCTTTAGAAAATGTATCTGGAAGCCTAATTTACTTTTGAGTTTCATAATTTGATAGAATGTAACATTATGCTTAAACAAGGCAAAAATTAAAAGTACCAAATGTGAGGAGAATTTCTACGTTGACTTTATATAATTTGTAATAGAAATTCTTGGTTTTGTTACCATAGAAAGAAAAGAAGCATATGGAACAGTGATTGTTTTTGGTCACATAAAGATTGCATGGAGAATTTGATAATAACTGTACAACCTCTCCCAGAAATTTATATATATATATATAATTTATATATAATTTTAAATATGACTTGAAGAGATTAGCTTAATGTGAATTAAGAATGATGGTTTAGACTATACATCAAAGCATTTTATAAAACAAAAACTATTTTATGGCCAATGCAGATTATATGTAAAGGAGCTCAAGTTCTCAGGACATTATCTTACATCAGTTACTTTTTCTATATAGGTGACATGAGGTAAAACATTTCCAGACAATTTTAATATGTGTACCTTATGAGGCTATATAAATAGGTTATTCACACTAGTCTAGAAAAACAGTCAGCAAACTGTTTCTAGAAAGAACTAAATAGTAGATATTTCAGACTTTTTCTGTCGGCACTACTCAACTTTCACCATTGTAGCATTAAAACTGCCGTAGATAATATCTAAAGAAAGAAACATGGCTGTACTCTAATAAAATTTTTTTATTTCAAAGCAAGTGGAAGGTCAGAATCGACCCATGTATCATAACTTACCAACTCTGGTCTAGGACAATCACCCTTCGATGTTCCACAAATTCTTTACCAAATGAACAACCAAATCTATATTTGGGTAAGTCAAAGGAAAGATACTTCATCATCTCCAAATGAAGACCATTATACTTTAGGACAACACAGAATATTACCTACGGAAACAGCTTTGACACAGAGATACTAACAATGCCCATTTGTGAAATATACTGGACTTTTTCCAAGATATCAAAACAAGTAATTAAATATTTTTCATTCAAAAAATATTTAAGCAGCTCTCCAGTGCTGGCCCAGCTCAGCATGGACACACTGTCACCATCTTTACTTGGGGCAGCTGCCATCCTGGGACACCTGCTGGAGACTAGAAGCTCAATATCAAGGTACCTACAGGTTAGCCGCTGCTGTTGTCACCAACTTAGGACATGGCTGCTTACATCCAGGAATATCACCCAGGTTGTAAAAGGTCATCACCAAGGGCCCTGCAGGCTTGGTTCCATCTGGGGTATCCCTGCTAGGTGTGCTAATAGCCACCATCTTGCTGCACAGGCAGGAGAGAGCCTTGCAAAGGATCGGTAGGTAGGTGGGAAAAGGGTGTGAGGGCATCTTGATCACAGCTGGTCCAGCTGGTCAGCTCGACACACATCGGGATCTCAGAGGCAACTCAGGAGCACTTGTTGGGACCCAACATGAGCCTGGTGCACAATTCCACCCAGTACCTGGTCCCGCTGGTTTTGCAACCAACAGGACCCCTGGCTCCTCAATCCCCATGTTCCCAACCATCCCCTGGTCACCAGCCTGCTCTGTTCCTGCAGCTATGTGACTGGCACATGGCTTTCAATGCCTGGTCCTGGTTTGCCCAATGCAGAACAGCTTTCCAAGACATGCACACAGGTGCTAGCGCTCAGCCCTCAGGACCTCCAGGGAGAGAGGATCCTGATTGGGAAGTCGAAAGGGCAGGGGCAGGAGAGATACAATTTAGAGACTAAATTGTAGACCAGGAATTGTGGGGTCCACAAGTGAGGGAAGGGGCTAAGACCAGGCTCCTGTTTCACTGGTGGCCCCAAAGGAGAGTCCTGGGTTGCAGTCTTCCAGAGGGACTGGCAACTGCTATATCCTACCTCCAGGAGTCCCACCTCTGAGTCTAAACCTTCCACCTCAGTAACTGTCATCATCCTGAGGGTGGAGTTACCAGCAAACTCCAGACAACCCTGCCTATCAGAAGAGAAAGGAGGCAGGGAAGATACTGAACTCCAACAGAAACAAGTGTTCAATTTCCTTCAAGATGCTTTTTTTTTTTTTTTTTTTTCAGAGCAAGTAACAAAAATGGCATGAAATCAGCACCAAAATAGACAGGTAGACCAATAGTACAGAATAGAAGACACAGAGATCAACCCACATAAATATAGTTACTTCATACTGAACACAGGTGCCATAAACATACATTGGAGAAAAGATAAACTCTTCAACAAATGGTGCTGGGAAAACTGGAAATCCATATGCGGCAAAATGAAACTAAACCCCTATCTCTCACCCTGCACAAAAATCAACTCAAAATGGATCAAGGACCTTGAAATCAGACCAGAGACCCTGCACCTTATAGAAGAAAAAATAGGCCCAAGTTTTCATCATGTCAATTTAGGACCAGACTTCCTTAACAAGACTCCCAAAGCATAAGAAATAAAAGCAAGAATCAATAAATGTGATGGATTCAAACTAAAAAAAATTTTCTCACCAAAGGAAACAATCAATAATGTGAAGAGAGCGCCTACAGAGTAGGGGAAAATTTTTACCACACACACTTTAGATAGAGTACTAATGTTCACAATTTGTAAAGAACTCAAAACTTAACACCAAAATTACAAATAACCCAATCAATAATTGGGCTAAGGAAATGAGCAGACACTTCTCAGAAGATATACAATTGATCTCAAATATATGAAAAAAATGTTCAGCATCTCTAGTAATTAGAGAAATACATATCAAAACTACCCTAAGATTTCATCTCATTCTAATTCGAATGGCTACTATGAAGATTACAAGCAAAAATAGGTGTTGGTGTGGATGTGGGGAAAAAGGTACACTCATACATTGCTAGTAGGATTCCAAAATGGTGCAGCCACTCTGGAAAGCAGTGTGGAGATTCTTCAGAAAACTTGGAATGGACCCATCATTTGATTCAGCTATTTCACTCCTTGGTTTATACCCAAAGGACTTAAAATCAGCGTACTATAGTGACACAGTCACATCAATGTTTATAGCAACTTAATTCAGAATATGTGGATTGTGGAATGAAACCAGATGTCCTTCAATAGATGAATGGATCAAGAAAATGTGTTACATATACACAATGGAATATTACTCAGCTATAAAGAAGAATAAAACTATGGCATTTGTAGGTAAATTGATAGAGTGGGATAAAATCATGCTAACTGAGATAAGCAATCCCAAAAAAGTAAAGGCCAAATGTTTTTTCTGACACGTGGATGATGATACAAAACAAGGGGAGGGGGGTGTGGGGAGGCTAAGGGAAGAATGGAGGAACGTTAGACATGTAGAGGAAATTGAGGGGAGGGGAGGGGGCAGGGTGAAGGAAAGATGGTGGAATAAGACAAATATCATCACCCTATGTACATGTAGAATTACATGAATGGTGTGATGCTACATTGTGTACAACCAGAGAAATGAAAAGTTGTACTCCATTTGTTTACAATGAATCAAAATGCATTCTGCTATCATGTATAACTAAACAGAACAAACAATAAAAATAATATTTAAGTGTGTGTCATTTGCAGAGCCAATATAGTATCAGGAGCTATAACTTCATTTTATTAATTGAATAGCCTGACCTTTAATGTAATGTGTTCTCATATTTATACTCTTTGTAAATAAACTGTGCATATTAGAAAAAATGACTGACACCATGTGACTGCTAGTGCTGAGAAACAGGCTGGCAAATTAGTTCAAATTAAAGGACAAATACACTTTAATATGGAGTTTTCAGGAAATCATAAATATGCAAGAGAAATAAATATACAAAAATAAATAAATAGTATATAAACATTAATAATATTATATATTATAATATTATTTATATGTTAAATGTTATTAATTTTATAGATTCTGTATGGAGGCAGTACTCTCTCAATATGGACATTTTATATGCCCTGCATAGACTTTTACCAAAATGGGCACTGACTATGAATGCAGCAGAGTAAATTAGTTATTCTGCAAAAGAAAAAAAGCATATTAGGAGAACACTGATCCTCAAACACAGTAGAAAACAAGAAGTGCTCATAGGAAAAAAAAGAGAATGGATCTAGGAAAATGTTAGGAAAAAATAGAGAGGAAAAATAGTTATGGAGGCCAATGTCTAGTGGATTATAATTCTATGAATGAATTCCAGCCAGAAAATTATATACCAGAAGAATTACAAAGGAGATTTACAGTTCTGCTTATAGGAAATGAGCCTAGACTCTCTGGAAAGGTGGTAGCATAACTTATATAAAACATCAAAAATGAAAAGAAAACTCTTCATGCGGGTGATGCCATTACTATTTCCAGGAAGAAAAAGACTGCATAGCTTTTGGCAAAAGTGTCTATTTGTAGACAGAGGATGATTTTTAAACAAATACCTGATAGAGAAGCCTCAGAAGAAATACCTCAGAAGAAAATTCTGTGGCTGAAAGTAAAAGAATAAAGAGTATAGTAGACACCAGAGACTGAAAAAAATAGATAGTATATTAAAGATGATGACCATTGATTTTCAGCAGGAATAAGCTAATAATACAATCAGAAATGATACCCTTCATCTCAGATGCAAAAGCATAATAGGTGAAAAGTTCTTTTCCAGGAAGATCATTCTTTCAGCAATGTGAAGGCTATATAAAGGGTGGAAAGTTTGGAGGCAAGGAAGGCCTTCAGATAATTGGAAGACACATGGTATGAGGGAATAAGGATCTGTGCAAAGGTAGTGGTGGTGGAAAGGAGAAGGGAGAGGTAGATTCAAATGTCATCTATCACGGAAGAGGATATGCAGAACTTGGAACTTTACTATGCGGAGAAGAGTAGCAGAAGATCAGGCTCTTTAAATCTGAATAAACATATCCTATATTTGATATTCTTAATTGACTTAGAACATGATTAAAATTCATTGGTCCCTATTCTTATTTGGTTCAAGCACATAAGGTTACAGAAAGTCAATGAGCTTAAGGCTATAATTGAAAACTATGGTCAAGTTTTGATTTATAAGTGGGAACTAAATTAACTCCAGTTTTCTTTCTGATTCAAAAGCTTCTCAGTCTTTCTGTAAATAACATTCTTGTTCTTTCAATAAGTATTCTTTTTTTCAGGTTGTTACAATGTTTTTTGTCACTATTTTATGTTTTAATTTTTTATTGGTGCATTTTGTAAAGTGTTCTTTAAGCTTACCAAACATAAACTAACCACTGTAACTTAATATTTAAGTTTTACAACCGCCCGTTAGTATTTGATTTTCTAGGGAAAAGAAAACATCTGGAAAGGTAGGAATTCAGAAGAGATTCAAAAGTTATACCTTCCTATATATTTGAGTAATGAAGGGAAACTTGAGTTACATTATAAATATTTAAAAATGAGGACAGGTAGTATTTTGCAAACTCAGAATCCATAAACAGCGTGTTAATCATCTTTTATTGTTGTGACCAAAATACCCAACAAGAACAACATAAAGGAGGAAAAGTTTACGTTGGCTCACAGTTTCAGAGGCTTAGCCTGGCACAACCAACTTCATTGCTCAAGGTCCAAGATGAGACTGAACACCATGGAGGAGGGGCATGGTATGGGAAAGCTTTCAGAAAGGAGAGAAAAAGAAAGAGGAGTCAGGGTAGACAAGATAAAATCCCTTATATCTTATATAGGCCTTCAGAGACCTACTTTCTCTAGCCATGCCCCACCTGCCTACAGTTACTACCCTGTAGTCCATTCAAATCATTACTTTACCAAGTGGATTAATCCACTGATCAGTTTAAAGTTATCACAATCTAATCATTTCACCCCCTGCATTAACACAGGGACTTCCAGGGAACATTTTGTATCTAAATCATAATCTAAATCATAGATTTTACAAATTTAAATAAAAAATCAAATTAATAAAAATATATTATAAAATTATGATCCTGAATTTGGTTTATTTACCTATTAGAAATTAGACCATTCTATAATACATATTGCCAAATTAAAAAATACTTTATATATTTCACTAATATTTATTTTAATATCTTTCCTTTATTGTCATATATATTCTCTTGATTCACCCTCAATCTGTAAAAAAGAAATAGTGACAGAATGGTTGAGTCATAAAAGATTAAATAGTGTATTAGAAAGTAATATATATAGAATATTCATTCCCCTTTCTCAAAGAGGTATGAATGAATTGTAGCTCTTGCTTATACACTTACTGGACCAAAATTTTAATCTCAGATTGTTTAATACATTTGATCCAGTCATTCTTGGAAATACTCCATCTAATAACTTCTTCCTCAGCTTCACATATCATCAGTATATAAAGTAGAATAAATGAGTCAATTCTTCAAACATGTTTCCAAATTATTATGGATAAACAAATAAATACACTTATAGTTCCATTCATGGTCCTGTTGTTCAATGGAAGTTACAACAATACTAGTGAATTGGATACTTGTGATTGACATTTTGTGAGTTCATTTGAGAAACTATATTTATGGAATTACCTAATATAAATTGGGCTGGGATATAGATATTACCTTTCATTAAAGAAGTGAAATATGCCAGAATCTTCTTTTTCCTGGCCCTGACAGGAATTTAATTTGAAACCTCTGACAGATATGCACAAGAGGATGAAGAACTAAGCATCATTAATACTATGGAAATTATGGTGTGTCAGCTAGAGTTTACCCTCTGGCCACCAATGACTCATGGTCTTCCTAGTTACAAAATAACTTTAACTCCTCCCAAAGTTTATAAGTGCCTCAACCTATATAGCATCAGCTCAAAATCCAAAATTTATCATTTATTAGAGTTAAGTCCAGGTGCTTATGAGGTTGCACATAATTAATTAAGAACAGTTTCTGGAGCACAATTACTCTCTATTTTTATACCTGTGAAACAGTCTCAATGCTTCCAACATGCAATAATTGAATGGGAACAGGATAGTAGCTATAGATATCCTGGTTCAAAAAATGGATAAGTAGGTGCTGGGGATATAACTCAGTTGTTAGAGTGCGTTCCTCACATTCACAATGTCCCGGGTTCAATCCCCGGCACCACAAAAAAAAAAAAAAATGGATAAGTAGGAGTTTAATAAAGTGAGTAGTTCACAGCAGTTATGAAAACTAGCTAGGTAAAAGTTAAGAGTCTGTTTTAAGGCTTGGGAATAATTCTCCAAAATCCTCTACTCTGCCCTCTAGGCTCTTGGTTCCATTATGTCAGTCACTTTTTTAAAAATGGAATGTATACTCATTTTTAGAATCTATACAGGTTGAATGTGAATGGCTCCACAGCCAAAAAAAATCTGGGAGTCAAGGCTTAGCATGGTCCAAATACTTTCATGGGTCTTATCTATAAAAGCCCAACCAGGTATTCACACTGAGACCGAAGAAAAATCACCTCATGATTCAGGCAAAAAAAGGTGAAAAGTAAACATTTTGAAATAAACCCAGAAAATTCACCAAAACTAAGTTCTTCTCTTTAAGGGGAATTACTTTACCAGAATTTTATCTGATCTCGGAAGAGGATAATTATACAACTACATACCCTTCTAGCCTTCTTGTCTCATGTAAAGGGGGAAAAAAAAGAGGCTAAGAAACCCTTCCAAAGGCCCCAAGCCAAGGATTCAACGTCTGTCAAAAATACAATATTGATTCATAAAATTAGAGAATGCATTCTTTCTCCTATAGCTGACCCCATACCAACAGAGTTCCAGTACAAGAGCAATAGATTACAATTGGGAGAGTTGCAAGAGAGTGAAATCCAAGGACAACAGGGGAGGAAAAACCAAAGAAACTGAAGCATCTGGAATCTAAAACTACAGGAAACATTTACTATAGCTAAATTGGTAGCCAGTTTAACAGATTCTAATGGTAGTTACTTATCTAACTCAGTTCCAATTACCTGATACATCATGGATACATGTAGAAAAAAGGAAAGGAATAAAAATAAACTGCAAGAACCTCTGTAAAAGGCATCATAAAAACACAGAAGAGACAAGTCAACCATCAGAACTAGACTAAGATAGAACACACATTTTGGAATTACCAGAGAAGGAATTGAAAATAACTATGGTTAATGTTAACAATATATGTTTCTAATGGAAAAAAATAGACAACATGCAAGAATAGATAGGCCATGTAAGCAGAAAGATGAAAAATAAGAGAAATTAAAAAGGAATGCTAGAAACACTATCTGTAAAATAAAACAAGAATACATTTGGTAGATTAATCAGCAGACTTGAAATGGCCAAGAAGCAGTGTACATAAAAATATAGCAACAGAAACTTCCAAAATGGAAATGCAGTAAGAACAAAAATGAATGAAATGGGAACAGAATATCCAAGAAATTTGGGGGAAATTATTAAATGTGTAACATATGCATAATGGAAGATCAAAAGGAGAGGATGGAGTGAAAGGAACAGAAAATTACTCAAAGCAATAATGGCTGATACTTTTCAAAATCAGTGAATTAGAATATAAGTTCCAAGAATTGCAGAAAATCGAGGAGGGAAAAAATTCTATTTTTAAGCATGAAATGTTCAAAATGTAGAAAACCAAAGATAAAAAGAAAAACTGAAAGGAATCCAGGAATAAAAATACCTTACCTATGGAAGAATGAGGATGAGAATAAAATCAGACTTCTTATCAGAAATCATGTAAGGAAAAAGAGTGGAATAAAATATTTAAGTGTGAAGATAAAGAATCGAACAACCTAGAATTCTACACTCAATGGAATAATCTTTCAAAAGTGGAGGAAAAAAATTTCTACAAACACAAACTGAGGAAAGTTGTCACTGTAAGACCCCCAAAAAGGAAACCCCAACTCTGTCCCATGGATGGACGGCAACCCCAATCAACCGCAGGAGGCGTCACTTGATGCAAACCGCAAGAGGTGTTTATTCCAGGGCGCTGGGACCCGACTCGTGACTCACGCAGGAGTCCAGGACTCGAGTCCCTAGCAGAAAATCTTGTAGGTTTATAAAGGCAGAGACCACACATCGGGGAGGGGTCGCACATGAAAGGGGGAAAAAGGGGAAAAAAGAAAAAAAAGGGGAACAAAGCTGCCGGGAAATTTCAAAGGGGGTCTGGGTTTGCTGATAACATACAACATGTTTCACAATGTTTTACAACAGGGTGTAGATTCTGGTCAATAGTTTCTAGTAATCCTACTGTTTGAGCACTATCTGGCTGTCTTGCTCAATTTACTCCTTTACTCTCTGTTTGGGGCTGATTCCTGGAACAGCTTTAAGGGCTTTGTTCCCATTACTGGGAGGGAAACCTTAGGGAGTTGAGATAAAACAGACAGCTTAAAAAAATGTCCATTCTTTCAGTCACTAGTAGATTCATTTTTGAAAGAAATGATAAGAAGCTCTGATCAACATCTATCTAGAGCATCAGGAAATACTTAGATCTCAGGAAAGGAAAGGTTGCAGAGAATAAAAAAATAAAGGTAAAATAAATCTTTTAATTTTTTATTTGTATTGATCTAATAGATGATTTTTTCAAGTATATTATTTCAAATACTAACAATAATATTGTGGGTGATAATAATGGTGGTATATATATGTGTGTTTGCCATATATATATAAATATATGGGGGTTTCAAGATGGCGGCCTAGAGGGTGGCTGCATTTCATGTTGCTCCAGGACTCAGGATTCAAAAGAGGAGATATTGAGACGCTTGGGACCAACTCAAAGCAGCCGGGTGACTCTCACCCCCTGGGGGGGCATCCCGGAGGGGACGGGGGTCCCAGAACGCAGGAAACTTTGTGAAGTAGAACTGCCGGCGAGACGCCCCTCCCCCCGCTGGAGCAGTGAACTCGGACAGCTGGGAGCGCCGAAAAGGAGGCCGCTCGGCACAGCGCTGGGACTCGGAGCAACCACTGGGGGCTCCGGCGGCTGCCCAGGGGAAGAGTGGCGAGGAGAGCTGTGTGGACTCAGGACACCGGGGCCTGCCCTGAGGAGGAGGAGAGGAGCGTGGCCACTTGGATTCGGAGAGACTGCACCAGAGCTACAGGCGGTTGCCAGAGGAGAAGCTGCTCGGCGAGCTGCTGGGAATCAGAACGACGCTTCTGAACACCGGGGCCTGCCCTGAGGACGAGGAGGAAGAGGAGCGCTGCCGCTTGGATTCGGGTGACTACACCAGAGCTACAGGCGGTTGCCAGAGAAGGGGCTGCGTGGCGAGCTGTTTGGACTCTGACCACTTCTGAACCCAGGGGCCTGCCCGGAGGAGTAGGAGAAGGAGGAGGAGGAGCGTGGCGGGTCGTGTGGACTCGCAGTGACTGCATTAGCGCTCCAGGCGGCTGCTCAGAGGAGAAGGCGAGTGGTGAGTTGTTTGGTCTTAAAGTGACAGCTCCTGAACACAGGGGGGCTGCCTGGAGGAGAAGCGTGGTGGGACGTTTGGTCTTGAGTGGCCACACCTGAGCTCCGGGCGGTTGCCCAGAGGACCCGTGCAGCGGGTCACGTGGATTCAGAGCCACTCAGAGGGACTGCTCCTGAACACCCGGGGGGTTATCTTGAGAAGGAGGAGGAACGGGGAGGGTCACTTCGACTCGGAGTGATTGATTGCCTCGGGCTAAGGGTGGTTGGTGGGAGGAGGAGGCACGAAGTGAGTTTCTTGGACTCCTAGTGACCGCACCGGCATACTGGGCGGCTGTCTGGAGGAAGAGGCCTGTGGCAGGTCTCTGGGACTCAGAGCAATTGTTCGGGGCCACAGGTGGCTGCTCAGAGGAGGGGTCACACAGCCAGGCGATTAGGTGCAGAGCAGGGTCCCAGGATCTAGGAGGCTTCTGGGTGGAAGAGCCGCACAGAGACAGGCTTAGGGCGGAGCGAAGGTTCCAGGCCTGTGGGCAAATTCTCTGAGGAGGGGCAGCCTAAGGAGATTCATCTGCGAAGGGTGAGGCTCCCAGGCCCAGGAGGTAGGGCCGGGCCCCTGGGAACTTTGCAGAGGAAGGCAGCCCAGCCCAGGCAGTAGCTGTAAATTGAGGGGAACCTCTAGGAGGAAACTGACCAGCGAGACCTCCCCACTGGGTGAGTCTTCCCTGCCTGGTGAGGTTTCCCCACAAGGACGGTAAAACCAGAGACACAGGCCCAAACAGGCCTTGCCTCAGCCCACAGCCTAGGTCCCCTTTGGATGACCATTGGTCAACAAGTGGAGGCACCTCTGCCCACTAGCAGGGAATATACCCCACCTGAAGGCCACCACTCCTAGAGAGGCAGCTTCCTTGTGGAGCACCGCATTATCAACTTCCTCCAAGACTTCAGCCTACTGAAGGCTAAGAGGGGATATATATAGAAATCTTCAGGGATATTGTAAGTCAATAGAGGAAATCTGCAATATCTCAGCGGTCCACTGATATCTGAACAATATGAGAAAACAAGGAAAGAAAATGCTGCAAACAAATCTAGATGTTACATCAATAAAACCCAATGACAGCATGGCAGAAGAAATGACAGAAAAGGAGTTCAGAATGTACATAATTAAAATGATCAGAGAAGCAAACGATGAGATGAAAGAGCAAATGCAGGCATTGAATGATGAGATGAAAGAGCAAATGCAAGCATTGAATGATCGCACCAATCGAAAGTTAAAAGAGCAAATACAGGAAGCAAAAGATCATTTCAATAAAGAGTTAGAGATATTGAAAAAAAACCAAACAGAAATCCTTGACATGAAGGAAACAATAAACCAAATTAAGAACTCCATAGAAAGCATATCCAATAGGATAGAACACCTGGAAGACAGAACCTCAGACATTGAAGACAAAATATTTAACCTTGAAAACAAAGTTGAACAAACAGAGAAGATGGTAAGAAATCATGAACAGAATCTACAAGAACTATGGGATATCATGAAAAGGCCAAATTTAAGAATTATTGGGATTGAGGAAGGTCTAGAGAAACAAGCCAAAGGAATGAATAATTTATTCAATGAAATAATATCAGAAAATTTCCCAAATCTGAAGAATGAAATGGAAAATCAAGTTCAAGAGGCTTATAGGACTCCAAATACACAAAATTACAACAGACCCACACCAAGGCACATTATAATGAAAATACCGAACATACAAAATAAAGACAGAATTTTAAAGGCTGTGAGAGAAAAGAACCAAATTACATTCAGGGGGAAACCAATACGCATATCAGCAGATTTTTCAATCCAGACCCTAAAAGCTAGAAGGTCCTGGAACAACATTTTTCAAGCCCTGAAAGAAAATGGATGCCAACCAAGAATCTTATACCCAGCAAAACTTACCTTCAAATTTGACGATGAAATAAAATCCTTCCATGATAAACAAAAGCTAAAAGAATTTACAAAAAGAAAGCCAGCATTACAGAACATTCTCAACAAAATATTCCATGAGGAAGAGATGAAAAACAAAGAAGCAAATCAGCAAAGGGAGGAATTATCCTAAAGGAATTGTCAAATAAAGGAGGAAACAAGTTGTGTCAAACAAATAAATAAACAAACTTTTGAAAATGAACCAAATGACCGGGAAACCAAATCATTTCTCTATAATAACCCTGAATGTTAATGGCCTGAATTCATCAATCAAAAGACATAGACTGGCAGACTGGATTAAAAAGAAAGATCCAAAAATATGTTGCCTGCAAGAGACTCACCTCATAGAAAAAGATACCCATAGATTAAAGGTGAAAGGATGGGGAAAAACATACCATGCACATGGACTCAGCAAAAAAGCTGGAGTATCCATCCTCATTTCCGATAATGTGGACTTCAAGCCAAAGTTAGTCAGAAGGGATAAAGAAGGTCATTTCATACTGCTTAAGGGAAGCATAAATCAGCAAGATATAACAATCATAAACATCTATGCCCCAAACAGTGGCTCATCTATGTATGTCAAACAAATCCTTCTCAATTTCAGAAACCAAATAGACCACAACACAATAATACTAGGTGATTTTAACACGCCTCTCTCACCACTGGACAGATCTTCCAGACAAAAATTGAACAAAGAAACCATAGGTCTCAATAACACAATCAATAATTTAGACTTAACGGACATTTATAGAATATACCATCCAACCAAGAGTGAATACACTTTCTTCTCAGCAGCACATGGATCCTTCTCTAAAATAGACCATATATTATGCCACAAAGCTAATGTTAGCAAATACAAGAAGATAGAGACACTAGCATGTATTCTATCAGATCATAATGGATTGAAGTTAGAAATAAATGAAAGAGTAAAACACAGAAACTATTCCAACATCTGGAGATTAAACAATATGCTATTATATGATGAATGGATAACAGAAGATATTAGGAAGGAAATTAAAAAATTCTTAGAGGTAAATGAGAACAAAGAAACATCATATCAAAATCTCTGGGACACTATGAAAGCAGTACTTAGAGGGAAATTTATTTCATGGAGCGCATTTAATAAAAGAAGTAAAACTCAACAAATAAACAACCTAACACTACAGCTCAAAGCCCTAGAAAAAGAAGAACAGAACAGCACCAAAGGTAGTAGAAGACAGGAAATAGTTAAACTCAGAGCTGAAATCAATGAAATTGAAACAAAAGAAACAATACAAAAAATTGACAAAATAAATAGTTGGTTCTTCGAAAAAATAAACAAAATTGATAAACCTTTAGCCACACTAACAAAGAGAAGACGAGAGAAAACCCAAATCACTAAAATTCAGAATGAACAAGGAAATATCACAACAGACAGGATTGAAATACAAAACATAATTAGAAGCTATTTTGAAAATCTATACTCCAACAAAATAGAAAATTTCGAAGACATCAACAGGTTTCTAGAGACATATGAATTGCCTAAACTGAATGAGGAGGACATAAACAATTTAAATAGACCAATTTCAAGTACTGAAATAGAAGAAGTCATCAAAAGCCTACCAACAAAGAAAAGTCCGGGACCAGATGGGTTCTCAGCCGAGTTCTACAAAACCTTTAAGGAAGAGCTCATTCCAATATTTCTCAAAGTATTCCATAAAATAGAAGAGGAGGGAATCCTCCCAAACTCATTCTATGAAGCCAATATCACACTGATACCTAAACCAGACAGAGACTCATCAAGGAAAGAAAATTTCAGACCAATATCCTTAATGAACATCGACGCAAAAATTCTCAACAAAATTTTAGCAAATCGCATACAAAAACATATTAAAAAGATAGTGCACCATGATCAAGTGGGTTTCATCCCAGGGATGCAAGGTTGGTTCAACATCAGGAAATCAATAAACGTAATTCACCATATTAATAGACTTAAAGTCAAGAATCATATGATTATTTCAATAGATGCAGAAAAAGCATTTGATAAAATACAGCACCCCTTCATGCTCAAAACACTAGAAAAAATAGGGATAGTGGGAACATTCCTTAACATTGTAAAGGCCATTTATGCTAAGCCCATGGCTAATATCATTCTAAATGGTGAAAAACTGAAAGCATTCCCCCTAAAAACTGGAACAAGGCAGGGATGCCCTCTTTCACCACTTCTATTCAACATCGTTCTTGAGACTCTGGCCAGAGCAATTAGACAAACCAAAGAAATTAAAGGGATACGAATTGGAAAAGAAGAACTCAAACTATCCCTGTTCGCTGATGACATGATTATATATTTAGAGGAACCTGGAAATTCCACCAGAAAACTCTTAGAACTCATAAGTGATTTCAGTAAAGTAGCAGGTTACAAGATCAATGCCCATAAATCCAACGCATTTTTATACATAAGTGATGAATCTTCAGAAAGAGAAATTAGGAAAACTACCCCATTCACAATAGCCTCGAAAAAAATAAAATACTTGGGAATCAATCTCACAAAAGAGGTGAAAGACCTCTACAATGAGAACTATACAACACTAAAGAAAGAAATTAAAGAACACCTTAGAAGATGGAAAGATCTTCCATGTTCTTGGATAGGAAGAATTAATATTGTCAAAATGGCCATACTACCAAAAGTGCTATACAAATTCAATGCAATTCCAATTAAAATCCCAATTGTGTACCTTACAGAAATAGAGCAAGCAATTATGAAATTCATCTGGAAGAATAAGAAACCCAGAATAGCTAAAGCAATTCTTAGCAGGAAGAGTGAAACAGGGGGTATTGCAATACCAGATCTTCAACTCTACTACAAAGCAATAGTAACAAAAACGGCATGGTATTGGTACCAAAATAGAAAGGTAGATCAATGGTACAGAATAGAGGACACAGACACAAACCCAAATAAATACAATTTTCTCATACTAGACAAAGGGGCCGAAAATATGCAATGGAGAAAAGATAGCCTCTTCAACAAATGGTGCTGGGAGAATTGGAAATCCATATGCAACAGAATGAAACTAAACCCATATCTCTCACCATGCACGAAACTAAACTCAAAATGGATTAAGGACCTTGGAATCAGACCAGAGACCCTGCAGATTATAGAAGAAAAAGTAGGTCCAAATCTTCACCTTGTTGGTCTAGGACCAGACTTCCTTAACAGGACTCCCATAGCACAAGAAATAAAAGCTAGAATCAACCACTGGGATAGATTCAAACTAAAAAGCTTTCTCTCAGCAAAGGAAACTATCAGCAATGCGAAGAAAGAGCCTACAGAGTGGGAGAATATCTTTGCCAATCATACTTCAGATAGAGCACTAATCTCCAGAATCTATAAAGAACTCAAAAACTCTACTCCAAGAATTCAAATAATCCAGTCAACAAATGGGCTAAGGAAATGAATAGACACTTCACAGAAGAAGATGTACAAGCAATCAACAAACATATGGAAAAATGTTCAACATCTCTAGTAATAAGAGAAATGCAAATCAAAACCACCCTAAGATTCCATCTCACCCCAATTAGAATGGCGATTATCAAGAATACGAGCAACAACAGGTGTTGGCGAGGATGTGGGGAGAAAGGTACACTCATACACTGCTGGTGGGGCTGCAAATTAGTGCAGCCACTCTGGAAAGCAGTGTGGAGATTCCTTAGAAAACTTGGAATGGAACCACCATTTGACCCAGCTATCCCACTCCTTGGCCTATACCCAAAGGACTTAAAATCTGCATACTACAGAGATACAGCCACATCAATGTTCATAGCTGCTCAATTCACAATAGCCAGACTGTGGAACCAACCTAGATGCCCTTCAATTGATGAGTGGATAAAGAAACTGTGGTATATATATACAATGGAATATTACTCAGCCATAAAGAATGATAAAATTATGACATTTGCAGGCAAATGGATGAAATTGGAGAATATCATGCTAAGTGAGATAGGCCGATCTCAAAAAGCCAAAGGACGAATGATATCGCTGATAAGTGGAGGATGACACATAATGGGGGGGAGGGAAGGGTTAGAGTTAGGGTTAGGGAGGGGGGCAAGTATGGAGGAAGGAACTACTGTATAGAGGGTAAAGAGGGGTGGGAGGGGTGGGGGGAAGGGAAAAAATAACAGAATGAATCAAACAACATTGCTCTATGTAAATTTATGATTACACAAATGGTATGCCTTTACGCCATGTACAAACAGAGAAACAACATGTATCCCATTTGTTTACAATAAAAAAAAAAAAAAAAAAAGAAATGAAATGTGAAATCCTGGAACTGGAAAAATAAAATACATTATTAAAAAAATAAATAAATAAATAAATAAATATATGTATATATAGGCATATACACAAACACATACATATACACAAAAGGAATGGCAGCAATGTTATAAGGAATGGAAAGTAGGCATTGTGGGTATTCTGTTATAAAATTTTTGCACTATTTGACAAGCAGACCTGTTTCATTTGAAAATGACCTATACAAGTTGTAAATACATATTGCAAACTCTAGTAAAATTAATGTTTTTTGAGAAGCATAATTGGTATCTAAGTGGTGAGAAAAATGAAACTGAATAAAAAGCTCAATTATAACTAGATTAGACTGAAAATAAGATACAATGAAGAGAGAAACAAGGAACAAGTGAAAGGAATGGAAAATTATTACAGGCTTGTTAGGTATTAATCCAACTATATCAACAATCACTTTAAATGTGAACTATCCAAATAAAGTTATTAAAACACCAAAGCTATCAAATTTGACTAAAAAAAAACCTACTATAAATCATTTATAAGAATTCCACTTTGAGTATAAAGGTTGATTAAAAGTAAAGGCATGGAGAAAGATATACCATGCCAATACAAATAAAAAAATTAGTAGCCACACAAATTTCAAGCAAAGTTGACTTCAAAACAAGGAAAACTGTCAAGGATAGAGAATAGTGTTACATAATAAAAAAAATGGTGATTTATCTAAGAAGATATAACAACTGTTAACTTATACATACCTAACAAAAAAGAAGTAAAATTCCTTAGATAAAATCTAATAGAATTGCAGGAAGAAATATTCAAATCCACTATTGTAACTGGAAATTTCAATATCCCTCTACTGGAAACTGACTGATTCAGTAGGCAGAAAACTATTGAAAATACAATTTAACTGAGCAATGCAATCAATTAAATGGATTTAATTAATACTTTTTAAAAATGTCATCCAACAGCCTGGCATGGTGGCACACAACTGGAATCCCAATGGCTCTGGAGTCTGAGGTAGGAGGATTGGGAGGTCAAAGCCAGCCTCAGTAATGGCGAGTTGCCAAGCAACTCAGTGAAACTCTGTCTCTAATTAAAATACAAAATAAGGCTGGGGATGTGGCTCAGTGGTCAAGTGCCCCTGCTTTCAATCCCTGGTACCCCACCCCCCAAAAAAATGTCATCCAACAAAGTAAGAATACTCTTCTTCTCAAATATACATTCACCAAAAAAAAATCACATTCTTAATGACAGATCACAAACTTAAATTAAAAAGAACAGAAATCATAGAAAGTATGAATTAAGATCCTAATGGAATTAAATTACTAGAGTAAGAGCAAAATTGCTGAAATAAATACTAAGTGATTAAAAAACACATTCTAAAGTGACACATGAGGAAAAGTAGTCTCAGATAATTTTTAAGTGTTTCAGTTAAATGAACATGAAATTTATCAAAAATTTCAGGATGGAACCAAAGCGGTACTGTCTGGGAGAGTTTTAGCTTTGAATGCATATGTTAGAAAAGAAGAAAGTCTAAAATTAACCAGTTAATCCCTGATATTAGAAAATCAGAAAAAGTTCAATATCAAACTGAAACTAGGAGAAAATGTAAACAATAAAAACTAAAGCATCACCTAATGAAATTAATAATAGGGAAAAATCTCCAAGATTAGTTTTGAAAAGATTGATTAAGATGAATAAAACTTGATCTTGGATAAGTAAGAAAAAAGAGAGAGATAAATTAATATCAGAAATGTGTCATTAGTACTGGTAATAGGGATAAGAAATGAATATCACAAACAACTGTGACTATAAATTTGATAGCAGATAAAATGGACTGATTCCTTTGAAGACATGAACTACTAAATCTCATACAATGAGATTTAGAGATACTGTATAAGTCCATATAAATTAAACATATGCAATCCTTAATAAACTTTCATAATAAAGACCAAATTCAGATGTTTTACTGGATGATTCTAAAGTATATTTAAGGAAGAAATGATACCACTTCACTATAACCTTTTCCAAAATCAGAAGCAGTAGAAGTGCTATCAGCATTCTGGTTATTCTGAGATCAGAATTACTGTCATACTGAAATCAATTAAAAACATTAGAAGAAAGAAAGAAAATAGAGGACAATTTCTGTCATAAACATATGAATAAAGTCCTGAAGGAAATTGAATCAAAATATTTTTAATATTTTTAAACTACAAGTAAATAGAATTTTTCTGGATATGGGGTCTGCTTCAATAATCCAAAATCAATTAAGTACTCAAACACAAGAGGCTAAAGAATAAATATAACACCAAAAGCAAGAAGCTGGGTACAGTGGCACATGCCTATAATCCCAGGGGTTTGGGAGGCTGAGGCAGGAGAATGGCAAGTTCAGTCAGCCCCAGCAACTTAGAAATATCCTGATAAAAATAAAAAACACAGAAGTGCTGGGGATGTGACTCAGTGGTAAACTGATCCTGAGTAAAAACAAAACAAAAAGAAAAAAGAAAGAAAAAAAAAAAGGCACAGTCAACAAAAGCATAAATAAGCAAATAAGATTACATCAAATTAGCTTCTGCACAGCAGAGGAGACAGTCAACACAATAAAAAGACAACCTATGGAACGTATGGATTGGGAGAAAATATTTACAAATCATGCATCTGATAAGGATTGCTATGGTTTGATAATAGATATCCCCCAAAAGCTCATGTGTAAGAAAATGCAACAGAGTTTAGAGGTGAAATGATTGCGTTATGAGAGTCTTAATTTAATCAGTACATTAATTCCCTGATAGGGATTAACTGGGTAGTAACTGAAGGCAGGTAGTATGTAGTTGAAGGAGGTGGGCATTGGGGTTGTGTGTTTAGGTTTTATATTTTGTTCTTGTTAAGTGGTGTCCTCACTTTCTACTTCCTGGTTGCCATGTCCTGAGTTGTTTTCCTCTGCCACAATCTTCTGCTACAATGTCCTGCCTCACCTCGGGACCAGAGCTATGGAGTTGGCCATCTATGGACTAAGACCTCAGAAACCATGAACTCCCAAGTAAACTTTTTCTCCTCTAAAATTCTTCTTGTCAGGTCTTTTGATCAAAGCAGTGAAAAAGTTGACTAAAACAAAGGTTAGTATCCAAATATAAATGAACACAAACAACTCAATAGCAAGAAAATAATCTGATTTTTAAAAGAGCAAAGAACCGGAATAGATATTTCTGAAAGAAAGGCATAAAAATGGTGAACAGAAAAATGAAAATATACTTGATATCACTAACCATTATGGAAATGCAAATTAAACCACATTTACTTTTGTATCATTATAATCATACATAATAGTGGGATTCATTATGCTATATTTACACATGCACTTAACAAAATTTGATCAATCTCATTCCCCATTCTGTCCCGGCCCGCAGGACTTCAACAGGAACCTGGAGGGGGGAGTGGGGATTGGGAGAGACAAGAGACACAGGAAATGGAGACAAGACAAAAGCCTGATCAAGTCTTGTTTATTAGGGGAATAAACACAGTTAATATAAAGTACAAAAACCAATCAGGGGAAAGCGCGCGAAGGCAAGACTAGTCTCGCGCCAGAACTCGAATAAGGAAGTGTAGTTGGCCAATCATGAAGCACCACGCAATCTAGTCTGATACACCTGGTATAGTCTGACAGGTGTGTATACAGGTAGAGGCACGCCCCGCCAGCATCTGGCAGGCGTCATCTTAGCTCAACATGAGGCGAGGCAGGGGGTGTGACCATGAGGCAAGGCAGGGCGCATGACCTGCCGGCTACGGACACCATTCAATCTCTTTCCCTTGCCCACAGTGAGATACTACCTCACACCTATTAGAATGGCTATTATAAAAAAAAAAAAAAAAGTTGTAAGTTTTGGCAAGGATATGAAGGAAATGGAACCCTTTCCCCATATTGGTGGGAAAGTAAAATAGTACAGCTTTTGCAAAAAATGGGAGGGAGTAACCTCAAAAAATTAAAAATGGGAACTATCATATGATATAAACATATGATCCCCAATCCCACTTCTGGCTATATATCCAAAGAATATTGGATCAGTATGGAGAAGAGATTGTTCACTCCAATATTCACAGTCATGTTGTTCACAATGAATGGATAAAGAAAATGTGGTATGTGTAAAACACACACACACACAAACACACACAAAAAAATACTATTTGGTCTTTTAAAAGAGAAATCATAACATGAATGAGCCTGGGCAATATTATACTAAGTGAAATAAACCAGGTACTGAAAGATGAATATCACATGATCTCACTTATACAGAGAATTGAAAAACATTGAACTCAAAAGGAAAGTATGAATTGTTGTTACCAGGGGAAGGAGAAGCATTGGAGAGATTTGGCAAAGGATACAAAGTTTCAGTTAGACAGGAAGAATAAGTTCAAGGATTCTACTGTACAACATAGTGATTATAATTAATAATATTGTATTGTACATTTGAGCATTGCTGAGAGAGTACATTTTAAGTGTTCCCACCACAAAGACATGGTAAATGTATGAAAAAAGAAGCTAAAGAAGTAAGGTCATAAGATCCTATCATTTGATGCAGAAAAGAGTACTCAACAAAATCCAAACCTATTAATGATAAAAATAAATTAAAATCAAACAAAAAAGCATCAGCCATCATAAATAGATGGAGTTATCCTTATTTGGATAAGGAACATCTACAATGAGACTACAAATAATATCAAATTAGTGAGAAACTAGATGCTTCCTGCTAAATCAAGAAAAGGTAAGGATTTTTTTTCTGCCACGCCTGTTCAACATCACACTGAATGTTGTGGCTAAGGCACTAAATGCAAGAAGATAATAGAAAATGTATACAAATTTGGAAAGAAGAAATAAAACTGTCTATTCACAGATGACTATGTAGAAAATTCTATGTAGAAAATTCTAAAAAAAAAACCACACATACACACAAAATCTCCTAGAATTAGTAAACAATTAAAGCAAAAATTCACTATGCAAAGCTTCTACATAAAAGTCACTTGCTTTCCTATGCCCCAGCAATGAGCAATTAAAATTTTCAAAGAAGACAACAACAAAATATACATTAATACAAAAAGTGAAATGCTTACTTATGAATCTAAAAAAAATGTACAAGATCTATATGATGAAGGTACAGAAGTGTTAAAGGAAACCAAAGATCTAAATAAATGGAAAGATACTCCATGAAGATGAACAGAAGACAATATTTTAAAGATGTAAATTTTTTCCCAACTTAATTTTCAGATTCAGGGGAATCCCAATTAAAACTTCAGAAAGTTATTTTTCATATATCATCAAACTGCTAAATTTGCACAGAAAGGCAAAAGATCCAGAACAGTTAATACAGTAATGACATTAGTTTCCTTACTAACATTACTTAAGACTTAAACATAAAGCTATAGAATGTATTGGGAAAATAAGATATCAATACAAAAAAATAAAGTTTAGAAATAGATGTACAACTGATCTTTGACTAAGGAGCAAAGGCATTTCAATGGCAAAAGGTTAGTCTTTTCAATAAATGATGCTGGAAAAATTCAGCATCCAGAGGGAAAAAAAATTAGATGACACCTTCACAAAATTTAAACCAAAACATCTCAGAGTTAAATGCAAAATGCAACACTACTGAATTTCTAGAAGAAATGTAGAAAAAACTTAGGTAATCTTAGTTTTAGCAGTGGGTTTTTAAATGCAAAAGCAAAATGCATGAAAAGAGGGGGAAGGTTGACTTTTTCAAAATTAAAAAATTGATGTACATGATGCACTTTTAAGAAAACAAAAAGATAGTGCAACTGGGAGAAAATTTTTACAAAACATATCTTATGAAGGACTGGTCTGAAAAATCTGTGAAAATTTTCTTTAAAGTCAACAGTAAAAAAACAAACAACCCAATTGAAACATGAGTAAAAGATTTGAACAGGTACCTTACTATTGACTTATACAGATAGTCCATGGTTTGGCAGTTTTTACAAAGGGAAACATAATCTTACTATACTATCTTGTAATCACACTGTTAAGTATTTACCCAACTGTGTTGAAAACTTACATTCATATGTTTATAGAATATAAACATGAATGTTATAATCATGAATGTTTATAGAAGATTTATTCATGATATTCAAAAATCAAAAGTGACTAATATGTACCTTCATACGACCATGGCTAAAAAATAAAATGTGGAACATCAATATAATAGAATATTTTTCAATGACAATAAGAAGTTAGCTATCAAGTCCCAAAAAGATATGGAGCAATTTTAAATACATAACATGAAAGAAGCTTGTCTGAAAAAAAAAAAAAAACTATACACTATGTGATTCTAAGTATATGGCATTCTGGAAAGGGAAAAAAATGTCAAGAGCAGAGAAAATGGGAAAAAAATCAGTTGTTGCCAGGGGTTCAGAGATGAATAGACAAAACACAATGGACTTTCACAGCCATAAAACAATTCTCTATGATACTGCGATGGGAGATAAATTATGTACATTTGTCAAAATCTATCAAGCCACACAACACGAAGAGTAGCTTTAGTATGAATCATTGTTGCTAGAAAAAATGATTAGGTTTTAATATTGGTTTTCTAATTGTAACAAATACACCATAATGTTCAAGATGTTAATAAAGGAGAAACTGTCTATGGGGGAGGTGGGATCTGGGAACTCTTTGTATTATCTGTTCAATTGTTCTGTAAATCTAACAACAGTCTATTTATTTAAAACAAAGACAAGATACATTCGCTATCTGAAACTTCCTGCAAGCTTGGAGTCTTGAGTCAAGTTTTCACAAGACTGCAATCTCAAGGTTCCCATCCTCTCCCAAGCTTATGTGGAAGTTGGCAGAATTTCCTTGCTCCTGTAGAAATTGGGACAGTTTGCTTCAAGACCAGAAAAAGGGTTTGTTTCTGCTGATTCTAGTTTCTGTCCTCTAGACCCTCACTTATAAGTCTAACCTGATTAGGTCCAACCCTGTCAGGATAAAGTCCCTTTTAATGTACTAAATTTGACAGATTGGCTCTCATTATATATTTAGAGTCCTATCGTCTTTGACTAATAAGTTAGCATAATTCTAGGGGTGATAGTCTATTACCTTTGCCATATTCTTTTGTTCAGAAGCAAATGACTACCATTCATACTCAAGGTGGAGACTATACAAGGATGTGACATCAGGGAACACTCTAGAAATGACTTCTGAAGTGATTATCTTTGGGGAGAATATGGGGGGTAATTATTAACAATGGGCAAAGGGGAGGAGGAGATGGTAACATATTTCTTGCTCTTAGTGCTCATTACATGGGCATGTTCTTTTTGTGGTAATTCACTATGATTCATCCACTTTTCCAAATTTCATTATATTTCATAAAATGTTAAAATGTTAAAATGTATTCTTTGATTTTGCTTATTTAGAGTTTTTACTTCTATTTTTTGTTTTATGACTTAGTTTTATACTATTAGGAAAACCCTAAATATCTAGTCCATCATACTGACCAAAGGAGATTTCATTCTAGAATTTTGGGTGCTTTGAATTTTATGTTTATACCAACTTATAAACAAGCTATTTTTCCTTGGTAGATGTCAGAGGTTTATATTTCATTAACTTACATTTGTGGGGACAGGCTTAATATTAGGCCCAAAAACAAAATGCTGAGGACATGTCTCATAAAATTTGGCCTCCTTTTAAACCAATGATACATGCCCACAATTATATTTAGGTATTTTACTATGTTATGTTGTAGTTTAAGTAATACACCACCACTATGAAAGAATATTTTCTACTTTTTGTACTTATTTTGACCGACCCATCATCTATATTCATGTGTGAATATGTGACTTTACTAAATGGTAGTGATATATAAGAGAGAATGCTTTTAGGATGTTCTCTATTCAGTCCAAGAATGTATGTTCATGAAAAGAACAGTCTCAAGGACATGCCACATATAAACCTACATAACTCTGAAATAGGGCTGACTCTGGATATGTATTATCATAGCAGGTATATAAAGATCAAATGTCAGTTTGGGGGAGAATAGAAATTCACTCACACTGGTGGGAAATAATAAAAGGTGTTCTCATATATTTTCTTCACCTTCCAAAAATTTGGGAATATATTTTGTTGATTTTTAAATGAAATATATTTTCCTCTCTACTCTTTAAATAAAATTTTTAGTCTTTTTGAACCAGTTTTATACAAATTTCTTTCAAAGCTGTCATATTTTTAAAAACCTTACAAACCTATAAATCACTAGTGATTAAATACATGACTTGAACTAACTCCTTCTATATTATAAATTTTCTCTTTCAAAGAGTACAGTGAAGCCTATAATTCAGCAGTAAGATATTACTTCTTTAAACAGGGATACATTTCTAACAGTTGTTCTCTGACATTAAGTGTCTTTCACTTTTAAATACTCTAGACCGCAGCATCATTACAGATGATATCAAATGAGGATTGGAACAGAAATTTGATCCAACTTTTGTTACTAGAAGTTCTACATTGAGGCTTTCTTTGGAAAGCTACAGAAAAACTAGAATAGAGGATAGACCACAAACAGAGAAATTTCTGCCTTTCACAGCCACAGAATCATAAACATTCTCCATCTTAAGTTTCCTTTTCCCTGCATTAATCATCACAGTATATGCTCAGTGTTAAGTGTATACATCGTGTCAGAGAAAAAAGTCAAATGAGAATATTGCTGTAAAAAAATCATTTCAAAACATTTCAGTTTTGAATCATGTAGCAATATATGAGGATTTCAAATGTGATTATCTGTTATAAATCAAAGAATTACACTTCAACTTTTATAAAAAAATCCTATAATATCTTCACTTTGGCTCTGTTGTTCATGCTTTATCAATTGTGCCATTGAGTTTTACTATATCTCCCAAAACAGATCAGCAATATGAAGCAAGGTAGGAGAATATTATAATATAGCTTTGTCCCTGTCCTCCAATTAGCTGCTTGTGTCCAAGTATGCCAGGTTCAGTGGGTTGTAAAAATATTGATATCTACTATTTATTTTCAGGTACTTTTCAGGTTGATTAAAGACTATACTTTATTCAGGGCTCAGGAAAATTCCTGAATTTTTTTTTTTTTTTACTGTTTTGACCTATGAGAAAACTGAGCATTTGAGAGGATAAGAAAATTTCCGTAATATGTTTGATTCAATAAACCATGTTCCTGAAATCTAAAACAAGCAACAGTGGCAACACAGAATCAAAGGACATTTAATAGGTCAGCATGAGAACACATGGCTCTACATTGTAAGAAAGGGGAATTCCCTGAGACAGAATTATATCCCAGAGAAGCACCAAGTGATTTTAATTCCCAAAAGTACATTTTCTTCTCCCTGGCCTAGTCAGGTTAATACATGGTCAATGAAGTCATAGCTATCAGGATCACCAAAGATCTCACACAGAGTGGCCAAGGGCTGCCCTGTGAATATCAAGGCTTTGAGTGTACACTGATTCTTTAGCTCTTACTAATTGTGTGAACTTCTTAATGTACTTAACCTCTCTAAGCTATAAAATGGGAAAAATTAATATCTAAAATTCTCTAAGACTTACTACCCTAATCTACAAAAAGCAGTGAATAACAATTATTTTAGGCTGATGCAAGGATTGGAATAATATGTTAAAATGAGCCTACTGGTGTTGGGCATATGATGAATGCTCAGGAAAGGAATATTAGTCTTTGATCTTCATATGTTTAAATTCCACATAACTTGAGCATTTGAGCAGTATATGCACAGAATCATATTCCAAATTCCAGATATTAAGTGACAAACAGGAGATTCCATCAATTGCTTGGCATTACATCTGAAAACCAGCCAACACAGATTAGTTTCTATAGTGTCTCTCCATCTGCCCATCCCATGCATACACCTATCGTCTCTTAAAAGGTACTCACAAAGCATCTCTCATTTACTGGGTGGTATCCTATGCATTAGGAATGTAGCAATAAGCAAATTGACCTGGTCCCTGCCTGTAGTGAATTTAAAATCTACTAGAAGAACCAAACTGTAAAGGAACAAATCCAATAAATTAAAAATAACAGTGAAAAGTGCTATGAAAGAAATTTACATGGATATGACAAAGAATATTGTAGAAAAATTTTTCTTCATATAGACAACACTTTAGCACAGAATATATAAGTATAAAAAGCAACTATAATACCTAGTGACAAGTGGTAGCATAGTAAAGCTATATAATATGTGCTCTTGGCAGAAGACAGCAGAATCTGACCTAAATCACCAAAGAGTTGGGGGACAGGCAGGGAAGTTTCAAGTTTGTCATAACCAGATGGAGAAGAGGGAGGAAAGGGTGTAGGTAAAGGAAAATATGTGCGCAAAGGCTATGAGGCCATAGAATCTAATGCATTTGATGCACTGAATAAAGTTTGATATGAGTAGAATTAAAAAATAATGGAGCGAAAAGATGAAGATGTAGCAAGAATATGAAGATCCTGGTGAGAAAAAAATTGAATACATGATGATTCATAGATTTTTTTTGGTCTCAAATTCTTTATTAGTAGAATGTAACATTTGGACTAGGCTAGCAGTTCTTGTATTATAATAGACTGTTTGCTAAAAATGTAGATAAATTGGCCCCATTCCTTAGAATTTAAGTTGGAAACAAATGGCAGGGCAGGGGATTGAGGTAAAATTTTACTACATTCTCCCATGGATATAAAGAGTAATGTTGAGTGAGAGAGATGGAAGGATGAGATATTTTAATCAGGGAATGAAGTGACAGAATTTATGTAGGAAGTTGAAAAGTTATAGGTGATAACAAGATCAGGGTGAGGTCATAGAAGTGAAGGACTAAGATGGAAGGGAAGAACAGATTATGAAGGATAAAAATATACCTCAAGGGGTTTATGGACAGTGAAGTCATTTAAGACCATGATCAAACTAGGGATGGACAGGAATATTGTGAGCTGATGAAAAGGTTTTAGACAAAAGATTGAAAACTTGTGGATAACTGATTAGATTTGTGCTGCCCCCTTGCTGTAGCTGCCCATAAATAGGAAGTATTTTTAAAATGAATACTATCTCTTTCTCTATGCTCATTGAATGTGGCTACTAGAAAATTTGAAATTACATACATGGTTTACATGTCAGCTTAGATTATATTTCCACTGAATAATTCTTCAGAAGATGAAGAAATAGAGAATGCTTTGCCGGAATAAAATGATGCTCAATGAGACAGGAATGTTTTATATATTAGATAGCAATATCTCTTGATGCAATTATCTAAATATTTTTCATATGCTTTTATTACATCATAAACATCAGTTGAAAGTGGAAGTGTCAGTACAATTGTTAACACGATTGTGTTGAAATTGACATTATCAACTACACCAAAATAGATTAATCCCATAACTTGGATTGGATTCTCACTGACCAGTACTTCCTATTTGAACACACACATGATCCCTTACTACAAAGGGTCAAATTTGCAGGCAGTTTTCACAAGGAACCAAAAAGCTGTTGCTTCTCTAATTCTTATTTGCTTGACCTTGGTATTGATGAGGATATAGTCTGAGGATTGGCCTATCTTTCTACTTGAATGGCAAGATCTGTGTCTAAAATTGGATTTAAGGAACTAAACCAAGTCAGGTACATTGGATAAAGAAATTCTCCCAACAGTTTCCATTAAATTTCTAAAATTCTGTACTTGCAGGTAGGGCAATATAGGCATAATCCATAAGAATATGCTGTTTTATTTTTACTCTAATTCTTCCCAGGACTTTATTCTCAGAATGAAGTTAAAAGAATAAAATAATAAAACAACAAAGATGAAAAACTAGAAATAGATCATTTAAAACAGTGTATAAGACAGACACAATATGGTATTTTTGGAAATCTCATTATCAATTGAAGAATCAGAGTAATTTTAAAAACTCAGTCATCCAAATGCAGAGACATCCACAAATCCATAGAGCTTTGATAATTTGTTATAGGTTCACTAAATTAGGATCTCTGGGAATGGGGTTAATTGTCTGCATTTTTAGCCAACAATCTACTAAAATACGAGAACTGATAGCTTAGTCCAAGTGTTTCATTCTACTAATAAGGAACTTGAAACCCCAAAATCTTAGGGATTCACCCAAGGTCATGAAAGAATGGACATTTTTTTAAGCTGTCTGAGGTCACCCTCCCAGTTATCTTAACTCCCTAAGGTCACCCTCCCAGTCATCTCAACTCCCTAAGGTCACCCTCCCAGTAATGGGAACAAAGCCCTTAAAGCTGTTCCAAGAAACAGCCCCAAACAGAGAATAAAAGGGTAAATTGAGCCAGATAGCCAGACAGTGCTCAAACAGTAGGATTACCAGAAACTATTGACCAGAATCTACGCCCTGTTGTAAAACATTGTGAAACGTGTTGTATGTTATCAGCAAACCCAGACCCCCTTTGAAATTTCCCGGCAGCTTTGTCCCCCTTTTCCCTTTCATGTGCGACCCCTCCCGATGTGTGGTTTCTGCCTTTATAAACCTACAAGATTTTCTGCTAGGGACTCGACTCCTGGAGTTGGGTCCCAGCGCGCTGGAATAAACACCTCTTGCAGTTTGCATCAAGTGACGCCTCCTGCGGTTGATTGGGGTTGCCGTGGATCCATGGGACAGAGTTGGGGTTTCCTTTTTGGGGGCCTTAAAGTCACACAACCAAGTAATCATCAGAACCAGGTTGCAAACTTAAACCTCCTAATTTCTACTTTAGAGACAATACTGCACTGCCTTGCTCACTATATATTAGGTACTGATCTCTATTAATATTTTTGAAAGTCTTTTCAGACTGTCTCAATATAGTGAGCTAAAAGTTTATTATAAATAGATTCATAGTTGAAAGGTACTATAGAAGTAGGAAAGTTTCCTTCTAGAATGACTACCTTCTACAGCACCTTCATCAATTGGTCATCTTTTCTCTGTTTAAATACCTCTAGTGACAGTGAGCTCACTACTTCTTGAAGCAGTCTGTTTTCAAATAAGCAATATCCTGGACACCCAAAAGCAGTTTTTATTCATGGTTATAGTCTGCCTTCCTGAAACATCTATGAATTCTTTTCATATGCCCTAAAAATTCACAGAGCACCAGTGACATCTTGACCCATGACTGCCCTTGGTTATTTGGAGTTATTTCTCAAATTCTACAAACTTTTTCCCATTGTCCCACATCTGACTTCTCTTTTATTATCTGAAAGTTTTACCTTTTCTGAACATCCTTTATGACAGTTTCCATAATCTTTAAAAGAGATGTCATAACACAAGGTTCAAAGAAAAAATTTGTTTTACCTGTACTTTGTTTTAAAAAAGTGACCCAACATTTAAAAATCAGTAGACAACACACAAAAATTAACTTGTCATAGTTTTTTATTAAATGATAGGCAAGTGGGTCTATATTACAATGACATCAGTCCACTGATCAACCACTTACACAGTTTATGCCTGCTCCCTCACACCCAGTATGTAACTTTCACATGTGTTACTTGTCTAGCTCCTGGAGGCAGCCCAGTTTGTGACCCAGGACATAGGCATATTTTCTGTATCAGTATCAATCCCAAACTCCAGTTGTAATTTGACCAACAAGAAAAAGAGCAAGATCACCCTCTCCTTGTTCTGGACACTATTGTTTAGTACACCTGCACACATATAAATTGTCTCTTACTGGGACTTTGGCAGTTTCTGCTAATGCAATTTTAGGAATTCTGTCTCCCACCACCTCACAGCCAGCCATTGGAAGAATTTTTTTCAAAAAAGAAAATAAAACTAATCAGACTGATCACATTACTCTGCTGCTTACAAATCTTGAATCAATCCTAATTACTCTTTGGCTTGCCAATCAAGGCTTTCACAGTTTACATTTTGTGTTTGAGTTGGTCGAAGGTCTATCACTATGTCTATCTGTGACATCTGCCACAGCAGCAAAGGACCATAATTCTACCTTTACACAAACTGCCTTTGTTCTTAGACCACCTACTTGTACCTATACAGGACTACACCTTATATATGCAAAGTCTATTCTTCCTGCCTGCAATACAAATCTGCATGGAAAGGAACTGCACATGCTATATATAATCATATTCTGTTATATGCAGAGTTTTAAATATGGTATGTTTTTGACTCATATCTGAATATTTATTATTTCAGGGATGCTTGCATTTCAAATTCAAATGAAGCAAGTTATATGAAACCAATACCCTAGTCTTCTGAGATCAAAGTGCATTTCTTCTAAATGAAAAGCAATTATCTTTAAATCAAGTTATTGGAAAATATCTCAGAAAATAAATTATCTGTGAATTAAATGAGCTACAAAAAGGTATGAAAAACAATTATGAATGAATTTGAAAAATTAGCCAATTATGAATATGTAACATTATTTAGCCAGTAGTCCCCAAACCAAATGATAAGTTCCCACATGCATGGATCATCCTTTAAAATGAAAAAAAAAAAAAAAAACAAAACACTGCTCTCTGCAAATAATAAAGTTCTGGCCTTTTTTGCTTAGAATTTTAGGTACTTCACCAAGCATAATAGAGAATTTCCTTCTTGGGTTGGAATTTTCCTGCTATTTTTTGCATTGGTAGAAATGTTAGAAGGTCTGAAATACTATACACCATAACAGAAGCTATTGAAATAGAATTCTTTAGAAGTAGCATGGTGTAGGGGCAAATACACTGAATTTGAAATTAGGACCCAGATTCTAGTTCCAGTGTCACCTGTTACTACTAGAGCAGCAAATTTCTTAAGCTTCACACTTTTCAAATGAATTCTACAAATTAAGCAAAAATATTTTAAGAATAGAAAAATCAGTACTCAAAGCAAGAATTCATATTGCAAATAATGTGTTATTTCCATTAAATTACCATAATACCTGAAGGTTTAATTTTTTCTTCAAATACTTATGATAAAAGGGAGTGTTCAGATTAAAAAAATGGAAGCAACTGAAGAACTTAGACCCAGAAGACCTGGGCTTGTGTCCAACTTTTCCATTTACTGACTTTTGTTTCCTTGGTGACCACTCTGAGCCCTGATTTTCTCATTTGCTAAATTGCAATAGTGTTACTTACGCCACAGAGTGGTTTTAAGAATTAATAACAGTTCATCCTGGCTGATTGCGTGGTTGAACTTAACTCGAAACTACAACAGTGGCCTCAAAAGTTCTTTTGAAGGTTTTAAACTTGTTTGCATATCAGTGAGCAATTTATTGTCTCATAATTCTAGAGGTTAAAAATCTAAGATCAAGGTAATAGCAGGGTTTGTTTCTTCGAGGCTTCTCTCCTTGGCTTGTAGATGGCCACCTCCTTCTTATTTCCCCGCATTGATTAGGTTGCAGCCCTCATGATACCATCACTTCACTGCTCAAAAATCTTGTATTGTTTCCACATGAGTTTTTGGGGAATACTTCATAACTGAACCATAATGTCTCCTCAGAAAATGCCATCCATGATTGTGAATAAGCCAATCTCCAAAAGCCAAAGGGCAAATGTTTTTGCTGATATGTGGAAGCTAACCCATAATAAGCGGGGAGAGGGGAAGAATAGATGTTCATTGGATTAGACAAAGGGGAATGAAGGGAAGGGAGGGAGAATAGGACAGAGTGGAATAAGTGGGAAATAATTTTCTTAAGTATGTATATGAATACATCAGTGAATCCCACCATAGGAACTCCTCCTGTGTCCCCTCCATTGTGTGTGTGGGTGGGGAGTTAGGTGAAAGGTGGATGTGAACACAGATGAAGTTGATCACAAGAATTAAAACTCAAAGGCCATAGCCTTGGTGCGTTTTCAATACTTGTTTTACACAGATTTCAATCAAAGACTTGGGTACTATTTTCAATAGCTGTTTAACACAGATTTTGCTCCATGTTTTACCCAGAACCATTTAAGCTCCTAAGCTGGAACACCAAAGTGGGTTTTTCTTCCATCAGATCCCCTCCTGCATTCTTTCTTTTCTCACTTTAATAAATCCTATTGTATTTACTCTTCCCTTTCATGATTGTCCATAGATTTTATTCTTCAAATTTGTGAAACAAAAACCCAGAAGGAAATTGACAAAGCATGGAATTTAGACTCATCTCAAAACTCCAGTTTTAAATGTAGTATCTAAATAGTCCCCTTTTGTTATTAACCTTATAAATATCCCTTTTTCTTTCATAGCATGTATTCAAACTTATAATTATTTTAATTTATTTATTTGCATATTTGATTTCTGCCTTTGCAATTCAAGTATCATATCCTTGAGGTCAGGGTCCATGTCTGTGTTATTCACTTCTACAAGTGTATAACCATTCCAGAATCAAGAAAATTCTTAGAACATAGTGAGCTTATAGTATGTATTTGATGAATAAATGAATGAATATCTTTCTTTTGTGCATCTTTGGCTTAACCAACTTGTGAGCATTGAACCTGATGTCTTCTCAATTATTCTCAACTGTTCCCATTGTCTTGACTATTTTTTTCTCTGTAACTTATGCTTTCCCAAGAATCCAATTTCTATTTGATCACAGCCTGTTGACTTCTACCAGGCAAACTTGACCCTAGGCAAACTTCTTGCTAGATGGCTGTCTATTGCCATGGTTGATGGGGAATCAAAAAATAATGCCAAGAAGATGAGCTAAACATAATTACTAACCCAAAACTAGAGTTCTATTTTTCTACACTTTTGAGAGAAAAGACTCATGCAGATTGGGATACCTTTATTTTGAGACATATAAGTTTGGGACTGCTAGGTGTCAGCCAAGGAGCCATGCTGAGAAGGGGGAGCATGTGGTAGTAATACAGTAACTTCCTTCCATTAGGTCCTTAGGCCAAAGTAACTCCATTTTGAACATCAGCACCTGCCTACCCAGGCATGACCTTCACTTTAGGCCCACCCCCAGAGAGTCCCTAACTACTGAAACCACAGCAAAGACATGGAGTAAAAGTCACAGGGCCAAATTGGTTATTTTTTAACTACTCCATTGTTCATGACTATATAGTTGAGAAGTTTTTCCTGCAGGCTGCTACTCCTTGCGGAAGGGCAACCTGACAGACTTTGTCAATAAACTCTCTGTCAATAAGCCTTTCCTTGAACTCAGAGCTGTGTCTCTCGGGGACATTTGCGCTGGTTACACTAACACTTTCCTATCTGTATAAGATTGCATAAGGAAACAAAGGATATCATTTAATTCCCTTACACAAACAGTGGGATATTTTGAGAATTAGTTGGAAAACAAAACAAGGTTGAAAAGTTCCTGAATCAGTTTCTTTCTGAAAAAAATACAATTATATTATGTGTATTTACTGACAAGGTCATTCACCATTTAATTAGCCCTTTCTTTTGTTGTTATTTGGTCCACTTGAGGATAGCATTTGAATGTCAGAGGATTCTTATTTCTTCTTTTTTCCTATTGACAACTTCTGAAATATTTACTAATTCACTAATAATAGTCAAAGAAATGTCAACATAAATAAGATTTAATAACATTAAAAAAAAGAAGAGTCGATGGTCACAAATGTCTATCAAATGACAATTATACATTAGATAATAGGGTTGTGCCTGTGAACACTGTAACAGGAACAACACAACTCCTGCCCTCACAGAATCAAGAGTCTATGGAAAGAAACAAGTGGGTAAAATCATAAAATAACTAAATTAAAAAAAATAAAACTAATTTTCTAAATGAGGCTATTACCAATCAAATAAGCATATTTCATAATAGTCAAACTATGGAACCAGTATAGCTGTCCATCAATGGATGAATATATCAAGAAAATGTGATATATACACAATGGAGTATTATTCAGGCATACAAAATGATATTATGGCATTTGAAGGAAAATAGATGGAACTTGAGAACATTATGTTAAGATAAAGAAGCCAGGGGCTGGGGAGATAGCTCACTCGGTAGAGTGCTTGCCTTGCAAGCACAAGGCCCTGGGTTCAATCCCCAGCACCCCAAAAAAAAAAAAAAAAAAAAAAGATAAAGAAGCCAAACTCAGGTGAAGGGATGCATGTCTTCTATTATATATGGAAACTAGAGAGGAAAAAGGAAAAGAAAAGTAGAGGGGTGTTCATATCAAAATCGAAAGGAGATCATTAGAGTAGGGGAAAGAGGCCAGGCAGAGGTAGGAGGGGAGGGAAATGGGAAATACTGGGGAATGATAAAGGTCAAATTATATTGTTACATTGAGTGCATTTATAATATGGAACAAAGAACCCACCATTATGTACAACTGTAATACACTAATTAAAAAATTGGAAGAGGTAAAAATAGTTGCTAGATATGATATGAAAGTACACATCCATAATTTTTTCCTAAAATAAATTTGACTAGCATAATTTTTTTTCTTTTTTTTATTATTGTAAACAAATGGGATACATGTTGTTTCTCTGTTTGTACATGGCGTAAAGGCATACCATTTGTGTAATCATAAATTTACATAGGGCAATGTTGTTTGATTCATTCTGTAATTTTTTCCCTTCCCCCCACCCCTCCCACCCATCCCACCCCTCCATTCCCTCTATACAGTCCTTCCTTCCTCCATTCTTGCCACCCTCCTTATCCCTAACCCTAACCCTAACCCTAACGCTAACCCCTCCTACCCCCCATTATATGTCCTCATTCGCTTATCAGCGAGATCATTCGTCCTTCAGTTTTTTGAGATTGGCTGATCTCACTTAGCATGATATTCTCCAATTTCATCCATTTGCCTGCAAATGCCATAATTTTATCATTCTTTATGGCTGAGTAATATTCCATTGTATACATATGCCACAGTTCCCTTATCCATTCCTCAATTGAAGGACATCAAGGTTGGTTCCACAATGTAGCTATTGTGAATTGAGCACCTATGAACATTGATGTGGCTGTTTCTCTGTAGTATGCTAATTTTAAGTCCTTTGGGTATAGGCCAAGGAGTGGGATAGCTGGGTCAAATGGTGGTTCCATTCCAAGCTTTCTGAGGAATCTCCACACTGCTTTCCAGAGTGGCTGCACTAATTTGCAACCCCATCAGCAATGTATGAGTGCACCTTTTTCCCCACATCCTCGCCAACACCTATTGTTGCTCGTGTTCTTGATAATCGCCATTCTAATTGGGGTGAGATGGAATCTTAGGGTAGTTTTGATTTGCATTTCTCTTATTACTAGAGATGTTGAACATTTTTTTCATTTATCTGTTGATTGCTTGTACATCTTCTTCTGTGAAGTGTCTGTTCATTTCCTTAGCCCATTTGTTGATTGGATTATTTGTGTTCTTGGTGTAGAGTTTTCTGAGTTCTTTATAGATTCTGGAAATTAGAGCTCTATCTGAAGGATGACTGGCAAAGATATTCTCCCTCTCTGTAGGCTCTCTCTTCACATTACTGATAGTTTCCTTTGCTGAGAGAAAGCTTTTTAGTTTGAATCTATCCCAGTTTTTGATTCTTGCTTTTATTTCTTGTGCTATGGGAGTCCTGTTAAGGAAGTCTGATCCTAAGCCAACAAGTTGAAGATTTGGACCTACTTTTTCTTCTAAAGATGCAGGGTCTCTGGTCTGATTCCGAGGTCCTTGATCCATTTTGAGTTGAGTTTTGTGCAGGGTGAGAGATATGGGTTTAGTTTCATTCTGTTGCATATGGATTTCCAGTTTTCCCAGCACCATTTGTTGAAGAGGCTATCTTTTCTCCATTACATATTTTTGGCACCTTTGTCTAGTATTAGAAAATTGTATTTATTTGGGTTTGTGTCCTGTCCTCTATTCTGTACCATTGATCTACCTGTCTATTTTGGTACCAATACCATGCCGTTTTCGTTACTACTGCTTTGTAATAGAGTTGAAGATCTGGTATTGCGATACCCCCTGCTTCGCTCTTTCTACTGAGGATTGCTTTAGCTATTCTGGGTTTCTTATTCTTCCAGATGAATTTCATAATTGCTTCCTCTATTTCTGTAAGGTACATCATTGTGATTTTAATTGGAATTGCATTGAATCTGTACAGCACTTTTGGTAGTATGGCCATTTTGACAATATTAATTCTTCCTATCGAAGAACATGGGAGATCTTTCCATCTTCTAAGGTTTTCCTTAATTTATTTCTTTAGTGGTTGGTGTTGGGGTATAGCTCATCGAAAGGTCAACTAATAAAACTAACAAAGCAATCAAATGACATACAGTAATTGTGCTAAACATGAAGAGGGAGTAGAATGTGTACAGGTATTTGTGAACATATTAAGAGAAAATGGCAAACAGTATGATCCTATTTGTTTGGGGTCTACAAGCATAAGCAAACTTGTTATGTCATTAGAACCCATAGAATCTTGTAAAAAAGTGTTGTTCAACAGGTGCTATCTCTTTCATGTAATAGAGGTATCAACTTAATTAAAATGTTCCATGAACATAGATGGAAAGAATGCATCTTCAACTAGATATCAATAAACTGATCATTTCTCAATGCTCGCCGCGATTGATGACAAGGTGCAGCTCCAAGAGAATGTTGGGCGCGAGGATCAGTGGAACTTGGAGACACCCAGGATTTGGCAGGAGAAGTAAGAGTTATCAAGAGGGAAATGAAAGGGGGAGGGGCGGGGGTATGAAAAATGGTGGACTGAGACAGACAGTATTACCCTATGTACATGTATGATTACACAAATGGTATGAATCTACATCGTGCACAACCAGAGAAATGAAATGATGTACCCCATTTGTGTACAATGAATCAAAATGCAGTCTGTAAAAATGAAAAAAGAAAGAAGTGAATATTTGTGACTAATTGAGTGGAATGGTGAAGGCATCTTTAATCGTGTTAGGGAAGTCAGGAAAAGATTTTGTATTAAGGCAGAAGGTTGTTAGGTAAAGATAAGAGACCATGATGTCCTTTGGACTGTTTCTAAATATGCCCTTAAGGCTAGAGACCTTAAGATATTCACTGAAGACACCAATCTTTGAAATGCAGAAAAAAATATTTGAAAAGCGTTACAAACAAGGATGGAAATGTTGTCAGGCCTCTACATACATTAACCCCCTAAAAGCAGTGAAGAGGTACAAGTTGAAGAAAGATGGTTCCTTTCAAAGGATGTAGTTTCGTCCATAATTTTTCTCATAATTTCTCTCAACTTTTCTCTGTGAAGTCGAGTTTAGGAAGACAATTTCTGCTAATTAATTTTCACAATACAAGTTTTAATGAAAGGAGATAAAACACTTGAGGAAGCAAAATAATTAGCAGATACTGTTAGTTTATAAATTTTATTCTTATCAGAACGTGAACATTTGTTGCCTGGCTCTTGGCTGGCATTAATCTCAGCTTGTATCTCTGGACTGTTGCCATGGGTTGCTTTTAACACAGCCAGGATATCTGCTTGTTTTACTTCTTGATTGTCACTGATAAAAGGATGAAAGCAGTGATAATTATGCAAGGAACCACTTTGTCACTACTTCCATGGTTTAACTTAAGATACTGTAGACAATGACATAAGTAGGGCACAGTGTTTTATTGACCTCAATTAACAAGAAAGCACCATTTCTTTTATTTGTGACATTAATGTGGGCAAAGGATAAGAAAAGTGCAACAAATTTCAAATTTAAATTTGGAACCCAGTAAAAGGATAAAGTTTGACTTGTGCATGTTTGCAGTTCTGTGAGTCATGGCCAATTTTTTTAACATAAGCCATCTGCCAGCATAATACTTTTAATGATACATTTACTTGAAATTCTTTTCACATGCTCCCCTGAGTTCCTGTACTCGAACACATCAGAAAGAATATTTGGCTCAGGCATTTGGGGCCTCTGTGATCTACTGTCTCTATTGATTTGAGTTGACAATAACCTTCATCACTCCATGTGTCTCCTCAGGGGCTAATATTTCATTTATCTTATCTTTTTTCCTGAAGATCTTTGATATGGTTTAGCAGCAGTACACAAGCTTTGTAGGCTGATGTGTTTGGATTTGGCTGGAAAGTTATATGTTTCACTAGATATAGTAAGTGGTCATTTGATGTTTTGAATCATATCAGCAGTAATTTTTTAGTGGAGGGCAACCTAAATAGAATCAAAACTCAATGTTCATGGAAGGGTTTATAGAGTCTTACTGACTAGGCTGCTCCTAACAGTCATCTAGTGATTTCCTTCTATTGTTACTTTTATTTCTTTTACTTTCTGGATTTATTATTCACTGATGACTTCTGGAACCAGAACATCAACAGTATATTTTATTTCTTAGTGTGTGATATTCTTATTAGTTCTTTATCAATTTCACTTTATTTTCAATATGTTCAGAATTATTTTTATGCCTGTGGCATTTTTAGTTATTAATTTTTCAGTGTATTAAATACTCGTTTCAAAGTTCCAGAAGACTGTTTCAAGATAGGTTCATTTACATATTCACAAAATATTTATTAAGGACTAATTCTCTACTAGGTTCACTAGTAGGAACTGGAGATAGAGATGACTGAGGCCCATACTGTTCCCAGTGGAACTGCATAATACAGTGGTGAAGGCAGAGGTTGGGTAGGCCATGTTGCCCACTTGTTTGGTCATACAACAATCTAGGTATTGCTGTGGAGGATTCTTTTTCCTTTTTTAAATGTCATTAACATTTAAATTAGTTGACTGTAAGTAAATGACATTACTCTTTGTTTTGTGGAATGGCCTCATCCCATCAGTTGAGGGTCTTAAGAGAAAGGACTAAGGTTTCTCAAAGGAGTTATGCTTCAGTAATGCAATATAGAAATCCTGCTTGAGTCTCACTTTTATCTCTGTAAAATTTAGACTCAAGACTGTGACATAAACTCTTACCTGCTGGTTTACACATTTATACATATATATATATGTGTGTGTGTGTGTGTGTGTGTGTATACATATACACATTATCCTTGATTTAAAATGGAGTTATGTGCGAATAAACCTATTAAGTTAAAAAATATTGTAAGTCAAAAATGCCTTTATCATATCTAATCTAGCTTACTCTAACCTAACTTAAAGGTGCTCAGAATATTTATATTAGCATAGAGTTGTGTAAAATCATTGAACACAAAGAGTATTTCATGTTAACTGTTAAATATCTCATGTAATTTATCAAATACTTTACCCAAAATGAAAAATAGCATGATCATTTAAGTATGCTTTTGCACTACTGTAAAATTGAAAAATTGTTATTTGAACCATTGTAATCTGACGACTAGATGTGTGGCTACATCTATAAATAGATATGGATATTTATTTATAGAGAGATATAAATATATATAAGTGTATTAGAAAGGTCTATCTATGTAAATATTCATTTCTTCCTATGTATATATGTTGACTATCTATATATAGATATGGCTATATCTAGTTCTATACATAGATGCAAATATATAAATAGATATGTCAATATATAGCTATGTCTACATATTAGAAAGATCTATGTCTATATATTAGAAAGATCTATGTGTGTACATATATCTTATTGGTATATTTTCTTTGGAGAACACTGACTAGTACACCAGCACTTTTTTTTTTACCAGTTAGGTTGGTAAATTTGCCTGTTTGATCCTCAATTTCTACCCTGGTAAATGCATTTTAATGAGGGTTAAATGAGTCAGTGTATGTAAAATAACCTATCATTATACCTCATACATAATTACTGAAGAAATAGTAACTTGAACTTCCAAAAGTTTTTTCTTAATGTCTTCTGGATCAGATGTGCATAGAAAATGCAAGATACATAGAAGTTCTAGGAGCCAACAAGAGAAAGAGAATTATCTAAGTCTTGGGGCAGGGTGGTCAGGAAAGACTTCCTGGAGGAACTGATACTTAAATCAAGTGTTAAAGATTTAATAGAAAGACACATTCTTGTAATTGAATTGGTTTAGAAAAGGTATTATGAACTTATTATATGCTGGACCCTGTAATATGCATCAGAAAAATCAAGGTAAATAAGACAAAGATATTTTATTTGGTCTAGAATAATGAAAGGGAGAAAAAAGGAAACTTTGAGCAAACAGATGTGTCAAGGAAAAATAAAACTTCTGGAGACTAATCCAGGTTTTAAAAAGACTAAAAGAGTAATGGAATTCCACTCCCAAAGAAAACAGGCAGGGGTTGAAGGGAAATGGATCTTCTGCCTGTACTTTTTCCTCCACTGTTAAGCCAATTCCAATGAAACACACTCATCGAGACAAAAGAGAAAGAGATTGAGAAGTTTGGGGAAGCTTTCATGAAGAAATAATAGATCTTCCAGAATAAAGTAAAAACATACACAGAGATAATTGATAAATCATTGCAAAGGTAAAGAAAGATTTGAGTGTATTAATTGGACCACACATAGTATTCTGCAGAATTTACTTATTTATTTACATTACTGCATTGATCAGGCTCTACTTATGGTATGAAATTGAAAGAATGGACATTTTTTAAGCTGTTTTATCTCAACTCCCTAAGGTCTCCCTCCCAGTTATCTCAACTCCCTAAGGTCACCATCCCAGTAATGGGAACAAAGCCCTTAAAGCTGTTCCAGGAAACAGCCCCAAACAGAGAGTAAAAGAGTAAATTGAGCCAGATAGCTAGATAGTGCTCAAACAGTACGATTACTAGAAACTATTGACCAGCATCTACGCCCTGTTGTAAAACATTGTAAAACATGTTGTATGTTATCAGACAACTCAGACCCCCTTTGGAATTTCCCGGCAGCTTTGTTCCCCTTTTCCCTTTCATGTGCGACCCCTCCCGATGTGTGGTTTTCTGCCTTTATAAACCTACAAGATTTTCTGCTAGGGACTCGACTCCTGGACTCCTGCGTGAGTCACGAGTCGGGTCCCAGCGCGCTGGAATAAACACCTCTTGCGGGTTGCATCAAGTGACGCCTCCTGCGGTTGATTGGGGTTGCTGTGGATCCGAGGGATAGAGTTGGGGTCTCCTTTTTGGAGGTCCTTCAAAAATCACAAAGCAACTTGAATTTATTTTATCTCCTACTGAAGTTTTAAATTTAATAGATGAGTTATTTCTTTGTACCTGGAGAAGAACTCTATATAGTCCCACTACTTTTCTGATTATTCTCAAACGAATAAAAGTAAAATTGACTGTTATATACAGACATCAAACACTGTTACAATTTAGAATTTAGAATGATAATTTTCATATATTAATTGACATTTCGATGTTCAAACTTAGACTTTCACAATTCCCTTTGCTAGGACTTTATAGTGAGAAGGTCACAGTTTGAGAGGCCATAGGAAATTCGTTTTTCTTTCTTTTTCACCTCCTTCCTTATGGTTGGAGAAAATTCCTTATTTGATGGACTTTGCAATTTACTGTTTTGACAAAAATTTAAAGCTGAATTTTTCCTCCATGATTTGCTTTTATGAGTTGTTTAGAGCTTACTCCACCCAACCCCCATCATTACAGATGTTGGCCATTTATCCCCCAAATTTCCTAAGAACTTAAGTTTGTGTCTTCACTCATCTTTGCTAAGGTCAAGTCAATTATAATTTTATTATGTTCTATATCTTCAAAAATGTTTAGTGTTGTTTTTAAATACTGACCTAGAAAAAATATAGGCATGTGAATGCATCTTTTATCAATGTGTTTCTACATATTGCCATTGGTTATATATAAATGACTTTTGAGTCACATAAATTTCATAAATGCAGTGTGGAATTGAGCTTACTTCATTTCTGTAGGATTTCCCAGAGTTTTTAAAGCATTTAGCAGAGGATTTGCTATGTGATTCTAGGTAAATTATGTACCCTTGCTGTGCTGCTTTATTATTTGTATACAGGGGCAAGACAGTCCTTATAGCATTGGCACACAACTTAGATTAGGTGATCCTTATTGAATGATTGGCATAATGCTTGACTAATAGTAAGCCCATAAAATTGATAATTGCTATTTGTTATGATGTCATGATAATGATGATGATGCCTTCTGGCACTACAACTAAAATATTCTAGGAACTTCTCCCCAGAATATGCCAATGGATTTGTGTTCTTCAGAACAAACTTTGGGAAATACCACTGTTTCCATTTTTTTGAAACTTTGCAATCGGTATTTTGCATCTTCAAAAACCAAAATAGCACATATGAAACTTGTCCAACTGTAACTTGGAAACTGGGTGTTTTTACTGATTTCCATTTACGTTTGATTTGGTGGAATATCTTATTACTGAAAATTACTTTACCTACTGGTAATGTTATACTGAGCCTCTCAGTCATTATCTTCACATACCATGGAAATACCCATGGTGAACTTTATAACAGCCCATGAAAATACTTACTTCCTGGCCATTTTGGAGCTGTTAAGGCAGTTCTGTGCTATTTTATTCAGTAATTTCTTTGCACAGAAGAGCTGCTTGCACCTCTTTCACCCACCCTAGAAATTACAAGGATTCCTCATAAGTTGTCCCTTCATGTGTGGGAATGTGTAAGGTTTAATAGTTATTTTTCAGGCAAAGGATAAACTAGTTGTGCAGGTACCCAAAACAGTCCTCTCCCTTCCCTGGATTCCCTTCTCCAGTTTAATTTATAATTGGTAGCAGATGGTTTTGAAATCTACTTAAAATCACTGGAAAATTAAGGAAGAAGGTCAAGAGAGGTGAAAGAAGGGAGCAACATCAAAATCTAGTGACATGACTAAAAGAATCTTGCAACTAATCCTTTTCTCAGTACCTTCCCTCTGTGCCCTGTAGCTCTGCAGATAACAGTGGTAGTGGGTACCTTGAAAAGGAAAAGGAGAGAAAGTGAGACTGCCATCATTGTACATATCTTCTGGGTAGCCAAAGTGTGATGTGATAGCAGTGTAGGGATCAGGAGGTCTAGGCTTGAGGGTTGGCTTAATTCTGTTGTGGAAAATCTTGTGCTTTCCTTTGTATTTATAAAAGATAGACATTACGACTCAAACTCTGTATTTGGGGGGCATTGAACTGTAACGGGAATTGCATTTGAGATGTAAGCAATCTTCAAAGTTATTTTTTGTCTATAAAACATACACACTAATACTTTTTGGTTGTAGAGCCAAAAGGCCGATCAAAAATTGTATCTCAGGAGGCTGAGGCAGGAGGATCACAAGCTCAAAGCCAGTCTCAGCAAAAGCGAGGTGCTAAGCAACTCAGTGAGACCCTGCCTCTAAATAAAATACAAAATAGGGCTGGGGATGTGGCTCAGTGGTTGAGTGTCCCTGTATTCAATCCTTGGTACTGGCCCCCAAAATCATATCTATATCTATCTATGTATAGATATTTTTTGCATGTATATATGCAAAAACTAAGTAATTAACTCACCCCAGTGCTCCTGTATTCCCTATGTAAGTAAATATTATCTCCTTGACCTATAGCCCAGGAGGCTGTAGTCATCAATAGTCTACATGTTCTTTCTTACTTCCATACAGGCAGTCACCAAGTTCAGTAAAAGTCACCTTGGAAATGTTTGTTATCTCTCTAAACATTTTTCATATAGTAATATTTTTAAAAAATATCTATTGAATCATGCCTTTTCTTTGCTTAAAAACCATTGCACTCCATTTACATGTGATTTAACAAAATGTATAAATGTATCCTACTGTCATGTACAACAAACTAGAATAAATTAAAAAATTTAGAGAAACCCATTAGGTCCTCTTTGTTTGTGGGAGAAATCTCAAATTCTGTAGCATCTCTTACAAGGCCCTTAGAAATCTGTCTCTCCATGCCTATCTGCTTTACTAGAGCTATGTGGTAGGGTGACCAATGCCTCTGGATATGTTAATGCCCTAATCCCCCAAATGTGTGCACGCGTTATCTAACATGGGAAAGGGAAACTTGCAAATGTTATAAATTTAAGGAATTTGAGATGAGGAAATTGTCCTGGATCCTCTGGCTTGGTCTATTGTGTTCAGAAGGGTCCTTATAAAGGAAAGACAGGAGGGTCAGAAGCCAAGACTAGAGTGATGGACAGGGAAGGCAGCAATGATCCAAGCAATGTGGTAGCCTTTAGAATCTGGAAAAGGCAAGAAAAAAATTCTTCTGTAGAGCTTCCAGGAACAAATGCAGCTCTATCAACACCTTGATTTCAACTCCAGAAGATAATAAATTTCTAAATATATAATAGATAAATAGATTCTATGGTTGAGTTAATTTGTTACAACAGCAATAATAAACTAATAGAAGCTATGTGAAATAGATTATCTTGTATAGCAGTTTCCTTTGATTTAATCTATATCATTAAGTTTCGGTATAAGATAATACTAACATAAATAGTTTACTCTAAAAAAAATTGTTCTAATTAGTTATACATGACAGGAATGCACTATGACACATCACACATAAATGGAGTATAATTTTTCATTCTTCTGATTGTACATGATGTAGAATCACATTGGTCATGAAATCATATATGCACATAGGATAATAATGTCTGATTCATTCTGCTATCCTTCCTAATTCCATACCTCCTCCTCTCCCTTCACTCCCCTCGGATTAATCTAAAGTACCTTTTAAGATCAAAATTCAAAACAGTAAAGTATCTTCTGGACTACGCCTAAGAACATATTGTACTGGTACACAATGGCAGCAAAAGAATTGAATTAGAAAAGTACAAACCAAAACAACAAAAAATGGGGTATTGTCAAAATGCTGTCACACAAATCTTCCACAAACATACGCAAATCACTTCTCCTTCTTTAGCCTCAGGTTCCTTATCTATAAAATTATTTCAAACTTTTCTGAATCCAATATGTTAATAGTCTACACCTGTATAAGACTTACCTAAGTCATTAAAAAATCCTAGATATGAGCATTAATCACTACATCTAACGCTGACCTTGACATTTTTAGTTCTCTCTCTCTCTCTCTCTCTCTCTCTCTCTCTCTCTCTCTCTCTCTCTCTCTCGTAAATTAATTTGAAATACAAATTCAGAAAGTAGATAAAGGAAGGGCATTCGCAATAAGGAAAGAAAGTAACTTCTTCCATTTCACTTCTGTAGTTTGCAAAGGCAAAATAAATTCACCAGTTTCCCAGTTCTGATAAGTGGATAGGCTATCACATTAATCACAGCATGAATATGTCCTACCAACCTCGCTACTCAAACTCCAAACTTTATGTGCAATAAAATACTGATGTGGTCCTAAAAAGAATACTGTGGAATCATTAAACTCAGTTACATAGTTTTAATCTAAAATCCCATATCTAGCCTCATAATTAAAACTGTTTATCTGAAGATATTTTGACCTGAATAAATGTGCCAAATGATCCATCTTAAAAAATCAACCCATCTATATGGGAAGTTGGGTGGTGTAAAAGAGCTTTCATCATGTTTTATCATCTTAATTTTATCCAGAAACATTAAATCATCTGGCATTCATTTTTGGCTTTTAAAGGACTTGAAATATTATGACTAGCAGAATCTACTGCAATCTATACTTTAATTTGAATGTATGTTATATCTGAAAGGAATCAATAAAGGAATATTTCTTTCAATCTGCAATTGTAACTACAGGACATATACATATGATATATGCATGTGCATAGGGTCACTCTCTAAAATTGATAATCCATCAACATGTAAATTGTTATGCCCTGTAAAGAACATCTTGGGCATCTTTGTACCCTCAGCAAAGTGTGGAAATTCAGTAAATATGTGCTGTGTGATACTGGGTATTTGCCATTGGCACAGCATTATATTTACTGCCCTATAAATTTCCTACTCAGTACATCCAATGATTCCTGTTTTAAGAAACACACAGTATAGTTGGGTATAAGTAACTTTTAGGCTTTAATTTATTGAGTACTTAATATGTACTAGCCATACTAACATGATAGCAAGCACATGTGAAACTCTGGGGTGGGTACTAGATGATTGTTGACCAGAACATAGTTACAGAGGGGTGAATTAATAGCAAGAGGGAAAAGAACTCTGTCACAAGAAATAATTCTGTTTCACTGTGCACACATGCGCACTCACACCATGTTGTTGGCTTCATTATTATGAAACATCTTTTATTCAATTATATTCAACATGATTTTGATATAAATTAGTATGTCTTTTTAATACTTTAAAAAATCACTAATCTATGTGCATATATATATATATAATTATTTATTTAGAATTGAATGTTAAAATATCCAGGATACTAACCTAGATATTCCAAATATCCAAATAGACAATTTAATGAGACAGAGTAATACAATTTTCAAAGTATATTTCACTTGTTATTGATTTATTCAATAAATATTTATTTAGAGTCTTCCCATAAACATAATTTGGTTTGGTAGTATTTTAGCTTCCAGCAACAACTATTTAATAGGAACATTAAATCTGCTCATGACTCTAAAGCAGAAAAATCTGAGACATCAATGTTAACAATGCCAGTCAACAAATGTGATTTACTGGTAAGAGAATAGAATGTGATGGCATAAAGTAACTTCAGACGTTATCTAGTCTCAACCTCTTGCATATTCTAATGTTACAGATGAGAAACATGAGGCCCAGAGATAAGTAACTTTGTCAAGATCATGCAATGAGAGAGTGCAGAGTCAGAGCTAGAAAACTGATTTTCTGATTTCCAAGTCACTGTGCTTTTAATGTGCTGAGCTGCCTCCATATTCATATTTTTTCTCTCTGTTTCCTGAATTAGCGTGTTTTAACATCATATACATACAACCTCCCAAGTGGAGCTAAAATGGAAGCATGCTACTTGGAGATTTAACATTTGAATTCATTTTGCATACCATAGTAGTGGGTGGAAGATATGATGGGAAACAATTATCCACAAATATCTAATTTCTGTCTGGTTCAGTTCCTCTTAGCCTTTGTAGTCAAGTTAGCAATGTTTGTATAAAAAAAAATTATAGGATGGTAAAGCTGAGAGACATCTCTCTCCCTAGGGCATTGATGGTAATAAAAATAAAGACCTCATTTTCTTCCTTACAGAGATATTTACTTATCCAGAATAAAGATAAGAATTCTCTCAAAAGAGAGGATCACCAGCAGTCCTATGTAAGACCAAACCTTCCTAAATTTGGGCTTCCTCTCCTTTGATGCAACCCATTGCATATACAGGTACTTTCTGACCCTTATTGTGTCACTCCATGATGATTGGTGCTGAAGAAATTAGTATTAATATATTTCTCTGGCTGGTACTTTTGCTGTAAATAGTTAATGGTTTTTATATCTAGAGGTCTTATATATAGAGGCTAACATGTTAGTTTGCAGACACAGTACAATCTCAGATTCTTTAAAGTTTCTAACTTAACAGACAGGTAAAATTGGATCATTGCCACAGTATTTAAATTAGCTCATGTTAGTAATGAAATATGCTTTGAATACTCATGAGAATACAAGGTTTCTGGGTTGCAAAACTGTCAGCTATTTCCCCATTTATCACTTAGAGAAATATTTTCCATCGCATTGCATAGTTGCCTGTATCCAATTGTATAGTTCAGATACCAAAGTGTTCTTTGGGGATACATGAAACAAAGTGGTGCTCTTTGAATTTATGCCTCTGACATTCTAACTTAAGACTGGAATAATTTAATTTATACCAGTGCAAATTCACTTTATGTAGAAATGGACCTTAGAGATCACTAGTCCAACTGGCTCACACTTACATTTTCAAATTTGTAATCGGTGAGATTCTAAATTTTCTAACTTTTCTTAGTACTGTATGATTACAATGAAAGAAATTAAGAGTAAGACTGATAGGCAAACAAGTTTAAAACCTTTGAAAGAACTTTTGGGGCAACTATTACAGTTTGAGTTAAGGTCAACCACACAATCAGTCAGGATGAACCACTATTAAATCTCAAAATCATTTCTGTGTTGTAAGATGTCAATAGTAGAACTATTGACATTTGGCAAATGAGATTGATTACTTTAAAGTTAATTGTAGGCAGGTGGGGAATGCTGGAGGTGGTGGATCACTGGGGATATGTCTTTGGAGTTTATATTTTGTCCCTGGCGAGGAGAGAGCTTTCTGCTTTCTAGTTGCCATGATGGAGCTGCTTCTTGTTACCACATACTTCTGCCATAAAATGCTCCCTCACATAGGGCCCAGAGCTATGGAGTCATTGACCATGGACTGAACCTCTAAAACCATGAACCAAACTAAACTTTTTGTCCTCTAAGTTGTTCCTGTTTGACCTTTTGGTCACAACGATGAAAGATTAACTAAAACAGAAGGTCATAATTAAGGTGACCTAAAGTAGAAATAGAAAAAAAAACATGCAAAGAGTGAAAGATAGAACACTCCAAGAAGAAGAATTATCCTGGGTCTTGAAGCTAGAAAAATGCTGGCATAGCCCAGAAACTGAACATGAGTCAGTTTAGTCATACATCTACTGGTAAGTGGGATAAGGATTAAAGACAAATAAGGGATAAAATTAAGTACGGACTTGTAGGTCCTGTTGAAAGTTGAAATTTTATTTGAAGTGCAACAAAAAGCCATCAGAAAATTTTAAGGAGCATTGTAAGGAATTTAGTAACATGATCAAATTTATATGTCTAAAGATTACTCTGGGTAGTCCATGGAGAAAAGATTGGAAGGCAAAAAAGAAGGGAGAGAAAGAACAGGTAGAGGTTTATTGTGATTATAAAAGTAAAATATAACTTTTGAAAAGAATGCTAGCAGAGAAACTAGAAAGTGGTATATTCAAATATATTCTGAACATATAATTAACATATTTTGATAATGAATTAATTTGAGTGGTATAGGAACCAGCAATGTGTATTAGATAGAGTCATATATTAGGAAGGGCTATACAAGTTGGTGGCAGTAGATATAAACTGATCTGGAAGACATGGCAAGGATGAAGTAAACAGTTGTGATATATATGAAAATATCTGGGATATAGCTAAAAGAAGATGTCAAGAAGGAAGCTGAATATGCAAGTCTGGTGGTCAAAAGAGGGTCCTGGACTAAAACTACAAATTTGGACATAATTAGCATAAAGAGAGAACATTTATTTGCTAAGCTCCCATAACAAAATAGCATAAATGCAGTGGGTAAAACAACCATTCATTGTATCTCTTTTGAGAGCATGCATCCTCCATGCATCTTGGTAACATTTGGATTGGATAACATTTCTCTTCTCAAAAGAACACCAGTCCTATTGGATTATGACCCACCAGAGTGGTCTCATTTTAACCAAAAATACCTCTTTGAAAGTTCTATCTCTAAATACAGTCTCATTCTTGAGCACTGGAATTAGGACTTGAACAGATGACTTTGGTAGGGGTCTAATTCAGTCCATAACAAGAGTACTCACATCCATTAGAATTAATGAAATCACTTCCAGAATGAATGTAGAGAAGAAAAATTGAGTCTGAAATTGAATCTTGGAGAGTTTCAATATTAGGGAAAAAAAGTACCACCATAGAGACTAAGATTAAATCTCCAGTGAGACAACAAAGAGAATATGGTGTCATAGAAGCCAGAGGAGGACAATATTTCAAGTACTAATGTTATATGCTAATTAATGATTGAAACAAGGTCATCAGTCAAGACTAAGTGTGATAAAAAGTAGAGGTGACATTTGAAGAGAAAGGAGAGTATGTGGAAATTTGAAATATTTGTCTAGAGGTGGCATTTATTTTCCTCATCTGTATTTCACAACCATTTGGACTAACTCTTCATATGCAGTGCCTCCCTGCTTCCCTATAGGGTACTGAAACTCTACAAATTTGTCCTTGGAGCTAAGTGGAGAGAAAAACTTGATGAGAGCATTTAAAACAAGTAAGGTAATAAAAGGACAAATAATTTTTATAACTTTTATTACATTCAAAAATAGTAACTTCAAAAAAAAAAGCAATTAAATTGAAAACCACATTTATGGAGTTATCAAATCATGAGTTAAAAACAACTTAATTGTTAAAGATTTTCCTTGAGTTCAAAAAATAGAGAAACTATTAATTTGTTTTGAAGTCAGTGTATTGAAACTCAATAAAAGTGTTTTTGTTACTTTCATTTTCCTAAGTTTTCCTCTATACTCAGTCAGTTCCCCTATGCTGATAGGACTGGCCCAGTTGTAAACAAGACAAATTCTGTATATGAGGATAACATTTCTCATGTGCACCTCTGAAATGTAAATTTCATTTCCTAACCTAACTTCTGAAAGTCTTGTTTATGGTTAGTTTATTCTGATTGCAATATATACCACACACACACACACACACACACACACACACACACACACACACACATACACTCATATGTGTATGTGTGTGCATACAGGCACACATAGCTATGCCAGTTACTCAATGTATGAGCCTAGGTCATTAAAAAGATACACAGAAAACACACTAATACTTTGAAAAAGAAAAGTATAATATAAAGAGTTGTTAAGTAGTTAAATGTGATGGACTGCTGAGAGGTAAAAGAAGACTCTAAGGTTGAGAAAGATTGAATAAGGAAACACCTTAGAAGAGGGTCTCCCCAAGGCTGAGGTTCTGCCCTCTGGGTGGTGGGATATAACTACCAGAGAAATACACAGCATGCCAGTTGGGGAGAGACTTGCCAGAAGCCACAAGTTACAGTTGAAACTCAGGAGCACTCCATCACTGGGTGGCAAGCATAGGTCACAGCTAAAGTGTGAGTACTACCATTGTGGTAGCAAAGGATCATGCCAGATGATGTGAAGTTTGCTAGGATTAATGCTATCAGGACTCTAGATACTGATCTTAATGGAAGACAGAACTCAGAAAAAAGAGTCTCTTTCCTCCTCTCTAGGCTTGCAGTGTCCCTCCAGTGTCCTCTATCTGTAAAGCCTAACAACATCACATATTCCACTTAAGGATAGAGAAAATTAAAATATTAGTAAAGTGACATGACCATTATCTCATGGTTGTTTATTATATAGCATATTTTTTGATATCCATCACTATGGTCTTTCCAATGATTCTCCCTTCCCTCTCTAGTAAGTCAACATTTTTAAAATGCGACATAATAGGTATCATTCCCTTTATGAATATTAGAATTTATTACACTTGTATACTTGGGACAGTATATCTACCTTTACAAAGAGATAGAAAACACTCTCGTAAATCTTTTGGGAAACTTCCAGAAATTGCAAGGAAAAGCTTTGTTATATGCCAATGTGTTTTTAGACTTCAGAAGAGAAAAATAAACAAAGCTTCTATAAAAAGAGATTTAGATGTGTATAAAGTTGGTATCCTAGTTAAGAGATAATATTAAGTTGTTTCATGTAAATTATTTATAATATACAAATAACTTGAAGAGTAAACTACACAGCAACTAGTGATGGTAGCTATGATTACAAAAGTAAACTATCCTGGTTGGTAAATACAGAGTGTTGTTGGATGTTTGCCATCATGTTCTTCCTGTATGAGTTTTAAATGTTTAAATAATCAGGAGAAAAAGAAACAGAAGGAAAGAAGAAAAGATTCAGAAATTCAGAACTTCTCTGTCTGCAAAAAGAAACAACGTGCTGAAGAAAGCTGTTTTTACTGTTTATCAACAGAGAGGCAAAAGTGATATACTGCCTTGGTAAAAAGCTGGGATGAAAGTCTGCCTACCAGGGTTGTGGAGTGTCCAGAAGCAGCTGATCTGAGCCAAAGTGGAAATAGGGAAGCAAGCCAAGATGATAGAATTTCATACTGATGGTGTTTTGCCCCCATGAAAACCAGATCTTATGTCAGCTCAAATGAGAAAGATCTTTGGTTGTATACAGTCAATGGACCCAGATGCCTGGTTAGGGCAGAAAGGGTTCTCTTTGCAGTGAGAACTAGATGAATTCAGGCAGAAGGGAAAACATTTGGGGAGTCCTCCCTCTCCCTGCTCTTATGAGAATCTGTTTCTCCTAGAAATGTGATTCAGCAGGACTTCGGTGGCGGGCAGAAGGATTTTGGAATTGAGACGGATATGGATTGAAATCTAGTTTCTAAAAATGATTAAATCTCTCAGACTTCCAAATGCGTACTTGTAGATTACTTGGAGATTAAATGAAATATGCAATTAAGGCACCTAGTTCCCTGACTGATTTACCAATGCTTGGTAAATAGTATTTGCTACTACTATTAATACTACTCTTGAGCAAGAAAAAATTATTCATTTTCTGAAGAGAGAACCCTGACAACACCAACTTTGGGGAGAGATTTCTAATATTTGATATTCTACATCTCCTGCATGGGGAACAGACTAAATTGGGCACAAACACATACATAAATCTCCATCATACCTACTTCTATTTCCATGTCCATCTCCTCTACATAGAGCATAACAAGAGAGGTTGCAGTATTAGTGAGACAAAAACAAAATCAAGATAAAAAAGTAAAAGAAACAAAATTATCTACAACCAAATACTCAAACATGAAATGTAAGTGTGAATAATGGTTTTAAACTGACCTTATTCTCATTAGGTCAACAAACAGGTTAAATCATGTAGCACACTTGAATACAAATGATAAAATATTCTATAAACACTACAATATAAAAATGAATCTATAGAACCTGGAAAGTTAACAAACATTTAGATAAAATATACCATTAGCAAAAAGAACACACTAGAGGTTTCTTGGTAAAATGAAATATAGTCAAGTGCTGTGCTGCATAACTGTGTTTCAGCCAATGACATGCTATATATTTCATGACTGATCCAGTAGATAATAGCACCTAGTGATGTCAGTCATCTTACTTTGTGTAAGTATACATTATATTTGCAGAACAACTAAATCAGCTAACCATACATTTGTTTTTTCACATGTGATTGTATTTTAAAATTCCAACAAAACTAAATAATATAAAATATGCACCAATTTGGGGAGGATCAAATGTGTGTGTACTCCAAGGAGTACACCTTGGAAAGGACACACAGAAAATTAAAACAGGGGGAAGAGGCAACAGGGGAAAGGGACATATATTTACCTCAAATGCTCAAATGTAATAGTTCAGTGACTGAAGGAACAACTCTGATCCCAACATGCACTATACCAGCAGTTCTCACATAGCAGTGGTAAACAAATTGGTACTATTTTATAGCTGTGTGGACCAATTAAAGCTTGATTTTAAATTCTAGAGAAAGATAGACCTAGATTCATATCCTGTCTCCATCACTTATAATCTGTGTGAATTTGAGTAAATCATATAATTCCTCTATACCTCAATTTTCTCATCTATAAAACATATCTATGAATACCTTCCTCACAAAGCACTAATAAAAATCAAGAGACCATTCATTTAAACAGCTTGATATAGCCTACCACATTAGCATAAACTTAATAAATGATAGATGTTTCTTTTTTTATTAACTTAGCAAACAGACAATGCAGATAGGGGTGATACTCTTTAGAACTTGGCATACAGTATCATGAGAAGCTAATCAGATTCACCGGTGTTATAATGGAGAAGTAGAAAGGCAAGGACTATGTTCCAAGCATAGGCATCTTCAGCATCCAAGGAGATGAGGAAAGTGAGAAGTGCCATATACAATCTAAATAATGTAATTGATAAATATACACGACACCCTTTCCTCCATAAGGTTAAAACACTGCAGGACAAATCTGAATGGTTTGGAGTTCCCACAGATAGGTTAAGAAAAAGGCATAAATGTACTCTTATGCAATTTCTATCATGGTCATATCTATGTCACTAGGCTACTGTGACCCAAGACATGTTACAACAGCAACAGCAGAATCCAAGGACCAACATGAAGGACTATCTTTGCAATAAAAACTGTAGACAGTCAGAAGATCTGCTGCCTAGATAGATGCCCTCCTAATCATGTTCTCTGCTGTGTCTCATGCAGTTAATTATGTTCAAGATGGAACATTTTGACTAGAAGTTCCTCAATACTTAAAAAAAGGGAAAGTTTTCAATCACCCACCATAAAATGCCACTGATTCCCAAAGGTAAGCCAGAATTGCAATTAACATTCTTGTTCATGTCATTTAGTGTTCATATATATGCATTTTTATTTACCTAATAAAAGTATCCCTGGGCCATAGAATTCTTTATTTTTAATGTCTTCAAATTTGGCAATATTGAATTAATCTCCTGTATGGAGAAAAGTTGAAAGTGAAAACTTACCCAAGTGCACTTATGTATGATCTACCATTACACAGTTTGCAGCAGCATTGAGGGTCAATTTTCTTCTAAGCTTCTTCAAGATTATAAATTGCCTAGAAGAAATAAGCCTCAGAGTATAGTCATATACTGAGAACATCATCAGACACATTTACGGACATCAGCTTTATGTCCCCATATTAAAATCTGTCAGGAGACTGAAACTGGTATTTGCTTTCTTAATTCTTTCCAAGATTTGCTTGGACTGTATCAATAACATTGATTCTTTTTTAAAATAAAGTGCAATGAGCCTAAAAACTCTATGAAATAAAAATAAAAATCACTGACAGAAAATCATCTCTTTAAGCCTTTGTATTGAGATCACTTTTTCTAGACTTCTTAAAATGTGGAGTCTGATTAAAAAAAAATAACATTCTCAAAACTGTGAAACTGCCAGGACTCAATGGAAATTAACTCAATAGCATTTTTAGTAATATAAACATTGCATGTGGGAAATAGTCTCCTGATGTTCAAAATGTGATTGGCAATGCTTATATCCTAAAGGGACAGTTTTCAGTCTAAACAAGAAAGGATCATACAGCTTAGGAAGTTTCATCAGTATTCATGGTTTTACCATTTTCAGTAAATCACTCATAGTGCTTCCTGGAATCATATGCTATCAGAGGACAAAGGGCCCCATGAGACTGTTTCTAATCCATCTTCCTCCTCTACGCCTATTTCACAGATGAGAAAGACAAAACCAGGAGAGAGAAAGGAATTCGTCCAACATTACTCATCACATTTTACCAAACCTGTCTTGGCAAGCCTGTAACCAGATCCAAGGGGCTCTTCCCCACCAGGATCTTTCATAATCCATTTATGAGCATTAAGTACTCCTTTACACTATAGTAACTATTAACAATATACATGTATTTTAGTCAGCTTTTTTCCTGCTGTGTCTAAAGGACCTGACCAGAACAACTGTAGAGGAGGAAAAGTTTATTTTGGGACTCACGGTTTTAGAGGTCTCAGTTTATAGATAACAGGCTCCATTCCTCTAGGCTCAAGGTGAGGCTGAACAACATGGTGGAAGAGGGTGGCAGAGGGAAGCAGCTCACATGATGATCAGAAAGCAGACAGACTTCACTCTCCAGATACAAAATCTATACTCTAAAGGCACACCTCCAATGAAACAATTCTTCTAGCCACACCCTACCTGCCTCCAGTTACCAGTCAGTTAATCCCATCAGGGATTAATGTACTCATTGGGTTAAGGCTATAACCCAATCATTTCTCCTCTGAACCTTCTTGCATTGTCTTATATGTAAGCTTTTGGGGGATACCATATCTAAAAACATCATAACAACATGAAATTTTAGGTATGATACAATGCCTGTGCATAATCAAACATTTATTGTAATACCTACAAAACTTAAATTATTGATCATATATGGGCTTTAGTATGGAAATCTAGCAAATATTTATTCATCTAAGCATTAATTACTCAGCAACTATATTGAGAATCTATTATGTGCAAGGCATTGTGATGAAGCAGCTACTATATCAGACATTATCATTACTTGGGGTAACCATTGACAAAAGTCAGCAAAGTGATGAATATTATAACAAAAATGCATGCAAAATAGGGACTGCAATTTGAAGAAGCAAGTACTAAATCTGTCTTCCAAGGAATGGAATCAGAGAGGGGTTTTGCTGAAGAAGTAATGCTTAACCTGAATTCTGAAGGATCTAGTAGCAAGAAGTTTGCTAAGGAACAAGAACAACAGCATAAAAAGAAGCAGATTCCTGGCAGAGGTGACATCATGTATATCACAGCACTTGTGAGATCACAAAGTATGAAAATGGCAGAACAAATGTAATTCAGAATACATGGAGTACACGGTGCACATGAAAAAGTACCATGACTCAAAGCTAGAAAAATAAGTGAGTAAGTTTGAATGGGCTTTATATGCTATGCTACAGAAGTTTGTGCTCCATCCCAAAGATAATGCAGAACCCCTGGAGGATTTTAAGAGATAGACAAGTCCCAATTTCATTTTAGGAAGGTTACTTTGACTAGAGTGTAGGAATGCATTCACAAGTAAAAACTTTGAAAATAGACTAGTTGAAGAGAATCAATTGAGATATGATAGTGGTTTGATTTAGCATAAAAATTTGCCTATTGAGAATAGGCAACAAGCATAATGAACACACTTTTCCAGGGCTGGGGAGATAGCTCAGTTGGCAGAGTGCTTGCCTTGCAAGCACAAGGCCCTGGGTTTGATCCCCAGCACCAAAAAAAAAAAAAAAAAAAAGACACTTTTCCTAAACTGAAAGGAATGGCAATATAACAAATCTGTAAATTCATGTGTAATATTTTCATATATCCATTGAAAATATCCTTGTAAAAGCATGTTTCTAAATCTCATCTTTGTCTTTTGCTGAAAACATACTTAATTGCATGAGACCACTGCTTATCCTGTGTTCCCTCCTCCTGTGGAGAGTTTTCGAAAAGCTGATTGAGGAAAAACTAAGGATAATAGTTCATTATTCATCTTGATATCTTATTCCATGCCTCCTTGTAAAATATGCAGGGATATTTTCTATGGTGGAAGGAGCATGGGGTTTGGATAAGATGACTAGTTCAAGTTCCTGGTTCACTGCTTGTTTTATGACTTTGGATAACATATCTTTCTGAAACACAGATTCTGCCTTTGTAAAATGGAATTACCACATATTCCTACTGAACTCATAAGACTTTGGTAAGGATAAAAATCAGATAAAAATGTTGTGTGAAATTATTCTGCTAATTGTAATATGCTATTTATTTGCTGCATTATCACAGGTTGCTTCCCTAGACAAGAAATAAAAGTTCAGTTAAACAGTAATTCTTGTTATCAGATACAGGCATAAATCATGAAACAAAAAGAATCTGAAGAGCTTTTGTTTCTTCTAGATTTCTCCATTATCGCTATAGGCCTTGGTCCAAAACCAAAAACCAAACTGATGCTAGATTCTCAGTGTTATTTTATTGTACCAGAATGGCATTCATTCGATTTGCCATCATCATTTACATTGCTTAAACAATGTCTTGGTGTGCCAAACTGGTTACCTCATGAGGCATATGCCCATGCCACCTCATGAATTTTGGACAGTGACATCAGAAGCTTCTCACATACATCTGAAATCTATGCTGCCTGCACACCTGACAACATGAAGTAACTCTACTTCTGAACATTTTACCTGTATCTCCATCACACTCAACCATGACAAGTATACATCAGAACATGGGGCAGACTGAGATCATGGACAGTAAAACTGAAGTATACCCACTAAAAAAATAACTGGGGTTCAAGGGAAAGGATGGTTAGAACAACCCAGCTGCTTTTGTGTTGGTCAAATGCTGAGCTACTCAACAAAGTATGTATCTAAAGAGAGTGGATTTTTCTTTTCTTTTTTTTTTTTTTTTTGTGATGCTGGGGATTAAACCCAGGGGCCTTGCTTGCACATGTGAGGCAAGCACTCTACCAGCTAAGCTACATTCCCAGCCCCAGAGTGGATTTTTCATAGGTTTTGCAGATTTATCCCAAGAAGTTTAGTATTCTCTGGTTATAAACATCTCCCTTTTGTTCTTTCCAATGTAGGTGCAATGACAGGTAATAGGTTGGTATATAGTAGTCAATAAATATGTATTTGTTGTTGAATGAAATCTAAGACTATGCAGAGTCTATAAAACTCAACTATAACAGTTAGCTACATGAATACCAACCAACCTTCCAAGGCTCTTTTAGAATCTGTATCTAAAGTTCAGAATAATAGGTGTAGTAGACATCTTTGATTTGCTGGTTAACATCGATTTTCCCTTCTTTAACAATAACAAAATCCTAGACTGTCCATCCTAGTGAATTGTTTGCAATTAACCTTACACCCAAATCCTGGAGGTGAACTTGGAATAAGTGAAGCCAATTGGCATTTTTCAAATACTTGAATATATTGTCATCACCGGAAATGGTGAGACACATTTACATGCTCTCCCAAACAAAGAATACTGTTTATAGGGGATTGTTTACAATCATCTGTGACCCCAGGAGAGTAACTGGCCTTAGGATAAAGACAAAACTATGGACAACAGTAAGGAAAGACGGAAATAAACCAGGTCCTTGGTGATCCTGTTGGCCACTGAATCAGATCATAATAAATCCCACAGTAACTACGGATTTTTCAGTTATTCAAATCTATAAATTATCTTTGTTGCTTAACCATTTTGAATCAGGTCATATGTTATTTGCAAGCAAATACACCCATTTATTAACTGGAAATTGTGAAATAAAACAAACTTGTACTTAGGCTACGATTTATTTTCAGAGTGAAAAAACTTGAGTGTCTTCTTGAAAACAAAGAAAATAAATACAAGAATAAAGGTTCTGCCTAATTGAAAATGTATTGGATAGTCTTTGAAACCTTACCATACCACCACAGGGAACTGAAGTCCTTTTATCTACCCTTGGGTGAATTATTACTTCACATATTGGTTAGTGAGAGATCTTAATACCTTTCCAGACTACAATTCTAGAAGCTTAAAACAGATTCAGGTTCTTATAATGTACTGACTTGAATGCATTCCATTCATATTGCTAACTTTCTTAAAAGATTCATATACAAATGTTATGACACTGGGAAAGTATAAATTAGGATAAATGTTAGAGATACAGATCTGTGAAGAGGAATTACTGGACACCCAACATTGTTCCAAGAGGCATGTATGACCCTGGCTATTTGGAGTTAGTCTAAGAATTATGGGTTACTGACAAGCACGCTGGATATCTAAATTAAGGTGTTACAATACCAGGAACAGAGCTCTTTAAAAGTAAAACCAAGATTCTGATATAGTAAGACATAAATCAGGACTTTGCATTTTCATAATAAAATCATATCTTTTTCAGGTCAGCATTTGGTCACTAAAACATATGGTCATATTTCCAGTGATTTATGTAGAATATCTAAACTCCAGAAGCCAGTCTTGATTTGACTGTAATCTAGTTCTTGCCAAAATCCCAACTAAATTATACTGGCACAAAAATTGACAGATTGATAGAACTGCATAGATTTCACAGAAACAGAATCAAGTCTAAAAAAAAATGGAGTGGGTGATAAAGAAAGCAGCATAATCCAATGAGGAAAAAAATGGAACGACTAGTTAATTAATTTTGAGATGATTATCTACATGGCAAATGTCTTAAGATAGATATTTAAATTATACACCAAAATATATTCCAGATGGAACAAAGAAAAGCAAAACTTAAAAATGAAGATGCAGATGAATAATTATTTAATCTCTTGGTAGAGAATAACTTTTTTATTTATAAAAGTAATGAAATAATTACCAATGAAAAAGAAAAATTTGATTAATGAAACATTTAATGTGCTTGAAAGACAAAAATGGTTTAAGGAAGATAACAAATTGGTAAAAAAAACTTACAAGACAGGTAATAATGTATTAACATACTTAGTATAGAAAATGCTCTTAATAAATTAAGAGGGAAAATGCTCTAATAGAAGAACAGGCACACAATAGGGGGAAAAATAAATGACCCCATTTATACCTATCAGAAGATGGTTAAGATAAAGAATAAGTGGCAACACCAAATAATGGAGATGATGCAGTGATGCTGTATCATTCATATGTTTCTGGTAGGAATGCAAAATATCTACCATCACTCTGGAAGCAGTTTGTCACTTTCTCACAAAACTCAACAGGATCTGATCATGTGCCTTGGGCATTACCACAGAAATATCAAGAATCACACACACATAAATATGTGTACAAAAATATTCATAACAGCTGTATTTGTAATAACTGAAACTCAGAGACACTGAAAAATATTTTATAGGTGAACAGTTAGACAAACCTTGGTATGTTCATGCCATACAATACTATTCAATAATAATGAAATTACTGATGCATACCAAAACTTAGTTGGACCTTAAAAGGAACATGCTGACTGAAGAAAATCAATCTTACAAGGTTACAAAGTATGTGATTCTGTTTATATGATGTTCTAAAATTGACAAAAGCATAAGAATGGTGAGTAGATTAGTTGTCATTAGGGGTTAGGGATGGGTGTTGGGAATAGCGTGGCTATAAATGGATAGAACAAGGGAATCTCGTGGTGATGATACAGTTCTCTATTTTTACCGTGGAGAGAGCTGTACAAAGCTAAATGTGTGATGACATTGCATATATAGAACTACGTACACACAAATGTATATACATGCAAATGAGTACATGTAAAACTAGTAAAGTGTGAATAAGGCCTGTGTATTGTATAAATATCAATTTTTTAATACTGATATTGTGCTATATTTCTATATACTCCTTGTGCTATAATTATATATAGTCATTGGGAGAAGCTGGGTGATGGGTTCTTAGGACACTCTTGTATATTTCTTTGCAACTTCCTGAGAATCTATAATCAGTTCAAAACAAAAATTTAAAACACTGACCATAGATATATGAAAACAAAGTTTGCCTCCAATAGTAGTAAAAATGCAAATAAAACAAAACACATTTTTATCAATTAAACTATTGTTTTAAAAATTACAATACAGCTGATTGTTGTGCAGTGAATTAGGTACTCTGCTGACTGGCATGTATTTCTATAAATTAGTAGAACCTCTCTGAAGAACAATCTGGAAACAGGTAGCAAAAGAATCCGCATGGGTCTCTGCTATTGTATGGAAGACTGTGCTCGGTTACCATCCCTTCCACCCTCTTCCTCCTACAGCAGGAAATACAATTATATTACAGAACATTTATCAGGATGACTTTATGTACAGGCAGGGTAACTGTGTTCAATAAGATTACTCACATATTTGTGGTTCTTTCTCTTGCTTTTGCTCTCATTCTCCCTCTCTTGATCTTTGGCTTCCTGTACCCAAGCATCTGGACTAGGAAGAAGGCCATCTGGCCATTTTGTGATCTTTTCTCACTTACTCTCACTGCAGCACTTTTGATGTGCCCATCAATTCAGACCGAGTGTCTGGTTATTGAGTACATTTTGATTTGAACTTAGGAAAGAGAAGCTCTGCCTAGGCTTTGAATTAGAGCCATAGACTCAAACTCAGGTTTATCAGAATGAATCTGAAATGGTACCTTAATATTTTCTCTCTCTTTTTTCTCTCTCTCATATACACACACACACACACACACACACATTTTCCCCTCCATTATCACCCTTGCATTCCCCATGGAGAAGATGAACAAATGCAGGGAAAAATTTGAGATTTCTGGGTCCTAGTTGCATACTATCGAGTACAAATTCTACATTACACCCCCAACACACTGAAAGAAATCATTACCAGTTGTGTTCAAAGAATTAGGTATAGGGTTGTTTGCTACAATATTTTTAAAAATTATTTATGTTTTTTTATTTTTACAGACTGCATTTTGAATCATTGTACACAAATGGGGTATATCATTTCGTTTCTATGGTTGTGCACGATGTAGATTCATACCATTCGTGCAATCATACATGTACATACATGTCTCATTCCACCATCTTTCATACCCCCTCCCTCTCATTTCCCTCTACATAATCTAAAGTTCCTCCATTCTTCTCTCACCCCCTAGTCCCCCTCCCCCATTATATATCATCATCCACTTAACAGGGAAAACATTCAGTCTTTGGATTTTGGGGATTGGCTTATTTATCACTTAGCATGATATTCTCCAATTCCATCCATTTATCTGCAAATGCCATAATATTATTCTTCTTTATGGCTGAATTTCATTGTTTATATATACCACAGTTTATCCATTCACTACAATATTAGTCCTATAATTTAAAATTGAAAACTAATGGTTATTAAATGGGGAACAAATTAAGTATGTGGGATATAATACAGCCACTACAAATAATATTTGTAAAGAAGAATTAGTGAAATTACTAACTCTTTAATATATAATATTAAATTTAAAAATCAAGATAAAGAAAAATCAGGATAAAGAACTATTTTTATTTATTCTTAGATTGAAGTTATAGAATAAATCCCCATGCAAGTATAATATCTCATAGCAAATGTCTAGATTGCATCTTTTGCTAAGTTACAATGTAATGTTTTTATAATATTTCAAAGCCAACTGAAAATAATTGACATTCTTCTTAAAAATAAGTAGGTATTATAGTTTTCATAATATTTAATAATATTTACATTTTTGTCAGTTATATTTATTTAGTAAATACATTGTTACCCTAACCAAGAGATAGATTTTAGAGTTTTAATGATGACAATTTTGTTGTTTACAGTTAGTCCTGTGCTGTTTATTTTAACTGAAAATGGACATGAAATATTTGCTTGTGCTAAAATTGTTAGTGCTTCTATATTTGGCTTGAAATCTTCCCAGTTCCTCTTTTCCCACCTGGTTTTTCAAAAGAAATTGTTTTAAAGCTGTATCTAATATTATGCCTTCTATAAAAATCCTTAAGGAAATTATATAAAGGAAAATTCAAAATGTAAACTTCTACAGTTCCTTTAGACTCTTTCACCACAGAATGCAGAATAAACAACATCAACAACAAAAGCTCAGCATGAACAGGAACTACAATCTACTTTTCCTTGGTTGCTGCCACATGTCTACATTTTATGTTTCCCTATCTACTTGCAAGACTTTTGAAAAATATTCCTGTTGAAAATGGAGAAAACAAAAATGGATGTTTATGGTGGTTCTAAACATCACAATGAATGGAGTACCTGCCATGCATTACATTTACTTATATTTCATTGTAATAATTAATATTTCTAGTTAGCATCATTGAAGATTTAGGTATTATTCATATACATACACACATATCCATTTTCCTGGTGGATTTAAGCATTAATATTTTCACCCCCAAATTATTTTTAAGGGGAGCCTTATTTTTTAATATATCCTGGCATTCTCAAACTTCTAATGCTAAAACTAAGTCACCTTTAAAAATAACTAGTTCCAATTTTATGAATAAGCTACTCTGTCATAAGCTACACTCAGAGTTAATGAGCAATGTAAGGATATTCGGTTTTATCCAAAATTGAACTTTTAATCATGGTGTCTGAATTATGTGTGCTTAGAGTTGTGTGTCTCTTATCTCTATGTTTATAATCACATTTTAGAGACACCTTTGTGTCTTTTCTACTTCTGCTCTGACTTCACTGGAGTAGCACTTTAGGAATATTGTCTTTGTGTATGTGTCTCTTATCAGGCTGCCAATATTCAGGATGAGGATATAAATTATTGACCAAACCAAGATACTTTTAGGAGTGAAAAAGAGTGCTGTTAGTAATTATGCAACAACAACATGACTAAAGGAGAACTACCGCAGGCAAACCAGATTTATGGTCACTACACCCATGCCCCAAGTAGCCATCAAAGGGAAACTCAAAATCAGGAGTTTTGACGGATGCCCTTAGGGGACATTAGTTTCAGTGCTCATTTGTCTGTCAGAGTTCCAATTTCACTGCCTTGATCCCTTAATTTTTTAGTGAGTTCAGTAATGCAATTTATAATGTTTTAAAAATATTTGATCAAGTACTTTTAGTGTTTTCACACAGAAGGATAGTTCAGGGTATGTACTTGCCCACATTGTTATAAATAGAAATTCTGACTGCCAACTTTTAGTGTGTATAGACATACACATACAAAGAAATGCAATTAGAAAAGGAAAGGTCTGGAAAGAAATACCAAATTTCAGAGCCATCAGTTATAGGAAGTAGGGGCAACTTGTGTTTTTTATTTAATTTTTTTTATATTTCTAAACATTTTACATTGAATTTTATACTTCTGCATAAAAGAAAGCTGAGATGATTGAAAATAGAGAAAATCAGTCCAAAAAATAAGCAAATTCATCATTAGTTGTGATTCAACAAGCTGCATTCTTCTGTGAAATCAAGTAATCAACATCTCTGTATTGTGACTACAATATTTTATTTCTCTTTAAAAGCATCTTCATAGAGCTGGGGAGATAGCTCAGCTGGTACAGCGCTTGCCTCGCAAAGACAAGGCCCTGAGTTCAATCCCCAGTACCGCAAAAAAAATTAAATTAAATTAAAAAAAAAGCATTTTCATTATTTTATATAACCATTTTGCTCTCTCTCTTTTTTTTTTTTTTTTTTTTTGGGTGCTGGAGGATCGAACCCAGGGCCTTATGCTTACAAGGCAAGCACTCTACTGACTGAGCTATCTCCCCAGCCCCTTGTTCTCTTTTTTGATTAAAGACCAATATATCAAAAACAATCATTTGAAGAACATCTCAGAATGTTCTTTAAAGCTATGATGGAAAACACTATCCAATGTGTTGTTCAATATCCTCTATAGGAGTTGAAGAAATAGCTCATTTTGGAGAGTGATGGCCTAGCATGTGCAAGGACCATGGTTCGAAATCCCAGCCTCAGGTGGGAAAGAAAAAAAACAAAAAATAAAAAAAATGTATGATTACTCAAATGGCATACCTCTACTTCATGTACAAACAGAGAAACAAGATATATCCCATTTGTTTACAATAAAAATAAATCAAAAAAAGAATAAAGGAAGAAAAATACACTTAATTACTGCTTTAAAAAGTATCTTCTATATGAGAGCATTCATATCACTGATTACTTTTGCAGAAACTGAAGAAAGTTCATCTTCTATAACAGATTGACATTGTTAATATTAACCATTGGCAGTTTTAAAATATCTTTTAATATTATTATTAATATAGCAACCGTTAATATCTTTGCCAAAGTTTCAGTATCCTTACTGTGTACTAGAGATGAGAATCTAGGGGTCATTGTAACAATTGCATAGCATAACAAATGCATAGGGCCTAGTACAGCACCTGGCACACAGAAGGCCAAGTGTTGCCCTTCTTTCTGCACTAACAACCAAATGTGGCCTTCAACAATATAAAGCTTTAGTTCTGTTTGTTTCTCCCATTTTAACTTTATCTATTTCCTTCTAATACCAAATTCTTTTGAAAAGCAGGTAAAAATAAATAACCCACAAAAATGAAGTGGGTTATTAAAGAAGCTATTCTGATGGGTCTGCGTACCATTGTTATCATCATTACAGTGTTTAACTATCTTTCCAAACTACCTTTGATTCATTTAATAACACTCAAAGGCTAAGTAAATCTTTTCTCAACACCTACTATGTGCCAGGCACTGTACCAGACAGTGGAAATACAAAAGTAGACACAATACTCAAATTCATGCAGATCTTTGGGGGGTATATGTTTGTGGAGAATGTGTAAAAGCAAGGATACAGATGATAAACTAGCAAATTATGGAATATGCTAAACAATACTCTGAAATGTGCAAGACAATGTGTTTTAAAATGGCATCTGCATGTACAAACACAAGAATAGGAAGCTATACTCCATGTATGTCTGATATGTCAGAATATATCCTACTATCATGTAGAACTAAAAACAACAAATAAAAAAATAAATAAAAAATGGCTGGATGTCTATTTAAGGAGAGTTTGGCAGTTTTGGAGCTAGCTGAGATAATCATAGCAAAATTTTTTCAGCACTAGTATCATGTATATCTTACATGCATTAACCTACTTAAACTCATAGCATACCAACATATTATTATCGGTATGAACATTTTACATATGAGGAAACTGAGGCACCAAGAAATTAAGTAACTTGAGATTAGGAGGTAGAGAAAGTATTCAAAGTCAGGTATTGTGATTTCAAAGCCTGGTATATTTACTACTGCTATAGTGCGAAGGATAGGGGAAGAGCATACCGAGTGGAAGGAACATTAAGTCTGAAGGCCCTGAAGTAGGCATGAAGAAAAGGTTCCAATAGAAATGGCAACACTGATGTATTAGAAAAAAAAGACTATAAGAGCAGGGGTAACATCCTTAAGTAGGTAAGAATTACGGCTGAGAGAAAAGACAGCTGTTCACAGGTGTTCATGAGCTCCTCTTCCAAGAACAATGGTTCAGAAGTAGGGCTGACTCATACCTGGGAGCTTCAACAAGGACTAGAAGCTCGAGTCGAGGCTGGGCAGACTGCTACATGATTTACTAGTCCCTAGAGTGAACCAATAGTGAGAAAAGGAGGTTAGCCAGGAAAAATCTCTAAACTTCACACCAAGAAACTTATTGTAATTTCTCAATCAAATAAGCAAAGAAAACAAACAAGAAAATGACAAGGTTTGAAGACCCAAAACATTGGGTGGGAGCTCAAGCTTCTTATGGATATCATTCTAGGTGCTTTTCTCATTTAGAGCAGTGGTCATGGGTCATGTGACTGTGTGTCTTACCAGGATGGGGATTTTAGTCTTCGTAAGTGCTGTATTTCCTATTATCAATAGCTGTGCCTGGAATAGTGCATATTCAATAACTATTTGCTAAATTAGTGGAATATTTTGATTCAGAGACAATGATTTCACCTATGATTATCTCATCTCAAGCCAAAAATAAATTTTAGAAACAAACTTGATATTTACAGCCCTGTAAGTAGTCTCCATTATCAGTTGAATGTATGTTCCAAGAATCCTACGAGGTAAAAATGGTATCAAACACTATATTCACAATGTTTTTCTTATGCATAAGTAATTGTGATACAGTTTAATGTATAAATTAAACAAAGTAGTAGGTTAACAATAACAAAATAGACCAATTCTAAAAATATATTGTAATTAATGTAATTTAGGCATGGTCTTACTCTCAAAAAATATATTAATGTACTATGTTTGCATTTCTTGTGATGATGTGTGATGATACAATGCCTATGTGATGAACTGAAGTGAGATGAATGATGTAGGCATTGTGACTTAATATTAGGCTACCTCTAAAAGCTACCTGAATACAAGCATTGTGACACCAAGACAATCACCCTGATAACTGAGATGACTACCAAGTGACTGATGGGTGGGTAGCATATGAAGCAGGGATACAGAGGAAAAAGGATAATTCACATCTCAGGTGGGATGGAGGAGCTTGACAGAAAATTTCATCACATTATTCAGCATGCAATTTACAACTTAGGAATAGTTTATTTCTGGAGTTTTTCATTTAATATTTTTGGACTTTGGTTGATCATGGATAGCTGCAACTGCAGAAAGTGAAACCATGGATATATTGTAACTTTTGCGACAGACTGTCAGTAATCTGCCCACATTCCTTAGGATTCCATTGCCATTCACATGTACACTGGCTATTGTCATGGTTTCCCTTTCAAAATCGGCACCTTTGTCAGTGTGCTTTTTGTTGCAGAATTGCCTTCTGACTGCTGGAATCCCTAATCACACTCCAGAAGAACATGGAGTCCCTGGGAATTCATATTCTCCACAGAGAGCTCTAGTCTAATGACAGAAGGACATAAAAATATAAATATCCCTCTTCCTCATGCATGAGTGGAATGATTCTGAGATGTGACCCACAGAATCTTCAAGGCGACTTTGAAGAATTGAGCCTAAATTAACCAAATTGTGGTCTCCTTCCACTCCTAATTCCAATGCACTACTTTGGTTTATTTAGAGAATGTCACCTTATGAATCATTCTCATGGTTTGCTATAGGAGACTTGGCCTTAAATAATCTCCACAAATTTATATTTTCCACACATCAAATTTCTGAGTAAAATGTTTCTGATGGACATTCTCTAAGACTGGATGCTTTCACTGAGTCTAGATTTAATACTTTAGCCATATCAGATATTTCTATAAAATTTCTTAAAGTGTATGTGAACATTAACTTTTCTTTGTGGATTAGAGAATATGGTTCTAGTTTACTCTCTTTCATCCAGAGTTGAAATAACTCATACAGAGGAACAAAGGCCCAGGGGGTTAAATAAGGGAATTTTCACAATTAAGTTCAATTATTGAAGTGATAGCACCTTGATTGAAGTTATGGCTGCATGTGCTATAATTGTATTAAGCAAGCCACTTAATCTCTGAGTTTTATGGTCTTCATATTCAAAACAGGTGCTATCGTATCTGCCCAATTTTTGTAATAGCGTTACCATAGTCAATTCAATATATTTGAAAATGCCTTGTAAACTAAAATTGATCCATGAAACTCTAAGTGTACCTGGACTGACGTGAGGGGTGTGAATACTTAAAACATATAACCAAGAAAGGAATTTTTCTCTGCCTCTAGAGTCCATGGAAAATAAGAAAAATTCCCAGTACTGAGTAGACTCTGATCTTCACAATCACAAAGAAACATTTTTAGTAATTGTGCAATGTAGAAATAATCTACCCGACACTTAATTTCTTTTATTTTTTTTATTGTAAACAAATGGGATACATGTTGTTTCTCTGTTTGTACATGGCGTAAAGGCATACTATTTGTGTAATCATAAATTTACATAGAACAATGTTGTTTGATTCATTCTGTTATTTTTTTCCTTTCCCCCACCCCTCCCACCCCTCTTTTCCCTCTATACAGACCTTCCTTCCTCCATTCTTGCCCCCCTCCCTAACCCTAACTCTAACCCTAACACTAACCCCTCCCTCCCCCCATTATGTGTCCTCATCCACTTACTAGCAATATCATTCGACCTTTGGTTTTGTGAGATTGGCTTATCTCACTTAGCATGATATTCTCCAATTTCATCCATTTGCCTGCAAATGCCATCATTTTATCATTCTTTACGGCTGAGTAATATTCCATTGTATATATATATATATACCACAGTTTCTTTATCCATTCATCAATTGAAGGACATCTAGGTTGGTTCCACAATCTGGCTATTGTGAATTGAGCAGCTATGAACATTGATGTGGCTGTATCTCTGTAGTATGCTGATTTTAAGTCCTTTGGGTATAGGCCAAGGAGTGGGATAGCTGGGTCAAATGGTGGTTCCATTCCAAGTTTTCTAAGGAATCTCCACACTGCTTTCCAGCGTGGCTGCACTAATTTGCAGCCCCACCAGCAATGGATGAGTGTACCTTTTTCTCCACATCCTCGCCAACACCTATTGTTCCTTGTATTCTTGACAATCGCCATTCTAATTGGGGTGAGATGGAATCTTAGGGTGGTTTTGATTTGCATTTCTATTATTACTAGAGATGTTGAACATTTTTCCATATGTTTGTTGATTGCTTGTAGATCTTCTTCTGTGAAGTGTCTGTTCATTTCCTTAGCCCATTTGTCGATTGGATTATTTGCATTCTCGGTGTAGAGTTTTTTGAGTTCTTTATAGATTCTGGAGATTAGTGCTCTATCTGAAGTATGATTGGCAAAGATTTTCTCCCACTCTGTAGGCTCTCTCTTCGTATTGCTGATAGTTTCATTTGCTGAGAGAAAGCTAATTAGTTTGAATCTATCCCAGTTATTGATTCTTGCTTTTATTTCTTGTGCTATGGGAGTCCTGTTGAGGCAGTCTGGTCTTAATGGGCAAACTGAATCCCAAAGAATTTAAAACTTTTCTCTCTAATCAGTGAATCACTCTGTAAATAGTGATCTATTCAGAATAAATTCATGTTGGGCACAGTGGCACATGCCTGTAATCCCAGCATCTTGGAAGGTTGAGACAGGAGGATTGCAAATTCAAAGCCAGTCTCAGCAATTTAGTGAGGCCCTAAGCAACTTAGCAAGATTCTATCTCAAAATAAAAAATAAAAAAGTGCTTGGGATATGACTAAGTGGTTAACCACCCCTGGGTTCACTCCCTGGTATCAAAAATAAATAAATAAATAAATAAATAAATAAATAAATAAATAAATAAATAAATAAATTCACAATGCTCTCTTGAATTTCTTTGCTAGACCTCTTGAGCAACCAGAGAAAAGGTAACAAATGGAAAAGCATTCCAAATAGCATCACCAGATCAAAAAATCACTAATGGGATGTTGAAACATGCTGAGTACTTAAATCAATATCTGTGACTTCTATTAGTTCCTATGGTGTGCTTTGTTGTTGTTTGTTTTAGAAAACGTGTTAACTGATGTAGGTTTTTAAAAAACAAATTCATAGGGTATATTATGTACCAGGCACTATTCTAAGAGTTTTAAATAACTTGATTTGTTTAAAAATTGATAATATAACTCCTTGCTCAAAGCTGGGAATTGGCACTGGGACCTTGGACATCTCTCACTATGATATGGTCTTCGGAAGTTACTGGGGTAGACAGAGGCAGCAGTGCAAGGCCCAAAACCCTTGGTTAATCTCTCCTCTACATGTAGTAATCGTCATCTGTTGTTCCAATAGTGTATGACTCTACTGTTTTCCCAAAGGCAGGGAAGAAGGATCCTGCACCATTTGAATTATAGGTGAGACCCTGCTCAACTTCTCTCTGTGTTCAGTCTCCTCATCTGAAAAGTGTGGGCATAAATTTGATGATTTATTTCATTTTTACTTCTCAAGTTTTACTCTTTTCCTGTTAAGTGCCAGCTGCTCTGCTAAACTCAAGAGATAAAATTATTTTATCACCATTCCTAGATTCTAAAGTGTAAGAAACCCACGAAAACCCAGGCTGCACATGGGAAATCACATAAGGGAGTTTATTAAGCAAACAGTGTCTCCCTGCAGGGTAAGAGAGAAAATGAGAGGAAAAGAGAAAGGGCATGCGCGAGAGAGAGTGGAAAATCGAGGAGGAGAGAGAAAGCAAGAGAAAAGATGGTGGGGAAGCTATCCTTAAGCAGTTGAATTCCGCAGGGCTAACAAAGGACCAATAATGGAGAAGGATACTTGCAAGCTGACTGATGAACCAATAGCTAGCTAGGACATTCACAGACTGACAAGTAGTTGGGAGGGGGGGAAATGGCTGCAACGGAAAGGGTGGGGAGAACAGCTTTCAGACTGACAAGCTAGGTTGTAATGCAATGGAAAGGGCGGGGGAGCAGCTTTGTATTGCATAAAGAGTTCACAGTTCAGTGAAGGTAAGAGACACTAAAATATAACTGCAAATTAACACATTAAAAGTAAAGGCAAAGTACAAAAAAGAGGGCATGAGAAAAGGAATGTTAAAGGAAATCAGAGAAAGCTCTAGGAAGCTTTTGAAAGTGATACTGGAAAGAGTGCAGAAGTTGTACTAATATGAGAAAGAGGCTGTTAGTAAGTTATACAGAATATTACTGCAATATTCTCAGTAAAAAGCATTCATTCACTTAAAAAAATTTGATGTTCATACAATTACTGAAAATATTGTTAAATAACTTAAAGTAGTTCAAACTATTAATGTTTCTTTAAGGAGGCTTATGAAATACATATTTACAAATACAATAATTTTCCTTTATGCAATTAGTTATAAAAATACTACCTAAGAAGAGATTTAATTCATAAAAGCTACAAGCATCAGTGACAACAAATACCAGGACCAATCTCAATTTAAATCAACAGTACTGATAACATGAGGTATGTTTCCAAAAATTAATACAGGATTTATATAAAGAGAAAAGCATTAATTGTTCATGACTGAGAGTATTACATAATATAAAATATTAGTTTCCCCAAATTAATTTTCAGTTTTATTTAAATTTCACTTGAAATTCTATTTTTTATTTTAACATTTGCCAAAATAATTAAAAATCGGTAAAATAAATACTTCAAAAGAATTATTATTTTAAGGCTTACTATTTTAAGCAAATTAACTACTGAATTCTCTTACAATTTCACTAGGAAATAAATGAATGAAAGGTAGAAATTAAATAAGGTTAAATAAACATAGGAAAAGTTTTGGGAAATACTTGCAATATTACAAATCAATGCAATGTTATAAATAAATACAAAATGTAACAGCAATACAATAAAAAATGATAAAGGTCATGATCATGTCATTTCCCTGGTCAAAACCTACAACTGTCTCCCCGCTTGCTCCTAAATGAAGCCAAAAGTCATTCATCTGTTATCCAAGGTATTTAAGGAATTTATTTCAATATGTTTTCTAAACCTTCTCTGTCATTATTTCAATTTATGTAGCTAACAAAATAGATTAGTAAAACTCACTGTTTTAGGCATGAACTTTGCCTGCCAATGTTCTGTTGTTCATGTTTATTCTCAATGAAATAACTTTTTCCATTATTTCATTGTCTAAATCCTAAGTAACCTTTAAGTGCCAAATCAAATGTTCATCCTGCAGGAGGCCTTCCTTGATTCTAGGTACAAGGAGTACTCTCTTCCTTCTCTGAACTCCGTATTATTTTCTTTAGAACTCTCACAGTTCTTTCTGTATTATTATCACTTGTGTTTGGGGAATGTGTGAATAGTTTTATCTTCATATGACCTGTGAGATCCTTAACCCAAGATTTTATCACTTTCTTCTTTACCCAAGATAGAATCTAACCTATAAGAAATGTCACAGAGTAGTCATAATGATGAAGTAAAATAGAACAACTATGTCACACCAATGGAACAGAAAAATGGCTTACAGCAACTGAGCTTCAAAATGAAAGTGTGTAGTCTATTAAATAATCCAATAACATCTATAAGTCTTGTGATTTTTTTTGGAAATTTGGGGTAGAACTTATTTTAGGGCTGTTGAAAATTTTAAGTGAGACAACATTGTTGTAGTTATGATACTAATGTCATTAATTGAATATCTGTTATGTGTCAGGCACTAAGATAACTGCTTTAAATATATTAGCTGTCTCCAGCCCATAATTATTTAGATACTAAAATATCTAGCACCAGGAAATTATAAACGGATAACTTGTATCCAGGTATTCATCAATGTTCAAGTTGAGTACCAGTGAGTGGATCATATAGATAGCTGTTGTGAAAGTGAATCACTGTAATTTTAAATTAAACATTTATTTAGTTTCTTACACCATTGGTCACTAACCACTGCTCTTTCTAAATTAATCAAGAAAATTATAGGATACATAGATTTAGAAAAATCAGAATTGGGGAAGGAAAATGTATAGATAAAAAAGAGGTTTTATTTATCACAATAAATCTCTAAATTTTCATAATGTGAAGTTGAAAATCTTGGGAAAATACAAAATTCTTTATGAAAAAAACCATTAAAAATCACTTCAAGGGACAATTAGACACTTGAACATTTCAATAAGCATGAAGGAATATGAAAAGGAAGCAGATGAAGATGGAGATGCTGCCAAATTTTAAGTCATAGATAATTCCAGAGATTGGAAAAAGACAGAAATATTTCTTGATTTTATAAAACTAGAATAATATTTATATCTAAACTTGAAAAGATAGTTTAAAAGACCAAAATGCAAGCCAATATTTCCTGTGAATACAAATATGAAATTTTAAATCATAGAAATTTATTGACTTCTGCTTCCAGCAATGCTGGTATAAGATATTACTGGGTGATAACATCACGGACAATAACTACAAAAGTGGAAAAAATATAAAAGTAGCAATGCAAAGCATTAAAAAAAAGAACAAAATCAGGGAAATGCACACACAAAGGAGAGAAGAAAAGATACATATAGTAAGTTGCCATCATTCTGATGTGTGGGACAAAGTGAAGAGTAAAACTGTATATGAAATAGACATCACCAGTGGAGGAATAGAATTTTTATGACCCAAACTCCCACAGAATTAAATTTGAGGAAACCATAACTACTAAAAAGAAACAGAATCCTAAAATGGAGATCTCAAAATTCTGTATACCAACATCTCTCTGATCTTTGAAATATACATGTGCAGAACACAACTGAAAACTGACAACTGAAAAAGTTGAAAAGATAAAGATTGAATTGACATAGAAATGCTGCCCAAGGAACAGAGATTACAGCTAATGTCCAGTCATGGTATCTGCAAGCTTAGGATGTGGGGTGCTGACTGACTTATCAGGAAAAAACAACACACCAGAATTATAATATCCACAAATTAACATATATGATTCCAAAAAAACTTCAGTTATCTAAAATACAAAGACCCAATGGAATACCTCAAGAGAAAACCAACAAAATCTGAACCTAGGATACATCAGATGTAGGAACTAGCAGGCAGGATTTTTAAAGTGATTATTGTTACCATCCTAAACAAAGAAAATGAAACTGTCCTTGAAATAAATTAAATGGTAGAAAATCTAAGCATAGAAATTATAAACAAATGAAAATTCTATAATTGGAAATATCACACTTTGTAATACAAATTGTATAAAATATAAAAAAATTAGATGGATTTAAGAGCAACTGGAAATAAAAAATAGTAAGTGAACTTGAAGATATATCAAAATTATCCAACCTAAGGAATACAGAAAGAAATGAATAAAATGAATAAATTATCAGAGACCTGTTAAATTCAGACAGATATCATACTTATATTTGGGAACTACTGGAGAAGAGGGAGACAGAACGTGTTAGAAACAAAATTTGAAGAAAAAATACAGCGTCCCCCAACTCTCCACAGCACAGAAGAAAAGTAGTGAAAGAACAGCAGAACAGAGAGGTGAATGACAAAGTAAATACTTGAAGACTCAATATTAGACAGTTTGAGACCTGGAGGGACTTGAAGTTTGGTTACTGGAGCAGAAAATAAGAGTAGAATTTCTTAACTCTGAACTTGGACAAGGGTAGGGTCAGGGAGGAGGGGTAACAGAGAGAAATACAGAGAGGAAAAGTCCATAGGCTTACTTCCTTAACAACATCTGGAAAGAAAAGCAGACCAAGTTCAAACAGGACAGGAACAGTAAAATCAGGGAAAGAGATCAAGCAATTTAACCCAAAGGGTGAACTGAAAGCCGTTCTGGTCCATGGCAGCCATTTTATAGAGTCTATAGCTAGGCAAACTTGCTAAAAGAAATTAAATCATCATAGCCTCTCCCCACCTTCAGATAGCAACAAAATCAGAGGTAAGACCACTAAAAGGGAATGTCTCAAAAATTCATCTAGAAGGAAATTGTAAAAGGATGTCTTCTGGCTGAAAGTTACTAACACCACCTCTCCCTCATCATAGAAAAGGGAAGTGGGGTGGAGCTGACCCAAGAGCTAATCACTCCCAGGAAACACTGGGATCCGGTGCTCCTCACAGCCTCAGTGGGAGCTTCAGATAAGACAGGAGTGGACAACTGCACTTCACAACTGTGGCAATAAGAGTTCCATTGCAAGAAGGCCAAAGATCCCTATCTTAGTTCCTGGAGCTGAGTAGGGATTAACAACCACTGGCAGTGAGAGCTCAGATGCAGGGAGCCACTAGGCTCTAGGATACTTTAAAAAGACCCTGTGGAGAGGAGTGAGTACATAGCCTCTCATAATAATCAGAACAGCAACCCCAACCCTTCATCCTCTGCTCCTGCATGCACTATAAACAACCAACAAACAAAACACAGCACCCTCTGAGTGTGTAGCCTAAGGCATCTGGGCTGATGAACAAGAACCAGCTGGTGAGAAATTCATAACTAAGGAAGTAGCCTCCATGCCCCAGCTCCTCTGGGAGCATCCAAAGCTGATGGGCGTCTTTTAAAGGTCCCAAATCCTGATGAAATTCAAAACAGGAAGATTCAATAAGCATGGATTACTATAAATAGCCTTAATGTCAATTCTGATAATACATATGTTGCTCTTCATTTTGGTTAAATAGTTATTTCCCTAGTATTTGTTATTTTGCCCTCATGCCAACCCGTTTTATTCCTTGTGATGTTTTAAAACATTAATTGGATTCATTCCATCTTTGTTTTCCTAGATCTGGTTCACATTTGCTTCTTTTAACCCCCCTTTTCCCTCTTATATTTCCTGCTGTGGCCTCAATATCACCTCCACACAATTCATCTTTACTTCTTTTTTTTAACCTTAGTTTATATCATTCTTTTATATCTTTTCATTGTTTTAAATTTTGCTTTGCCCAATATTTATCTCTTCCTCTTTCTACCCCATATAATGTAACTAATAATAATTTTTCTATCCTTAATAACTAATTTTTCTACCTATTCCAGAATATTATTACAATTTTATACCTGGATTAGATTAGAGGAACTGTGAAGAAAACTATCAAAATTTTTTCTGTTTTGTTCTTCCTAAGGTTTATAGTATGTGACTTTGTTCCGAAGTGATCGTACTAAGTATGGTTTAATATCTTCTATTAAAGTGATACAGATACTGGGATCAGCAGAGCACACAAATTGAGTGAACATACCCATACCTGGATATTTTGCCCAGCATTCTTAAAAGATAGAAACTCAATAAATAGTTTCTTCCTGGAGGCATAGCAATACCAGACCTCAAATTATACCTCAGAGCTATAGTTACAAAAACAGCATGGTATTGTCACCAAAATAGACAGGCAGACCAATGGTATAGAACAGAAGACAAAGAGACAAACCCAAATAAATACAGTTATCTCATACTTGACAAAGGTGCCATAAACATGCATTGGAAAAAAGATAGTCTCTTCAATAAATGGTGCTGGGAAAACTGGAAATCCATATGTAGAAGAAAGAAACTATATCCTGACTTTCATCCTGCACAAAGTCAAATCAAAGCAGATCAAAGAAAGGAATTGGATCAGAAACTGCGATCTCTAGAGGAAAATTTAGGGTCAACACTCCAATGTATTGGCACAGGCACCAACTTCCTTAAAAATTTAAACCTCTAAATAGCAGGAAAGAAAATCAAGAATCAAAAAGTAAGATGCCATTCAAGTACAAAGCTTCTGCACAGCCAAGGAAACAATTAAGAGCATGAAGAGAGAACCTACAGAAAATCTTTGAGCCCAGAAAGTATTTGCTAGCTACTCCTTAGACAAGTGATTAATATCCAGAATACATAAAGAACTCAAATATCTTAATACGAAAATCACAAATAGCCTGACTAATAAATGAATCAAAGAACTTTTCAAAAGAAGAACTACAAATGGTCAACAAATATATAAAAAATGTTTGATGTCTTTAGCAATCAGAGAAATGGAAATTAAAACTATATTGAGATTTCATCTGACTCCAGTGAGAATGGTAATCATTGAGAATACAAATAATACATGCTGGTGAAAGACATAGAGAAAAAGTACACTCATACCTTGTTGGTGAGAATGCAAATTAGTACATCCAATCTAGAAAGCAATGTGGAGATTCCTCAAAAAACTAGGAATGGAATCAGCATATGACCCATCTACCAACACTCCTCAGTATGTATCCAAAAGAACTAAAATCAGCAAACTGTAGATATAGCCACACCAATGCTTATGGCAGCACAATTCACAATAGCCAATTATGTAATCAGCCCCCATGTCCATCAAGAGGTAAAAACACAATTAAATTTTGACCCCACTCCTCGGTTTATACCCAAAGGACTTAAAATTAGCATAGTACAGTAACGCAGGCACATCAATGTTTATAGCAGCTCAACTCACAATAGCTGGATTATGGAGCCAACCTAGATGCCCTTCCACAGATGAATGGATAAAGAAACTGTGCTATATATACACAATGAAATATTATTCAGCCATAAAGAAGAAAAATATTATGGCATTTGCAGGTAAATGGATGGAGTTGGAGAATATCATGCTAAGTGAAATAAACCAATCCCAATAAACCAAAGGCTGAATGTTTTCCCTGATAAGTGGATGATGATATATAATGGGGGGGAGGGGAACTGGGAGGTGAGAGAAGAATGGAGGAACTTTAGATTATGTAGAGGGAAATGAGAGGGAGGAGAGGTGGTATGCATAATGATGGAATGAGACAAACATCATTACCCTATGTGCATGTATGATTACACGAATGGTATGAATCTACATTGTGCACATCCATAGAAATGAAAAGTTGTACCCCATTTGTGTACAATGAATCAAAATGCAGTCTGTAAAATTTAAAATATAATTTAAAAAAACATTAAAAGGATAAATAGGCTTTTTACAATAAAAAATGAGAAAGCATACAATGTTTTTAGTAGTAAAATAAAAATAAAATAGATTTTAAAGTAAATGCCTTAGTTTAATAATCAGAATGTCAAAACTATATTTAAAAACTGATATTCACTACTACTAAAGTATAATATTATGTGGGCTATGTATTGTAGAAGGAATAATTTTAATTCAACAATCTAAAAGTTCAAAGATAAATTTTAAAAAATATATGTTGAAGGTGGTAATTAAATAAGTGAAATATAATAAGTAAAAACTCAATACAATTCAATTATTGAATTCAAATATCAATGATTGAATAATTTGATAATGAATAAACATAAATCAGTAGAATATAAAATTCAGGGTAATATTGGAGTATAAAGAAATATTTATGATATGATAAATTAAACATTCTATATTCATAGGGAAAGATTTTTTATTTGACAAAATGGTCCTGGGAAAACTAAATAAAATTGAAAAGGAAATTTTGGCCCTGGCTTACACTGTACACCAAAATGAAATTATGAAAAATTATAAAATGAAAACTAAAAATATAGAAGATCAATAATCATAGTAGTGTTTTCTTCTTATCCTGTATATTGCCATTGTTACTAAAACAATCATATTCAAAATATACATACTTCCCCTGAAAAATTCAATTATATCATTTTAATATATTTGTTATTAGCACACTATAGTTACACATAATATTGGGGTTCATTTTAGCATAATTATATAAGCATGGAATATAATTTACTCCAATTTGGTTCCCAGTGCTTCCCTTTTCCCTCCTTTCCTCTACTCTACTGATCTTTCTTCCATTTATTTATATTTTTTAAACTAGTGAAATATGGATATACATAAATGTAAAATTCACTGCAGTATACTCATATACATATGAATCCTTCTTCCTTTCCTTTACTCCCCAATCCCCTTCCTCTACTCTACTGGTCTGTCTTCTATTTTCATGGGATTCCCTCAAATTTTCCCCTTGTTTTGGCCTAGCTTCTTCATTTGAGGGAAAACATTCTACCCTTAACTGGATAGACTCCAGTTCTATCCATTTGTCAGATAATGCCATAATCTCATTCTTAGTGGCTGAGTAACACTCCATTGTGTATATGTACCACATTTTCTTTATTCCCTCATCAGTTGATGAACGCTTACTTAGGTTGGTTCTATAATCTGGCTATTGTGACCTGCACTGTGTCACGGTAATATGTTAATTTTAGATCTTTGTGATAAATACCAAGGAGTGGGATAGCTGGGTCTTAAGGTAGTTCCCTTCCTAGTTTTAGAGCAATTTCCATACTGTTTTCTAGTATGGTTTTACTAATTTGCAGTCCCACTAACAAAATTATGTGATTTTTAAATGAGGCCATAGTTGCCAGAAGTATTATTTTGCTTTTATTCAAGTGTGGACATGAAATCAATAGCATTTGAAATACATTCTTGAAAATCATAAATAATGCAATAATTTCTCATTAAGGATTTCACTGTTGCTTTGGAGCTAAATTCACTTTGGGGAATTATTTTCTGCTGGAGAAACTGAAAATACTAAATTGACTCTGGTATTTTGTAAACAAAATGCATAGTCATTTCAAACTTGTACTCTTAAGATACAGTGAAATATATTGGCTTAAATTGCCCTTAATAAAAAGTTTAATTAGAATTATTGATGCAAAAGAGGCAAAATATAACTATGTTAAAAATTCATTTACTTAAAGTTGCAATTATAGTATTATTTTTAAAACCATTGTGCAATAGTCTCATGCTGAAGTCAGTACAAATATTGGGTGTTTTACTTACTCTTCACTGTGATAGAATTTGCTTTGTGTTACTTATTATCCTAGCATTTTCTGTTTATGGCATAATTGCAGTTTGGAATTTTGTTCTATACTTCTCTTTAACCATACAGGTTACTTTATTGTTCTGTTTTTTTTTTTTTTTTTTTTTTTTTTTTTTTTGCAGTACTGGGGATCGAACTCAGGGCCTTGTGCTTGCAAGACAAGCCCTCTACCAGCTGAGCTATCTCCCCAGCCCAACAGAGCAGGTTACTTTAATCTTTGAAGATAAAATTGAGTCAATGATCTAAAAACTGTGTAGAGAAAATGGTCTAATCTTAAAACTAGACTCAGCTTCTTTTACTTACCATCCCTCAAAACTGTCCCTGTTGTAATAAAAGACAAAATGTATTTCATTTCCTCCTTTGCTAAGTAGTTTCAGTTTTTCATTGAATGATTTTAAAATATAAGATTGTTGATCCATTTGTAAATTTCATTAGAATCCTAAAAATTGAATGTTATTTCATGTTTTACCAGTTAAGAAATGTTTTGTTGTAAACCGTCATTCTTCAAGACTCTATTTTCAATGGGAATTTTCCTTGGAAGAAATTTATAGTGTTTTCATCGATATATTAGACATTTTCTATTTTGAACCTTAATTCCTGATATAATATTGGTCTTGAATGTCCCCCAAAAGCCCATATGTTGAAGACTTGGCCCCCAGCCTGTGGCAGTATTGGGAGGTGGCAGAAACTTTATGGTATGGGGTCTAGTGAAAGGAAGTGAAGTTATTGAAGGTTTAACCTTGAAGGGGATACTGGGATCCTGGCCCTTTCCTCTCCTCCTTTTCACTTCCAAGGCAACAGAGCCAAGTGACCATGGACTGAAAACTCTGAACCCAGAGGCCAAAATAAAGCTTTCCTCCTTATACATTGTTTATCTCAGGTAATTTGTCAAATTGACAGAAAGCTAAGACAAAACCTAAAAAAGGTGAGCTTTGCAAACTGTCATCTTCTCCTGTCCAGAGAGCATCAGTCATTAATATTATATTTTGATTGCTAAATTCCTAATAGCATCATATGGTTATAGCACAAGAGGAAGTAAAATATACGATGATAATAGCACGAAGGCTAAAAGGAGGGAAATAGAAGTATAACGTTGTGTTTTATTCAATGTGTCAGATGAAATGTATGTGAACATAGAATTTGATAAGTCAAAGTTGTATACTACAAATTGCCAAGGAAGCACTTTAAAAATAGAAGTATAACAAGTCAACAAAATGATAATATTGATTAGTTCTAATATTACATCTAAACAAAGGAGGGAAAAGAAAGAAGGGGAGCAAACAGTAACTGAAACAGAAAACAGAATCATACTGGTAGTCACGTTGTTTAAAAATAACACTAAAATACGAAGAATATAGTGCTTTGTATGAAAACAAGATGTGATTATATACTATTCACAAAATATCCTTAATTTAAATGAAAGATATCCACTTAAAGTAAAAGGAAAATATATACCATATAAACACTAATCAGAGAAAGCTGAAAAAAATAATATCAGATAAAGTGGACTACAGCAAGGAATACTACCAATGATTAAAAGAGTCATTTAAGCAGTATGGAGATTCTTCAACAAACTAGGAACAACAAACTTGGACTACCATATGACCCAGGTATCCCACTGTTTGGTATTTATCCAAAAGAACTAAAATTGGTATCTTATAGAGATACATGCATAGTGATGTTTATAATATTCAATAGTCACGTTAAGGAACCAGCCTAGTTGTTCATTAACAGATGAATGAATTAAGAAAATGTTATATATACACAATAAAATTTTACTCAGACATAAAGAAGAATGAAATTATGCCATTTTCTGGTAAATGGATAAAACTGGTGAACATCATGCTAATTGAATTAAAGCAGATTCAGAGAGTCAAGAGTCAAACGTTTTCTTTCATATGCAGAAACCAGATCACAATAAAGGGGAAAAAAAGCAAGAAAAAAGGGTGTTTAAATTCTATGAAAATGGAGGAGAAATAAGTGGAGTAGAGGAAGGGGATGGAAGGGTAGGGAGAAGGGATGGGAAAAGGGAAGAATGGTGGAATAAATTTGACTGAATTTTCCTATGTATCATAGTGAATTTCACCTTTAAGTATATTGACAATATATTATAGGGAAAGAACAGGGTGATGGAGGAAAGGAAGGAAAAGGGAAGCACTGGGGACTGGGTTGGAACAAATTATATTTCATACTTGTATAATTATGTCAAAATGAGCCTTAATATTATGTATAACTGCAATGCAATAATAAAAAGAGTCATTTAATAGTGATAAAAGGGTCAATTTAAAGCAGTACATAATAATCCCAAATGTATATATACCTTATTAAAATATCTTTGAAATAGATAGAAACAAATCTTTAAGAACTAAAACAGACAATACCTCAATAATAGTTGGAAACTGTAAGGCCCTTTTACACAATTGAGAGAATAAAGTGATAGAAAATCAGTAATGATAGAGAAGATTTAAATAATTATCAACCTAGTTAATTAATTTGTTGATGATACAACATACCATGGAAAAAATCATATAAAGTATTTTCTCTGACAAAACCGAAATTCAGTCATAACTGAATAACATGTTACTTAATGATCAAAGAATATATATATATTCCTGCATATTCCAGATGGGGTAAGGATGTCAGTTTGTACTTCTACTGTTCCACTTTGAACTAGTGGTACTACCTAGTATATTACCAGAAGAAAAACTAAAGGGAATTACTATTAGAAAGAAAGAGTTAAAGTTTTTTTCTATCAGACAAAATGATGGGTTGTGTAGAAACGCTGATGAAATATTAGTAGAACTAAAACTTTAGAATAACAAGGCTATGAGATACAAATCCATATAAATTTTCATATATAAAGTAAAAAATCAGAAATTGAAATTTTAATGCCATTTATAATAAAAGCAAAAACATCAGCCACTTAAATTTAATGAAAAGGTTAAGACCTGTATACCAGTGTAAATATGTTTTGTTGGGGTTTGCTGTTGTTTTGATTGTTGTGGGGTTTTATTAGTTCTAGTTTAGTTGTGTTGGTGGTGCTGGGATCTAACCCAGGACATCATGAGTGCTAGGCAAGCACCCCGCCACAAGCTACATTCCCAGTCCAAAACTGAAAATTGTAGACTCTACAGAGAAACTAAATATCTAAATAAATGGAAAACTGTATCATGTGTTTGACTCAATATTATTAAGCTGTCAATTACCATCGAAATGATGTATAGGTTCAGTGTAAATGTAAACAAAATCATAATACATTTTTGTAGAAATTAGAAAGCTTTTTCTAAAATTCGTATGGAATTGCAAAGGCACTCAAATAATGAAAACAGCTTTTGAAAAGAACACATTTGGGGCTGGGGTTGTGGCTCAGTGGTAGAGTACTTGCCTAGCACATGTGAGTCGCTGGGTTCAATCCTCAGCACCACATAAAAAAATTAATTAATTAAAAAGTTATAAATTTTTTTTTGTTTTTTAACAGTAGAAGAACAAATTTCAAGGACTTACACTACTTCATTTCAAGGCTTAATTTCAAGCTATAGTAAATAACATGTTATGTTACAGGGGACAAGGTAGACTATTATAACAATGGATCAGAAGAGAATATCCAGAAAGAGACCCAATTACCTGTGGTCAACTGATTTTCAGCAGAGTACCAAAGACAAATCAGAAGAGAAAAGACAGTTTATTGAGCAAATGGTGCTGAAACAACTAGATATTCATATACAAAATAAATCTATATTTCACATCACATATAAAATTTATAGACCTAAATGTAAAGACTAAAACTAAAAAATTGCTAGGAGAAAATAAGTAGAATCTAAGGTTAAACAAATAGATCTTAGACATTACAACAAAAACACAACTCATTAAAAATTATCAGCTGGATATTTTTATAACTAAAGGCTATGTTCTTCAAAAGATATACTTAAGTGAATTCAAAGAGAAATTATAGGCTAGAATAATATTTGTAAAGTGAATTTCTAATAACGAACTTTATTTGAAAAATATAAAGAACCCCAAAACTTAGAAATAAGAAAACAAATCAACCAGTAAAAAAATGGATAAAGGATATGAAAATACAGGTCAGAAAAGAAGGCATTGGAAATAAGCATATAAAAATCACATTCAATATCATTAGTCATTAAAGAAATGCAAGTCAAAATCACTGTGAGATACAAATACATACTTATTAGAACAGCTAAAGTAAAAGACTGTCCATACCAAGATTTTGCAAATATATGGATGAAATGATATTCTCAAACACAGCTGATAGGAGTATGACAAGGTACAAACACTTAGGAAAACAGTATTACAGATTCTTAAAAGGTGAAACATTAACCATAAGATCTAGCCAAGGCACTTGTAGGTGTTTACCAAACAAAAACAAAAGCCCATGTCCTCTCAATGACTTGTACACAAATATTCATCCCAGCTTCGTAATGTTCAGAAAATGAGAACATGCCAGGCATGGTGGCACGTGCCTGTAATCCCAATGGCTCAGGAGACTGAAGCAGAAGGATCACAAGTTCAAAACCTGTCTCAACAAATTAGTGAGGTCAGTGGCATCTTAGCAAACCTGTCTCAAAATAAAAAAGAAAAAACATCAAAAGGACTGGGGATGTGGTTCAATGGCTAACACCCAGGGGTTCAATCCTCGGTACAGAGAGGAGAGAGAGAGAGAGAGAGAGAGAGAGAGAGAGAGAGAGGGAAACAGAGAGAGCGATATTCGAATATCTATAAACAAGTGATTTAGATAATCATACTATGCTAAATCCATATAATAAACAGTTTCCCAGAATATTATAGGAATTAACTATTGATATGGGCAACAATATGGGTAAATCTAAAGGTAACTCTGCTTTCTCAAAGAAGAGATGAAAGGGTGTGTGTGTATGTGATTCAGTTTATGTATAACTTCAGAAAATTCAAACTAATCTATATTTATAGGAAGCATATCAATGGTTGTCTGGAGGATAAAGCCTAGGGATGGCATCAGGGAGGGATTATCAAAGTGCATAAAAATACTTGAGGAGGCTAGATGTATTTTTTTACATTGTAACAAGTGTATAAATATAATAAAAAATTGTCAAACTGTGCATTTAAACATGCAGTGTTTATGCCAATTACACCTCAATTAAGAAGTTAAAATGAGTAAGTATTGTCATTTTTTAAAAAAAGATATCATAAAGAGTTTCATGCCAATATTTCCGACAATCTAGATTAAATAAACAAAGTCTTTGAAAGACAATCACAATAGTGCTGGAGCTCACTCAGGAAAAACTGACCTAACCTTAGTATTTATAAAATGAAGTTTACAATTCAAAATCAGACACAGAAAGTAGGAGTTATGGTAATTACAGAGAAGGTAAAATGATCTCCTTCTGCAGAAAACAATGCAAAAGTGAAAGAAAGAAAAGAAAGAAAAGAAAGAAAGAAAGAAAGAAAGAAAGAAAGAAAGAAAGAAAGAAAAATTTCAAATGAGTTACAGAAAATCAAATAAACATGCATTGAAAGGATTTATTTTTGAAAATTATAAGGATAATGGTTGAAAGTGACACTTAGAATCTATTGTGAATCTATAGGTATCATTTCTTGGATTACTTCCATCCACACACACCCTCCCTTCAGCTGTCAAAGCTGTAGCTTTAGTGATTTGAGACTGACAACAAAAACAGCACCTCAAATTGCAGATATGGCAGAAGGGAGGGGGATGCAGACAACTGAAGGCTTTACTGGCTTAAAACTGACACACTCATTTCAGGGCAGAGAAGAAAGGCCCAAGGTCTTGTTAGCCCAGCCATGCTGAAATGACTCAGGGTGAACATAAGACAAGACAAAAAATTATGGGGGTCACCCTAGAAATTAGAAAGTCTTGGAAGGACTAAGGATCAGCTTTCAAACAACCCTGGTTGACTTCTAAAGCACATGTTCATTAAAAGACCTAGAAGAAACTACCAAAAGATTATAGAGATATAAAGTACAACATGAGGATTATAGTAAATACTAATGTACTGCAAAATGGAAATATTCTCAGTAGTGTCTTTACCGCAAAAAATGATGTTTGTGAGATAATGATTTATTAATTGTCTTGACTGTAGTAAGCATTTCAATATGTACATGCATATCAAAATACCATTTTATACACCCTAAATATATGCAAATTTTAAAAAATGGAATCCAAAAGAAAATGGAAAACTAGGTATGATTTAGAATGTATTCGGAAATAACACAAATCAATCTGCAAAATGGTGGAGACCTAATGGGCTCGAGTGCCATAAAACAAACTTTTTCCCCTCTCAAAGGTTGGCTATTCAGGCACAGGTGCAATCGCTACGAAGTCAGGCCAAAACATGCAAATTAAAAAAAAAATTTTAAAGAGAATACTTTAGTTGAGACATCAATGGCTACACAGGTGCAGGAGACAAACTGCACAGTAGTCCAGGCAAGTTACTAAACCAAAATCCAAACAAAAACAAATGATTTAAAAATTTGGAAATATACAACAGAAACCAGAGATGTCGTAATATATGACATAAAATAGCATGTTTCCATAAAAAATTACTCAACATCCAAGCAAAAAGGAAAATATCACCCACGCTGAGGGGAAATATCGTCAACATAAATGAAAAGCATCTAGATGTTGAATATAGTCATATCTTCAAAATAGCTATCATAATTATGTTCAAAGTACTAAACAAAAATATGTTCAACTATCTAGAGGATACTGTAGTAACAATGAATTAAAACTGAGAATCAAAACGAAGGAAAAGAAAGTATAAAAAAGAACCAAGTGGAAATTTTGGCCTTTAAAAAAACAATAACTTAAATAAATAATTTACCAGTTAAGTTCAGCAGCAAATTTTAGATGGCAAAATAAAAAATCAGAAAACTTGAACATAGATCAAGAAAATTATCCATTCTTAGAAAGACTACAAGAGTGTAAAGGGAAAACAAACAGAGCATCAAAGAACTGTGAGACAATATAAGGTACTCAACATTTGTGTAACAGGAGCCCTTAAAAGAAAATCGAAGCTATTAGGAAAACATAATGACCCAAACCTCCTAAATTTGTTTTTAAAAAATCAACTGTAAGATTCAAGGTCAATGAACTCTGTATAGTGTATTCTCAAAAAGAACCACATCTAGGCATATGATAGTCAACCTTCTTAAGACAAACAGAAAATTAATATGAATTACAATCTTCTATCATAATAAAAATCTACATTAAAAAAGAATCCTACACTTAAATGTAAATGATGAAACTACAAATTCTCTAGAAGCGGCATTGGAGTAAAGCATTTGATACTGACTGAAAGAATAAGATTCAAAATATATAAACAATAAAAGAAAACAATTAACAAATTGTATTTACCAAAATTAAAATGGTTTAGGGGCTGGGTTGCCTAGCTCATGTGAGGCACTTGGTTCAAACTCTAGCACCACATAACAATAAATAAATAAATAAATAAATAAGATAAAAGTATTGTGTTTGTCTACAACTAAAAATATTTTTTAAAATTAAAATGTTGGAATAGGGTTGTGGCTCAGTGGTAGAGCGCTGGCCTAGCATGTGTGAGGCACTGGGTTCGATCCTCAGGACCACATATAAAGACAACTAAATAAACAAAATAAAGGTATTGTGTCCATCTACAACTAAAAGTAGTTTTTAAAAAATTAAAATGTTTTACCACAAAACATGCTATTATAAAAATGAAAATACAAGCCAAATTATGTTAATTTTTAATGAAACATATATATGACATAGGATATGTGATAGGTACCCAGGATATATAGAGGATACTATATAAGTACTTGCAATAAGGCTCAAATAAGTACTTGCAATAAGGCTCAAATTTACTAGTTATTAGGAAAATTCATCGTATTTTCACAGTCTGATATTACTACATGTCCAATAGAGTGGATAAAATTTTTAAAAATATTGACAATGCCAAATTTTGGTGAAGATATGAATAAACAGGTTCTCTCACATATTGCTAAATCTAAAATTGTAAGACACTTGTAAAATGGTATGGCAGTTCCTTAAAAAGTTAAAATTATTATATAACATGGGAGATTCACATACAAGTATCTAAAAAATATAAATTAAAACACATGTTGATGTAATGACTGTGTAAATATTTAATAGCAACATTATTCATGATGTGCCATATTCAGAAACAGTCTAAATTCCACTTCATTCTTGAATGGATAACAAATTGGGATTATATACATAAAGGAATATCACTACTGATATGCAAACTAATATGAATTAATTGAAAATATTATTTCGTACAAATTACAAAGGTCAATAGAAAACAATACATAGTGGTAGATTTCATTCATGTCAAATTCTATAAAAGGCAAAGATAAAGTGATAATAAGTAGAACACGTTTACTAGGGACCAAGCGTAGGAAATGGAATTAACTACAAAGGGGTCACAGGAAATGTTTCTGGGTGATGGAAATACTGTATTTTAAACTTGAAATGGGTGAATTTTATTTTATGTAAAAACTGATCTTCCTCCCTCAAAAAAGCAGTCAAAACAGAAATGTTTTGGGTAAAATTTTCATTCCTAAAGGTTCTATTTTCAACAGGAATTAGATTTTCATTTGAAGAAAACTGGATCTTCCTGTCCATCAATGTAATAGACCTTTTCTCTTTTCAAGCCTTAATACAAGAATGATGACCTTTGCTGCATGTCATTCTCTTGTCTCTTTACACAATTGATATTCCTTTCTTAAACATGATTTAATACGGTGAATCTCACCATTATGTATTTTCACAAGACACTAAATAAAAGACTGTAAGTAAATAACAGAAAGATCACTAGAATAGAGGAAACAGGGAGAGGGAAGAGGAGAGGGAAAGAGGGACTGAATTAGAACAAATTATATTCCATACTTTTATAATTATGTCAAACTTAATGTTTGTATAACTAAAAAGAACCAATAAAAAGGAAAAAAGAGCAAAAAAAGTAACCTTTTCACAAATTGTCTATGACTATTTGATACCTCAATAATAATTATTTAGTGCCCATGGTGCCAAAATTTTTTATTGATTTATGTGAGAAATGACTGAAATTTTTGATAATATGTAGGCACAGAATTTTCCAAGGATTAAAATTAAACCAAATTGGCATATACTCAGTGATTGAACTTGATTTACCATTGTTTTTCTCAGATCTGACAGTTTTAATTTACACATGGTTTTGATTAACAAATAAATCACTCCAAACTTTCTGGCTCAAAGTAGCTTAACATTTTTTTATCACAATTATTTAATCTGGGTGGAATTACTTGAATTATTTCTCTGTTTCAAATGTTTTTTGCTGAGTCTGGAATGTCAAAGATGTTTCCATGGTTTGAATGATGATATTTCCTCTAAACTTCATATGAAATTTAAACTTCAATACAAGAAATGTGGCCTTCAGAATGAATCAAACAACATTGCTCTATGTAAATTTATGATTACACAAATGGTATGCCTTTACGCCATGTACAAACAGAGAAACAACATGTATCCCATTTGTTTACAATAAAAAAAAAAAAAAAAAAAAAGAAATGTGGCCTTCAGCAGGTGATCAAGTGTGCAGGGCTACAAATGGGATTATGTGCCTTTCTCAAAAGGGCTTGATGGGCGTTCACTCCTTTCTTACCTTTGCATACTTCCTGCCATGTGAGCACACAACATTCCTCCCATCTGGAAGATGTAGCCACAAGTTTGTCACCTTGCAAGCAGAGAACAACCCTCAGTAGACACTGATCCTGCCAGCACTTTGATCTTTAACTTCACGGACTCTAGGACTATGATAAATTTGTATTGCCTATAAATTACAAAGTCTCGGGGCTGGGGTTGTGGCTCAGTGGTAGAGCACTTGCCTAGCATGTGTGAGACACTGGGTTCAATCCTCAGCACCACATATAAATAAATAAGTAAATAAAGGTCCATCGACAACTTAAAAAATGTTACAAAGTCTTAGATATTTTGTCAAAGCAACTGTAACAGGTTAAGGTAGGTGCCTCACCTAGGACAACGAGAACAGGTGGGGACTGATTAAGCATCTCTCATTGTAGTTAGTTTGGACTCCCTCTCATCTTTGGTAAGCTCAAGGTTGGGAGACATCATACATGGTTATTGTATTAAACTGAATAGGGTATCAGCTACATGTTCAGTCAAATGCTAGGCCTGCAACAGGTATATCAGTCTCTTCCATTGAACCCTATCAGTAAAAGTAAGGCACAAGTTCAGCCCAGATTTAACCTGGGGAAAATAAACTTCATCTTTGAATGTGAAGGGTAATATACATGTATAAATAGTGAAGAAATTGATGGGAGTCATTTTTAAAGACTAACAAACATACTCTAAAATATGCAAGAAAAATGTTATTCTAATAGAGTTAAGATAATATAACCAATCAGGTTAATCTTGTGTTTAAGTGGAATCATCTCAATCACCAGGAAGAGAAAATTTTTTTGTTTTGATTTGTTTAAAATAGAGGTTCTATAATGAAAAGGATAATTAAAGTTAGTTCTTGAACCATAATTGTGATTTCACAGGTTTAGTACCACAATTTCTTTTTCTTTCATTTGCTCAAATCTGATGTAGGCTGGCTGAACTTCCACTACTTGGTATTGACTTTTTTCTGGATTATGTGCTCTAAGGACAAAGGGAAATGGGATGCAAAATATGGGATACTTCACAATTAGTTGAAGAAATCTATTCACACAATCAAAATCTAAGTATGAAAATATATGCAAGAAAATGAATTATTTTGCAAACACAAAATGTGTCACAATATTTTAACCTGATACCTGTAAAAATAAAGGCTCTATATGCATACAGTTGGCCCTCAGTATCTGTAGGTTCTGTATCTATAGAGTTCACCAACTGTAGATCAAAAATATTTGAAAATAATACATCTGTACTGAATTTTACACTCTTTTTTCTGTTGTTATTCCCTACATAATACAGTATGACAACTATTTATGTAACATTTACATTGTCTTACATGTTATAAGTAATATAGATATGATGTAAAGTATGTGTGAAGATGTGCATAGATTATATGCAATTACTTCATTTCATATAAGAAACTTGAGCATTCATAGATGTTAGTAATTACAGGGGTCATGGGACCAATGCCCCATTGACATTGAAGGACAATGCATTTTCCTCTGGAATCAAGTTAATATAATTTGTCATACTCTCAAAACAATATACAATCCCCCAATTATTAAGAATTTCTTTTCTTAAGACAGAGATTCTGATTCCTTCATAGCATCTGTACTAGATGTTGATATATGTAAAAGAATACTTTATTCTCAGTCTCAATCAATACTACTAACTGGATCCCCATAATTCAGTCTCTCAAACTCAACATTAATATTGAATTAATATTAATATTGATATGAATTGAGAGAAATTCTAAATCTTTAAGTGGTATTCAATATAATAAAATGAAATTTAGCACCAGGAATCATGGAAAATACAAACTACTACATTCTAAGCAGTAGTTTGCATTTCAGAGAACTTATTTATATTTTTCTGCCAATGATATGAATATACTAAACAGTAGTCCTGATCCTGAATCTAAGAGCACATAACTGAGGTCATTACTTCTGAGCTAAAATGCTTCAAATACAGTGCAGAAAATGTTAGGAAAGTACTCTGGGTACTCTGGATGTATTAGTTTTCTATTGCTGTATAATAAAGTACTGTAACGTAGTAGCTTAAAACGACACGTACATTGATTATCTTTGAGTTTCCATGGCTCATGAATCTGGTTATGGATTAGTGGGGTTCTCTGCAAAGGATCACAAGCTGAATAGGAGGGAGCCCATAACTGCACTCTTACCTGAATGCTCTGGGGCATAATCCACTCCCAAGCTCATTTAGGTTCTTTTCAGAGTCCAGTTATTTGTGGCTATAGTTCTAACTTCTGGGGTCCTATTTCCTGGAGCTGAAGCTCCCTTTCTTCTCTGAGAGGCTCTCTACATTCCTTGTCATGAGTCTTCCTCCATCTTGAAAGATAGTAATGGTACATTGAACTCTTTACATGCTTTGAAATTCTCATTTTCTGTAGTGCTTTTGGCCAGGGAAACAAACCTGCTTTTAAAGAGCTCATGTGATTGGGTCAGTTTCTTCAGATAATCTCCAAATCATACAATGAACTGACTTATACTTTTATGTCTGTAAAGCTGACACTAATAGCAGTACCTAGATTAGTTTTTTTATTTTATAACCAAGAGCCAAGTATCTTGGGGAGTCAACTTTGGAATTCTGCGTATCACATTGGATAACCATATTTATTATAGGAGATCTAGAGAAGATTAATAAAGATGATTTAAACTTTGAAGTGTCTGTAAATAATGGGTAAATGCTGCATTTACAAAAATTATTTGTTCTTTTTAGTTACATTCTAATTAGGATCCCAGTCTTGTGGATGTACATGATGTTGAGATTCACTGTGGTGTATTAGAGAGTTATGTCTGATTCATTCTATTGTCTTTCCTATTCCTATCTCTCCTCCCTTCTCTTCATTCCCCTTTGTCTAATCTACTGAACTTCTATCCCCCTACCCCCACTTTGTTGTGGTTCAGCTTCCATATATCAGAGAAAACATTTGACATTTGGTTTTTTGGGATTGGCTTATATCTGGGGTGATCCTAGCACTGTGTTCAAGGAAAAAAGAGGAGAACTTGAAAGTTGTGATGATTTTTCTCTGGATTGAGAATGCATTGATCTAGATAATAAAGGTCATATTATTTTTTTAATAGATTGGGTATTTGGGGTCTTTTCTTTACATACATACACGTGTATACATATACATTTTATATGCACACATAGGTATTGTACACATATACATTCGTAGAGATGCACAATACACATGAATACTGACATATTTGTAAATATGGAAACATACATGTTCATAAATATCACTTTTTACACAAATGAATCATTCCATAAGTTACTTGTTCTGCTAATTTTTATAATTAAACTATGTATTTTGAGAGCTTTTTAATATTAATAACAATGAACTGCCTCATTATTGTAATAGATGCATAGTAAAATATCTCCCTCATAGGGATGTCATGAGGATTAGAACAATTGATATTGTCTTGGTTATACCTCCTAATAAACCATCCCCAATTTTAATGGCTTAAAAAACTCATACTTCATGCCCATCACAGGTCAAAAATAGAGCTAAGTATTTAGTAACTGAGAGTTTCCAATTAATAAGTAAATCCCTCTTCGGTTTTTCTCTTTTCCATGTCAAAAGGAATTGGAGCTTTGAAATGGTCTCAAGATGACAATAAAATGATGCAGCCAGTAAGTGGCACACATCAGTTCTACTCACAATTCATTGTTTAGAAGGAGTCATATGGACCTTCCTTTCTCAACCAGAAAGAAAGAGAGCAATCCATTCTCTCTGTTTCTGAACTATAGATGGGATAAAATATTTGGTGAAAAACGTTGAAGACCTTGACAAAGATCAAATGAATTAATTCTCAGAACAGCACCTGCCTCATTATAAGCATTCAGTGAATAATAACAATCACTTCAAAATTTCCATCATGACAATGTGGTAAGAAATACTTCTACAGACTAAAATGTGAGTTGAAATGTAAGAATTTCTACGTAATAGATTTCTAGAAGTAGAATCACAAGGTCATAGAAAGTAAACACTTTTAATTTTGAGAAATATTGCTGCATGGCTTTCTTCCTGCTCCATTTCTTTTATATGTGCTATCACCATAATTGGAAAAAATCTTGGGAACTTGACTTAGAAGGTCTTTGTGAAAGATCTGGTTAGTGAGCCAATGTTAGACTGAAATTTTGTTTAGTTCAAGTATGAAAGGAATATCTTATAGGAAAAAAAATCTCAGTATACCACCTGATGATAATTATTGGCTTCTTTGCAGGTAAGCAAGAACACTAGAGGAAATTAAGGCAAAAAATATGTTGGACATTTCTCACACTAGAATTCCCCATGGATTCCAGGAAATATAAGTAGGGGTATTACAATGATGGAGTTTTGTTCTCAGCTACAAATGTCTATTTTATAATTCCATGTACAATCCTACTTCAAACATGTACTTTGAGTACATGCTTCCAAATCCAATAGTCTCAAATATTAGTATTATTTCTTTTTATTCAATATGTAATTATTGACTATCTGCTTTATGGATATCATTGTCAGGGGTAAACAGGATGCAAGCCCTGTCTTTAATTAATGCACAAAGACCAACATATAGTAAGACCATATAAAATGGCTGTACAATAATTTGGTAGGTTTTAAACATTGTGGTTAAGAGCATGTGTTTTGGAGTTTACTGTATCTTCAGTGTATGATATTGACTGATTTTCTCAAGCTCTCTTTGAGCATTCATAAAATGATTAAAAAATAGCACCTCTCTTGTGTTATTGTTTTAAACTCACAATATATTTGAGGCACAAATACACACTCATCTATTCTTCCTAGGACTGCCAAGGACAGCTGCACAGAGCAAAATTCACAGAAGCAACTAAAAGAATTGTGCAACAGTATTTCATGTTTTGAAAACTCTAAGATCCTGGGTGAAGATAAAAAGATAGAAGGAAGATTTAAGGAAACAAGACATAAGATAGTAAGGGCAAGGGAAGAGAGGAAGTAGACCCGATCATTAAATGCCATGCCAAGGAGCTTGCTCTTTAGCTTAAAAATAATAGTGTCCAAATCTGACCAGTTGATGTTTGCTCAGAAATACATTCCTACTCCAAGTTCTCTATATCAATAAGTAACATTATCATCTACCTAATTGCTCAGGCAAACAATCTACCCAACCAATTTGCAATAAAATTGTTGCTTCTCCCTCCAAAATAAATCCTGAATCTACCTTTATTTTCTGTCTCTGCTACCACCATCTTAATCCAAGATAACATCATTCCACACCTAAAATATTTCAACAGGTTTTGTAATTACCTGTACTTTTACTGAATTTATTAAATAAAGCATAAACTTCTTACATATGGCCTTCAGAGCCATACATGTAATGGTTTCTGACTTCCTTGGCATCTGTTAACCATCAATCTCTGCTCCAATCACAGAGGTTTTTCTGTTCTTTATGAACACCAAGTTGTTTTCTTTTCAAAGAATTTTCCCATGATGTTCTTTTTGCTTATTCTAATCTCAGTGTTCACCTGGAACTCCTATTCATCCTTTAAGATTCAGTTTAAATGTCACTTCTCAAAGGAGTTCTCCCTAAATGAAGCCCCTATTCTAAATCTCCCTATTGTGCTCTCACATTGAGTGTTTTCCACTTCTTTTATATTACTTATTACAATTATATATTTATTAAGATTATTATCTGTCTCCTGCATTAAATCATAAGTTCCATAAGAGAGGATCAATCAGTGTTTTACTCATTACTATCCTCCCAGAACTTAGCCCAGTATCTGCAAAAGGGAAAGTATTTAATCAATACTTGATGAATGAATAAACAAACAAATAAAATAGTCCTTTATGCTTATACAATTATGCTTATCATATCTGAATACAATGGACTTTAAAGTTAAAACTTTCTCATTTACTGGTTATTATCCTGACTTCTGTGGGGGGATGATTATTAGTGTTCTTAGGTTACCTAGCCATAATATTATCAAATTCTCAGTGTCCAATGAACCAGGAAAAATGACATACTTGAACATTAAATATGTTAAAGACTTTTTTCTTCCTGAGTTTCTGCCGTTTTTTGGATTCCTTTCTGAGCGAAAGAAAGTTGTATCAACAGTTGGGCAGGAATAAATGTGAGATTCATCAGTATATAAGCTATAGATATAGTAGATGAGATTGTCCCAGGAGATCATTTAGTTACAGAAAAGAGGAGTGACAAGAATGGAAACCTGGGTAATTATCAAGATTGAAGTGTAGACAGAGGAAATGAGGATGTAGAAAAAATGACCAAGCAAGACTAATATTAAATAAAGTGGAAAGAGAACATCTGGGTAAATGTTTTGTCACTGAAACCATGGTAGACATGTTTGTATGATTATGTAAAAATGAACTCGACTCTTTATTATAAACAACTATAAGGCACAAATAAAAGCAAAAAATACAAAGAAGAATAGAATAGTAAATGATAAATATTCTCAAAGAAGATGAAGATTCAAAGATAATTATGGGGTATACTAAATTGGGAATCATTACTGCCATTATAGACAGTTATTTCTGTGAAGTAATGGATTGTGAAACAAGACTGAAAGTAAGGTAAGGGTTTGATTGTAGTAGAAAATGCAAACCATGTATGTATTCTATTTTGTGGAAGAATTAAATTATGAAGGGATATAGCAGCATAGCACTTGGCATCTTGTTAGAAATGCAAATTCTCAAGCCCATCACAGACTTACTTACTGAATCAGAAACAAGTATGAGATCCAGAAATCTGTGTTTCTAGGTGATTCTGACATACACACACACTTTAGACCCACTAGACCCCTATGGAGGAGGCTGGAGGGGAAAAGAATTTTCAGGAGATTGGCAAAGGTTTGGGTAAACATCAACTCCTTAAAGAGGAAGATTAGTTTTCTTAAACTTTTCTCCAATATCATTAAGTAAACCAATTAAAGGACTGGGGGTATAACCCAGTGGTAGTATGCCTGAGGCCCCTGGATTTCATCCTCATTACTACAAAAACTAACAAATTTTAAACCAACTGAGACTGAATATAAAACAGTGTCCACAGTGGTAAATTACCACTGTCTTTGTACTGATTTTGATTGGTGTGGGAGTTGTTTCCAGCCCTATTTTAAAACTTGTGGAAAGGAATAAAGTCATTTTATGAGTTTGGCCCAAGGTTGAAAGTTGCAGGGTACGTGTGAAGGAATAGGAATTTATTCAGAATCCTATGGAGAAAAAAGGGTAAATCATTTACTTGGGGGCCCAGACTCATGAGAGAAGGAAATGAGATGGGAAATGGGGGGCAAACCCTGTGGGAAAGAGTAGATTAAGTGCCAGCACTCCTTTGTGAAATCAAAGATCAAGTTCAAAAGACTTAAAAGAGGAAAAGGAATTAAGAGTCATAGGAATGGCTGATACGAATCTAAAAATATTAGTAATAATATTGGAGAAGGTGAAGTCTAAGGAAAAGAAGTAACACATTTTAGTTCATTGAGAGTAAGGCATAACTATCTTTTTCTTTGTTCTGGGTATTTTGGTAAGTACCTTAATGTTTTAACTCATTTAATTCCTATAGAAAGGTGAAGTGTTTTATTTAATAATATACAGATAGGAAGTAGGAGACCCTAGACTCAACCCAAGTCTGTTGACCACATGCTTTTTACCCCAATATATTATGAATATATAGGCTAATGTTAGATTGTGAGACAAAATTTAGTCTTCATCATGTTAATATCACAATGGCTACTACCTAAAGACATTATAGGGCATCTTGACAAATTTGTGGTATGCTAGGAATCTGGTTTACAAAATGAAATATGATATGTTCACTGCCATGAAGAGCCTTACAATTTATTTAGGGTACAAGGAAAGCAAAATAAGATTAGTATTTTATGGTTCCAGATGATGTCAGTTAGGTACTAAATAAATACTACCAGAAAAAGTAAATTTCTGGCATCAGATGAAGGCAAAATTCTTAAAGGCTGAGAGGATGGAGGAAGTCATGGTGTTACAGAGTCGGGGCTTTCCAGGAAAATGAGGCAAAGACCCCCTTCGAACTCTGATTCTTGCAATCAAGTCAGAAAGATTTCAGACATGTTACTTGAAGTAACAGGAATGAGTTTTATTGAAGGGATAGGAAAAGGGAAAAGGAGACACTCTTAAGAGAGAGAGTGGGTCCTTTCAGAAATAAGAGGGACAATGTGTCTCTCTTGCACTCCAGTTTTACTGGAGATCCCAGAGAAATTTCCAGAGAGTCATGCCCAGGTCCACCTCTTGACCTTTGACTGACAGCAGGGTGACATCAGACTTTCAAGTACCTATTGCCATGACAACTGTATCTTGTCTTGGCCCATGCTGATTGATTCTAATTGGGTCCTCAACAAAGCATTCTTATAAGTTTTATGATCAGGAGAAATTATCCTTATCTTCTGGGATCTGGTTTGTGAAGAGGGTCACAAAAGTCTCACCCTTCAAGAGAGAAACTTGGGTTCCTCTTAACAATATTTTCTGCCTGCAATTTCCTTGCAGATAACAGGGAGTTTGCAGAGGGGTGTAACACATCCTGTCCACTTAGGCTAGGCAGGGCTGCAGGTAAATTGCTTCTTAGAAAAGAAAGCATATGAGGGTCAGCACAGTGGGCGCAGTTTATAGAATTATTCTCTTAACCTCATGTTCCCACCATCCTCATCTGTCTGTTTCCTGACAATGGGGTGTAGCTTTAAGTAGGTCTAAAATACAGGGCTTGAACAGTTAAAATGTTCTAGAAAGTCATCAAGTACAGGAAACAATGTGACCAGAGACATGAAACCTCTTCAAAACTCACTGGTAGGAGGGAAATCATAGCTTTCTGGTGTTGGCAGGAACATAAAATCTATATCATAATAATGATAGATTTATGTATTTAACATAAGCAAGAATATTTATATGGATTATCTATATACTCTTCACAGCAACTTTGAGAAGTTTGTATTCAATTTATAAGACACAAGAATGAAGCTCCAAGAGGGATAGTGCCTTTTTCAGGGTCACCTTACTGGTTGAGGGCAGAGCTAGGATTTTAATCCATACTGTCTGATTCTAGAGCCCAGATATATAGCTATTCTTCCATATCACTCCTTTAAATTAAAGCTGGAGAAAAGACTGGAGAACCTTATGGGTATCAGATTAGTAGAGAGATGCATTCAGTAGATGTATTCTTCAAACAAATGAAGGTAAACACGTTTAGTGAGTGTGTGACAGTAGTATTTAAAAATCTGTCTGAAAATCTTCAACAACAAAAAACTTTCATTTTTTCCAATTATGTGCCTTGAAGTTTTTTCTTCTTATTATAAGGATTCTAACCATTCTGCTACTTTGACTCATTCTTCCCTAATTTCCCCTTGGTTTTCCATTGAGTTTTGTAAACAATATATTACATGTTGCACCATAATTGCTTTTGTCCCTTATCCTGTAACAAGGTAAAGAAATCAGGGATGCTTCAAAATGACAACAGTGTTTTCAAAATGACAGGAGTATATTCATTTGGGATCCTGTGGTTTGTTGCTGAATTGAATGAATGGAACTGTTGTCCTCAGGAGAATAAATAGATTTCAAAGGGTCACCAAATGTGATCTAAAGGGAGGGTCTGTTTCATGTCTATAACAAGAAGTGACCAGAATTGTTGGTCTACCAATGAAGTGGAGCTACAGAAGTCATGAGGCAATTGCTGATACAGAAACAGATCACTGTAGATGGCACATGCACTCATTTTTTAATCTTAAAGGAGAAAGCCTTTCAAACAGCTCATTTGCATCAGCAAATTTTAAGTACTTAAATGCCATATTGAGGTCCTTAGAGAAAAAGGAATGAGAATTGTATCAAACCAAGCAAGGCATCAGAACTGCAGTAGACACATAAAATTACATTGAAGAATAAAACTGTTCATGTTGCAACATAAATCACAGCAATTCCAATGAGGTGGCTAGTATACTAGCTTATCACTAGTTTATCTCTACATGTTAGCAAGACAACACACTAAGTGGTTCATTTTGCCAACAGTGTGAGTCATTTGTCCCAATAATATTTCTTCTCATATTTGCATCTGCTCATTTTCAAATTACCCCTGCTAACTGACCTAAAGTTCCAACTAGGTGTAATATTTCATTTTGTATGTGTATTTTTTCAGAAAGAATGCACCTTATACCAACAAACTTTTCCTCAAATGTTTTGATTCATTAGTTTTTAAGTCCTTAAAATTATTTTGAAACAAAGCAAAAATAATGTCCTCCTTATCTTTCCTTGAGAATGAGCATTACCATCATCCTAAACAAGTATCCATGCCATCAAATTTATTGGTAAAGTATATTGATCTCCTAGGGGTGTTTTTAAATGTAATCTATCCATCATACTTCTGACCAAATACATTTGAGAGATACTGAGTGTATTGTATGTGCCAGTTATTTCTTAACTCCTTGGAGGTCTATTAGTGATCAAAACAAAGATCCCTGAGCCAATGGAACTGATATCCTAGCAGCAGGAGATAGATAATGAAAAGTATACATAATAAATAATAAATCGTTCTGTGTATTATAAGATGATAAGTACTAGGTAAAAAATGAAAAGAAAGAGAAAAATACTTAGGAATGTTCCTATGCAGCATTTTTCATCAGGCTTTTCTTCCCCTTCTCCTATTCATAAGCTACTAATGCTTCCATATCATCCATATATTTAAATGGAACATCTGCAATCCACCAGTGGCTTTTGTTATTTGCCTTAAAATCAAGAGTATACCACCACTTACTGTCCATTCTTATCCTTTGCTAGTGACCATATGCAATTTCTTGTTATAGCAAAGCTAGTGAGGTTCCAATAAGAAGTTTACAATAATAATAATAATAGCAGGTAAAATAAATGATCACTTGTTATATGCCAGACATTGTACTGAACTCTTCACATGGATGATCTAATTTAATCATCATATGTTCACACTACCTAGTAAGGAAGGTATTGTTATCTTCATTTTTCAGGTAAAGGAATATTGTACTATAGGGAATAACTTGTTTTAGTTCACATAGTTGAGTAAGTGCTAAAAGTATTTGAACCCAAATCTACCTGACACCAAAGCCTGCACTCTAAATTAGCATCCACTGAATTTTAATGATGAACTGAAATCATTATACAAGAGCAGGAACTAATCAGTGTTTTCTGTAAAGGGTCAGATAATAACGATTTTAGGCCTTAGAGGCCATAGGGTTGTCTGCGACAACTATTCAATTCAGGGACTACAGCTTGAAAACAAACATAGGCAATATGTACATGAAGGATCATGGCTATGTGCCAATAAAACTTTATTTAGAACAATAGACAGTGGGCTAGATTTGGTCTGTGGTCCGCTAGCATGCTGGTCCCTGCACTTAGACTGAACCCTTTTACTCCTCTGTGAGCTCCATGATGTCAGCTGTCAGGACTTATTTATCTTGTTAATTCCCATGCCACCTACAGTATGTGTAAACTGAGGCACGGTTTATAAGTGATGGATCTAGGAGCTAATGTTTTCGATTTGATTATGGAGCTCATACTCCTAACCAATGCGCTAGCTAGCCTCTCAGGAATTAAATAATATTACACACGAAAAGTTCTTACAGAGTACCTGGCTTATGCTGTACTCAATAATAACAGTAGCTAACATGATCATCATCATCATTATCATCATCATTTTAAAAAACACTTAAAAGTACAGAAGAGTGAAGACAGTATATCCTACTTAAAAGTATAATAAAAACAAAATTTAAGAAAGAAAAAAATGTGTCTGGCAAAATATAATGAAATTGAAGTCAATCCTGATGGGGATGCATTGAATAGCAACCCACAAAACATCAGAAAAACATAATAGCAGTGTCCAACATTGCTATCATCAGTTCATTAGAATAATGGAACCAATCTCATCCATAAATACCCAGTTTCCTGTGAGTTTAGTTAAGGATCTGACACTAACCAAGGTTAACTCAGGATCTCGTCATCTTAGTAAACAGAAAGGTAAGCCCCAGAAACCAGCCAGTACTTTTGAAAGTTCTCTTTGCAGACAGATACAATAATAATCCTATCAAAGTAGGTTGATTCCTACATACTTTCTTGGCTGCCTGACTGCTGATTGATTTGCCATCATCATCTGCCTGGACGTAAATTCTGGCTTTGCCTTGGGTTCTCATCTTTTTGGTTGGGCGCATTAATATCTTCAATATCACCTCAGTCTGACAATTTCTCCAATGAAAATGCTGGCTGGTAGTAGCTCTTCTGTAAAACACCACTACAGGGCTATCCTGTAGCTGATAAGTAAACACCATCAGGCTTCATTCCTGGAACCCTCTGCCAATTGTCAATGCTAACTTTGCAGGCCTTACCCAAGTTGTAGAAGATAAGAGCTCTGACCTGCAGCATCCCAGGATCATGTACGAAGATACACACACACACACACACACACACACACAAACATATATATATACACATGTAAATATTTGTGTGTATACATCACATGCATACATATACTTCATATATACGTATATGCATATATAGTAATTTATTTAAGCTGCAGAGTTAGATATTCATTCCACATGGGACCCTAACCTAGAATCAGAAATTCCTCAGATATAGCTATGACTATGAAGTATCTACTCATGAACCAAATCATTTTTCCAGACTTCCCACAGTACAAAGTATATATTCGACGATTGTTAAAATGTGTAAATAAATAAATTGTTCTGTTTTTATAATAAGAAGTTTGGCATTTCTAATTTATTTATATTAGACATTTCCTTCACCCTCTAATTTGTAATTGTTTTTTTAAAGAGTATTATGATTATATTTTCATAATATACATATTTTAATGAGGATAAGGCAGATGAATGAAATAAAATGTGAAATATTATGGCATTTAAATTTAGCATAATATTTTTATGATTCCTTAAGCTATGATATCTTTCTAGGTCCAAAATTTGCTAGTTTTTACTGGAAATAAATTTATTATTAAGTACATATTTACAGTTATCTATGAACACACTGTTAATGTGGTATTCTCAGTCCAACAAAAAATTTTGAGTACCTACTCTGGAGACACAAAGAAAAAGCAATCTTGGGGCCTGCTTCACAGTATTTCACAATCTAGAAGGGGAAAAAAAATATATATGTTGAATCTATTTTCTTAAAATATGATGTCATGGAAATGGAAAATTCAAGATACCAGAGAGAATAAAGAAGTATCTTTTTGGGTTTAATGAAGTGTGGTGATGAGATTGGTGAAGATGAAGAATTTAGGGAACACTTCCTGAAGGAAATTATTTTTATATGAATATTAAAGGGTAAGCAGAAATTAGGTAAATAAGAGCTTTCCAGCTAGAAGAAATGAGAACAAGAAAAATGTGGGAATGTATGCTTTGATTACAAAAAAACAGAAATCTTGAAAACACTATATGGCATATTTTGGGACATAAAAAAGATAGAAACAATGTTGGAGATGTGCTTGGAGCACTGACCCATTCATGCATTTGTTCACGTCTCTCTTTATCCCTTAAATAAACGTCTAATTGTATACATACTATTTCAAAAAAGTGAGTAAGATTTTCTCAATTCCTGGCATTGTAATGCTTTCAGTTTTGCAGAAATAATTATAATTCATAGTTATACAATGCAGTGGCATTTCCCATGTTTGCATAAACATGGGAAAGGTCCTAACTTTAACATGGATGGTTCCACCCATTGTTCTCGCCTCAAATATTACTCCCTCAGGAAGTTTTCCTTGATCATCCACTTCTAAAGGAGTTTCTTCACTTCTGTGATTTCTGTTTTCATGTGTTCTTTGGCTACTTATCAGTAAATATTTGTAAATATTAAAATTTTAAAATAATAATAATTGGTATTTTATAGGCCAAATATTATCAAATGTTAATTATACAAATTAATGGGTTTCACTGTGACATTTCCATTCATGCATATACTGAGCTTTGATCATGTCATTCATCCATTTTCCTACCCTTCCCCAACTTTCCTTCTCCTCCCTACCCTGACCTCCAGGTAATTTTTGAGTTTTGTTTCTTTGTGTTTTTTTTTTTTTTTTTCTTTCTACATATGAGAGAAAACATGTGATATTTTCTTTCTATATCTGGCTTATTTCATTTAACATGATTTCTCCCAGTTCCATCCATTTTCCTGAAAATGACTGGATTTCATTCTTTATTATGACTGAATAATACTTCATTGTGTTAAACAATATTTTCTTTACCTACGTCTCTGTTGATGGGCACATAACTAACATTAAAAAAACTTAATAAGCACAGAAACAATCATTGTGTTTCCTATGTGGAAATGAAAAGAATTTTAAAAATAAAAGTAAAAGAGGGACTATTAAGGATTGGGACAGGGGACACTGAGCTCACCCACCTGCCCCCCTGCACTGACTTGGCATGCCCTCCCTGGGGCTCCCCAGCCTCTTTATGGGCTGGTGCAGGCATTTTGAATTATTCCTGAGGGCGTGGCCATCATCATTGGAAGGGTAGCTCCCTTCCTGAGACACCTACAGGAGACTGGAGGCCCTTTGACAGGTACCTCTATTTACTCACTCACATCCTACACCCTTCCCCATCCTCTTGTTCACAACTAGAAATACTGTAAATAGTAATCAAACTCACCCTGTTTATTACAATAATGTTAATGTCTTTATAGGGGCTATCCGGTTCAGGGCTGTGTTTTCTTTGTATTGGGTGCTGCTAATGTTGATCTCCCCTTCAAAGGAGAGGTACTGGAAAACTGCAAGGTCACAATAAGCCTGCAGCAGGGAACTTCAGTACCTCAGATCTTCACTACTAGAGGGTAATATATAGAAATAATGTGAGAAAACAGGGGAAGAAAGTGTCCCTAACAAACCAAGATGCTATTTTGATGGAATCCAATGACAGCGTGGCAGTAGAAATGACAGAAAAAGAGTTTAGAATCTGCATACTTAAAATGATCCATGAAGCAAAAGATAAGATAAGAGAGCAAATGCAGGCAATGCATGATCATTCCAGTAAACAGTTAAAAGAGCAAATGCAGGAAGAAAAAGAATACTTCAATAAAGAAAAAGATTCTGAAAAGAAACCAAACAGAAATACTTGAAATGAAAAAACAATAAACCAAATTAAAAACTCAATAGAAAGCATCACCAACAGGGTTGAGACAGGGACCAGGAAGAAGGAAAGAATGAGAAGCCAAATAGGGTAGAAGTATGGGTGAAAATGATCAATACATGATATGTACTCTACGTAAACATCATAGTAAAATCCGTGAACTAATACAATTAACATGTGAATTTTAAAAAGTTATTTAGAAATTTGTGAATGTTCTAGAATTAGGAGAGAGAAATTTTTGAATTAGGACCTCAGTAGATGGTAGGCTCACTGACACAGATTAGGTTACACTGAAGAAAAAACAGGTCAGAGTAAACAATGTTAAGACCATTCAGAACACATTGGGAATCTAAAGTTACATTCTTAGGTGAAAGGAAACCCGTAAGAATGGAAAGAATCATTTTCGTTTCTTTGAAACTGCTATTTCCTATAAAACTTTATCTACTATTACAGAAATACTGTTACCCTAATATAAAAAAATCAGTTACTTGTAGTTTCATACTAAAATTCTAAAACATGCGGCATGGTTTAGTGGGTAGATAATAGGCAACAGGTTATAATAAAATAAATTGAGGAAGCTAAAAACCTGGAGAGGGGTGTAACTCCATAAGAACATATTTGGTAAAACTATTGACTGTGATAACTTGGAAGAGAAATCGTGTACCTAGTGAACCAGCAATTGTTGGAGAAAACATTTTAATAAGAGTTAGTGTGTATGGATGGTTGCTTCCCATGGTTGCAAGGTGATAATAACATGATATATTTAACTAGTTAATACAAGAAAAATATGAGCTCAAAATAGAATAAATAGGCTTTCAAGCAGAAATTTTATAAAAGAATAACAGAATCCATTAATCTGGACTATTCATGGGAGTAGAAAGGCTGACTCTAGCACTTAGCTAAGAGAGAGAGAGAGGCAGCAGGCAAGGAAGCTAGAAAACAAAGGAGACAAGCATGCATAAGAGAGAACTTTGGGTATAATTAAAGGTATACAGAACTGCCTGTGAGCACATAGATTGGAAAGGTACTACCTTTGTTCAGTAATAATTTTCAAAGGGAAAATTCGTGTATAAAAGATTACATATTTTATATGTTTATATGATACTCATCTATGAAAAATTTATTGAACCACAAATTGGCACCAGCAAGAAACATGTTACAAAACCTCTCAAAGAGAAAATGTCCCCCCAAATTTTCATGATAAAGCCCAATACCAAAGACCACCAGAGAAACTCCTGTAGTCAATATTAGGTTTTTAAAGGTGCTACATACAAGGAAGACTGCACATCATGCGAAAACAGTTTCTAAGTAAAAAGAGTGAGCATAGTGTGTCACTGTACTCAGGTTTCAATTACAAATATCACACACTGGGTGACTTTACAGAAATTTACTTCCTCACAGTTCTAGATCTGTAAATCCGAGATCAAGGAAAAAAAAAAAAAAGATGTCAGCCCGGTTGGTTTCTTAGGAGGCCTTTCTCTTTGGCTTGCAGATAACTGCCTTCTTGCTGTGTCCTCACATGACCTTCCCTCTGTGCCCAAGCATCCCTAGTGTCCATGTGTCCCAATCTCTTTTGAAAAGGTCACTTGGATTACTTTTGAAAAGTCATATTGGATTGGAGCACACCCTAGAAACCTCATTTTAACTTAATTACCTCTTTAAGGACTTCATATCAAAATATGAATATACTCTGAGGTACTAGGAGTTAGGACCTCAATATATAAATTTCTGGTGGGGGCAGCTCATCCCATAATGGATGGGAGTACTCAAGCTTGTGATGCATGGGGATGATTTAAGGAAGTAGGGTTCTGTTCTTCATTGAAAGCCATCAAAAATGGGCAATTCTGCAATATAGTATTTTAAGTTTTAACTAGGAGGTAAAAGGAATAAAGAAAGGCTAGATTTGCCATTGGTAAAGTAGTTATATTACCAGGAATGGGAGTTACTTAGTGTGCGTGTGTGTCTGTGTGTGTGTGTGTGCGCGCGCACACATGCTCATGTTGGTATAATATACTTGCCTTTTGTCTGTGTTTAGTTATAATTACTGAGTGATCTTCCTTTTGTCTTTATTTATCAAGGTCATGTAGTGATCTCTTTTGAAATATTGTTGATATTATATGGAATCATTTATTTCAGCTGGGAACAGCATGGCCTAGCTATTTAGCAATAAACACCATGGCCTAAATTTAGTCGCCAGCCTTGTTACCAGCTGTCAGCTGTCAGTGATGTTTACATCTTTCTCACTCACTTCAGATGTAGCAATGAAGAATAATGAACACTAAAGAACATCCCAAAATGTGTAGCCAGTGGCTACTGAGAGTAATAGACAAAGGAATTCCTCCAAAGAATAGAATCAGGAATTTATCATAGAACTTTTTTCAGTACTGCCATGAAAGAAAAATCTTGCAATCCCTATCCAGGAGAATACAATCATCACTCTGGATGAGCGATTGCTACGTGTTTCCCAGTTTAATTTCCTGAATGGATTTTCTTTTCCACTGAGATTACCATGCTCTACTCTCCTGCTGAAGTCTATTAAGTACAGTGCCATAGAGGAAGTTCTACAGTGGCCCACTTCACCTTTTGAACATAGCTCCAAGGCTTATTTTTAAAAGGAACTTGTTTTCCTTTTCCTCTTCTTCCTCCCCCCTCCCTAATCTGGGGGTGAAGAACAAGATTACCTTGAGTTATCTGTGCTCTACAGGAAGAAGATGTCTGCATGAAGACCTAGGTAGTGAATATCTCCCAAATTAACAAGTGAATCCTAACACACCATGAGGGTGCCTGGGACCCCCTACTAGAGCACACCTGGAATGTGGTCTTTGAAGAGCTCCTTTAAAAGCTCTCTGTTTTCCCTAATGGGCAGAATTAAACCTCTGGGACAGGAGTCCCCTGTGTTTCTCCTTTGCTAGCAAAACAATAAAACAACTTTCCCCTTTTTCTCAAAACGGTGTCCTCATTATTAAATTGACATTAATTGGCAATGGGGACAAGGACCAAGCTTTCAGTTACAAAGTGATAGCTCACCTTGTCTTTTCAGGCTGTGGACATCCAGAATATAAGGAAATATTTCAAGGTTTGATTGAACTGGATTAAATAATGGCATGAAACTTGGGTGTGTTTCACTTAAAAATATGTTAAATATGTACTATGAATGAGAAGGATATAAAGGAATCGTTTAATTAAAATAGCAAACATAGTAGATGCTGCTCCCAATTCACATTATGATAGATTACATTTCCCAGCCTCACTTGCATTGGGTGGTTATATGAAGAAATCTAGCCAACAAAATGTGAGAGGAAATGCTGTACACCATATACATCGCTGAGGTATTAGAATATTCCAAGGGGATTTATTTATGGTATTTCTTCCTTCCAGATGATTTGGATAGAAATTTCCACAAAGACTAAAGACGTTAAGTAAAAGGATGGCAAAATTTTTCTCAGCACGGGCTATTGCATGATGTATAGAACAGAACCAACCTCCTCCACCCAAAAAATTCATCTTATATTTATGAATGAGTGAGAAATAAATCCAAGTTATGACCAAGCCATTATAGAGTTGAAGGTATATTTGTTACAGCAGCTGGTATAAACCCTAATGTCAGCCCTGTTTAGCATAATTATTGATTGATGAAATAGTTTGTTAGTTGATTGCTATACTATAAAATGATATAATCCTTTAGAAGCACCTGATTCTTGGAGGTACATCTTTTGTTTGCATATTTGGCCAAGTGACAAGAAAACTCCATACCGAAGTTACCTCCATCTGGCACCTAAAAAGTCTACTTTTTAGTAGACTTTTACTACAAAAGATTTTCGACCTTGGATTCCCTAAGATACATATCGCTGCACAAGCAGAATGTCATCAAGGATATCACTATCAACATTCCTCTTAGAGTCCCTCTTGACAAATTCCTCTTAAAGCTTGTAGGAAAGAAACGTTTATTTTACATAATGAACTCACATACTTACTTGTATTAAAACAAGAATAACTGCATGATACATGTGTCCCTGCTTGTCATAGATTCTCAGAGGCATAAATCTGAGTTTCATCATAGCTATCCCTAATGTGTTTCCCTTCCCTCTACCACTTTTTATGTGTATTATTGATGTTTAGATGTTTCTTCTAGAAAATCCATAATTTTATGTATGTTTTCTTGCATCCTTTTGGGAATCAGACATTGAATATTTATATATTTGTATATTTGCTGATGTTTTCAGCTAGTAATTCTCAAACTTCTTATTTCATGTTATTTTTTACTTCTTTGAAATCACCAAAGATTATCAGCAGAGGGCTTTGAATTTACCATCAAGTTAAAAGCCTAGAAGAAATATGGGTTTGGAAGAACATGTGCAATTAAAATGGTAGAAGCAGCTAAGTTTATTCAGTCACTTCTCACTGACTAGTGGAAGCAGAGGCATAACATGACACTTTTATTCATGCATCCAATTTAGTACTTCCCTAGTTCATATTCTTTTTCTCCCACTGCCCTGGGATTCTTAACTCAGACAATGGTGAACAATTATGATTTTCACAAAGAAATAAAAAACATTCCCAGGTAAAGCAAGTTCCTCTAGATATTTGTCTAAAATATACTTTAAACCTAAGGAAAACATTAGAGCACTTATGTGTGACTTAAGCTACCACTTATGTAGCTGCCTAGTCCTTCTTTTAGAAGTTATTGAAACTCTATTTCCAACTTAAGAATGAAAATTCTAAATTTAAATACCATTTCAAAACCACCACCCCCCTTTTCTATTGCTTTCTAAAGAATCAATAAATTCATTCACTAGAGCATTCTAAAATTAACTTTTAAAGAACAGACGAAATTCACATATTTTTGGAAACATGGCAGTTTATATATGCAAGCAATGTTGACACTATTCTTTAGTGTCAAACTTTGAGAAACTATCATGTTAATGAATGCTGTGAATGCTTCAATGTTATGTCATACCAAACACCAGATAGTAAGCTGATAGGGACTAGACTCCTGAGAAGCAGCAAAAAGAAAAGACTACATCTGCTTTCATCTTTTAATTTCTTCTTCTAAGGCTCTACAGATTTTCTGATAGGCTCCCAATAGTACACTCAGGATAAAGAATTCCAGATAGGACATACAAGGAACCTTAGAATTCTCTTCTCTTCTTTTTTACCTTTCCTTTTCTTTTTTTGACAAATGAAAAAATAAATTTATCTAACCAATTAATGAATGAGAAAACAGTGAAATATTATGAACTTTTCCAAAACAAGTTACAAAGCTAGGGTATTTATAGGAAATTTAACAAGGAAATATTAGGATAAGATTGCTGAGATAGATATAAAACTGGTCGACCTTCAAAAAGACCATAAATATTTGGAGGTATCTATTCCAATAGATAAATTTATGTTAGCACTGGACAAAACTCTACAAATTAATGAAGTTTACTAAGTCCAGCAACTTTAATTAAGAGGAAACAGAAGTTTATTCCCTACACAAATCTGGAATGAACCTTGCTTTCACATGATACTGAAGGGATATGTATTCCTAAATTTGGAATTCTTTTTCTGACAGTATTAACTCTTGCGATCATCAACAATCTCCAAACATCATTTTACAAAAAAGTTAGCCTCAGTATATTTGGCCTATTTATTGTCACAGATATAAGAGTTAACTAATCACATAGGCCTTCTTGTGTTTTCTCTGCAAATACATAGCCACATGATATTAAGCAACTGGTAAAGCCAAAACTAACTACTACAGAAGTTTGTCTAAGAGCTTTTGAACTGGAATTTATAAGTTGTTTATTATTGTTCCCCTTTTCAGGACAAGGAAATCAAGCTCAAGATTCACCCTCTATAAGATATGCTGTACAGTATCTAAACTAAATTTAAATATATCTCTTATTCAGATCTTCCAATTTGGTAGTGTCCCTGACTTGTCAGGAAGTGACTGTCATTACTATGTGTGAGACTTTGACCTCTATCTAGGTACCAGGGTCAGTTTCCTGGAAGGGCTTTGTAGGCATTAACTCTGTAGACATTTTTTTTTTTTTTTGCAATGGACTTATCATACTGATTAAAATGGGATCATTCTCAAATTGGGCACTTCCGATGCCATAGTTAATTGTATGTGTCAATTTGGATCATAGTATGCACAGATCACTAGTAAATCAATTTTTCTGGGTGTGTCTGTGAGGGTTTCTGGGAGAGCTCATCATTTGAATCAGTAGGTTGAGTAAAGTTCAGTGCTCACCGATCCTCCAGTCCACTGAACATTCAAATAGAACAAAAAGGCAGAGGAAGAGCAAATTCATATTAATTCATTCTCATTCATATTCTCTCTCCCTCTCTCTCTCTCACACTCACACACACACACACATACTAAGTTCAGACATCCATCTTTTGCCCTGAGACATTAGTGCCTCTGGGTCCTGAACCTTCAGCCTCAGTCTGAATTACATGTTCAGCTTTTCTAATTCTCCAGCTTGCAAATGGGAGATAGTTGGACTCTTCAGGCTGTATAGTCAAGGTTAATAAAAATCAATACCTCTGTTACACCATTACACACACTGCACACGCACACACCTCCAGTTTTTTTTTTTTGTTGTTGTTGTTGTTGTTGTTTACCATGGATTGAACTCAAAGGCACTTGATCACTGAGCCACATCCCCAGCCCTATTTTGTATTTTATTTAGAGACAGGGTCTCACTGAGTTGTAGATCCTTGCTAACTTGCTGAGGCTCGCTTTGAACTTGTGATCCTCCTGTTTCAGCCTTCCGAGCCACTGGGATTATAGGTGTGTGCCACTGTGCTCAGATTAGTTGGTTCTTTTACTTTGGAGAACCCTTGGAGGGCACTAATTGCACAATTGAATTGACCAATTAAAACCTGGTAACAGGGATGATATATTCTTAAAAATCCAATCTAAGTAATTACATTGATATGGAAAGTAAGGAGACTTAGTAAATGTATTAATCCCTGAATTCTGAGGGGGTCAATGAGAATCAGTTATTATGTAAAGATGGTTCATTTCAGTTTATAAAACCATGAAGTAATAAATTATGGTTAGAATGAGTTTAAGAAAAAAGAGAAAGTTCTCCTTCATGTACATAAAATAACATTTACAGAACTAGAAAGCACAGTCCTAAAATTCAGTTGGAAGAACAAAAGATTCAGAAAAACCAAAGAAATGCTAAAAGCATCACAATACCTGAGTCTAATTTATACTAGAGAGCTATAGTAACACAAACTGCATGGTACTGGCATAAAAATTGATACTTAGATGAAGGTACAGAAGAAACAGAAAAACCCATACACATACATACAATCATTTGATTTTTTTTAAGGTGCCAAAAACATATACTGGAGTCTTTTAAACAAATGGTGGTGCTGGAAAAACTGGTTATCCATACATAGAAGAATAAAACTAGACCCATATCTCTCACACTGTCCAAATGTCAACTCAAAATGGTTCAAAGACCTAGGAATTATACCAAAACCATGAAAGTCCTAGAAGAACGCATAGGATCAACATTCCAACGTATGGGCACAGGCAACATCATTCTCAAAAGGACCTCTAAAACTCAGGAAATTGAACCAAGAGTTAATAAATACAATGGCATCAAATTAAAAATTGTCTACACAGCAATGAAAATAATGAAGAAATTGAAGAGAAATCCTACAGAATGGAAGAAAATCTTTGTCAGCTACTCTTCTGACAGATAATTAATATCCAGAATATATAAAGAAATTAAAAAACTTAACTCTAAAAACAACCAAATATCCCAATTAATTAATGGGCAAATGAACTAAATATACACATCTCAGAAAGGAAATATAAATAGCCAACAAATGTATGAAAAAATATTCAAAATCATTAGCAGTTAGGGAAATACAAATTGAAACTACACTGAGATTTCATCTCACTCCATTCAGAATGGCAGCCATGAAAAATACAAATAATAAACCCCTAATGGGGATACATGCCTGTCATTCCAGCAACTCAGGAGGCTAAGGTAGGAGGATCAGAAGTTTGAAGCCAGTCAGCATCTCAGTGTGACCCTTTTTCAAAATAGAAAAACATTTTTTAAAAGACTAGAGATGTGGCTTAATGATTAAGTAACTCTGGGTTCAATTCTCAGTAACAAAAAAAGCAACCATGAAAGAATACAAACAATAATAAATTCTGGAAAGGATGTAGAAAGAAAGTAACTCTTTTACACTGCTGACAGTAGTATAAGTTAGAGCAACCACTATGGAAATCTGTATGGATTTTCTTCAAAAGATTAGGAATGGAACCACCATATGGCCCCGTGTTTTAGTCAACTTTTTCACCACTGTGACCAAAAGACCTGATAAAAACAATTCTAGGGGAGCGGGGGTAGTGGCTCAGTGGTAAGAGTTCTTGCCCTGTATGTGTAAGGCCCTGGGTTCCATATTCAGCACTGCATACAAATAAATAAAATAAAAAAGATCCATTGAATAATATTTTTTAAAAAAAGAAAAATTTTAGAGGAGGTAAAGTTTATTTGGCACTCCAGGATTCAGAGATCTCAGTCCATGCATGGCCAACTCCATTGTTCTGGGCCTGAAGTGAAACGGAACACCATGGTGGAAGCATGTGGAGGATGAGGATGAAAGCAACTCACAACGTGGCATCCAGGAAGCAGAGAGAGCTCTGCTCACCAGAGACAAAATATATACCCCCAAAACATACCATGGGTGACTGATATCTTTTGGCCACACCCTCGCTTCCTAAGGTTACTACCTAATTAGTCCATTCAAGTGGATGAATGCATTTCAACTCCAGAGTTTCTCATTTCTCATGAATAAGTTTTGGGGGACACCTCACGTCTAAGTCATAACACCCAGCTATACCACTTCTTGGTATTTATCCTGAAGAATTAAAGTTATCATACTACAGGGATACATGCATACCTATGTTCACAGCAGCACATACAGAGCCAGCCTAGGTGTCCATCAATGGATGGATGGATAAAGACAGTGTGGCACATTTACATGAATTGAATTTTATACAGCCATAATGAAAAATGAAATTGTGTCATTTTCAGGAAGATGAATGGAACTTGAGAACACTACGTTAAGCAAAATAGCCAAACTCAGGTGAAGGGGCATATGTGGAAGCTAGAGAGGATAAAGGAAAAAAAAGGTGAGGGAAGATTTCATGAAAATCAAAGGGAATCAGTAGAGTAGAGGAAAGGGACCAGGGATAGGGAGGTAGGGAGGGAAAGAGGAAATACTGGAGAATGATACTGCCAAATTATATTTTTATATTGTGTGCATATATGAATATGTAATAACACATCCCACCAGTATGTACAACTATAATGCACAAGTAAAAATATGAAAAAATTTTAAAGGAAAAATAAATAAAATAATAGCAATCATATTCCCAATGAAAACACACAAATAAATATTCATTATCACCTTAATTAATTTATATAATCACATCTAATTCCTCTGTGTCTTGGATCAAAAGTGTATGAATTATATATGCTTGATAACTATAAAGTATCCTGGAAATTTCCCATCCGAATGGTGAGAGAAGACACAATGACCAGCCCTGTGTGAACATCAGGATCTTTTACAATTGATGTCTTTAAAAGGCTCTTTCCCCAGACACAGGTAAATTTACATACAAGTGCCACTTCGTCCTATTACTGAATACTTAACATGACCCTGGAGGACTCCAGAGTTATCAGTGTATCTCTGGGAATAATTCAATCATATTATTATTTATTTACCCTAAATGAATGTGACCAATAACTTAAAGGTTTTTGAAGAGATTTGACTACATCTGAGAACTCAAATTCTCTTTAAAAAATCAAATATCATACAGATAAATCTAGTAAACAAAATACATACTTAACTACGCAGATTATAAGCACTTTAACAGCAATTACTATGCTGTAGATATTAATCTAGTAAATACATGATTCTCACACATCATGTTAGTTATTTGCCTAAAATGTTCAACCCAGTTTTTTGCATCCTTCATTTCCAAAATCACTGATCTGAAGAAAGACTTGCATATTTTACCTTGGGAAAACCTATGATAAAGGAGAAAGGAATGATGCAAATGCTAGTGAGTTTTTGTATTTATTCAAGGATGTGTGGGGAAATTTGGGCTGAACTACACTGTGTGTAAGCAGAAGGATGTGCGCATGTGTACTATACTTATGTATAGATGGCAGTGTGACTTTGTGTCTGAGGAGACTTGTGTAGTTAAATGTCTGAGATTTATTTAGATTGCAGTACAGGCCTGTATTCATGGGGACTTGTGTTGGGTTATGTGTGTTGAGCAAAGGAAAGAGGATTCTGTGAAATACTGTGAGATGATGAGCTGGGCTGCCATGAGGTAGTTGTGTGGAATTGGCAGGTGAGGAGGGGTGGACCTAGGCAGGGTGGTCACAATGTGCAGGCAGGGCTTCAAATTCTAAACTTCTGTAACCATGAGATTTCACTCTATCTAATTTGAATTTAATAGGCATGTCCTTCAAAGCCCTTTGTTCTAGGACAAATTCTGAAAAAACAAATGAAGATCATAGATCACATTCACTGATAGCATATATTTGAAAATGCTTAATGTTTCAAAATTTTATTTTGAAATAATGTTTATGCTGTACCAGCATTTAAACAAAATTTGGATGAACTCTAAAAACACCCTGCAAAACAAATAAAGTATTATGAGCAAAGAGCTAAGAAGTTACTTTCTAAATATTTCAATACAATTTGGCTGAGAAAGATGGCTTTGCTTGCCAAATTGTAGGAAACCTATCTTGGTAGCTGCCTTTCTGTCAGAAGTGGGACTTCCACAAATAAAAAGAAAACAAAATTAATAAGCATAACAAGGGGTCACTTTAAAAAGATACCATCACTGCCATGATTTCCCCATGTCTTGAGAAAAGTAGTCCAGATCAAAACCCAGAGCCATTTGGAGAATTGTGTGCCATTATTCTTTTAGAGGAAAGACCCCAGAAGATATTAGAGGGAGAATTCAACAAATGCCCACTTTGATGTATTTGAACCCATTCACTGAATATCCCTGAAAGCTTCTTCCTGGTGTGCTTGCTAGAAGCAGAGTGCATACAAAAGATGTAAACCTATGGCTCATTTCCTGATGATCAAGTAGAGATATATCCAGTAAATAGAAATGATGCAGCACTTTATTCTGAAGGATGTAACATGATCCCTGTTGCATGCTCAAGTCCCAGCACTATGCTAGACTTGGCATAGACAGCACAATATCAAAGCATTCCATGGGAATACAGAATAACCTGTGCTTTCTGTCTTATGCAATTTTGTTAAGAGACATCTCTCTTCATTGACATATGAGGAAATTATGATCAAACATTAATATTATTTAAAGTTTATTCAACAAAGGGCTACTGGATGACTATTGAGTCTCGGACACAATTCTAGGATATTAAGACAAAATGGTAAACAAAATAAAACCAGATCCTGCTCTCTGGAAGCTATCTCTTAGCTTGGGAGAAAGACAACAAGCAATAAACACATTAAATAAGGCAACCACTTAGTAAGGTAGAAGATAAGAGTCATGTGGGACAAAAGTCAGTGGCTAAAGGGGATCAGAGGCAGGTGAGAAATTCAAATAAGGCTAGGTGATCTATGTGTGAGGATGTGAAGGAGATAAAGTAGTTGCCCAACTAATGATATGAAGGAGGAACACTGAGAAAAGGCCATTGCCTGCAAAAATAACAATAACAAAACAGGCAGAGCAAGATACTGAAGAGGGAACTTTCCTGGCCTACTTAAGGAACAGCAAGGAGACTGGTGATAGCAAAGTAGATTGCAGAATGACAGTGGTGGTAGTGCAGATTATGTGCTAATCTAGGCTGGATTTTTCACTATAAACACTTTGAAAGGAGACTGTAATATAGTGAAGAAAAAAAAACACTACAAGTGGAGTCAGAAAAGTCAGGATCAAATCCTTTTTTATTCCTTTCTAGTAATATAACTTTAGGAAAGTTATCTAATTGTTCACTAAGTTTCATCAACACAGTTCAACAAACATTTTAAAAGTGCCTAGTCTGCATGTGTGAACTTGGACAAAGTAAACATTGTCCATTTGACTAAGACGTCTGGCAGGAGAAGACAAGGAAACACACAGGTCAAGTGTAGTACTGCGAATGTAACAGTACAAGTGAAAAGTGGAGAAGGGGTGGCTCTGGACACCTAGTCAATAGCCTGCCTCATTCTGCCACATTACCCTGTCTTCTGTTCTTTATGACATATATCACAATTGGAAATAATTATTGTTTTAGTCAGTTTTTTTTTTTTTAACTACTATGACCAAAAGACCTGGCAAGAACAATTAGAGGAGGAAAAGTTTATTTGAGGGCTCATGGTTTCAGTCTATAAATGGTTGACTCCATTCCTTGGAGCCTGTCGTGAGGCAGGACATTATGGCACAAGAGTGTAGGGTGGAGGAAAGTGGCTCAGGCATGAAGATCAGGAAGCAGAGAGAGACTCACCTCACCATCAGAAAATATAAACCCCCAAGGCATGCCCCCAATGACTTACCTCCTCCAGCCATAGCCTACCTACCTTCAGTTACCACCCAGTTAATTCCTATCAGGTGATTAAAATTCACTGGGTTAAGGCTCTCATAACCCAATCCTTTCTCCTCTAAGCCTTCTTGCATTGTCTCACAGATGAGCTTTTGGGGGATACTTCACATCCAAATCATAACAATCATATTCTTTGGTTCATAGTCTATATCTCCTCACTAGAAAGAAAGAAAGAAAGAAAGAAAGAAAGAAAGAAAGAAAGAAAGGAAGGAAGGAAGGAAGGAAGGAAGGAAGGAAGGAAGGAAGGAAGGAAGGAAGGAAGGAAGGAAGGAAGGAAGGAAGAAAGACTCAAAAAAAAAAAGTTAGGAGACTTCTCTGCCTTCTGCACTACTCTGTTGTATCTCAAATGCCTAGCACAGGGCCAGGCACAAGGTCAATCCTCCATATTATGAAATGACTGAGCAGAGAAATTACAATAAGGGAAAGCTTCACAGAGGACAGGAAATATAAGTTGGATTTCAACATTTACAAGAGTTCAATAGCTAAACAAGATGGAGTAGGTCATTTCCAGACATAGAAACCAGCTCATGCAAATGTAGAGGGTGTTGTTTAGCAAGAGTCATGCATCTACAATACAGGGAGATAATACCAGTTCTCTCAAAAGATGGTTATGAGAATTCAACAAGATCATGCACCGGTCTTGTGGAGTGGCTCCCTATAGCTGCCGTGGGAAGCAAGCAGAGAATGCTTGTTGTCAATGATTTTCTCCATGTGGTGCCAAAAGGCCTCTTTGATGAAACTGTTACACAATTGCTTAGATGTCTTGGTGTCATTTAATGCAGTTCTTGTATCAACAAGAAGAATTCACGAGCAAGTTGTTGCTGTCTTTCAAACTTTCTGAATGAGTACCTGAACCCTGACTCTCCCTTTACAGCCTCCTACTACCTCAGCACTGCTAGGATAAAACTCCAATAAATAATCAATATTGCTCCTCTCAAGGGAAATGCTGCTCTTGCAGTCCATGAAAGATAAATGTTGCTGTAGCCTTTGAAAGAAGTCACCTTTATGAAAGATCTATTAAATCAATATGGGGGATCTTTGGGGTGAGAAAAAGAATGCCAACAAGGAATTTTGGCAGACTTACTTGGAGTAATACAGAAATGTTGTAAAACACTATATAGATAACCACACCAAAAGTCATGGAAACTGCATTTGTAATGCATTTAGGATGCAGCCTTCTGACAAGCTCTTATGATCTATATGATATTGTTTTCATTTCAATCAAAACTGACAGTTGAAAAGATTTTCAGAAATCTATGCCCACAATAATTTATTTAGCATCTCATTGTATCTAGTGTTAGAATAATGACATAGGGAAAATATGCACAGGAAGGTTGTTTTTGGAGATTTTGAATTTGAAAGGCTGAAAACGATTAAAAATAGTAGGAGATTTAATGACAAAAGTTTGAGAATCAATTCCTAGTTCAACTATTTAAATGTGCATGCCCATCAGCAAATTACTTACTCTCCAAGCTTTATCTATAAGATGGAGGTAATGATGATATGATGATGATGATGATGATGATGATGATGATCCCTGCCCTCATAGGGATGGCCAGAGGAACAAATGAGGTAACTGATGTAAAATTGACTTTTTTTTACAATGTGAAATCATATACAAATGTGACTTATTTTATTATGCCAGTTGTTTTTCTTTCTACAAGCAAAAGCTGGGAAAAGTACAGATTTTCCTACAACTCGAGTGCCTTCTAGTGATAACACATGGCTAGTAGCTTTTCAATGTACTTTTTTTCTGAAAAGTTATGATCATGTATCTGTCATATTACTTTTGATGATCCCTTTGCCTATAGACTATCGAAACCCTATACTTAGTACTTAAGGAATTGTTCAACATTACATGAAATTATAGTTTTACCCATTCTTCCATTGCAACCATCTAATGATACATAGGTGGTACCCACTAAAAGGTTTTTGATAAATAGATTAGTTAACAAGCCTGTTTTATCCCATGCACCATTATTCTTTTTAAAATATTTTTTCAGTTGTAGATGGACCCTTATTTAATTTATTTATTTACATGTGGTGCTGAGAATTGAACTCAGTGCTTTATACATGCTAGGCAAGTGCTCTACTACTGAGCCACAGCCCCAGCCCCCTATGTACCATTATTCTTGATACACATACCAGCATTTCAACTCATTGAATTTTATATTCTCCTCTTACACATTCTATAGTTCTGCAGCTTCAATCTTTTATCAAACATTTTTTTCTACCTGTAATGCAATCTAGCTACTCATTCCCATGTTTTTATCCTCACCTAAAAACATCTGTTTTTATCCCAGGTAAAAGTAATATATTCCCTCTTGGCTCCCAGAATATTTAATTTGTTCTTCTGATATGATAATTATAACATTCAATCTCATGTTCTATAAATGGTTTCATTCCTGCAGTTAATATAGCACCCACCACAGTGTCCTACACAAATAGATGTTCAATAAATGTTTGTGAAATATATGAATGAAAGCCAAACAGAAAGAATAATGAATTACCTATTCACTAGTTTAAAATTATAGGAAGTGTTCCAATTGTGTTTAAATCATTGTGTGGTTTCTTAACAAAATAAGCCCACACTTTGGTATTGAAAAATTAAAACATGAGAATATTTTCAATTCAACACTCATATTAAAATGTCCTGGGAGCTTATATTTTCTAATTTAATGATTCAGTAGAAATGAAGGAAATGTATATGATACAAATATGTTAAAAATTCAGCAACTTGCATTAACTAAGTCTCAATCTGCAAGCTTGAAAGCTTCTCAATGATAATATTCTATTCAATGACCTTTTATATTTATCCTTTGGAAACTATGCTTAGACTTAATAAGCCAACTTTCTCATTATCATTTATTTTGACCTCAAGACTAATTTTGCAGCCTACAGGGGAAAACTTTTCGTACTAATTAGTTCTTCTTGGTTGTATTCCAAGAGAAATGACAAATTTCACCTTGTTTCAGATGCCTCATGGTACTGGTTTACGCCAACTGAAAGAACCACATACAATATTTAAGCTCACAAATTTTCCCCCATGAGAAAAAAACGCAACATTTTATCCAAATATTCCTCACTTGCTGTCATATTTTAGCAACACACAACTTGGAACCCTAGTACTTCACTGTTAATGTAATGAAATACAGAAGTAGTAAAATAATTTGGAAGTCACGTACTAATATTCCAATAAATTAACTAAGTTCTGACTTTCATATTTGATGTGTTTCAAATGATTGCTTTATTACTAAAGTCTATTTCTATTTCCTCTGTCAGGTTGATTATACACTATTAAGGCTTCTGCAATTAAGGTATATTTTAATGTTCAAGTTTATTAATGGTTCTAAATTGTTAGTTGAAACCCGTACATATCTGTGTCTCCTTCTAGAAAGAGACACAAAAAGGTACAATCAGTAATACTGTTGTAATTCCAACTTCCCTGTTCTAAAAATTTTTTTCTGGGTGCTGGGGATTAAACCCAGGGCTTAATGGAAGCAAAGCAAGCACCCTACCTACTGAGCTATATCCCTAGCCCTGTTCCAAAACTTTTAGAGATGATTTAGTTTCCTAGTAATCCATTTTTAGTAGTGACATTTTTATTGGAGTATTGACAAGAAACATACATTTCGGTTGCCAATGTCACCCTCTTACATGGTATTTTACTGTTATTGTATTAAACAATCAAATAAGGAAAGTATTCCTTAGATATTTTCCTTCTAGTGATGCATTATCAAAGGGAATATGTGAGTAATTTGGATTCAAGTTTCGGTTTTGCCAATTTTTCTCTTAAATCCCCTTGCTTTCTCTTGACTCCCTATGACCACTTGTTCATTCATAAAATAAATATGGCACATATACTATCAATTTACATCCAACATTTTATAAAACACTAATTCAACCATATTATCTCTGCTAAAAATCCACTAATGTCTTCCTGCTGCCGGCAGGATGAAGACTGTACTTCTTAGGTTGGTAAACTAAGTTCCTCAAAGGACCATTATTGATCTCTGCAGGTTTTGCCTCTGCAAAATGAGATGCTACAACTGGTTCATACTACTTCATGCTACTTTTTAACGTCTGTTCTCAATTCAGCATCCAATGATATGAAATCATCCATGATGGGGATACTTACATCATGGAAACCAGTGGAGAATGAGTTTTTAAACATTTAGCAACATACCACTAGTGATAGGTACTTGAATCAGAGCAGCTATAATTATAACAGTCCAACAAGATCCCATCAACTCAAAGGAAAAGCCAAAATCTTGGAAAATTTTATACATTCTGGCCCTCATTACTTCTCAAACTTCATTTCCTCCTCTTCCTCCACCCTTCAATTACAGCCACACCTGACTGCTTGTTCTTCCTCAAACACCGGAGGCACACTTCCAACTAAAAGACTATCAGACAACTGCTTGCTATTGTTTCTACTACAAGTGCAGATTTTCCTTCTCATCCTTAAAGTCAAATCTCAAATATCGCCTCTTCACAAAGATCTTCCCTGATCAGCGATGCAGCTTTCTTATGTAGCTCCTTTGTGCAAATTAGAACAAAGTCCCTCTGAGTGGACTCATCACTGTAGGCATAGGCTTTGGAGAGCAGGCAGTACCTTCAAAGGAAGAAAAGGTGGACTTAGCTAAAACAAATGGTACTAAACTTGGGCTGTTTCAGCCTTCATGTGGCCCCTCAGCTGAATACCTCTGTTCAATGCCAAACTGCACAGTCACTAACCCTCATCACCCTTTCTCAATAGTCACTTTTGTGGGTATTCTCTATCATGGTACCTCCTTTGTTTCTTTTATAACACTTATCAAAATATATAATTATCTGCCAACTGATTAAGACAACTGAAGGAACTATGCTTAAATTGAAACTACCATATATGTCCTTGTGAGAAAGGGGGAAAACATTTTTCTGAACATTCCTTGCTTTTTAACCCCGTTTAACAATACATATTTTGGAATCCTAGTATTTAATTGTCAACATAATGAAATATGAAAGTAACAAAATGATTTGAAAATCAAATCTAATTTGTATCAAATGCATAGGGTCTGATTTTCACCCTTGATTTGTTTCAAATTATTAGTTTATTACTAAAGTCCTCTGTTTCCTCTGTCAGGTTACCTTCTTTGCTCATATGTTCAGTTGTCTGATATCTCTTTCCTGTACTCACAACAGAATGTGGCATTGATGTCTTGTTTACCATTGCATCCATGGAGCTCAGAACATTGCCCAGCAAATGTTTATTAAATACTGAAAGAAAGTTGAGGCAACAGGCTTCCAAGTAGCATTTCATTTGAATGAAGGATGTTTCTGCCTGGAAGTATAAAAACTTTTGAACTAGATTACTTCCATATCTCTTTCAATTTGAACATTCTAAGATTTTAATTTATTATTCTGAAAAACTTCTACCACAACAGATAGAATAAGTAATGTAGAGGGAGGAATTTTCATATCTGAAGTTTCAAAAATCCTGGAAGCCTCCTCCTCTGTTTTCTTGAGGTGGGAGACTATACTTTATACCCCAGTTTGTATTCCTTGGAAAAGTAGGTTTCCTTTTGACAGTCTATTTCCTTTTCTGCCAAGTGATGGACTTAGAATTAACCAATATTGAAAATGTTCCACTTTTGAATTTTATAATAGCAAAAAACTATTTTTCATTTATTCAACAAATTTTTGACTGTCTTCTGTATTTTGGGTGCTAGATCAAATGCACACAAAAGAGTAAGTGAATAGCATGTAAAAAGCATGAAGAATCTAAGGTCCAGTCAGATGGGTGTGAAAGGAATGATCTAAATGTTATTCTGAGATAAATGTATGGTAGTTCCCCTTGTATTTTAGTCGAAATAAACTAATAGGCAGTAACAAATCATTCAAGATGTTTATTGTCTTATCAAATCCATAAAAGTACTTTCCTTGACTTATTTAGTAATTATTTACAATTTAAAAGTGCCCAAATGCACAGTCTACCAATTTAAAATAAGATCTAAGCTTAAGACACCAATTTACCACCTTGATTTTTTTCTACAAACAAGGAAATGGCAGAAAGCAGTTATTATAAGATCAGAGATGTTGATAGCACAAAATAGAGCAGTAGTAAGTAGTCAGATAAATTCTAGACAGATTTGGAAGTTTGACTCAACAGGACTTAATGTTTTTCTGATTACAGACTATAGAGAGAAGGGAGGGGAAGAGTATTGTGATTTGCATGTCTAGATATATAGGGTCATACTAAGATAAGAAACAAGGAGATGGCTGAGGTGGAAGAAAATGATTTTACTTTAAACATTTCTGTTTTAAGTTTAACATGGATCATCAGAATGAAGCACTGCATCTCAAAGTGTGGTCCACAGACATACACTCAGAAATCTTTTATTTTTTACATTGTTTTTTTTTTCATTGTGATGGTAAGACTTAAAGAAATAAACTCTTTTAGATCACCTTGTGAATGCAATTAAATAATAATTGGTACATTCAAATCAGGTGAAGTCTAAATAATGTTATGACAGAGTGATGTGTTCATCTCTGTGTGTTTCGCCATGGTTTACAAAGTGAAATGTGCAGAATTGAGTCATCATAGAGAACACAGTAGTAGTCAGCATAGGATTCACAATGAAGAAAGTGAGTTAGTGTTAACAAAAAACCTTATCTGTCATATTATACTGTAGTTTTTAGTTTTTGTTTTATTTTATTTGAAGTGTGGTTGTTTTAGCTTTATTCATAAAGAAAATGCACATGCACAGGATTTATATTTTATAACATCTTATAAAAATAATGAAAAAAAAAACAATTGCCATGCATGTACAGGCAACTTTTTTTTTAATTTGCTAAGAACATACAATGAAGAAAGAACAGTATTTCTAGTAATTGGTGCTGGAAAAATGATATTCACTTGGAATATCTAAGGAAAATGTGGTACATATATACAATGGAATACTATTCTGCTTGAATAGAATGAATTCCTATCATTTGCAACAACACAGTCTGAACTAGAAATCACTATGTTAAGAGAAATAAGACAGGCACAGAAAAGCAGTTACCACATGGTAGCTGTGGAATTCATTCATATGTGGAATCCAAAATGTTCATCTCATAAAAGTTGATTGAATAGACCATCAGTTTTAGGTACTCCCTTTGGATATTTTATAATTTTACTTTTTCTTAAGTTTAATTTATTCCTACTGTCTACTGATATCTAACTAATGACCATAACATCATTTATCAATGAGATAAAACTCTCTATTACAATAAAGACTTCACATTAACTTTTACTTAAATTATTGGCATAAGATGAGATTATACAATAATAATATAAAATTGAAATTTAAAAAAAGTTGATAGTGAAATGGTGGTTACCAGAGGCTGAGAAAAGTAGGGAGGTAGAAAAAGAGGAACAGAGGTTGATCAATTGGTACTAAGGTTTAGTTAGATAGGAATAAGATGTTTTGTGGTTCTATTGGATAGTGGGGTGAGTATAGATAATGACAATGCACTACATACTTTTCAACAGCTAAAAGAAAGGTTTTTAAATGTTATCATCATAGATAATATTATATAGATATGCTTAACTTGATTTTAATGTTATACAATGTATACATGTATCCAAATATCATATAGGGCAACATAAATATGCACAATTTTCCTCTCAGTTAAAAAAAATTCATTTTAAAAAGAACACAGTTAATACATTTGGGCATATGAATTGATTATATTTCCTTTAAAAGTGGATATATTACTCAAGTTATTAAAGCAAATTTGAGAAACACTGGATTAAACTTCAAGACTTAGATTTGAAGACATATAATATATTCATATGTATATATGTATTTGTGTGGGGGGAGTGTGTTACTTAGCCTTTCTCATTGTGAACAAAATACCTTACAATAACAATTTAAAAGAAGAAAGCTTAGTTTGACTCACAGTTTCAGACATTCAGTCCTTGATCAGCCAACTTTATAACTTTGGACCAAGGTAAGGCAGAACATCTTGGGAGAAGGGCATGGCAGAGGAAAGCTGCTCAGGGTATTACAGACAGGAAGAGAGAAAGCATAATTCATCAGTCATAAAATATAAACTCCAAAGGCACATCTCCAGTGACCTACTTCCTGCAGTTATATCCTACCTGGTTACAGTTACCACCCCAGTTAATCCACATCATCGCACTATTACACTGATTAGATTTTTTAAATCTCATAATTTAATCATTTTTAACTCTGAAAATTCTTGTGTCAAGTAATAGCTTTTCAGGAGCACCACATACATAAACCATAAGACTGTAGGTGTGTGTTTGTACACACATGTGCATGTTTGTTCACAGACACACACACATGTGCATGTTTGTTCACAGACACACACACACACACACACACACACACACACACGTGCCTATCTGTAGGTGATGTTGAAGCCATGAGATTAAAACAGAGAATAAGAAAGAGTCTGTTATAGAGCCTCGAGAGCTATTATGATTTAGAAGTTAATCAGAGGGGGAAGATGAGCCAGTAAAGAAGGTAGAGAAGGAGCAGCTGGACAGGTAAGGGGTAACAAAAACAGCAAGGAATAATAGAAACCAGGAAAAGAGGACATTTTAAGAAGGTGGTGAAGGTGCACAGTAGCAAATGCTATTATGAGGTCCTGTAAGAAAGGACTCATAATTAACTATGAGCTCTGGATGAATTCTTCCAGCTTCCAGATAGGGGACCATTTGTTCTCCACACGCAATCCATTCCTGCTCATAGTATATAGCCAACAGCTTATCAGCTAAATATCAAATATGTCTTAGTAATAATCCCCACTTCAACCTTCTATGCTATTTCATATAATGTGTTTGTGACTTTTTCTGACCAAATCCCAGTATCGCCTGCCCATAATACAGCAGCTTGAAGCTGACTTTTGCCTCCTGAGTTCTAATGCCTGACTCTGCTGATGTTCAATATGCTTTCCAAAACTTTTGTTATGGCCTAGTTTTGGAATCACCCTTCACTTGCATCCAGAGATCCACGTTGTTTGCAGAACTGAGTCCCTGTATTCACCCATTTTCTAGTACCAATCAGGCATCAATTTTAACATAGAGAAGTTTGCATGACTTCATTTGATCTTCATAGATCTTTTTATGACTTCTTTTCTAATCAAGATATTTCAATTTTATCTGAGCTGTTTCTCTTGCTTAATTCATTGTCCTTGGTTACTAACATTCTTCTTTGAGAACATCAATAACCATATATCGTATTCAGAATCAAGTCCTTAATTCTCTGTGTATTCCTTACATTTTTTATTTTATTACTTTCTACATAAAGATACACTTTTTATACTTTACTCCCTGCTTTTAAATCTACTTTATTCCAATGCAGCAGCAAAGAGGTAACTGTCAGCTAAATTGCACTTTCCATTAAAAAAAATTAAGTAGCTTTTAAAAGAGAGCAAGATGACATATTTCAGCCCAGCCACTGCATTTACTACAGAGTTTGTTTTAAAAGCTCACAGTAGAATTTTAAGAATATATGTGTGGCTTGTTCATGGGTCATTAGGGCACAACTCTGCAGGCTTCAGCAAGGTGATTTTGTAAAAATCTACACAAGTTAATGAATCCAAGTTTCATTAAATCTTTAATTGCATTCAGTGAGAAACTATATGGTGTTGCTTTCTACAATTACTGGAAACCACCACAGAGGAAATGCTGGGAAATTGAAAGGATGATTATATACAAGTTAGCATTGGGAAAGTTCATTACAGTGAATTACAAACAATAAAACTTAAAATCATGGGCTGGGGTTGTGGCTCAGTGGTGGAGCATTTGCCTAACATGTGTGAGGCACTGGGTTCGATCCTCAGCACCACATAAAAATAAAGAAAATGAAGGTATTTTGTCCATCTACAAATAAAAATATTTTTAAAAAGAAAAACGCAAGGCAATGCCTATTTAGATCAACGTACTTAAGACTTGGGCATAGCCTTGAATTCCTTATTGTGAATTCTGCTTATCGTTTTAAACACCAAGGAAATCATACATAGAAGTCAAAAGAACTGGGTTTCAGTCTTGTTCTTTTTATATGCTAGAGAAGGAAACATCAGTTTTTCTTTAACAACATCAATTCACTTTTTTTATATAGTGGTCCCCTAAAGTCATACTGTATCTACCTGCTTGTGTTTGTGGGGGTCAAAAAAAAAAAAAAAAAAAACACTTTCTTTTAGGGAGAGCTGGTCCACCATGGGCCCTGAGCATCCCTGCAAGTACTTGCTGACTGTGCCTAACTGCATGCCTTATCGGTCTCTTGATACTAAGTTGTTTCTGTGGTTAGACGCATAGACACCTAAGTAGGTCAGGGCGATTACAGCGTGATTGTTGTATAAATGCTCACTCCCTGGGAAGTGGTACTGACTTGGTTGTTTGCTACTTAGAACAATGTTTCCTTCTTGCTCAAAATGTGCTGAGCCCTTGGCCTTGATCTCCTCCACCAGAGCACAAAGTAACCCACCATGTGCCTAGCATCTATCTGGTCCTATCACATTGCCCCATGAGACTTGCAGGCAGAGGAAACAGTGCAACTATGTTGATGTTTAACTTATTTGTTGTTCTGTGAGAATATTTTGTTGTAACCTATTTATCCCCATTGTCTGCTTTCAACATTTTGTGGGGAGGGATTTGTAACCGATTTAGTCCTTGCCATCTTCTGGAATTTGAGGTTTCTTCCCTTTAAGTCTGCAACCCTAAAATCTTCATTTTCACTTGGTACCATAGCATTGGTTATCATCCATGTGATCAGGATCTCTAATTTATATCTTCATCTCTTCTAAGTTTCTAGACTCCATACCCATCTCTCTATAGAAAGACTTCCTTCCCTGGATATTTCACAGATAACTCCAAGTCTGCCTGTCCAAACTGAGCTTGCTAGATCTTTAACTCTCATATCTGTTCTTCTTTGCATTTTGCCTAACTTGGTTAGTGAAACCAACATCTACATAACTTTCCTAGTTGAAAACCATGATTCATATTCATGTACTATTTTCCCTTTGTCAAACTGCTCAACATATGTATATATTTAATTAACCACCATATTCCTACATTTCTATTCTCTTACAAGGTCTTGATTCCATTTCTTCTCCATTCCCATTGCCACTGCCCTAATGATGCCATCTTTTGCCTAAATGAACTTTCTTTCTTCTCTTAATACATGAAAAACTCATTCCTGCTTTGAGAATTTGCACTTGCTTGTTCTAATTATCCTGAATGCATAGCATATCATCAGTGTCTGGCTTCTACTTATCTCATCAGCACCATCTTTTGCCATCAGTTTAATATTGCCACCTTATGATCCAGTGACTTAAAAAAAAAAAAAAAAACTTGCTCATTTCTAAATTTAGGAAAGCTATTTCACTCTTCCTAGCCATTTGTGGTATACTCCCCAGATCCTGATTCAAGGAATGACTTTTTCCCCCAGTTGCTAAGAATTCCATCAGGAGACAACTCCCAACTGAGAGCCCTTTAATAATTGCCTCCGCTAAAGAGACTTGTATTGCCCATTGTCCCTTTCTCAGGGACAACTCATAACCAATGACCAATGTAGAAGTATAAAGTTGTAAAACATCTTGGATCTTTATCCAAAGGGGATCTTTATCCAAGTTGTGAGGGGACAACTACACATATCTTTGTGGTATCCTCCTAGACCTGTGTCATGAAGGACTTCTCCCTCTGACAAGTCCTGCTTCTTCTTCCTTCTGTCTGTAAGAACCCATGGGTATTACTTAGTAAACAGCCTACACACTAAACTCAAACTCAGAGACAGCTTCCCAGGAAACCAATCTGTTATTACCATGACACTGGCTGCTTCTTTGGGCCTCCATGCTCCTCTATCTCTCTCCATGGTGAGTGTCTACTAATCATTTAAGAATCAAAGCAAGCATAACTTCTTTTGTGACCCCCTCCTAAAACTTCCTGCTCTACCCCACCCCCACTGGTAGATTTTATAATTATATAATTCCTCTTTAGTACTGCCATTGTTTTAGTAATACCATTGCATGTTATCAGTAAGCTCTTTGGAGTACTATTTGTTTATCTACCTCTATCTCTTAATGAGAATTTATACTTTTTCATGTGAGGATCTATATATATTATCTGCCCTTATATCTCCACCATCAAACACAGCTACTGGAAAATGATAAGGGCACAATACTCATGGGATTACAGGTTTCAATGGAGATTTAGAAAATGACATTAAGGGAGTTAAAATGGATAATGTACAAAAAATGATCCAAGGGATAAAGCAGTGCACAATGTAGTTCATATGTTAGTTCGCATTCACTCATTCAACAAATATTCCTGAGTACCTACTATGTCCAATCACAATATTTTTTACAGGGCACAAAGATGAACAAGACAGATATGATCTCACCCATACAATTTATCAAAGACAGACTTTGACTAATCAACTAGAAGAACTATGAATGTTAAGTGCAAGGTCTTACGAGATTACATAATGGGATGGTCTGATCTAGCCCAAAGAGCTTAAAACAGGGCTTAACAGAATAAAGCTGAGTCCTTAACAGTAACAGTTAGGAAGGAGGGAGAAAAAGAGTGATTCAAGGAGATGATATAAGCATGTGTCAAGATTCTGACATGCAAAAAGTACGATATGTTCAAAGATAAAGAACACTGGAAAAATGCTAAGATCTGCCACTGAAGTGTCCATTTAGAGTCAGAATATTAAAACATATTAACTAATGGTAATACTTTAGACGTTTATTTGATTGAAGTCTGCAGTTATTGGAAAATACTTCAGTTAAATATCAACATGATTATCTGCTGTATTGATGATAAACGAGGAGGAAGAGAGTACAGAGGCAAAAAGACCGCATAGAATGCTATTTATGCATTTATTCACTATTTCAAAAATATTTTTGGTATGAAATTAAGATGACTTAAACCAAAACAGTGACAAGAAGGATGGACAGAAGGTTTTACGTGACTAACCTAATCTGAAGTGCAGATATTTCTCAAATGCAGTTGGAAATTTTGATGTCTTGTTAAATATAAGAGGTAAAGTGGAGGAAAGGATTAGAAAATATCTTAGCCTGTTTTGCAAAACATCTCAGAAGGGGAAATTAAGAGTACTTAGGTGCCAAGACAGGGAAATGAGTCAAGAACTAAGACACAGTCAGTTGTTTCTTGATGACAGATGTGATTTGTTCTTTTTTTTAAGTATTTTTTTAGTTGTTGATAGACCTTTATTTATTTTTATGTAGTGCTGAAAATCGAACCCAGTGCCTCACACATGCTAGGCAAGTGCTCTGCCACTGAGGTACAACCCCAGCCTGCGTGACTTGTTCTTTATATAGAAGCCAAAATATATACTACAGCAGTAGGATCTGACATTTTCCCCCACCAAGTTTGGATTATTTATTCATTGAGCTATTACATATTTATTGAAGCCTGCCTTCCATGTACCCGGCACTGGGCCAAGCAGCAAGGATAGAGTATTGAAAAAGAGATTAATTCCCTGCCATTTCAGAGCTTAATTTTACTAAATGAATAATCTGTTAAATTTGTATTCCAATGGCTCCCTGTTTTGCGTACTTTTTTTATTTTGAGAAATCTCAATTATGGTATGGACTACAGATATTTGTCATCTGATTAAATTGTAAAGCTATTGGGAGAGATACATGCATTACCAGTGTTTATTTTCAATAGTCCATATATGCTCTACCTCACAGTAACAAAGATTCTCTTTAAAAGAGCTTTACAAACTGAGTCCAAGGACCCAGCCAAATTATCAAGATTAAATAAAGATTAGGCACTATCAGCATGGAGTTGCTTCTTCAATTAGGATCATCAATGGCTATTCTAATATGTACTTCTCTTTGGGGAGTTTTCTAATACAGTATGTGTTGCTAAATGAAGTGTGTCTGGCTGTTGGTTAGACACAATGTTGAGCGTGAAGAAAAGATAAAATGCTCAATACTGGCAAAAAACAACACATTTCTATCTTAGCTCCATGTTATTTAATTATGGGTACTTCTATTGTGACATCAAGAAGGGACTGTGGTGGTGATTTGTCTCTAGTGAAGCATTTGCCACACTAAGGCTTCTGCAAGCCCACTTTTAAACAGTGAGTTTTTCATATACAAATTTACTGTCCATCCTCAGGAGGTCCTAACCTGGAGAAATAAGGTATAAGTTTCCTCTGTTGGTCAGAACCAAAGATGATCCAGGTCATTTATATATGAATTTCTTCATTGGGATGTTGGTTTCATTTGTGAAATATAAATTTCTATTCTATAAAATGATGGATCTTTAAGGAATATGTGTTCATAAACTAATTACTATATATTATGAATTATGATAAATTATGAATTATTTAGAAAAATATAAATTATAAATCACAAATTATTTTAAATTACTTGTTAATTAGAAGCTGCTTACTGATTCTTCCCAGTAGGAGAATTAAGCCCCTTATGCCATCTACTGATAACCTTAAATTATAAACTATGGGATTATATTTTCTAAAACACCCAAAACTATTGTTCTTGAATGATTCCCATACCAATTTCCTAGAGAGTAGAGAGCACAAAAACAGAAACAACATGGTTTCTGGAACAGTTGTATCAGGCTTAGAGTTCCTACCTCTATATTCTTTATGTGAGGAAAGAAATCTTTTTTTGGTGGGGAGGGGTACCAGGAATTGAACTCAGGGACACTTGACCACTGAGCCACCACATCCCCAGCCCTATTTTGCATTTTATTTACCCACAGGGTTTCACTGAGTTGCTTAGGGCCTCGCTTTTGCTGAGGCTGGCTTTAAACTCATGATCCTCCTGCCTCAGCCTCCTGAGCCACTGGGATTAGAGGCATATACCACTGTACACAGCTGGAAAGAAAACTCTTAAGGACCATGACGTTAATTTTCTTATGTTCCCTCAAACACAAACAATGCAGCAATATAAGGTCCTCCAATAAGGTAGCAGGCAATGATTGTTTTCATTAACTTGCACATTTTAAATGAAAAAATTCAAACATGTATACTATTTTTTAGAGTCCAATTCATACACACACACACACACACAGATCCAGACATCCAGTTTTCCTGACAACAAGCTTTGAAGAGACTTTTTCACCTTGTATGTTCTTGGCACCTTTGTCAAAATCAATTCATCGTGAATGCATGGGTTCATTTCCATGCTTGCTATTGTATTCCATTGATCGATGTTTGTCTTTATGTCATTACCATGCTATTTTGATTACTACAGCCTTGTAACATAGAGATCAGAAAGTGTAATGTCCCCTGCTTCGTTCTTTTTGCCTAATTTTGACTTAACTATTTGAAATATTTTTTTGTGGCTCCACATAAATTTCAGAATTGTAAGACTTGTTTAATGAATCCAATTTCCTATTTTTATTTTGTTGTTTGTACTTTTGGTGTCCAAACTAAAAAAAACATTTACTAATCCAAGGACATAACATTTTATTCCTATGCTTCTTCTAAGACATTTAGAGTGTAAGCTCTTGCCTTTAGGTATTTGATCCATTTTGGTTTGTGTGTGTTTGTGTGTGTGTGTATTAAGCAAAAGCTCAACTTCATTTTTCCGCATGTGGATATACAGTTCCAAGTCCTAGCACCATTTGTTAAAAAGGCAGTTCTTTTCCCCATTTAATTTTCATGCTTTTCTAGTTGAATATCAATTGTTCATGAATGTGAAAGTTTAATTTCTGAACTCTAAATTCTATGTCATCAATCTAACATAGTTGTCCTTATGCCACTGCTATACTTCTATGACTACTGTAGCTTTTTAGTAAGTTTTCAGATCAGGAAATGAGAGTTCTCCATCTTAGTTCCTCTTTCTCAAGATTGTTTTAGTTATTCTAGCCCCTTGTATTTCTATATGAATTTTAGCACCATTGTATCAATATCTTGAAAAGGGATGTGAAATTTTTCAGAGAGATCATATTAAATGTATATGTAAACTTGGGCAGTATTTTTACCTTTATCATATTGACTCTTTAATCCATGTCCATGACATATCTTCTCAATTATTTAGGTCTTCATAATATTATCAGCACTGTTTCATCTCTGTAACTACTCTGTAGCCTTTACAGTTCTACTCAATCATGTATTTCTATATTATGATATCTTCTGGTTTTCAATAGACTTGTTTTTGTTTATGAAACCATTCAGTATGATTTAGACATCTGATGATAATGTGTACTACAGATAAAATAATCCAGGCACAGAGAGTTTTAACTTAACACAATCTGTGAAGCAAGCATGTTAGAATTTGTGTTCTAATCCTGGCCTTCTAACTCTGGGAGTTTTGCTCAAAAGCATCGTCAGTGTAATAATATACTTTCTGAAAGTACCATGCCAATGCAATAAAGGACATTATACTCTGATGGCAATTTAAACCTAACCAATTTTAGCTTTAAAAACTTGCCTCCTATAGTGAGTGAAAATATTTACTATAGATGTAATTCAGAGAACTAGAGAGCCTTCCACTGTACTTCTATTTCTTCTGAAAGCCAAAAAATTAATTAAAGACATGAGTATGAAAAATGCATTGTTGCAGAATATAAAATTATACTGCCCATATGTTGAATTTGAAGGTATGTTACCTTGAGAAGTTTCAATATTGCAAAGGCATGACAAATTTATTGCTTGGTTCCCTTGCCCAGAATAGTGTTCATTCCATTTTAAATGTCACTGAAGTACATTTATGTCAAAAGAAAGATAACTCATCAAACTGACAATGACTCAGTGATCAGCACTGAGCCAAAATTTTTCTATGAAGTATCTGCCATGCAAATTGATAGGGAAGATAACCAAGATGATATCTCATCTCATCAGATGTCACAGTGATTTCTCAAATGCAAAAAATTGTGGTGTGCTTTTTAAAAAGGTTATATGAATGGTCCCAATATCTAGAAAAGACTTTGCCAATAATTTGTAGACTTTTGAAATATTCTATATTTTGCATCAGTGCAAAGCTCCCTTGTCACCATTTAAGAGATAGAAAATTGAAGAAATAACTCTAGTTGTGCAAAAGGAAGAGCCTCATAACAACACTAATTTAAAATGCAGAACAGTTTTAAATATCCTGGAAATAAATTTCACACACTTTGGAAGCCAATTCATTTACAAGAAGTAAATAAAATATGTACAGGGAAAAGTAATGGGGATGCTAAGAAGAAGAAAAAATATTTTTACAGCTCTTTATAGTTCACAAAGCACTTTCTCCTATATCATCTCATTAAATCCTCAGAGCAACCCTCCAAAACAAGCAAACCAAATTTTGCCTTCATTTTTTAAGATAACAACCGGGTTCAGAATTGTGAGCTAGTTCAAACTCTACAGAGTCTTAAAAGCAAATAAAGGCAGCTGGAAAGTGTACAAAAGCTACAGGAAACAAAGCATATTCTCTAGAAAACTTTGCTGGTGTCAGATCAGATTTAACATTCTGTGAAACTGAATTTCAAAACTGTCTGCACACTGGAATCACCTGTAAAGGTGTTCAAAAGAAAACTTGATACCAGGGTTCTACTTCTAATGATTCTGATGTGACTGACCTAGGCATCCAAACTTTAAAAAGCAATCTAGGTGACTACAATGTGTAATGGTTTAGGAACCATTGACCTAGAACATCAGGTTAAAGCTTTCTTTCATTTAAGGAATGAAGTGTGCTTAGTATTATGGGAAATTACACAAGCCTTCCCCTGGAGGATTTGCAGACTGGTCAAAGAGAGAGCCATATATTACAGTAACTGTATGATAATTTGGTACACATGTTAACCATGGTATGAACCAAGTGCTTTAGGTTTTAGAGAGCAAATAGGTGGTTCAGATACTGAGAAAGATGAGGGGAAATTTCAAAAAGGTAGTTGTTGAGCTGGTCACTAAAAGATAAGCCAAAGCATCAGTGTAAAGGTAGCATTTGAGATATGGGGAATTTGGGGTTGTAAAAGAATACAGAAAAGAAAATGAGGTGGAGAGGGAAGTATCTCAGGAGGGCAAATTGCATTGGTGATCCCTGTCCAAGAAAAGATTTGTCTTTGACAAGTAGGTTTATTTGTCCATTTATCATTTTAATTAATTTGTTTATATTTTGAAAAATGTCTTCCATTCAAATGTCTATTTAATATAAAGCACTCAATACCTGGCTTATAATTCTCAAATCACCGTTGAAAGTTTCTGGTACATCTTTACCGCAAGTGATTTCATGCATATACACACAATGTTTCCAACTCTCAGTCTATAGGACAGCTGTTAAAACTATGGAATTGCAGTTCTTGCATAGTTGGACTTAATTGTGACTTGAGTCTCCATTTTATCAGATAGAGGCAATCTGGTCTCACTTAAATCAACAATTGGCCAATACACACATACACACACACATGCATGCTTTTCCTAGGTAGCATCCAAGCTCTAGGAATTTAAATTTACTTGGTCTCAAGCCTTCTAGAGAGAGAAGGATGGGAAGATTTGATCTGTTATCACCTATCCACTGGCTGTCCCTGAAAATTCTTCACTTTTGTTTCATCTTTATTTCCCTCTCTGTGGAGATCCCTGCTAGAGTGATCCTCACTTCTGATCCCAGGAATTCATTACTATTCTCATTCTCCCCCCAACACACACACACTACTACTCCCACTTGCAGATTTCCAGATGCTAGGAAGAGAAACTGGATGTTCTTGAACTTTGCTAAGCTCTCAGGACATTCAAGGAGGTGCAGGTATTTTGCCACTCCTGTGATGCTCTAAGAATCAGAGAAATCCACATTTTCTAGCTCCTTCCTGTAATTTGAGGAAAATATTGTGAAGTCAGCTGAGGATCAACAAGCTATTCCAGAATTACAAAGAGTTGGCCTGCTAGTGTGCCCTGCATAATCACACTATGTTCTTGTTTGCTTGTTCCTTGTTGGCTTTTAAATGGGAACTGACAACAGGATATGTCAAATAAAATCTAGGTTTCTAGCTTTCCTTGAAAAATCAGGGACGATCTGGAAAATGTGGGTCTATATTTTCACATGACAACACTTGGCTGAAACTAATAATCATAGCATGAGTCTTCCAGTTTGTCCCCAAAGGGCCCATGGCATTCATTTACATTCCTGGATGGTTACCAGGAGAAATGTAAGTTTTTAACTTTTGTCATGAACCCATCTTGTAATTTCTATTCTAGACTCTTGCTTCTTCTGTATACTCTATTTGGGAAATGGTGTGCACATGCCCTGTCACTCCCATTAACCATAACCTACTGTAGGAACTCACAATATCTTTTCCCTCTGAGCTTCCCTTCCTACTCCCTCTTCTCTTAGTACAGTCCAGGAAACAGTGTCTTGAGTGGGTTAGAAGCTCCACTGCTACATCATCTGAAGTTGTCCAGTGTGATTGATTTATGTATATGTCTTTATTTGCCCTTTCTGTTTCTCCATCAGAACACAGGCTTTTGAAGCTCAACGGACAGGGAAATGATTATTTCTGTCTCCTGAACTACCCTTTCTTCCAGATAAGAAATATAAAATTCCTTAGCTCTTGACTGAATGGGAGGAAGAGTAGAAGGATAAAAGAAAGTAGGGGAAATGAGTTATTATATCATATAATTTTGATAAATGTATGTATATATATATGCATATGCCTGTGTATATATTTTATGTGTGTATATATTCCTTTATACAAATAGAAATATACATATATTTGTGAAAATATATATTCATCAATTTCATTTTTTAACAGCATATCTTAAATTTTATTCCACATTTTTGTGAATATGGGTCTATATTATTTTTATCAACCGTATAGCATTTCAATGTATATATATATATATATATATATATATATATATATGGACGATAATTTAAAAGTTCCTATTTGTTACACTAAAAATTATACTGCATTAAACACACAAAATTTTCTATAAATGTATTCATATAGATCTAAGATAAATCCCTAAAAGTGATGCTTCCAGGCCATAGGATGGGTTTTTTTTTTTTTTTTTTCATGTTGATGGGTTTTACCAAACTGTAGTTATCAAGGAAAGGTATTTCAATTACAATGCCTTCCATTTTCTTAAAGCATGCCTGGTTCTTCACATATTTACTTTGTTATATTTTTGTTATCACTATTAGTGAGAAATGTTATCAGTGAGAAATTCATTGAAATTTCCTTTCATTTTGTATTTCTATAATTCTGAGGGGGTTTGAACATTATGGGAGATGAGTGGATGAAGGAATCTGCTCATTGCATTTGTCTATCTTCCCCATGTGTCTTCGGTTTTTCAACTGTCTTCATTTGGTTTTTAAACTATCACCTCTAAAATATTTTCCTCGTAGGCTTATCAACTAGTCAACAAAAGTGCCACTTCAGGAGACTCTCATAAGAGAAGTGATTGTGCCCTTCCCCATTCCAGTGCTCCTCAGCTCTCCCCACAGACAAGCCTCATCCAGTGAGACCTTTGGGCAGTGAGCAGAACTGTCATTGAGAGAAACAACTCTGGAAGATTGGTGATAAAGGTGAGAGATTGGATGTAGTGCAGACTGGGTAGGTGACAATGGCACCCAGCCAAGGGAAGAGAAAGAGTCCAAAATTATGTCAGAAGGGAATAGATAGGAAAGATGACATTTGAAGCCTCATAGGGAGAGAAACTCAACAGGACTTATTAATTCGCCAAATATGAAGGCAGAGAATGAGGGAGGCTTCAGACTTGATGCTAACATTGTGGACATATACTGCTACGTCAATAATGAAACAACCAATTAAAAAAAAATTGAAATGATTCATTTTATGGAGGATAATTAATCTACTTTTGAACATTTTGACTCTAAGATACCTATGGGGTATCTGAGTGGAGAGGCACAGAGCCATTTGAAAATTTGGTCTGGAAGCAAGAGAAAAAAGTTAGTCTGTATGTAAAATCTTATATAAGAAAAATGAATTTAAAGAAATTCAGCAAAAGTTCTATATTTAAACATAATGATGGAAAAGAAGATAATACAGAAGTGTGGAAGAAAAGCAAGATGCCTTAGGGATTATACTAAACTAGAATCAAACAGGCTTACTCATTTTTATTAAAACACTTTTAAAATTTTCCATCTTGCAACTATGCCTATAAAACAAAGGCAATAAAGGAAATGATTACTTGATTAAGCACAATAAAAATGCTTTTACATAAAGACTCCCACAATCACAAAGTAAGCATGGGTATCTAATCTCTTCCTCCCACATACTCCCCCCAAAGGAGAAGACAATAGCTGATTTTTATATAATCTTTTTGTGAAAGAGACTTTTCTAAGCAGAAATCAAAGTAGAAACTTTAAAGAAAAAGATTACTAGATTTGACTACCTGAAAATTCAAAGCTCCCGCATGATATAATAAATGCATTAAAAATAGCAGGCAAACGAAAAATGGGGAAATACTTGCAAATCAACACAAAAAGGTAACACTCCCAAAACAGTCAAAATGATCAAATAGGCAACTCACAAAAGTCAAAGCACACTCAGCCAATAAACATTCCTATCTCACCAGTAATCTGGGAAAACAATTAAGTGAAAACAATATTTCCACCTTGCAAACATTCAAAGGTGCAAAAAAAAATAATTACAACCTCCATGTAAGCAGTATATTAATATGGCTCCTCATGAACTACTAGTGGCAGCATAAATTGTGCCACTTCCTTTCTATACAGCAACTTGGCAATATATATAAAAAGTCTTTAAAATGTTCATGCACTACAAATGTATCAAAGAAAATAGGCCAAGACTTGTAAAGATTTATGTTGGAAGATGTGCATCACATTGTAACAACAGGGGATTGGTGAAATAAATTATGATGCATACCAATGAAATGTTAATTCAGCTGCTAAAATCATTTTTTCTAATAATATTTAATGACATAAAAAATGTTCAAAATTTAATGCTAAGTAACTAATGCATGGTACCAAGCAGTTTATGGAGCATAATCCTGTAAATGTAAATCTGTCTTTCTGTCTCTTCCTGTCCCCTCCACTGCACACACATATATGCACACACAACTCACATACACACACATGTATTAACTACAAGGAAATACCCAGAGATGCCCATCTCAGTCATCCCCAGGTTTTTCTCTATTTTTTTGATTTTTCTCTATTTTATGTTTTTCTATATTTTATTTTCTCTATTTTATGCTTTTCTCTATCCTCTGAAGTGAAGCTGATTTGCTCAATTATCAGGAAATAAATTCTAACATCACAATCTCTCTTTCTGACTATATCTATGTAAGAGAAATTGCAGAATCTGAGCATCTAGGTGCAATTTTTACACTTCCTTTTGGAACTCAAATCGTTGAGGAGGACAGATCCAAAGATATCATCAAGTAAGTGGAGGGAGGCTCATACATAAGGTCCTCATTTAGAATAATATATCAGTAGAGTTAGAATAAGAACTCTAATATTCTGTTAATTTAGTTGTACTTTTACTCTAACATATTTTTTTTGGTTTCTTCTTTCTGGGGATCTAATTTTGAATACTGCTACCTTTTCAGATTAGAATAGATCCATGTGTGAAATAAAAGATTTATAATAGCTATTTCCATTTCTCCCATATTAATTCTAAATATTCAAATTTATTTAGTTTCCATTATCTTCGGAATGCTGTTCTGTGTGCTAGGACAAGAAATAGGATATGATCCCTACCTTTATAAGCTTTTACTCTATAGAAGAAAGCAGTCATATAAAGAACCAATAAAAGGCAGAACTAAGCAAAAGCTACAGGATATTCCATGCCTTGGATTCTATCATGTCACTAATTCTTCAGCACATGGATTCATTGGTTGTTGGTTTTAAATACTTGTAATTGTTTCTATCTCAAGAAGAACAGGAACCAATCAATATCGAAATATCATAACCTTGAGTGCATATTCTCTTTGATTATTGTCATGAACCTGATTCCTTATTGTATCTACACACTTCATTCACTATCTTTCATGAGGATAGAGTTCATGAGAAGTGTGAATTGGATCTTCACTCTGTTGTGCAAATAATTTATATGTGTGCAATAACTCTAAAACAGTGATCTAATATATACAAGGAAGAAGTTTAGAGAACAAAGACATTGCATATGGCATCAATCTTAGTAGGAAAGCACTAAGCTAAGGGAAACTTATGGAAAATCTGAAACACACATCTATGTGAAGTCATCTCATTGAAATAAGAAACAAGGACACAGATTGTCAGGTACATACAAAGCTTCTCAGTGTTCCCTAGTATCACACTACTTGTCTTCTTTCAGTGGCACAGTCTATTTTAGCGTTCTTTCAACTTTAATCTTCTACTTTACTACGGAGTCTGACATTCCAATGCTATAACTTATAACTCTTCCTGTTACTTAATGAATAAAATACCAATAAGACCTTTTTCTTTGTCTGAGGCACTTCTAAAACATGTAGGATAAAGAGCACTGGTTTGTACATCACCAAAATTTTTTTCTTGGTTCAGTTTATTCTCATATCTTTTGACTGTACCTATCCTAGGCCTTTGTTTCTATGAAACAGAGAGAATGGTGACTGTTACCTCCTGTCTTAGTTTCCCTGCATTTGCTTTCCAGGGTTACTTTCAAGTATTAGTTCAGTTGAACCATATGTACATGTTTAAATCTACATCAATTCTTAGCCTAATCTAGAGCAAGGTCATAGATATTCAAAGTGTCAGGTCTGTCAACTGTAGAGGCTGGAAAGTGTCCCTCTCTTTCACTCAGGGCTCAGTGTAACAGGGATGAGTTTTAAGCTTCTGTGTGCTTCAGTCTTTGTAAACAAGTTTCTGCTTAATTTCTCTGTCAACATAACTCAGAACCACATTGACTTGCACTGGATTCTAACACTAAAACCCCCAACCACTACAGTCTATCAAACAGATAGGACTCCCACAACAAGCATCAGTACTAGACTTGAGGCTGACAATATCCCAAGGTAGCCACGACCTCTGCCCAACTCTGTAACTGAATTAGTAACATCCTCCCACCATGTAAGACAACTCATGCTGCCTTTCTCTACTTCCTTGACACCTAATAGTGCTGATGTTCCAACATGACTCATCCCTAAGGCATTCAAGTAATGACAGCACAGGCTCTGCCTACCTCACAGGTCTATTAAAAGCATTAAATAAAACAATAGATGGGAAAATGCTTTGAAAACTGTAGTTTTTTTTTTCACATGTTAGTTCTTCCTCTCATTGTTTACAAACAGTCATTAAAGGTGCTTTCCTCAGCAGTACCTTCAAAGAAAAGCTATATGCTTGGAGGATTGCGAACTTCATCAAAATTTTTCACACCTCCCTACTCTGTTATGTGTTTCAGGAAAAGATTTAATTGCTCTGCTTTTCCCCCCTGAGATTGGCACATAGTTTTATGAAAGACTGTGTAAACGTGATTTCTGGCCTCCACTGAAAGATATCAGCATGCTCTGCCTCTTCATCAAGGAGAAGAAAATCTGGAATAATCAAAAGGTAAGTGTTGAAAAGGTCACCAGAGTGGCGCTCACTTTCATTTATCCAATTTATGAAATGCGGGCAGCAAATCAAAAAGCAGAGTAAGAAACAGCATTGCCTATGTCAGAGAGCATTGTGGAAACATGGAAACAGATGTCAAATCATCTATCTCCCAGCCAGAACCTTGTGAACTTCTTCAGGTGATACAGTCAGTATGAAACCTTAACAATTTTCATATTTTAAATGGCTCTTTTTTGATTGCATTGCTAGTCTTCCAGGCCCAATAAGGAATTTGTACCTTTCTATTGAATATCATCTCCCAATGCCAGAGGGGGGGCTTATTTCCAGAGGAATAAAAGGACATTATAAAGAAAATAAACATACAAGAAATAGCCTTCTTAGGGTCTCCTGACATCAGCAATAAACTAGCCTAAACCACAGGAAAAATGTTTATTAATTTACATGCATTTCTGCAATGTACATAGAAAGCAAGCTGACCACATCTCACAGATACTACAGTAAAGTCACACCACTAAGGAGACGGAAGAGTCTGATCCTCTTCCCTTCACCTTCACTTTCAACACATAAGCTACAAAAGCAAGGCTTTGGGGCCCCAAATCATCTATTCTATACTGAAGGATTCACAATAGAGAAATATAAAGGTACCAACAATAAAGAGTAGATACTAGAGACGTGTTGAATAAGCAGAATGTAGGTATATGCAGGCCCTTCTGCTCTTGTTTTCACATTTGGTGGATGCTTTCCTCTTATTACTCCCTCAACTGCAAGGATTCCAATTTCCCTCTACTTTTCCCATAAGGATTATTGCATATTTAAGTCAATGTGTAACTTGTGCCCTGATTCCTCTTGATTAGGAGATTGTGCTCCATAAAACAAAATCCTAGATAAAGACTTGCAGATCTCAATTCCTTCCCCAAGCATCAGAATTACACAATTATATCACTGCCCATCTTGCATTTCGCATCTAGACACCTCAACTTGGTAACTGTGTATTCTGAAGTGAGTCACCCATAATGAGCTGTCATTCTCTTAATTGTTAAAGAGGGATATGGTAGCTCTTATTTATAAGTGTGTTCCCAGGTTTGAATGGGATGGTTCTTCAAAAACATTTTTTCTGGTACATATTATATGTTTTATAAATAATTAGCTATGTGCATGTATGAATGTATCACAACAAATTTTAATTTTATGTATATCTATAATGTACCCATTAAAAATACATTAATAGAAGGAAGAAAATTACAGTAGAAGAAGGATGTTGGGGGAGAGAGAAGGGAAGGAAAAGGGAAATACTGGTAATTTAAATAGAGCAAATAATATATGCATGTATGAATATGTCAAAATGAACCACATTTTATTTAGAACTATAATGCATGCATAAAAACATTTAATAATAAGCAATGGGTGTGGTTTGAATTGGCTCCCTACTGTCCCCAAATTCATTCCTAATCCATAGTACATCACCTTATTTGGAGATGTAAAGAGCCTGTTTGATCATTACACAGATAATCAAGCTAAAAGAGTAATGAAGGTAGCCCTAATATAGTATGATTAGTATCCTTATAAAAAGAAGACATTTGGAAATAGCGAGAATGACATGTGAATATACAGGCAGAACACAGCTATTAACAAGCCAAGAAGAGAGGTTTAGAATAAGCACTTTCCTTCTAGCCCTCACAAGTGTATTAACCCAGTTAGAATACATGGTTTCAAACTTACAGCCCTTAAATCCTTAAGACAATAAATTTCTGCTATTTAAACCACTCAGTCAGTGGTACTTTGTAGGCAATCCTGGCAAACTATGACAATATTAATTTATAATAAGCTGACTGCATATATACATTTTATTTTGGCCAGCACATCTGCTCAAAGTTCCCAGAAAACACCATTCTATTTCAAAGTATAGCCAGGAAAAACAGAATTAAGCCCTGTAATTTACCACCCAAACTGGCAAAATATGGAGGTTGGAAAGATGCATTATTAATAAAAATACTGGATCATTAGCAATCAAAAAAAAAAAAAACAGAATTATTCTGGACTAATCAGGACCTGTGGTCTCCCTAACAATGGATGGCAAGGGTCTGTACCCCTTCCTTTCTGACTGGCAACTATGTCTGCTAATGGAAGATGAAGTAGTTCCACTAGAGCAATCTGGTTAATTTAACTACAGCTACCAATTAGCTTGCAAAACCATAAGTTAAGGTCAGAAGAAAATAAACCCAAGTTAATTACCCTCATGCCATTGACTTTGACATCTTGTTCATTTCCAAAATATCATAAAGTTGATGGCTTAAGTCCAGAAATTGGGACAAATTTTAGTACAGTGATAAGTGGGTTCCCATTTATAATCTATTACTTTCTTATCTGCTAAATTAAGGAGAACAAGACAGGAAGGTGCTCAATGTAAAAACATGCTTTTATCTTAGAATCTGATCATGGGCAAAATGAAGTAACAAGTCAAGGGCATTCATTCCTTAGTAGTCCAAGGAAAGAGAAACTGTTAACTCAGAAAAAAATTTTCTACCACTCCTGTACAAAAAATAGTCAGTGTGTTCTAAGAGTTGTTTCCCTGGGTTGGGTTCCTCCCAGCTCACTTTAATTGCTACAAAACCACCTCCATATGAAGGAATCTAAACTGAAGGGTGTTGTGAGTAAAATACTTGCACTCTACACTAATTGATTTTTCAAATTAATCACTTCATTTAGAATCCGTTCAACCTAGTAGAGGTGAACATTCATCATACTGAGAAGACCCTCAAAACAGAGAGAACATCCACTGCTGGTAATTAGTCTATGAACTGGCTCAGGAATCTTTAAATGAGATTGAGGCTATTTTTATAAAGCACAAATTCCATGCAACATTAAAAAAGTGAAATAACCTTGTGAACATTTTTAAAGGGAGAGATAATTGCAAAGTGAACCTACTTGGAAAACCCTTGAGTTTACTGATTTTAATACTGATAAGAACGAAATTAATGAATGGGCATTTACCAAACTCATGATTGCCCTCTGCTTATGGAGGGGTAATAAAGTGATAGTGGAAAGAGTATGGGTCTTGCAGTAGATAAACAAGGACTCTTTCATTTTCTATCAATCTGGTCTTGGTTCTGAGCTTTAGTTTCTATATAAAAAGGGGCAAGTAATAAGTTCCCTTCCTATTTGTAGGACTCTTACAAAGATCCCATTGGGATAAAGTATATTAAACTCTTTTCTAAACTATAAACTATCTCGTAGTTAAATATCATTGTCAGAGATTTTTAATGAATATTTGTAAAACTTAATAAACAATTGTGGAAGTAAACAAATAAAAGACAAGTTTCTATTCTGGTCAAATGGGTGATGGAGAAAGGATATGGCCTATAAAATACCATACACAACCTTCATCTCCCAGGACCCTCAGCAAACCATTCAAAACATCATACTACTCGTGAACACCAAATTCCATGAAATGGATCTTCAATAAAAGTCACCTATGACTGGATGGCATTGTCAGGAACTGCCAGGGCAGTGATGGCTGACAGTGAAGGGATGTTTGTGATATGTCAGAAAACATTTGAGGCATTAATAAAAACAGTGTATTCAAGTTTTAATAAAAGTGCATCACATTTAAAGCTCTACATTCTGCTGTGAATGATAAAACAGTGATGAACAGAGAAGACACCAGAATATAAGCAGTTGTAGAGATGATCAATTATAATTCAGTTGGTTTAACGAAAGAACTGATTACAAAAGCCCAGATTCCAGTTAACTAGGTGAGTTTAGATTGCATATTAAAAGTTTATTACAACAGATAGAAAAATTGTTTTTCTTTGTGTTTTGGAAAGCACACACAAGCATATTTCCCTCATTGTCAATGAAATATTTTCTTCCCATGTTCTTCTTAACCACTGCATTCTTATCACATTGAAATGACCCTTTTAGTTAGAGCTTAAATTTTAGTACCAGATTAATCTTCTGTTGCAATGAACATCATTAATACTAAGAATCTAATAACAGCTTATTATCAGAATAATTCCATTAACAGTTTTTAATAGGATTGCACCAACTCTAAGTGTGATTCTAATATATTATTCCAAAACAAATGTCATTTTCATACAATCATTCCCTCACAACATAGCAAAATAATAGCCTCAGCCTGCAACTCCTGGATTGATTTTAAAATCCCTTTGGTGACTTTCCTGGATCTGACTAACCAACAGGATAAGAGCTGGAAATTTCCTTAGCAATCATCTAGTCCATCATCCCCTCATTCTGTAGGTCAGATAATGGAGGCTCCAGTTGTTATTTACAAATTTTCCTCAAGCAAAGCAATTCTGTTAATGCTTAAAGTGATGAGGTCTGTATAAGACCTTGTAGGAAAAAATGGGCCTTTCACAATCATGCATTTTGGATTATGAGAAGAATTTATAATATTAGGTTACCTTCCTAGTATGACCTAATTGTGACTGATGAAATTAAAGGGACTATATTCTAAATGAACAAATAATTTATTTAAAAGTGATGTAGTATGTTATGGGAAAAGCCCAGGACTTAAAGAATGAACACCTAGAGTCATGTTTCGGCCCTGCTACTTACACTATAAAGTTGTTAGTTATGTTAGTAAGTCTGTTAGTCCTCTTATCACTAAAATTGGGTTTCTGATACCTTCTTTAGAGAATGCTACATGGACTCATGAAGTAATAGATGTGAAAATGCCTTGTAAAGCACAAATTTCTATATAAGGTTTGTTTTTTAAATACTTCTATGAAAACTCATTCAGGATGGAATTAAAATTTTAAAGACAGTCTATACATAAAATTATTACAAATACTTTAAGCCGGCAGTCTCTCAGATATACATGTAGAAGATCAATTGGATTTTGAGATAAGTTGGAGGTATCAATAACAGTCACAAGGCACCTCGGCTGTCACTCTCACAGGAGAAAATAGACATAGGTTATACCTAATGAAAACAATTAAAAGAGGGTGAGAATTTAATTGCACAGATAAGGGACTGGGGCCAAACAGGTGCTTTGTATAATTACATCAATATTTCTTCCTGTCTATGTTTATCTCCTTATTTCATAAAAAAAATTTTATACTATAGAAATGCTTGTTGACAATAATCATTCAAATGGGGACCGGGGATGTGGTTCAATGGTAGAATGCTTGCCTAGCATGCATGAAGCCCTGAATTCAATCCTTAGCACCATCAACATCAGCATCATGCCAATGACATAAAACAAATGGGTGCAAGACTGGGATTTGGAGCCAGTGTTCTTGCCATCATAACATGCCACCTAACTCACTGTCAAGAGTTCATACCTGGGCACTGTGGCACACACTTGTAATCCCAGCAGCTCAGGAGACTGAGATAGCAGGATCCCAAGTTCAAAGCCTGTCTCAGCAAGTTAGCAAGACCCTATCTCAAAATAGAATATAAAAAGTGCTGGGGATGTGGCTCAGTGGTGAAGGTCCCTGAGTTTAAGCCCTGGTACTAAAACAAACAAACAAACAAACAAAAAAAACCAAACAACAATAACAACAAAAGAGTTCATGCAAAGGTACTTCCTTTTTGCTATTTTTAATTTTTTGAACCTAGGTATCCAAACCAGGGCCTTATGTATGCTAGGCAAGTGCTCTATCCCTGAGGTATAGCCCCAGGGCTACATTATTTTGTGGGGCTGCTTTCTTTTCTGTTTTGCCCTTTACAACCTATCCTGATTCTCATCCTCCATATGTATCCACTTCATTATTTTTACATATGTCTTTGGCAATATATATGTTTATATATAAACATTATGAACTTTTGTGTTTGCATTTTTTTTTATTGTAAACAAATGGGATACATGTTGTTTCTCTGTATATGGCGTAAAGGCATACCATTTGTGTAATCATAAATTTACATAGAGTAATGTTGTTTGATTCATTCTGTTATTTTTTCCCTTCCCCCCACCCCTCCCACCCCTCTTTTCCCTCTATACAGAGCTTCCTTCCTCCATACTTGCCCCCCTCCCTAACCCTAACTCTAACCCTAACACTAACCCCTCCCTCCCCCCATTATGTGTCCTCATCCACTTATTAGCGATATCATTCGACTTTTGGTTTTTTGAGATTGGCTTATCTACATACACAGTTATTACCTATCATTAATTCTGTGCTTTTAAATATGCATCATGTTGCCATTTGCACATTTCATTTCTTGTGACAGTTGGATGGTATTCCATGATAGATATCTATCATACTTTATCAATTTCCCCAATGATGGACATCTACTTTTCTATAAAGCAAAATTATGTGGAAATCAAAGGGGTCATAAAGATGGTTTGAGTCTTTATCAATTGAATTTTTTCAGTTCTACTATTTTATAGATGAGAAAATCAAGGAAAATTATTGAGAAAGTTAGTTAGAACTAGAAGAATCTAATGAACCATTTATCAACATTTAACAGCACAGGGCTATCAGTAATAAACAGAATTTACCTATTAGAAGCTGCCAAGGACAGAGATATTATGCCATTTGGTGAAACAGAAAAACATGTATATAGTGTCTGTGAAGTCTGGGGACTATATTTGGGCACAGATTAAAAGAAATTCCCATGAAGGAAAGATTGAAATTCAGGCTTCCCAGTGGAATGGCTATATGAACTTATTAGGCCTGCTTCTTCTGTTTAGTGTATAGGGTGAGAGAATGGATCCTAAGCTACATTTCCTGGTCCAAGTCTCAGTTTTGCTACAAAAAGTTCTATAATCTTGGGCAAATTGTTTGAACCCTAGAGCCTTAGTTCCTCATGGGGTTCCATGAGGATTAAATGAGTTAATAATTATAAAGACTTAGAGTTGTGCTTGGAGCATAGGCAGTGCTCTATAAATGTGTATTGAGTAAAAGAAAATCCTCTTTGAATCTCAGCTTTTACTTTTACAAAATACTGTCTACTTTCCATTGGTTTTATGCAAGGAGAAATAAATGAATTTAGTGTGCCAAATTGTGATGGCCATTGATTTGAATTTCTGATTAACTGGGGACTGAATTAGAACAAGATATATTCCATGCTTTCATAATTATGTCAAAATGGACTCTACTGTCATACATAACTAAAAAGAATCAATAAATAAAAAAGAAAAATATCTTAAAAAATAACAGTAAGAACAATAGGGTCACATTCACATGGACAGGTCTTAAAATTTCATGAGTCAGATAACTGGAAGAAAGGAAAGTAAAATCTAGGTCTACTTGAATATTAAGTGTTTAGGACAGAAATAAGATTCAGTGCTCATGGAGTTCAGTGAGAATTCACATTAACCAAAGATTTAGAAAGAAGTTAATCAAGAAGTTGAAAAAATAAGGGCACTGAAGACTAAAAGGACCACAGATTCTATGAATGACAAGTAACCTTAGGGAATAGGAAGTGCAGTTCTTTGTTGAGGAAAGGGGTAAATTGAGACACCAAAGTTTAAAGAAAAAAACAAAAAAGCTCATCCAAAGTCACAGACTCAATCAGTAGCACTGCTTGGACAAAGACCCAATCCAGGATTCTTTCAACTATATCATGCACAAACTCAAATTCCCATGTATTAAAAGTGCATGCATCAGACTTTTTTCAAATCATACAAAGGAGATAAATTGGGGGAGATTATTCACTTTGAAATAAAAAGACTTTCCTTTAAAAAAGATCTCACAGCAGGGTTCCTTAAATAGCAGCTCTCTTTCTGCATTTCAAATTAGACCTGACTCCTACTGAAAAAGAGGGGCCTCTGTCGTATGGTAGAGTCCTAGTCCCCCAAACACTAAATAAAGACTCTGATGAAGTTTGAAATTAATTTCATTTGCATAAATAATCATAGTTATGACTTCACAAGCATATAAATCACAGATCTCGTGGAGATGAGCATTAGTTATTTTTATAGATACAGAAAAATTGCAAAGTCAGAGGAGCCTTGGGGAAGGGCACATTTGGATTGCACTTGGTGAGTGATTATTTCCTGGTTTGCTGTGAACGGTCACTCCATCCAGATCAATGGTGTTTATCACTCACATAGCCATGTGTCACTCCTTCTGGGAAAACTAGGACTTCTGTTATTCTCCTTGATTAAACTGTAATTTCTTCAAGGACAAGGACAAAGTGCTTGATGTCCTTATCTGTGTGTGCCTACTGTTCAGCACAAGGTCTGGCACAGAAAAGAAGTCATGCAATGACTTTGGTTGAAGAAAAAATGAGGGTTCAACTAATGTTTCTTCAAATCAAGCATGGATTTTACACATATAAATCTCTAAGCAAAGGAACATGTGATGTTTTGTGCTTAGAAACTCACACTAAAAAATGAACAATATGGTTTATCAGATAGTGCTAAATGCTGTGGATAAAAGCAGGGCAGGGGTACAGAGAGTGCTAGGGAACCAGAAGAGGATTTGACATTTTAATTACAGTGAAAGTGATATTTAAACAAAGGATTGAAGGAGGTAACAGACTACACTAGGTTATTCACTATTGGAAAAGCAGCAAGGAAGACCATGTGTAAGTGCAGAAGAGAGGAGAATGAGCAGCATGAAGTGTGGTAGGGCATGAGGTCAGAATGGTAACTGAGGTCCAGTATCATAAAGGACCAGGAAGGCCTTTGTAAGGGAAGCCAATGGAGGGTTCACAGCAGAGAACTGACATGACCTGACTGTTATGGGGTGCAACTTAAGAACAGACCGATCACCACTGAGAAGTCTACATTTGAGAGTCTTTATTAAGCTGGCCAGCTGACTGTCTCACACAATGCCCTAAAAAATGGCTATCGGGAGAACAGCCCCGACCACAGGGTTGTAGGGGTTCTTATACCAAAAATTACATTAATCATAAGTGTCTGTTGCTATGATTTGAAATTACACATTAACATCATGAGATCATCGACAGAGGGGGAAGTGGGTCAAAATGACCCTTACCCAGGTACAAACTAAAGAATGGTTACTAACATCCATACAATCACAGTTCACATGGTACATTGTTTAGGAGCAATAGAGATCAAAAGAGAACAATTTTTCTTTACATAGGAATTATCATTCTGTATTGTTAAACATGTCACACTAAGTAACTGATGATGTGCACAGAGGCGGGTGTTTCCATGGGAGAAGCTTATTTCCTACATAACATGGAGTCTCAGAGCAAAATGGAGTCTGTTTAGTCATTTCCCTTAGAGTCTAGCCCATAGCATTCTCATGGAGCCAGATCTGTCAGCCCATCACATTGACTTGCTTTTTAAAAAGTCACCCTGACTTTTGTGTGTAGAATGTGCCATTGGAGCAAGGTATAAAGTTGGGAGACCTATCAAGAGACTATCTTCAATAATTTGGGAGGAAAAGTTTGGTGACTGGAATCAGGTTGGTAGCAGAGAATGTAGTAATAAGTAGTCAGATTACTGAGAAATTCTGAATATGGAATAAACAGTGTTTGCCGAAGGATTAGATATTAGGTATGAGACAAAGAGAAGTTAAAGTTGACACGTAACTATGTTTGCCTTAGCAACCAACAGGATAAAATTTGCATTTACTAAAGTAAGGAAGGCTAGGGAAGAGCAGGTGTATTTTGGAAGGTGAGGATCAGAGATCAGGATTTTGGTATGAACATATTAAAATCTAAGATCTCTATTAAATTTCCAAGGGAAGCCATTGAATAGGAAGCTGGAATTCAGGGCAGGGACAAAGAGTGGAGACTTAATTTAGGTACCCAGTAGTATAAGGATAATATTCAAGGTCAAGTTTTTTAATGAAATCAACAGCTATGGGTTGAATTGTATGTCCCCAAAGCTCATATGTTCAGGTTCTGATTTTCAGTACCTCAGATTGTAACCTGATTTGGAGACAGGTTCATTACAGGGATCATCAGGTTAAGATAAGATATTAGACTAGCCTTATTCCAATTTGGTGTCCTTGTAAAAAGGGGGAAGTTTGTACAAATACACATGCACAGAGAGAATGTCATGTGAACATGAAGACTGCCAAAGAGAGAAGTTTGGAACAGACCTCCCCTCACCCTGTCAAAGCTTTGTTTTCATGTTTCCAACCTCCACCACAGTGATGCTCTGTTAGAGCAGCCCTAGCAAACTAATATCCGAAACTAATTAGTGAGAGTGGATGGAGAAAGATGTCACAGAACTGAGCTGAACCCCAGGGCACTATCATTTTCAGAGTTCATGAAGAAGAAAAGTAATCAGCAAAGGAGACAAAGATAGAGCAACCAATAAGACAGGAGGAAAACCAGAGAAATCTTGAAAGCTACATCAAGAAAGTACACAACAGAGGCAGTGATCAGCTTCATCACTGAATACTTATAGGTCAAGTAAGACGAAGGCTGATAACTGATCAATGTGAATTTCTTTGTTGACCTTGAAAAAATGAGTTTTAGCAAAATAGTGCTGTGAAAGTCTGGTTAGAGTGGAAGAGAAATGGAACAGAGGAGTTGGAAAGAGCAAATGCAAGCAACTCTTTAAGACATTTGCCAAAAAAGAGCAAAGAAAGGAGGTGGAAGGGGGGAAATAGTGGAGAGAAAGTTCTGTTCCTAAGATTGAAGAAAATATATTATATTAGAAATGACCATTGGATGAAAATTGATAATGCAACAATTGGGGAGAATTGCTGAAACGATGCATTTGAGGCGGGGTTGGGATCTCATGTAAATGGAAGAGAATCAGAGAGAAAGCCAACTGTAGTACAGGATAGTATGGTATAGTGTGGCACAGGATAGGATTGTTGTAATTTTGTTTTGTTTTGGTACCGGGGATTGAACCCACTTAACCACTAAGCCACGTTCCTAGCCCTTTTTAATTTTTAATTTTAAGACACAGTCTCACTAGGTTGCTCAGGTCCTCACTAATTTGCCAAGACTGGCTTTGAACTTGCCATCCTCCTGCCTCAGCCTCCTGAGCCTGTGGGATTACAGGTGTGTGCCACTACACTCAGCTATTGTGATGTTGTCATTGGATAACACAGTGAAAGCTCTTAGCCCAGTGCCTGACACAATGAGCTTGTTTGATAAATGTTATCATTTGAGAGTATATGAATGTTATTTAACTATTTTTTACTCCTCCCTTTACTCACTCCCATTTGTGAGTTATATAAGTATATGAGAAGCTAAGGGTGTAGCTGAGATGACCTTAAGAGTATAGGCAGAGAAGGAGAAATCCGAGTATTTAAACGGCCTGGAATAGGAACAGCCTGGATGGTACAAGGAAAAAACCGCAAAGAAGCCAAAGGGGGAATTATTCCTTAGACCCCATGGAAATAAAAGATAGCAGAAATAATAATTGTCTAAAGCCTCTGTAATGCCATTAAGCTGCAGGGAATCCTGCAGAAAAAGAGGGTAGCAATTCACTGAGAAACAGAAAGATTAAAGGGGATCACCAGTCTGCTCTCACTCCACAGGGGTAGAGGGGAAATGAGGCAGAAGTGGCCTGGACTACTGTAGTTACAGAACCTGATTGTCCTCCATATCAAGGTCACATCAAGGTAGTGAAGTCTGGAAATTTCATATCATGTTATTTCATTTTTTAAATTATCAATAATACCTTCATCTCTGAAATTTCAAAAATCTACATTTTGCCACTTCAATCAGACTAATTTAATGCACCTGTTCATCAAATGCATCTTATACATTTGAGGATGATCCATCCTAAAATTTTGGTGAGTATTTTTAATGTTTTTTTCTACAAATGGAAATTATGTCATATGCCAAGGAAAATTTCCAAATATGCAAACATTTGAATCCAGAAAGCTCCATAGACTTTTTGGGTTATTCTTTTCAGAACTGACATAGTTGAAAAATTTATTCTCAAATATTTCATTACTAGAGTTACGTCTTCATGGCCTCTAGATTTTATGGTTCTCAATGGATGCAGTAAATAGTAATTCAGTTATTTTGACAAGATGGAGGTGTCCTCTTCTAGAAGGCCTAAAATGTATATTTTAAAGTGTAATCCTCAGGACACTCTCATCAGTATTGCCTACTGCACCAGTGTCTCTGAAGATAGAATTCAGGAATGTGAATTTCTAGAGGTGTTTTAAATGATTCTTATGCACATTACAATTTGAGGACCACTGTCTTAAACTACACTGTGACCCAAAGAAGGAAGCAATCTTCAGATAGGTCAGTGCCAAGGGATGAGGCTAGAGAAGGAGGCAAGATCAAGATCATTAGCAAATCCGTGGTAATGTTAAAGATCTAATTTTTTAGGAAATGGAGAACTATCAAAGAGTTTTTAATTTTCTAAGTTTAGTAATCTGATACTCTTACAAAATACAAGCTTCACAGAGACAGAAATGAAGTTTTATTCCACTGCATTTAATGAGGCAGCTGACATATAGGAGTGTTTACTAAATGTTCTCTGGACTAAACTGAACATTACAAATCAATGGGGAAAGGATGGACTAATGCAAAAATGTTCCTGGATAAATCAGTTATCCATTCATTCATAAACAAATTAGGTCCCTGACTATAGAATACATAAAATTTTCTGGTGGGCTAGAAATCTAAATAAGAAAGAAACATTTAAAGTCTTATGTAAGAATTTATAGAAAAATATTCTCAAAATCTTAGTATAGGATAGAATTTCTTGAACAATATATAAAACATACAAATCATTAAAAAGATTATTAATGCATAAGCAAAATGCCTATATCAAAGAATATTGTTTTAAAAAGTATAAAATGACACAATATAGTGAGGAATGACTGCAATACAAGTAACCAACACCGAGAATAGGTCCTGTGTGCTCTTAATCAACAGAGAGAAAGGCAAAGAACTCAACCAAAACATACCAATAAGCAAAGATGTTAATAGACACCGAGCATAAGAGGGAAATGAACAACCAATAGTACTTGAAAAGATGCTTAACTTCGCTAGTAAGGAGGGAAATGGACATTAAAACTATAATGAGATACCATTTCAAAACATATTTGTTATGAAAATTTCTACTGATGGCAAGGAAGCAGAACAACTGGAATTCTTATATCCTTTCTGGTGGGAGTAAAAAATGATATACTCATTTTATAAAACAAATTAGCAAATGTATAGTTAAGATGCCTACCCTATAATTCAGCAAGTTAACCTCTAAGCATATTGTCTAGAAAATAATCTCTGGTATGTGGACAAAAAAGAAACATAGAATAATATTTTCCCCAAATATAGAAAATTTTCTTTAACGTGGTCTAGAATAGCAAACATAATTAGGAAAGTTGCTAATACCTCTCAACAGAATTAATAAGGTATGGTATAGTAGTAGAATGAAAAATAATAAGACCTACAAATTCAACTTAGGTAATTCCAAAGAATTTAAGCTCAAGTGAATAAGACAAGATGCAAAATATAGAGAGTATGATATTATTTGCATGGACATGTAAAAGTATTTAAAATCATAATAAAATACATTGTAGTTTGTGCATGTAATAAAAAGGAGATCAAACCCCAGATAATGCTTGTGTTTTGAAAAGAATTGTTATCAGATGTCTAGTATGTTTCCTACTATATAATAATGATAAATCTGCAGCAAAAGGCAAAATACTAAAAATTTAATAAACCTAAAATGGGTGGTTACATGAGTATTGACTATATCATTCGCAGATGAGTGCCTAAACTGTATTGCATTGGCAGTGTGTCTGAAGAATAGGAAATTCATCAAAATTATATTTTAAAATGATGGAATCAACAGAGCATGGTGAGTAAATAAATATGGGGAATGTGGGTGAAGTCTGTCTGATTCAGGTTACTTTGAGTTTGCAGGGTTAGGTGAACAAGTAGTGTCATTTACTGAGATAAAGTATAGAAAGAAGAAGATTTGAAGTATGGTCATTAATTTAGTTTTGAGTGAGTGGAGGTAAAAAGACTAAAAGATTCCAAACTTATTGATCATTTCTGAATATTCATAAATATCAATGTGACCTGCATATTGTTTTCTGTAGTGGAAAGTTGTTTTAAAGTATATCATATCTATCCTAGAATCAGATTTTGTCCATAAATACCATTAGACTGCAAAGTCCAACCCCACATTTTGCAGATAAGTAAACAAAAACCAGAGCAGAAAAGTAATAAGCTCAAGACAACACAACTGCAGAGTGGAGAAGATGGGAGTAGAATTGATTCTAAGCTCTGTAACACTACAACTTCTGGATCCTTTAGGAGTTTTACTAACAATAGTTTTTAAGTTTCTACTACAGTAGAAATTCTGAAGATTCAATATATTGCTCTTCCTTCTAGAGGACTATTAAACAGTTTACAGGTTTACTATGATATATACATTTAAATATTCCTCAAAACTATGCTATATTTTCCCAACTAGTGCTATTTTGCTGATTCATATTTGGCTTTTGAGAAAATCTGAAAATAACTACTATTTAGTGAAAAACATCTATTGTCAGGGGACAGACAGATGAGGATGGTGGGAACACGAGGTTAAGATAATATTTCTATAAACTGGACCCACTGTGCTGACTCCCATATGCTTTCTTTTCCAAGAAGCAATTTACCTGCAGCCCTGCCTGAACTAAGTGGACAGGACATGTCACATTCCTCAGCAAACTGCCTGTTGTCTACAAGGAAATACAGGCAGGAAATAACATTGATAAGGGAAACCCAAGTTCCTCTCTTGAAAGTAGAGAATTTTGTGACCCTTTTCACAGACAAGATCCCAGAATATGAGGATATTTCTGCCTAATCATAAAACTTGTAAGAATGAATGGTTGAGAATCCAATTAGAACCAGTCATGGGCCAAGGTGACATACAGTTGTCATGGCAATAGATACTTGAAAGTCTGATGTCACCCTGCTGTCAGTCAAAGGTCAAAAGGTCTGGACTCTCTGGAAACTTCTCTGGGATGTCCAATAAGATCGGAAAGCAGGAGAGGCATATTGTCCCTCTGATCTCTGAAAGGACCCTCTCTCTCCCTTGAGAGTGTACCCTTTTCCTATCCCTTCAATAAACTCATACCTGTTACTCTGAGTGACATGTCTGAAATCTTTTTGACTTGATTGCAAGAATCTGGGTTTGAAGTAAAGTCTTCACACTGCTTCAGTTTCTTGGAAGGCTCCAGCTCTGTAACACTGTGACCTCAGTATCATACAATACACTGGTTACTTTACAGAACTCATTTTAACAAGTTTAAAAGCATCTCTATTTTAAACACTATTCTCATTTGACAGAAGGATAAACTGTAACTCACAAAAGAAGCTTTGCAGAGTCCAATATGAGGCAGTTTTTATTTTGTCCACTAAAATAAAAAAGAGAAAACAGAAATACACATATATTAAGCAATATGCCCAAAGATCGCAGGTTAACAATGGACAGAGTCAAGATCTGAATCCAGTTCTGGATTCAATGTTCATTAATCACTTTGCCATACTGTTTCCCACAACATGAATGCTCTTTAAATGTTGGTTGAAAGATTAAAGCAGGTGATTAATTCTTCCCGGAGGCACTTTCTAGAGTAGGTGCTATTATTTTGGTGGAACCCTAAAAAATGATAGTGTTTTGATTTCTGGGGAGGTAGGAGAAAGTGGTGGTTGAGAGAACTTCGTGAGTAAAAAGTCATGTGGAACCTGTTGGCAGAAATGGCAAGAAGCCTGTGAGTAGAAGGCAAAGAAATGTAAAGGGAAATCATGGAAAACAGGATTTTAAAAGGAGGTTGAGACCATGTGCTTTGGATGTCAAGGAACAGAAGTTTCATAGAAAGGGGCTAGAAGGCAGAGGAGCGACATTCTCTAAGTTACAGGTCTCCTCCTCTATCCCCGCCAAAGGAGGAAGATACTTGATCCCAGGCTGAAAGGGGCAATAAAGATATAAAGACCAAGATCCAAGAGATTGGACACAGTCGTTTTCGCTAATAAGGTAGTTCCTTTGCCTTTTATTCACTTTTGCAGGAAGAACTGGACTCTTTTTTTTTTCTTTGTATAATACCACTGCTTCTTCAGAATGGTCCCTTTTTCTGAAGGAAAAAAACAGGTGGGAGGGGCATTCTCTTTCATACTGTAGAAGGTTATGGTATAGTGGGTCTCTTACTGAGATTTTATTCAGGACAATTCAGTCTATTTCAACCGCGGTAGCTTCATAAAAATAAAGGTCATTTTACCGCTTGGAGCTTTGAGGGGGAAAACGATTTCCCTCTAGTGTGGGATATGGCGCCATCTGCAGGACCAGTGTAAAAGTGAGCACCGCTTGGACTGAAAACAAGGATGGGTCCAAGCACAGTGGTTTTCAAACTATTGTTTTTAAGCAATGAGCCTTTTTCAAACCTATTAGTACATGGAACTTTGATATATAAACAAGAAAAAACAGCATTTTATTATAACTCGTTTATTTTATCAGTTCTAATCATCCTTAATTACAATCAAACAGTGAGACTTTTGGTGAACATAAGTGAAAGGCATGGCTATCAACAATAAACATTCATGTTACTGCAACCAGTTTATTTCTGAATTTTGTTCTGATTTCGTAGTATGAAGACAAGTCCTATTTCACATAAATGAGTACTTTCAAATTCCAGTAGCTATTTTTTTAATAGTACACTTTTATTTTCAGTCATTTTTCAATTAGTTTCAAGTTATTATTTATGCCTAAATTTTTGTTTAAAACAAAAGAAAGGGCAGAGAATCATCAAGTAAATACAAGCAAACTTAAAGTGGTCTTAATAATATTAAATTCAAAGATAATGAAAGCACCAGGCATCAAATTGAGAAAGGAGAGTCTTATGGATGAAAAAAAATCGCAAAACTAATGTGGAGACACACTTAGAAATAGGAAGAAAATATGTTAATCATCATTATTCATAATAATTACCACTATTATGTTATATCATGTTTATTGAAAAGAAACAAAGCTATATAAATACATTGTTCTAAAAAAGACTAGAAAATAATAATCAAAATATAAACTAATATCATTGATATTATCAATGACAAAGCAGGAAGCAATATAATAAGTTTTTCAGTTGATAAAAAGTCCACTTACAGTAGCCTACATCAAAACATGGTGTATATAAAAAGATAATATTAAGCTTTGTCAATAGTATAAAGGATTTGAATAAATGGTGAGATATACCATATTCTTAGATTAAAAGAATTACTACAGCAAAAAATTCTATTCTTCTCTTAATTATTTATGGGTTTAACACAATCATAGTTTAAGTCATTACTAAAATTGAACTAAACTTCTCATAGAAGTTTAAAAATCATGTGAAGAATATTGAGAAAAAATTTGAAAAGATGAATGATGGATCCAGGATTGCCCTCCCAAAGCCAAGTACACTTTATTGAGCAATAGTTGCTCAAGAACCTGCTGACTGACCAATATTATATACAGTATTGAGGGGGGACAGGGAGAAAGAATGGTGGCTAAAAGGATATAAGTAAAATATCCATAATGGTTATTTAGAGTGATGGGATTATGAGATTTGTGGGTAATAGTTCCGTTTTTTTGAGCTTTTTCTGAACTTTTGAATTTTCTGTAAAGAAAAGATTTAAAGGGAAAGTTATTAAGAGAGGGAAATGAATCAATGGCATTCTTGTAGGTAACCTAGTTCCAAATTAAATCACTTCTGACCAGTTTCACAGTATAAAATTATAACAATATGTATCAATGGAACTGAAGAAATGGCCATGAGAATTTTTAAATTGATGATTTAAATGATTTGTTTTGTTTGGGTTAGTGTTAAGTACTTTCTACTAAAACAGAGGTAGCAGGTTCATTTGTTTCTTATGGCCTGGCTTATGACAAAATCTGCTGTAGGTTTTTAGATAGATACTTGCCCTTGAATATTTTTAGGTCGGGGGAAATCCATCCAATTTATCTAAATATGGAATGAGGTCACAAAATCTAGTTTAGGAATAACTGCATCCTAATGTATTCACCATGTACACAAAACAAATAATGAGCCAGAGCGTTACTTTGATGTTGTATTTGTGGTGGGGATATTTTCCCTAATAGCCAGGAAGTACCCAGAGAAAAGAATGACTAATGAGTGAACATGTTCCAGGAAGCCTTCAGCACTGGGAAAATTCTTTTCTCTTGTTTAAAACCATGAAGTTCTGACTACAAAACCTCACCCCACACAAGTGCAGTAAACATTCTAGCACATTCACAGAAGGTATTCCAGAGCACTATAAGGGAGTTAACACAGTGGAGAAGCATCTCATGGATGCGTGCACTTGCAATTAAGAATAAAAATTAGCAAGAAGAGAGCACCAGAACCGCAATAACCAAACTCTGTGAAACGGAAGCAGGAGACTTGTATACTTTAAGGACAGAACTTTGTGTAAACACAGAGAGGCTGAAAACATACCAGCACTGATACCATCGTGTCTGACTGGACCTGGGTAAAAGATAGACATAATGCTATAGGTCAGAGACAGGAGCAGGAAAGAATAGTATACAAGTCAGGAGGGTGACAAAGGCAGGGACAGATAGGAAGATCCCAACTGGAATTGCTCATAATACCTTACACATATGTTGACCTTTAGTAATAATAAAAACAATAATGATGACAATAACTTACTTAGAATATATTCTCTCACAAAAATTATGGTAGGTGTTTCTTACATTTATCAATCCTTTTCAACTTTATGTTTATTAGGGAAATCCTTTTCTTTCAAGTTAACTCCTTAAGATGTGGGTGAGAGTGCCCAGAATCTACATTCCATATTTTCAGCTACTTCTGGCTCCAAACTTCTACCTTTCTGTTGCAGGATATATACAATCCTGTGGCAGAATCATCATCATCTTCTATCCTTTAAGTGACATTAGAAACAACCAGTTACAGTAGCAGACTCCTTCATGGGCCCTCTCAGGGATAGCCAGGGAATCAAATAGACTCAGTGCCCATTAGTCTGCTCTTCTCCAATGTCCCACCCACATGCCATTTCTCCTCAGACTAACCATCACTCCAAATTGCTCCAAATTTCTCCTCACTGGGCAAGTGTCGGAACAGATTCTTTTGGATATGCTTGAATTTGTCTCTATCTTCTCAAAATATTGCTCCAAAATTGTGTGTACATAGAGCTATTGAGTGGCAATCCGGTTGAAAAGAAGGACTCCAGTCAGACACTATATTTGTAAAGCAATTATGATTACCAATAAAGTGTTAAGACTCCAAAATAAAATTTATAGAAGGAAAGTGATAAACAAAGCCATTGCTGGACCTGATCACATAAAGGATTGAAGGGGATATTCCGGTCAGTACAAAGGATGTTGGTATTATCATGTCTTGTATTCTAGGTTTTAAACTTCTATTACTGTAGCTAACTCTGATTGAATTTATAATGAATTAAAATTCTCATTTAAAATCTCTTTCCTGTCAAGTTTGTTTGCGGAGCCAAGGGCATGAGGGACGTTTTTCCTTTATCGTTTATTTGGCCACTCCTCCTGTGCTGTCAAGATCTTTCTGGATCCCAATGCATTGGCCATCTCTAAAGCATTAACAATCTATTCCAGTCAAATGCAATTTGCAAATTTGCACTGCAGAATCATTTGCTTTGAAACACATATGCACATGCGTGGTGAAAGCTAAATAAATGTGGTTAGTTTTCACTTCCAGCATTCCATTCAGCTTCCTTGGATTCCTAATAAGGCAACAGTTGTCTTAATGACTCAATTAATCACTTCATGCTATTTGGAGCAAACATATGGACTTAAATGCAAAAGGTACTAGAAGTTAAGCATTCAAAGTCTGAAATTAAAACATAGGCTCCATAAAATTTGCTACTGAGACAATCACGGTCTCCAATGTACTGGGAAAAAACAATTTCTAGCTTGAGAAAAGGAAAGATGGAGGTGGAAGTATACAAATGCCATAAATACTGATGCCTCCATATTCAAATTCAAATTGCACAAAACATCATCCAGTACAGTGAGCAGTCTGGCAGAAATGTTTCTCCTTCTCTAAAAATCCTGGGGTGAACTTATTCATTCTTCCACAAGACAGCACTCATGAGAAGCATCACTCACCTTCCCATGCAAGAGCCTCCTCTGTGCTGTAAATACTTTTGCACAGGGAGACAAACACACTGAGACAGGGGATTTGTTAGTAGACACCCAGTGTTATAGTTTGGATATGAGGTGTCTCCCAAATCTCATGTGTGAGACAATGCAAGAAAGCTCAGAGATGAAATGATAGGGTTATGAGAGCCTTAACCTAATCAGTGAATGAATCCCCGTATAGGGATTAACTGAGTGATCACTGTAGGCAGGGAGGGTGTGGCTGGAGGAGGAAGGTCATTGGGGGTGTGCTTTTAGAGTTTATATTTTCTCCCTAGTGAGCAGAGATCTGTGCTTTCCTGGTTGCCATGTCCTGAGCAGCTTTCCTCCTCCACCCACTTTGACCATGATGTTCTGCTTCACCTCAGGCCCCAAGGAATGGAGTTGGTTGTCTATGGACTGAGACCTCTGAAACCATGAACCCCCAAATTAACTTTTATCTTCTATAATTGTTCTTGTCATATCTTTTTGTCATAGCAGTGAAAAATGTGATTAAACACTCAGAATTTACAAGTGTTGAGGACAAAACAAAATTCTAGAGTCTCAGGGTTCTGGTGAATTCCATAGTCTTATTCTGTTCATTCAATACAAGGCAATATCTGGAATCACAAAAACACATTTTAGTCCTGTCTGGAATGCTTTATGAAGCACTTGAACTGAGATTTTAGTACAGCCCACCAACTCGTTATGTTCCCTTAAGAAAGTTAAAGTTCTGGCTGGGTGCAGTGGCATGCCCCTGTAATCACAATAGCTTGGAAGGCTGAGCCAGGAGGATTGCAAGGTTTTTGAGGCCAGCCTTAGAAACTTAGAAAAACCCTGAGCAACTTAGTGAGAACCTGTCTCACAATAAAAAAAAAAATATATAAAAAATGGGCTGGGGATGTGGTTCAGTGATTAAGTGCCCCTGGTTCAATCCCCAGTTTTTAAAAAAAATTCTATAAAATGAAGTTAGATAAAATGAATGACTTCTAAACTCTTAAAAATAGTCGAGTTTTAAAAATTCAAATGGAATCTTATGAAAGTTCAGTTAACAAATGAGACAAAAACTACATAAACAGGTTCCCTGGATGAGGCAAGGTGGTATATCAGATACCAGCTATAAGCTCCTCTGAGAGACTCCTAAAACTTCTGTAAGCACAGTTTGAAAAACATTAACAAGACCCCTTGTAGTTTTATAGAATTCAATTCTGGCTTATGATAGAAACAATCTAAGTTTCTGTTCAACTCCTACATTCTATGTATGTATGAAGTGGAGGCTTTGAGACTGTAAAAGTTATCGCCATTTGTTATAATCATAATGACTACATTGGCTGAGTGGGCCCACTTGACTTTACTGCTAAGGGAGCTGATGATCAAAAAGGTCAAGTGGCAAAGTTGGATTTTGAACAAAAGTCTTACATAATAATAGATAAATACACTAGAGTGTGCTAAGTGCTAAAATGGCTCTAGCTACCAAATGTAGCAGGATCACAAAGGAGGATCTGGTCAGTTCGAGCCAAGAAAGAAGAAGCTGCCATTTGAGCTGAGTCTCCAGGATCAATAGCAGTTTAATAGGAAACAAATTTGGGAAAGGAATTCAGGACCATGGGTACAATATGAGCAATGACAAGGAGGTACGAAACATCATTCAGCAGGGGAAACTGATTGGAATTGGAAACAAGACTGCAGAAGTAAGCCAGCATACATCTGATAATGTGGACTCTGTATCCCACACTAAGGAATTTAGACTTTTTTCCTAATGTGCTGACACCATTGCAGTGTGAGATATTTCCTCTTTCATGAACACTCCAACTTTCTTCCTTTCTCATCCTTCAGGGTTCATTTAAAATATCATTAACCCTGAAGGTCATATCTTATACTTTTGCTAACGAGGACTTTCCTCCTTGTTCTTCTCATTGGAACCTAAGTTCCATGAGAGTGGGGACTTGTAAGTCCAGTGTACTGTTCTATCCTCAGCCTTTAGGAGAATGCCTAGCACATAGTACATGCTCAATCAATTTTTGCATGAATGAGGAAAGGAAAATTGTCAAATCTTAGGCTCATGACCACCTTTGCCAATACCTCTTTGACTAGGCCTTCTTTGTTAGTCACTTCCTCTTGCAACTAGTAGGGGGTGTTGTGTTGAAAAGGGCGAGGCATCCAAAAAATCAAGAAGCAAGAATGAAAACTTTTATAGTCTAAAGGTTTCTCAGTGGCCTGAAAGTGCTGATATGCCTCCAGTCTTACCTCAATGCTGGGAGACCTTGGTGACAGAGAAAATCTGTCCTGTTATCTTTTTAAAAATATTTTTTTCTTTTTTATAACATAGACTCTTTTTATAACTTTATTTTATGTATTTATTTTTTTGTGATACTGAGGATGGAACCCAGTGCCTCACATGTGCTAGGCAAGTGCTCCACCACTGAACCACAACCCCAGCCCTGCCCTGTTATCATCAGCTTGAAACAGTTGTGAAGATCTGAAGAACTTTATTTTATGTATCAAACTCATAATCATATTCCTCTGAATATAAAAATACATTCCATATTTCCAACCAAAATAAAGTACAATGAACCTAATGGGCTGGAAGGAGGCTTCTTATTATTGCTGGCAAGTCACTTTTCCCCAATTTCCTATATTGTAAAAGAAAAATTATAATAGTACTTCCTTCATAGGATCTTAGTGAGGATTAAACCAAACAATACACAGAACACACTTAGAACAGTGCTTGGCACATAGAAAATGCTCAGTCATCACTAGCTTTTATAAGCATTATGGCTACTGGGGGCATTATTAACACACAGTGAAAGCATCTATTGGAATCGTAAGGGATCTTTGTTAAGGGAACTGAAATTCCCTTTCATAAACCTACTGCTCCCTCTATGGTAGGTTGTAAGTCCTGATCACAAAGTCCCCAAAGGCCATACATATGGTATCTGTACTTCCCAGTCAACACTCTCAAACTTCTCTTTCATTTGTCTTTTTCCCTGACTAATAAACCATCCACCACTAATTACTTATAATCATTTTCTGCTGCATAGTTTTATATTTGTTTATTATGTTCACAGCTGTCTTGCCTAGCAAGGATAGAAATCTATTATCTCATTATTATGCCCAAGTCTCCTGATCATATTGCCCTTGCCTTCCATTTAATTTCTTCCAAAAGTGTCTTTTGACAGGAGATTTTTTCCCTTCATCCTTATCCCTTCTTTTCTTTTTCCTCATACTTTCTCAGGAAAGGAGGAATTGGGATAGATAAAAGAAATAGGAAGCTCAGCATGTAAACCAAACTAATCAAACCATGAAATATGGTTATGTTATAAAAGATCAAATATTTATACTGTGGAAAGTCAAAACTGAGAAAATATATTTATTCATTCAAAAAAATTATGTAGTATATTCCAGGTTCAAGGTCCTGGGGATTTGACTGTAAACAGAAATAGGCAAAGTCCTTCCTTTTCAATGAGGCAGATTGTAGGTGAAACAGAAAATAAATATGTATTTATCATCAGATAGTGATCAATGTTGAGGGAAACAGAATATTGGATAGAACCTCTACTAAAACTTTGTACCTTATGCAAAATTAACTCAAAATAAATCATAGTCCTAACATTAAATTTCAAACTTAAAACATTTAGTGGATATGAGAAATTCTTCAGAACCCACAACATGAAGTGTTCTCACACATGCCACTAAAAGCATGAATCATAGAAGAAAAATAAAGATAAATAAGATTTCACCAAAACCAAAAACATTTTCTGTGCAAAAGACATTATTTAAGGAATGAAAAAATATGATACAGACTCGGAAAAATATTTATAAACCACATATCTGGATATTACACCTTCCCAGTATATGTAAAGAGCTCTCAAAATTCAAAAGAAAACAAAATCCATTTAGAAAAAAAAGGCAGGAGCAGATATTTCACTGAAGAAGATACAGAGTTAGCAAACAAGCAAATGAAAAAGTGTTCAAAACCATTAGGGAAATGAAAAGTAAAACCACAATGAGATATCACTGGACATCTTCCAAATGACCGAAACTAAAAAACAGCAACAAATGCTGACAATGACATGAAGAAAGTATATCATGCTCAGGTGGCTGGCGGGCATGTAGGTATGACCAATCTAAGAGAGAGTTTAGCAGTCTCTCACAAAAGTAAAAGTATACTCATAGACTGAGGATATAGCTCAGTGATGAAGTATTTGCCTGGCATGTGTAAGGCCCTGGATTTTATCCCTAGCAGCACTGAAAAAAGATAAAGTGAAAAATAAAAAAAGTAAGGTGTGCTTATTATATGATGCAGCAATTACATTCTTGGTTACTTACCCCAGAGATACAAAAACTCATGACCACATAAAAACGTGTACCAAAAGGTTTTTAGCTTATTTATTTGTAACAGTCAAAAACTAGAAACAAAGCCCAGATGTTGTTAACTAGATTAATGATCTAAAGAATGTGGTAGTTCCATACCAGAGAATACTAGTAAGCCACAAGAAGACATACACTATTGATACCACTCATCAACTTGGATAGACCTTAATAATGGACTGAGTGCAAAAAGCCATTCTCAAAAGTTCACATAATATATGATGCCATTCCCACACAATTCTTGAAATAACAACAACAGAGACAGAAAAGACATCAGTGGTTGACAAGAGTTAGTGATGGACTGGCAGGTGTGGATGCAAATGTAAATGTTGAACAAAAGGGAAATCTTTATAGTGATGGAACAGTTCTACATCTTGATAATTGTGAGTGTTAAATGGATCTACACCTCTGACAGAATTGCATAAAAGTACACACACACACACACACACACACATGAATGTATATAAAAATGGTGAAAACTGAATAAGTTCTATGGACTACATCAGTGTGAATATCTTGGTTCTAATATTGTACCAAAGTTAGATGTTAACATTGGGAGAGTCTAGGTGGAAGGTATATGCGTCTCTGATGTATTATAGTTTTGCAATTTCCTGAGAATCTATAATCATTTCAAAATTAGAATAAAAAATAAGTGCATGGGACCTTTATGCGCTTCTTAAGAAGAGTCCTTCTAAGATGAAACATCCTTGAGAATGAAAAGAGCATAAATAGCATGCCATTGTGGATAGAAGGACTGAATGAAGACCAAGAATAACCCTGAATCATTATTTAACCTCTGTGGTTTCCATAATCTTGTCTTCTCTGGAATTTTGCCTCTTTCCTTCTTCAATCGCAGACCTTCTTGCTCCCCTGACCATATAGGTGCCTATTTGATGCAGGTCAAGCCAATGACAGGGCTGAATTCCCTCCAGCACATAATCCAAGCCATGTCACTAAGAATCCAGTGTTCTGAGCTAGTGTTCACCAAGATGGGGAGGATTTTTCTCCCCCCCCCCCCCTGCACTGGGTTTCAAAAGAGAAAGGACATGACCCCCATGCCTCCAGTGACCCTGTCCTCAGTTCTTTGGATGACTACGAGAGGAAAAAAGTCAACATGAAAATAGAAGCTGTGTTAGGGACTAGGGAAAGAGGAAGAAAGAGATCAAGGAACAAAGAATTCTAATTATTACATGAGCCCTAGATCCACTAGATCCTTCTCTTCCCATCCTTCCCAGATAAGACAATAAATTTCTTTTCAGAATATATGAGGGTTTGTTGGATTTGCAACTTAAAGTGTTCTGAGTAGTGTTATTTCTGTGAGTCTTGACTTCCTCATCTAAGAAAAGAATTAGAATATTTTCTGTACTTGCCTTTTGCCTTAAATTTTTGTAGTAATAATCAAGGGAGATGGGGCACATTAATTTTTTATAGCACTATACAAATGTAAGGGAATAGTATCTATTATTTCAAACAAAAGGAAATAAAAAAAACTCAGCTCATTTGTTGGGTACTTTTCATAACAATTGTATTCCAACAAATTCAAAAGCAACATTGAGAGTAAGAAACAAACATAAAATGCCACCATAAATAGAAAAGAAAACAGATTATTATGATTCATGTTCAATGAGTCATTAACAACTGAGAAAACAACCAGAAACCAGCAAAGATATACAAAAATATTCTCTAAAATTTAAAAATCAAAGAAAAGTTCAGAAATGTGCATGGGACAAAGTTTCTGTCTGAATTTTTTAAATTGAGCTATACCCCCACTTTGATCAGAAGCATCTTGATCTTTATATGATGTCACTTTCACACAATATACATCATTGCCAGATGAATTCTATAACTAAGTAGATGATAAACCTCAATAAGTCACCTGTTTCTTGGTTTTCATCTTCAATCAGTCAAACTTCAACTGAATTCAAGATGGCTCCATTTTTTTCCTAAATTATAAAAAGCCCAATTAGACCTCTGTGCTAATATTAATTAAATCTTATTTAAAACTGAACATTTACTTGTGATTGGCAAACCCACATTACATGCAAGAACTAGTTGGGCTGTACCAAGCAGTGACAGCCCGAAACCCTCTGCAAGAGGCAGAAGGTAAGGAAATCATCCCCTCAGCAATCAAGAGTCTAACTGGATCCCAGAAGCTAAAGGCAGCACAGACAAAGAGCTGATTGCTCCTGTGAACCACCTCTAGTTTATGTTAAGGGATGTTTGTAGTGGGGAGGATGAGAAATCAAGAGCACCAAGGCCAAGAGAGGAAAAGAAAGAGAATGGCTGCCAACCACTCTGCAAGCCTCTGATGTATCTGCAATCATAAAACTTTTAGCACCCACAAAGAGGCTAAGAAGTATTTGGAAGTGTAAAAGGAAAAGGAACCAGCGAAAAGGGTGGCTGTTCTAATGTAAAATAGCTCATGGTAGATTCATTCCTACCAAGTAATTTATTTTCCTTCTAGCAATTACCACTCTGTAACATATAAAGTCTTTGCTACGAAGCTACATTTTGGCACTTACTGGAATAGAAAAGAATGGGCCTACATTTTCTCTACTACCAAGCGTTCACATTGAGCCAAAGCAATACCCATGTTTCACTGGAAAGTCAAGCAATGGCCATAATCTGACCATGATATTGCATTCTCATTCTATCACAAGGCAGTATAAATTGTGGAAAAACATACCTACTGAGACTGGAGTGGAAACTACTTTTGTTCTAGCCCCAATTCTCCCATCTTGTAGCTGTATAACCCATTGACATACCACTGACCTTCTGAGTCCACCTAATTGCAGCAAGACTCCAGACTCTGCTTGCTTTCCCTCCAATTCAGAGTTGTTATCACCTACCTGGCCCAGTGGTTTTCTCTTCTCTAAGACAGGATAACAAGCAGAGACTGCTCTTCCCTGTGACATAGTTTCTTTAAATCCCGGCAAGCGAATCCTTGTGTCTTTTCATTTTGAGAAGTACATTCTTACTGTAGATCTTCTGGAATAGCAGAGTATAAATGCACAAAAACCACTGAGAAAAGGTAGGTACAAATAAGACACAGTAAACACAATTTTCTGGTACCAGACATCTGAAGGAGTTATGGTTACAAAACAACATGAAACTGATAAAATCTTTGACAACGTAAAACTATTAAAAGCTTTGACAATATAAACATAAAGTCACTGGGGGCTATCTTAAAGGTCACCTACCAAAACATGTAGTTGAAAAAATAAGAATTCCATTCTCTCATGGTTTTTGATAACATTTATCTTAAAATAGCTATTGCAAGATCTAGTATTTATTTTGGATAAACAAATTTTATTTGAAGTTTAAGGAATACTTCATTTACACTGTTTCTCTTTTTCTCTGTTAAATAAAGTAAAATTTAAAGCAATGCCCATTATTTAAAATGGCCATTGTAGTATGGTCCCAATTTATACAATTATATTTAATCTATTTAACCTAGCTATACAAATACATAGATCAACCTATGCAATATGTATTAATAAGTGTGTCAAAATAAGTGAGATGACACCTGACACCAATGATATCTGAAAAAATATTCAAGAAAGGAAAATCTTCACCAAGGAGGTATTTCCACCCCAAGATGAATTTCATTTATTAATGTTTAGAAAGAAAGCCATTGGCCACTGTGTTTGTGCTATAGATTGTTTAGTAATAATGTACAACTCCTTTCTCTCTTTGCTCTAATAAAGAAGAACTAATTGATAGCCAGACATTTCCAACAAAACAGTCAAACCAAGGATCTAGCCTTCAATAGTAATAAGCACTGAACTATGAATGGAAAATATCTGAGTTCTACTTATATTTCTACCACTAAATCTCAGTGATCTTGGGATGTTCTAGATTCCTCTGTACAAAATGAAGATCTTGGAAAAAGTCATGCACAGAACTCTGCACACTCAATGTAATCCAGAAAAGTACAGTACCACAGTGAAGGGATTTGGGGAAATACTGAATACTATATTACTTTTTTGGAGTGGGTCCAAAGAAAATTATTGTATTATTACATATTATATTTTTAAATTATTTTTATTGGTTTATAATAGTTAGACATAACATTAGGATTCATTTTGAAATAATTAAAAATGTATTGAATAAAATTTGCTCCAATTCAGTCCCCAGCACTTACCTTTACCTTCTCCCTTTTTCCTCCCTTCCTTCCTTCCCATCTTCCCTTTACTCTACTACAATAATATATTTATTTACATTTTAAAAATTAGTGTCTTGTGCATATACATCATGGTGACATTCACACACACACACACACACACACACACACACACACACACACATATATATATACAAACCTACATTGGAAAGTTCAGGTTCATTCTACTATTTTTCCCTCATCCTGTTCTTCCTCCCTCCCTTCCAATCCCCTTCTTATATTAAGGATATAAGTACTCCTGAAGTAAAGAAGTTTGTTTAAAACTAATAACATTTCTCAGGTTACAAAACTTTTAATGTCATATATGCCATCTTTAATATCTCTATAATGCTATGAAGAAAGCACTATTACTTTACAGATTAGAAAGATTTTAGTATTAACAAGATTGCTTTAAGCAAATTGGTGCAATTATCATATCCTATTCAGATTGTCTTTGATTTCAGAACAGATGTAACTCACATTTAAGTTCTAACTCTACCAACATAAACATGCACTAATCATACATAAAAATATATGACTTAAAAATATAACAGCACTGTTTACCAATAATAAACTGACCACATTCTGCACAACAGGGTAGTAGCTGATTCTTACATGAAACCATGGTAAGAAATCAAATCATGCTTGGTTCAAGTGCTTTGTTTCTCGTTGTTCTACTAAATCCTTCCACTGCTCATAAAGTCATTTCCAGAAGCAATTCTATTTTAAATCATTTAATTTTCAACAGAATGCATTATTCAAAAGGCGATAACATTTTTTTCATCTGTTGCTTCATGAATTCTGTTATTTTTTATGTTGCAACTAAAGGTGAGAGAATTAAAGTTTGAAACTGCCCATAGACTTAGTAAAGATAACTTATCAAATAATTGCAAAATGCAATCACAAAGGGAGCCTTATTATGCTATGAGCAAAGAGTAAAATGTCTGCATTATTTTAAAAGAGAGGGAACGTTTTTGGTTTAACCTCCAATAATCTGAGAAACAAGTAATAACAACAATATATGTAAATATGGTTATAAAAGTAACCATTTGCTGAATATTTTTGTGTCTGCCACTGACCTGAGTGTTTTATGTATTTTATTTCATCCTCACAACCACCAATATTTTGGTACTGTTATCATTCATATTTAACAATGAAAAAAATAACTAATGTTCAGAGAAGCAAAGCAGCTTGCCCAAGATCACATAGTTAGCAGATGATGAAGCCAAGACAAAACCAAACGTTCTCTTCTCAACCACTACAATGTACATTAACAAGCTATCTGCTTAGTGTGTGTGAGAGTGTGTGTGTGTGTGTGTGTGTGTGTGCTACTGGGGATTGAAACCAGGGGCACTTTACACTGAGGGATGGATATATATATATATATATATATATATATATATATATATATATAGAGAGAGAGAGAGAGAGAGAGAGAGAGAGAGAGAGAGAGAGACTCACTAAATTGCTTAGGGCCTCACTAAGTCATTGAGGCTAGCCTCAAACTTGCAATTTCCCCATGTAAATATTTTTTTAAAACATAATTGTAGGCTAAGAAAAATTCAGATATAACATGAGGAAATGTAAATGCTTCTTGGTAAAAAAAATAGCTGAAAATCCAAAGTGATGCACATATTTGTGTTTGCATTGACAATATCTCAAAATACAGTGAGTCATTCTGACACTAGGTCAGTTCTTACCATCTTTAACTGAAACCTTAAATTACCCTTTGTAGCCTTGTTACAGAGTTGGAAACTTCGGAGAAATTGTAGCATGAAGACCTCTATTCAAAACCTGATTCTTGCAATTGAGAAGGATTTCAGACATGTTGCTCACAGTAACAGACATAACTTTATTGAAAAAATAGGAAAACAGGGGACACTCTCAAGGGAGAGAGTGGGTCCTTTCAGTGAGCAGAGGGACAATGTGCTCTCCAATTTTATTGGGGATCCCAGAGAAGTTTCCAGAGAGTTCCACCCAGGTTCACCTTTCAATTCAGTCAATTCAGTCCAATTCAGACATCAGACTTTTAAGTACTCACTGCCAATGACCACTCTAGGACACCTTGGTCCATGCTGACTGATTCTAATTGGATTCTTAACCATACATTCTTACAGATTTTATGGTTAGGAGGAACTATCCTTACCTCCAGAGTTTAAGAATATGGTCACAAAAGTCTTCCTCTTCAAGGTAACTTGGGTTCCTCTTGTGAACATTTTCATGGGCCTGCATTTCTGCTGTAGATCAGTACTTTGCTGAGGAATGTGACATATCCTGCCCACTCAGGCTAGGCAGGCCTGCAGATAAATTGCTTCTTGAAAAAGAAAGCATGTGGGCATGGGCACAGTGGACCCATTTTATGAAATTATTCTCTCAACTTCAGGTTCCCACCATCCTGTTTTGTCCCTTGACAGTCTTACTTCCCATCAGATACTTTCAACTACCTTTTAAAATACTGTAAAACCATACATTGCCTGCCCATATTGACATGAAATTCGTTTCTTCACAAGGCAAAACTTTTCACTTTTGGAAATCTTTAGATGTATTAGACATAAAGTATTATTATGAGCTAAAATGTTCCTTTTTAAAACTTGTATCCAGGGGCTGGGGTTATGGCTCAGTGGTAATGTGCCCACTTAAATAAAATAATGGCATTGTGTCCATCTACAACTAAGAAATATTTTTTTAAAAAAACTTGTATCCATTGATGTTTGCCAATTGATTTAGCCTATGATTAGCCATTGAGCAACCCATCTGATAGGCACCTGTCATCCTGTTTAATATATATGCTATTTTAACCTTTCCTACCTGAAAAACTGCCTTCCCTACTCAGATTACTCTCCTTTGGAGGCATTCTAACAGGGCATTGCTATTTCAGTTTGAATACAATATTCCTGACATGTTCTAATCAATAAAATGTGAATTGGGCTTTTTATTCTGTGATCTGTACATTATAGTTCTGGTAGTGCAAAAAATTGCATCCCCTTTTTAACAGTCACATTAAACTGTTGGCTTACATAATATTTTCACATAAACCACTTATAAGCCAGCTCTCCTCTATATTGTCATATAATTAAAATGAAATTTACTAAGATATACTTTGTCTAGGTGGATAAACATTGTGGTTAAGATACTCCAGTAATCATCTTCTCAGACATCAAGTTGAACAGCTATTCACGCAACAGATTCCCTTCACAAAACATAAGGAATCCAGAAGAGAGACTATAGTGCCCAGTTCTAGCATAAAATTAGGAAAGGATTCATTGAAGAAGACAAGAAGGATAGAGATGCCTGTGTCACCTCTCTCTCAACTCTAAGCATTGCAGTATGGAGAGAGACACCTCCCACTTGGAAGAGGACATTATGTCCAGGTCTTAGATATGAAACCCTCTGGCAGAGCCACCAGAGTGAAACCCAATGCTAGAGAGAGCCCCACAATTACTACTTCCAGGACAATACCACCAGAGAGAGACATTGGATCAGAATTGGCCACGCAACAGAGACTGTCCCAATCCATCCTCAAAGTTGAGCAGCAGAGCAGGAAACAAGACTCCACAAACTGGGGAGTAAGACATGAGAGCCAAATAAGGTTTGCTTTGCAGGCCAGAGCCAGGCCTAACATGGTGAGCCTCAACACCAAGAAAAATCCAGAGGCCACTATTCAGGTCAGATCTCACAGATCTGCTCTTTAGATCTGCTCTTTAGATCTTTAGATCTGCTCCAGCATCTGGTGGAAACCTGTGGGACAGACTAGAATTTGGGCCACCATCATTGCCAGCCATGCAGTGGGCATCCCCCTCCCAAGACTTCCTAGATCCTGGTGGTTTTGACATTGGGTATGACCAAGCTTAGTGTCACACTTTTGTGACCAACTGTATCTACGATCCATCCCTAAGACTTGGGCAATACAGCTATCTTCAGGTCAGAATATGCATGTGGAGTCTCTAGTGTTGCCCCACTATCAAGTGGAGACCTGTAACCGAGTACCCTTATGGGACATAATTGTGTTTTGGCCTGCATTACTACCAGCCTTGGGATGGGCAAGGAGTACCACCTATGAGACTGTTTAGGTCTTTATATCTGTGAGACTCAAGTGAGATCCAACTTAGCATTAACTTATGTGGCCTAGGAGCTACCTTAATCAACATTACCCTGACCATGGGCAGCACGGTGTAGAGAAAAACACCATTTACTCAGAGTTAGACAGGGTAGCTAACTCAGGACTTTGACTTGAAACTCAGTGTCAAGCTGGAAAGATCTAAAACTAAGTAGGTCCTAATGACACCATTCCCAGTCCTGTCAATGTATAGTGACTCTAGAACAGGCAAAGACAAATAGAACCAGTCTATGGGACATTAAGTTAGCCAACATGGCCTGTAGCTGGTCTTAGGCCATAAGTCCACCTCAGTAATAGGCAGTTCATAGAAGTTTAGGCCTTGGTCCTACCAAAGTACTGTGTTGTTCTTCCAGGTACTGGGTTCAGGGCATGACTGGAATTGGTGGACACAGGTGTGGCATAAGAATCTGAGGCTGTTTTCTGTGGTGATTCTGCCCAGAGTCAGGAAGAATTCCCTAGTAACTGACCATAAGCCAGTGACTGTGAATGAGGTCTTCAGGCCTAACCTGGCTACAGGGAGAGGATTGTGGGGATACAGTACGTTTTGAGGTACTCCTCTAGTTTATACTGAACAATACACCAATTGTGGGTTAAGGACAAACTTTGGCTTGGATCATCCTTTGGTGCTGGAACAGTGACAACATACAACCATCTTATGCCAAATCAGGCCTTAGGGCACCATCTAGTGCTGAAATGGTGGAAGTGACTAAGGGCTTAGAGAAAACAGCCTGCTTTAAAATTTCTAAAAGACAGACTCAAACTAAAACCATTAGTGGAATAAGGTCATTAGTGGAATAAACACCTAACTATTCACTGTCCACATAATGCACTACTTCAAGAATTAAAAGTTTTAAGGAAACCATGACCTTAGTTAATGGTCAAAATAAGATGCCAGATCTGAGTACAGTGGTGCATGCCTGTAATCCCAGTGACTGGGGAGGCTGGGGCCGGAGGATCCTGAGTTCAAAGCTGGCCTCAGCAAAAGTGAGGCGATAAGCAACTCGGTGAGACCCTGTCTCTAAATAAAATGCAAAAGAGGACTGGGAATGTGGCTCAGTGGTCGAGTACCCCTGAGTTCAATCCCTGGCACCCTCCCCAAATAAATAAATAAATAAAAGTAAAAATAAGGTGCCAGAAACCAGCCAAATATTAACCAGTATGGGTGAACTCTCAGATGCAGAAAAGCAACTGTTTAACTCAATCAAGTCTATCCCAAGTCATCTTATAATCAAGCTTTCACAGGAGAAAGATAAAGAGAATATTCTCAAGACAGCAAGAGAAAAGAAATAAATAATATATGAGGGTGTCCCAATTTGTCTAACATCACACTTCTCAGCAGAAACTTTATAGGCTAGGAGAGAGTGGCATGAGATTTTCACAGTACTGAAGTAAAAAAGACTGTCAACCAAAAATGCTGTACCCAGAAAGGTTAACTTTTAGAAATGAATAAGTGATAAAGACATTTAAAACTGAACACTTTACTAAAGATAAAGATAGACAAAAGATGAGAAGATATATCTCCACTGGGCCTATAAGAAATTTAAAAGGAAATTCTTCAAATGGAAAGAAAGAGATGATAATGAGTATAAAAGAAAACACAAGATGGCATAAAACTCAGTGGTTAGCAGACAAAGTCAGAAAATTTTAATATTTTATCTTTAGGAAAAGGACTAAAAGCAAAACAATTAAAAACAATAGTGAAATTAATATGCTAAGAGACAGGCAGTAAAGAAAAATATAAAATGGGATATCAAAAATTCAAAATGAGGTGGAAGTAGAGATAGGTGTATAGTTTTCTTATATTTTCTATAATTTTTGTTCCTGATTTTTATGATTATGTTAATTTGATATCGAATAAAATAACTTGCTAATAATGTTTTCGTAAACCTTATGATCACCACAAAGCAAAGATCTACAATAAACAAAAAATAATAAATGAGGAATTGAAACACACCTGAAACAATCCTCAAAGAGAACTCACCATTAGAGGGTTATCAACAGCATTCTCAGTAGCAGGAAAAATAAGTTTAGTTCAGAAGAGACATTTGATGATACATCATGCACCAACGATATAAAGATGAAATTTAACGTGGATTAATATAGAATTCTGCACCTGGCCACATAAAAATAACTATTCCAACATAGGAGAGACATTACTTAACACTTATGAAAAAGACAATGGGCTTTTACTTGCCTCGCAAGATGAATGGGAGTACTGGTGTCGTTCTGCATTTAAAAAAAAGTGATCTTAGGTTCTATCAGTAAAGTTGAAGCATTCGAATTTCAAGAAGAATCCTGATCCAATCTATTACTACTCAGATCTCACCTGGATTGTTTCAGTTTGGGCTACTACCTCCAGGGGACTATTGACAAACAAGCATATGTCCAGATGAAGATCACAAAGACAGGACAGTGATGAGACTTAAAAGGCTGCCATGGATAAATTAACTGGATATCAACACAGAAAACTCTAGTAAAATAATAACTATCTTCAAAATTTGGAGGACTACTGCATGGAAAAGGAATTGCACATGCTTTGTTATCACAGAAGTAGAAATTAGAGCCCCAAACAGATTTTTGTCACACCATAAGTAGTGAGGATTTTCTAAGTCACCCAACAGTGAAATTGGTAGCCAGGGGAAATGTAGAGGAGTTCCTGTCCCTGAAACTCCTGCAAGATGCTGGGTAGCCAATTGTGGGAAAAGAAATGGGCAGGAAAGGTAGCAAGGAGCAAAGCAGCATTTTGTGTGAGTTGTAAGTTATGTCTCCTAGAACCATTAAGTCTCTGATTTACTGATTCATCTCATGTGCTGATTTTTTTTCCTAGTGCTGGGGATTAAACCCACAGCATTTGTATGCTAGGAAAGAACTTTACCACTGTATACTCTCTCAACACAGCACGTAATTTAAAAAAAAAGTAATAATTGAGATACTAATAGTCAGAAATCAGAAAATAAAAATATCTTTCTACTTCCTCCCCTCTATTTACATCTCTTTCCCAAGTCTGCATTCTCAGTGATATGAAAATTACTTGTTCACACCAAATGAGTTACTTAGTAGGAGGAAATTAAATTTGTTTAATCAAATCTATGTAAATGTCATTCTGAAGAAAAGTTGCATATCTTCGGAAATGGCACATGTCACAGTACCCTATGTATTAGAACAGATTTGTCAAACAAATATGGTAACTAGGCACCAACAAGAAATAAAGGAAATGGATTAATAAACCCAGAAGCTTTAGCAGTGGGGGAGGCTGATTCTGCCAAAGATACCCAGCCTCATGAAGTATGTGCATGCATAGTGTGGGAAGCTGAACACTGCAATCAAAGAGTTACTCATTCTGGAATCCAATCCTCAAACACTTAGCTATCAATATCACAGCCACTAGCCACATGTGGCTATTTAAACTGAAATGAATTAAAATCAAAGTTAAGTTCCTCTGCCACAGTAACCATATTTTATTTGAGCAGTAGCTAATGCAGCTAGTGAAGTCCATGTTTTACATCACAGATAAAAAAAATATTTTTTGCATCATCTCAGAAATTTCTATTGTATACCATTGTCCCCAACCCTGTCCTCTGGCTTTAATATAATTACATAAACACTACATATAAAGTTTCACCACTACTTCCTTTTTTCCTTTCATTAGGGGGTTTTGGAGGGAATGAAATCCTCATGGTTCAGAAATAAAGTGAGTGTTTATTAGTAAAATATCCCTACAAACCAATTTCTCTGATAAAGATCCCTCCTTTAGGTGCCATCTAAGGAACACTCAAGTATTCTCATGACCTGAGCAAAGCTAGGCTCAGTGTATAGTAAATGGCTCACCTCAGCATGCAATTGTGACTCTCTAGTCTATGTATTAGTTACATACAACTGATTTACACATATATTTAAAATAGCATAAATAGTATCGGAAAAGGCCTAAGAATATTCTTTGCTAGCAGTAGTTTTCCTCCTTCCCCAGCCTCTCATTCTTGCTGTGAGTTTATAAAGAAAAAATAGCTTTAGCAAGAAGGGAATAAAAATGAAACAGTCATAACATTGCATGTTTTCCTTATATAACCATCTAGAAGCCAAAGGCAATTTTGCAATTTTGCTAAAATATAAATGCACATAAAAAACATATATTACAACCTATGGGTCTTGTGAGGAAAACACAGTTTAAAAATAAAAATCACATGGAACAAGGGAAAAGAATAACTGAGGAGAATTTTATATATTTTCATACATAATGTCAACATTTCCAAAATCTAAACTGAGGAAAACAGACTGATATGGTTGTGATTGGTAGTGGTCTAGAGCACACTAATCTGTAAAGTACTAGGCTAACATTTTATTGTTCAGGCTTACAGGTACTACAGGTAATGGGAAATTGAGACAAGAGAGCCTTTCCCAGAACTTTAAATTTATTCAAATTTCTAATCCAAACAGCAAATCAAAGGTCTACTAGGAATTAAACCAGAAACACTGCAACTACTAGAAGAAAACATAGGGCCAACACTCCAGTATATTGGCACAGGTAGCAACTTCCTAAATAAAACTCCTAATGTTCAAGAAATAAAACCAAGAATCCATAAGTGAGATGCCCTCAAATTAAAAATCTTCTGCACAGCAAAGGAAATAATTGAGAGCATGAAGAGAGCATCTAGAAAATGGAGAAAAGCTTTGCCAGTTTTTCTCCTAACAGGGGATTCATATTAATAATATATAAAGAACTCAAAACACTTAACACCAATAACACGAATAACCCACTCAATAAATGGTTTATATATAAGGTGTTCCCCAAAAGCTCATGTGTGAGGCAATGTATGAGTGTTTAGAGGTGAAATGCTTGGGTTATGAGAACCTTAACCCAATCTGTGCATTAATCTCCTGATAGCGATTAACTGGGTGGTAACTGTAGGCTGGTAGGGTGTGACTAGAGGAGGTGGGTCATTAGCGACTTAACTATGGGTTTATATTTTGTCCATGATGAGGGGAGTCTCTTTCTGTGCTTCCTGGTGCCATGTCCTGTACTGCTTTCCTCTACCACACTGTTTTGCCATGATGCCCTGTCTTACCTCAGGTCTCAAGGAATGGAGCCAACCATCTCTGTACTCTGAAAGCATTTTCCCCCAAATAAACTTTTCCTCCTCAAATTGTTATTGTCAGGTCTTTTGACTAAGACAATGGGCAAATAAACTACATAGATATTTCTCAAAAGAAGAAATACAAATGGCCAACAAATATATGAAAAATGTTCGACATATTTAGCAATCAAGGAAATGAAAATCAAAACTACACTGAGATTTTCTCTCACTCCAGTTAGAATGGCAGTCATCAATAATGGGGGGTGGGAGGGGGTCAAGAATGGAGGAAGGAGGGACTGTATAGAGGGAAAAGAGGGGTAGGAGGGGTGGGGGGAAGGAAAGAATAACAGAATGAATCAAACACCATTACCCTATGTAAATGTATGATTACACAAATGGTACGCCTCTACTTCATGTACAAACAGAGAAACAAGCTGTACCCCATTTGTTTACAATAAAAATAAATTTATTTGTTTTGTTTTTTGTTTTTGGCAGTGCTGAAATTAATATATGCATGATTTTTGTTTCTATTGACAAAAATTATATGTGCTTTACCTTGTCTCTATAAATAATAGACATTCTAAAAAAAATAAATAAATTTAAAAAGAAGAATACAAATAACAATGAATGCTAGAGATGATATTGGGGAAAATGTAAACTTGTACATTGTTGGTAGAACTGCAAATTAGTAAAATCACTTTGGAAAGCAGTATGGAGATTCCTCAAAAGACTAGGCATGGAGTCACCATATGACCCAGCTATCCCACTCTATGGTATTTATCCAAAAGAACTAAAAGCAGCATACTATAGTGAATACTTGAATATCAATGTTTATTGTGGCAAAATTTCTAATAGCCAAGTTATGGGATCATCTATACACAATAGAGTTTTACTCTGCCACAAAGAAGAATGAAATCATGTCATTTGCTGGTAAATGAATAGAACTTAAGAACATCATACTAAATGAAATAAGCCAGAATCAGAAAGTCAAGGGAAGGTCTTTTTTTTTTTTTCTCAAATGGGTAAGATAGAGAAAAAAGAAAGGAATAAAAATAAAAAAGAGCATGTCACCAAAAAAAAGAAGGGAGATCCACAGAGTAGAAGAAGGGAATTGTGAGGGAGGGAAGAGGGAGGGTAATGAGGAATTACTGGGGAATGAAATCGAAATCTATCAAATTATGACATATCACAATGAATATAGGCTTATATGAATATAATTATAATACACTAATTGAAATAATAATAGGTAAATCAGTATAATAATGCAAGCAGATTGGGGGTAAGGGAAGAAAGGGGAAGGTACTAGGAAATTAGATTGATCAAATTATTGCATATCCATGTACAAATATGGCATAATTAGTTCCACTATTATGTATAATTATAATGTATCAATAAAAGTCTTGTAAGAAAAGAAAATCAAAGGTCTAAAATGTTCAAACTTTCTAATACAGGTTTCCAGGAAGCCAAATGAGTATGGGAAATTCCAGGTGTATGCTTGAGATGCTGAATAACATAGGTTATCCCAAGTAAGCAAGTCCTTCCCCAGTTTCATGCACATAGCTTAGAAAAGCTAAATAGCACCAATACAGCTGACAAAACGAGGAAAGTCGGGCAACAGGCCAAGACAAAGGTGAGTGACACATACACAGGTTAACTGCTGCTGTTGTCACCAACTTAGGACATGGCTGCTTACATCCAGGAATATCACCCAGGTCCTAAAAGGTCATTACCAAGGGCCCTGCAGGCTTGGTTGCATCTGGGGTATCCCTGCTAGGTGTACTAATAGCCACCATCTTGCTGCACAGGCAGGAGAGAGCCTTGCAAAGGATCCGTAGGTGGGAAAAGGGTGTGAGGGCATCTTGATCACAGCTGGTCCAGCTGGTCAGCTCGACACACATCGGGATCTCAGAGGCAACTCAGGAGCACTTGTTGGGACCCAACATGAGCCTGGTGCACAATTCCACCCAGCACCTGGTCCCGCTGGTTTTGCAACCAACAGGACCCCTGGCTCCTCTATCCCCATGTTCCCAACCATCCGCTGGTCACCAGCCTGCTCTGTTCCTGCAGCTACGTGACTGGCACATGGCTTTCAATGCCTGGTCCTGGTTTGCCCAATGCAGAACAGCTTTCCAAGACATGCACACAGGTGCTAGTGCTCAGCCCTCAGGACCTCCAGGGAGAGAGGATCCTGATTGGGAAGTCGAAAGGGCAGGGGCAGGAGACATACAATTTAGACTAAATTGTAGACCAGGAATTGTGGGGTCCACAAGTGAGGGAAGGGGCTAAGACTAGGCTCCTGTTTCACTGGTGGCCCCAAAGGAGAGTCCTGGGTTGCAGTCTTCCAGAGGGACTGGCAACTGCTATATCCTACCTCCAGGAGTCCCACCTCTGAGTCTAAACCTTCCACCTCAGTAACTGTCATCATCCTGAGGGTGGAGTTACCAGAAAACTCCAGACAACCCTGCCTATCAGAAGAGAAGGGAGGCAGGGAAGATACTGAACTCCAACAGAAACAAGTGTTCAATTTCCTTCAAGATGCTTTTTCCTTTCTTTTTTCCTTTCTCTTTTCTCCATTTTTTTTTCTATTTTCTTTTTTCATTTCCAACTCTCACATCCTCATCATATTTAAAATCAAGTACTTTTCATGCATCAGGCTACTGAAGACTGGGAAGGTTGAACAGTATATTACACCTTTGTTGTAGATTTATTTTATTTTTGGTTTTTGGTTTCTATTTTTCTCATTCTATTTTCATCTAATGTTTCCTCTGACTCTTTCTCCCTCTTCTCATTCTAACAACCAACTTCTTTCTTGATTCTGCATTCACTCTTCCTATGATCTAATACCTCCATATTCTCACTTCTTACCTCATTAACATTGCTTCCTACACCCCTCCCCATCCTCTTTGTCCACCACTAGAAATTGTAGACCTTGTTGCAAACCTATTATTTATGCTGTAGATAATAATCACACTCATCATCTCTGTTTATTATGACAATATTGTTAATATATTAATAGAGGCTATTTGGTTTAACATTGCATATTGTTTGCACTGGGTGCTGTTAATATTTATTGCCCCCTTAAAGGTGAGATATTAGAAACCTGCAGGGACACTATAAATCTATAGGGGGGAAACTGTAATAACTTGGATCTGCACTGCTAGAGGGGAAGATACATGAACAACATGAAAGAACAGGGGAAGAAAGTGCCCCCCCCAAACCAAGATGCTATATTAATAGAATCCACTGACAGCATTGTAGAAGAAATGTTAGAAAGGGAGCTCAGAATGTAGATAATTAAAATGATCTGCAAAATAAAGGATGATATAAGAGATTAAATGCAGGAAGAAAAAGATTATTTTAATAAAGAGATAGAGATTCTGAAACAAACACAAAACAAAAATTCTTGAAATAAAGGGAACAATAAACCAAACTAAAAACTTAATAGGAAGTGTCACCAATGGACTAGACCACTTGGAAGACAGAACTTCAGACAATGAAGACAAAATATTTAATCTTGAAAATAAACATTGACCAAACAAAGAAGATGGAAAAAAAATCATAAATGGAACCTCCAAGAGTTATGGGATAATATGAAAAGACCAAATTTCAGAATTATTGGGATTGAGGAAGGCATAGAGACACAAACCAAAGGAATGAACAATCTATTCAAGGAAATTAAATCAGAAAATTTCCCAAATCTAAACAATGAAATGGAAAATCAAACACAAGAGGCTTACAGTACACCAAATGTACAAAATTACAACAGACCCACACCAAGGCACATTATATTGAAAATGCCCAACATACAAAATAAAGATAAAATTTTAAAGGCAGTGAGAGCAAAGTATCAGATTATGTACAGAGAAAAACCAATACAGAGATCAGCAGATTTCTCAGCCCAGACTGTAAAAGCTACCGGACCTGGAACAACATATCTCAAGCTCAGAAAGAACATGGATAACAACCAAGAATCTTATACCCAGCAAAACTTATCTTCAGATTTGATGATGAAATAAAATTCTTCCATGATAAATAAAAGTTAAAAGAATTTGCAACTCGAAAGCCTAAACTACAGAACATTCTCAGCAAAATATTCCATAAGTAGGAAATGAAAAACAACAATGTAGGTCAGCAAAGGGAGGAACTACCCTAAAGGAAAAGTTGAGTCAAGTTAAATACAAAAATAGTCAAAACGACTGGGAATACAAATCATATGTCAATAATAACCCTGAATGTTAATGGCCTAAACTCATTAATCAAAAGACATAGACTGGCAGGCTGGATTTTAAAAAAAAGACCCAACAATATGCTGCCTTCAAAAGACTCATATCATAGGAAAAGACATCCACAGACTGAAGGTGAAAGGATGGGAAAAATCATATCACTCACATGGACTGCATAAACAAGCAGGGGTTTCCATCCTCATATCAGACAAAGTGGATTTCAAGCCAAATAGTCAGACTGGATAAGGAATGACATTTCATACTGCTTAAGGGAAGCATAAATCAATAACACATAACCATTGATAATATTTATACCCCAAATAATGGAACATCTATGTACATCAAACAAACTCTTCTCAAATTCAGCAGTCAAATAGACCACAAAAAAATAATATTGGAAGATTTTAACATAGCTATCTCACCACTGGATAGATCTTCCAAACAAAAACTGAACAAAGAACTCAGAACTCAAGAATACAATCAATAATTTAGACTTAACAGACATATGGAGAATATTCCATCCATCAATAAGTAAATACACTTTCTTCTCAGCAGCACATGGATTCTTCTCTAAAACAGACCATATATTATGCCAGAAAGCAATTATTAGCAAATACAAAAAGGTAGAGATACTAGCTTGTATTGTATCAGATCATAATGGAATGAAATTAGAAATCAATGATAAAATAAAAAATAGAAACTATTCCAACACCTGGAGACTAAATAATATGCCATTGAATGATGCATGAACAACAGAAAACATCAGGGAGGAGATAAAAAAATTATTAGAAGTAAACCAGAATATGAATACAACATACCAAAATCTCTGTGACACTATTAAAGCAATACTAAGAAAAAAATTCATTGCATGGAGCTCATTTGATAAAAGAATAAAAAGTCAACAAATAAATGAAGTACCATTACATTTCAAAGTTCTAGAAAAAGAAGAGCAAATCAACATGAAAATAAGTAGAAGGCAGGAAAATAATTAAAATCAGAGCTGAAATCAATGAAATTGTAATGAAACAAACAATTTCAAAATTGACAAAATACAAAGTTGATTTTTCAAAAAAAAAAATAAACAAAATTGATAAACCCTTAGCCACACTAATGAAAAGAAGAAGAGAGAAAACTAAAATTACTAAAATTTGTGATGAAAAAAGAACTTTCTTGACAGACACTACTGAAATACAAAACATAATTAGAAGCTATTTGGAAAATCTATACTCCAACAGCACAGAAAATCTCAAAGACATTGACAGATTTTTAGAGACATATGATCCATCCAAACTGAATCAGGAGGACATACACAATTTAAATAGATAAATTTCAAGCAATGAGATAGAAGAAGTCATCAAAAACCTACCAACAAAGAAAAGTCAGGGACCAGATGGATTATCAGCCGAGTTCAAAGAAGAACTAATACCAATACTTCTCAAAGTATTCCATGAAATAGAAAAGGAGGGAACATTTCCAAACTTATTCTATGAAGCTAGTATCACCCTGACACCAAAACCAGACAGATGCATCAAGGAAAGAAAACTTTAGACTAATATCTCTGATGAACATAGATGCAAAAATTCTTAACAAAATTCTGGCAAATCGCATACAAAAACATATTCAAAAAAGCACACTGTGATCAAGTGGTGTTCATCCCAGGGATGCAAGGTTGGTTCAACATCCAGAAATCAATAAATGTAATTCACCACATCAATAGGCTTAGTGTTAAGAATCACATGATTATTTCAATAGATGCAGAAAAAGCATTTGATAAAATACAGCATCCCTTCATGCTCAAAACACTAGAAAAAAATAGGGGTTGTAGGAACATACCTCAACATTGTAAAGGCTATCTATGCTAAACCCAAGGCCAACGTCATTCTCAATGGAGAGAAACTGAAAGCATTTCCCCTAAAATCTGGAATAAGTCAGGGATGCCCTCTTTCACCACTTCTATTTGACATTGTCCTTGAAACTCTAGCCAGAGAAATTAGACAGACCAAAGAAATTAAAGGGATATGAATAGGAAAAAAAGAACTCAAACTATCACTATTTGCCTATTATTCTACATTTAGAATCCAAAAATTCCACGAGAAAACTTTTGTAATAAGTGAATTCTGCAAAAGAGCGGGATATAAAATCAACACTCATAAATCTAATGCATCTCTATTCATAAATGATGAATTCTCTGAAACAGAAATTAGGAAAACTACCCCTTTCACAATTGTGTCAAAAAATGAAATAAAATACTTGGGAATCAAACTAACAAAAGAAGTGAAAGACCTCTACAATGAAAACTACAGAACACTAAAGAAAGAGAGAAAACCTTAGGAGATGGAAGGATCTCCCATGTTCTTAGATAGGCAGAATTAACATTGCCAAATAGGCCACATTACCAAAAGCACTACATAGATTCAATGCAATTCCAACTAAAATCCCCATGATGTACCTCATAGATATAGAGAAAGCAATCATGAAATTCATTTGGAAGAGACCCAGAATAGCCAATGCAATCCTTAGCAAGAGTGAAGCAGGAGGCATCACAATACCAGACCTAAAATGATATTATAGAGCAATAGAACAAAAATGACACTTAGCAAACAAACAATCAACAATGTGAAGAGAGAGTCTACAGAGTGGGAGAAAATCTTCACCCCATGCACTTCATATAGTGCACTAATCTCCAGAATCTATAAAGAACTCAAAAAACTTAACAACAGAAATACAAATAACCCGATCAATAAATGGGCTAAGGAACTGAGCAGACACTTCACAGAAGAAGATCTACAAGCAATCAACAGATATATGAAAAAATGTTCAACATCTCTAGTAATAAGAGAAATGCAAATCAAAACTACCCTAAGATTCCATCTCACCCCAATTAGAATGGCGATCTTCAAGAATACAAGCAACAATAGGTGTTGGCGAGGACGTGGGGAAAAGGTATACTCATACATGGATGGTGGGGATGCAAGTTAGTGCAGTCACTCTGGAAAGCAGTGTGGAGATTCCTTAGAAAACTTGGAATGGAACCACCATTTGACTCAGCTATCCCACTCCTAGGTTTATACCCAAAGGACTTAAAATCAGCATACTACAGTGATGCAGCCACATCAATGTTCATAGCTGCTCAATTCACAATAGCCAGATTGTGGAACCAACCTAGATGCCCTTCAATAAATGAATGGATAAAGAAACTGTGGTATATATATATATATACAATGGAATATTACTCAGTCATAAAGAATAATAAAATTATGGCATTTTCAGGTAAATAGATGGGGTTGGAGAATATCATGCTAAGTGAGATAAGCCAATCCCCCAAAACGAAAGTGTTTTCTCTGGTAAGTGAATGCTGATACATAACTGGGGGATGGGGGGGGACACATAATGCGAGAATGGAGGAACATTGGGTTGTGTAGAGGGAAATGATGGAAGGGGAACGGAGGGGGTGTGGGGTATGAAAGATAGTGGAATGAGACAAACATTATTACCCTATGTATATGTATGATTACATGAATGGTGTGAATCTACATTGTGTAGAATCAGAGAAATGGAAAATTATATTCCATTTGTGTTCAATGAATCGCAATGCATTCTGCTGTCATACATAACTGAATAGAAGAAAAAAATAAAAAAAGCAATAATAATGAATAGGCTCAGCCAGTGCTCATTAAGATCACAGTTGAGTTTATGCAGACATTATTGGAACTACAGTAACTTCAGGGAATTTTCCTGTTGAGATCTGTATCCTGCTCTTGTTACCCAGTCATGTAACCCACAGAAACAAGTCAATGGATACAGCCCATTGAAAACTCAGACTGCTCAATCTAGCCCACATGATCTCCATCCTATCTCTACAAAGAATCATCTGTAATATTTTATCAGAACAATGTCCTCTTCCCTATCCTCCAAACAATTACATCAGAACCTCAGTCAGTGAGGTCCAGGCATCAGTATGAAAAGACAAATAATGGAGGGAGAAAAGGGAGGCAGGGAGGAAGGGCAGATAATAGACAAAGCCTCTCTACTCTGTTTTCATTTGCCCTAATCATGGATGAGTTTCCTGATCTTTGATGAATTTCCAGACTTTAATATAATAGTAACTTACATTGTGTGCTACTTTTTAAGATCTATCATGATTACCTCAAACTATCTCATGTGGAGTAAAGGAACAATACTAATTGTAAGGGAGCAATTTTTAATAGTTCAAATACATGCTTATATTTTTTCACATCTTAAAGCCATTCTTCTGTTCTTGCTATTCTTTGGAGATGAAAGGAGTTTAGAATTCATTAGTTAATTCCTAATTTATAGTTAAGAATTTGCTTAGGTAGGGTAAGACATTTACCTAAGATCAAAAAAACTGGCCCTTAATATTAAACTTTGTCATAGCACCATCCTGCCCTGCCACCTTAAGATAAATACTTTTTCTTAGTGTTTTTTATTTGGGATTTTATCACCATCTGTGACAGTCTTCTCGGGTGCTCCTTCAGAGAATAGCAAGTCCACTCCTATTGAAAACCATATTTTCTTCTACAAATAGGGATAGTCATAATGACATTACAATGCAGTTAACACAAAAAATCATCTGTTTAACCACACAGTAAATTGTAATGTACTGAGGCCTCAGATCTTTAAAATCCCTATATAGTATAATATGGAACTACAGTAATAATCCTATTCTTCCCTTCTAAATGTACTTCTTTCCTATACATAGTTTCCCTTACTGCAATAATTTTTTTGTTTTTTGTTTGCTTATTTTACAAATAATAAACCAATATTGATACCCAAAATGACATACTTAAGTATATCCCTAATAAAATATGTACAAGATCTATATGAGGAAAACTGGAAAATTCCAATGAAAGAAATTTAAAAGCTAAATATATGGAGATATAATCCATATTCTTGGAAATATATAGAACAGTAAATACATGTTGCTAACAAGAAAAATTTAGTATGAAAAGGGAACAATACATCTATAGAAGACTACTATGTTCATGTAGTCTCCTTAAGATACTGTGCCTAAATAAGCCAAACCCGAAAACCAAAGGCCAAATGTTTTCCTGATAAGCAGATGCTAATTCACAATAAGGTGGGGGGCACTAGTGAAGAATAGATTTACCTCATATTGAGGAGAGGGGAGTGAATGGAGTGGAAGGAGTATGGGATAGGAATGATAGTAGAGTGAAACAGACATTATTACCTCATGTACATGTATGACTGCGTGATCCATGTGATCCTACAATGTGTATAATCAGAAAAATGAGAAATTATACTCCTTTTATGTATGATTTATCAAAATATATTAATGCATTCTATTGTCATGTACAACTAATTAGAACAAATAAAATAAAAATTAAAAACTAATACAATATGTTTATAAGTAGAGATTTTTCTCTGAACACTTTATAAGTAGATATTTTTTTCTCTGAACAGTTAGATGATGAATTTTTGGAGAATATTTAAGAATTAAAGTATTTTTTTATTAAGTAAGAAAAAAAGATACTGTGCCCTGTGCCTTGTGCCTGCTTATTATATTCCCCACAATGAGCCTAACAGTGTGTTGTCATTTATCCTCACCATTGTCCTGCTTTTCATAGAGAAAATAATCTGTTCACAAATCTTTATAATAAAACAAAAAGCAGGACAATTAAGTCTTGTAGGTTTAATTAATCTACAGTACCATACGTTGTTAATTTATAAGTTCATAGTTTCAGTACAAATTTTGAAAATTTTGATTTAACTTTCTGGAACTGTTTTTGTTTCTTTGGTTTTAAAGAAAAGAAATTACCTAGCTGACTTCACTCATTTATCTGCCTAGCTGTGGTAGGCAGGTGAGTTTGCAACACTGAATATAAGCCAAAGGAAAACAGAGGAAAAGTCTGAACGATTTTCAAATAACACTGGCTGCTAAGTGGAGGGTGAGTAAGAGTGGAGCAACAGTGGCAGCAGGGAAAGCAGACAGGAGACTAGGCTAGTAGTAGTTGGACGGAAAGAAGTAGATATATGTATTCAATATATAGGTTTGTGGTGAATTTGGTGATGATATAATATTTCAAGAGTAAACACTAGGTAAATAGCAACGATGGAATCAGGGATCACAGTTCCATTTTGGATGTGTTAAGATTGACATATACAAAGTGTCTCACTGAATGCAGTGCTTGGTGCTTGTCAGATTTGCTGACACAAATATTGACCATGACAAGAGCATACATGTTCACAAAATCCAATAATGGTAAGATGAGTAAATGGGAGATGAGAAAATAGTATCTCATAAATTACCGAACATTTTAAAGCAGTTTTTACTGCATAAAACATTTTAAACAACTTTATTGAAGTATGATTGACATAAAAATCTCTATATAATGTATACACTTTGACGAGTTTGGAAATGTATATAGTAATCTGTCACTAACATATCCATCACTTTCAAAAGTTTCCTCTTTGTTGTTTTTGTTGTTGTTGGTGTGTGTGTGTGTGTGTGTGTGTGTGTGTGTGTGACAAGAACACTTAAGATCTATACTCTGAGCAATTTTTTGGTATACAATACAGTAACGTTAACTGAAGACACCATGTTGTAAATCTATAGGACTTGTTCATCCTGAATAACTAAAATTTTGTGCCCTTTGACTAATACCTCCCCATATCCCTTTCCTCCTGACACTGGCAACCACCATTCCACTCTTTGTTTCTATGAGCATGACTACATTACAAGTGATGTCATATAGTATTAGTCCTTCTATGACTGGCTTATTTTACTTATCATAATATTGTCCAGGTTCATTCGTCTCAAGTAACAGAATCTCTTTCCTTGCAAGGTTAAAAAAATTCCATTGTAGGTGTATACCACATTTTCTTTTAACTATTTGTGAGTGGACTTGAGGTTGCTTCCATGTCTGGGTTATTGTGAATAATGTTGCAATAAACATGAGAATGAGAATGTTTCTTCAAGATCCCAAATGTAGAAATGCTGAATCATATGGTAGTTCTATTTTTAATTTTTTGAAGAGCAGCCATACTGGTTACCTTAGCAGCCACAGCATTTTATTTTCCAAGTAACAGTGTACAAGGGTGCCAATTTCTCCAAACTCCCAACAGTTTCTAATCTCTTGTCTTTGATGATAGTCATTCTAACAAAAGTGATGATATATCAGTGTGGATTTGACTTGTTTGTTCCTGAAAATTGGTGATATTGAGATCCTTTTTGTCATGTGTATTGCCCATTTGCATGTCTTCTTTTGAGAAATGCTAATTTAAGTCCTTCACCTGTTTTTAATTGGGTTATTTGGTTTTGCTGTTTGTTTTTTGTTTAATATGCTATTGAGTTGGAGAAGTACCTTGTATCTTTTGGCTATTAACCCATTGCCAGACATATGGTATGTAAGTATTTTCTCCTATTCTAGAGGTTATCTCTGCATTTTGATGAATATTTCCTTTGCAGTGCAAAGGCTTTTTAGTTTGATGTTGAAGACTGCATCAAGACAACTTCAGTGAATTACAGCCTAAAAATGAGGCAGCCACTCTAAGAGGATATGGGACCAAGGTAGGTTATTATTGTTTACTTGTTTTAAAACAGAAAATACTACAAATATTTGTATGCTCACGGGATGATGCATTGAAAGTGATGGTACAAGATACAAAGGAAACAATTGACTAATTGTCCTTAGTAGGCAAAATAGTAATGATTCAGTACATAAGGAAAGTGTTCACCTTTGAAAAGAACAAGAACACTCCTTTCTTTCAAATGGGTGGAAAAGCAGAGAATACAGACAAAAATGTATAAAGGTTTCAGAACATGGTAAGAGAAAGATGGGTAGTTTCAGGCTTGACTTCTCTCTGTCTCTCTTTAATGAAGGATGTGGTAAGGTCATCAGCTAAGTGTGAGTGAAAAGGGAAGCTGTGATGAGCCAAGAGATGTAAATGAAGAAAAAAGTGGTGATAGTTAATTTAATGAATAGGATATCTCAATTATAGAAGAGTTTACAATTGAAATTTCAGAGATAGTATAAAGAAATTAAGGGTAATCATATGGCAGCAATTGCATTTTAACTAAAGTACAAGTAGTTTTATGAAGGGAAAACCCACATTTTCCTCACTATTGTATGTCGGACTGGCATGTAGTCATTTTTAAATCAAAATTTCTTAAATGAATAAATCAACATAAATATAGATATAAAATATAATGGGTAAAGAGGAACAAGGTTAGGATTGAATAAAGGTAAAGGGTAAAATGAAGGTATTGGTTCAAGTATTGCAGTAAGTAAGCAAAAAGGATAAGAGGAAGTGATTAAAGGGTTGGGTTGACAATGGAATTTCAGAATTGTAACAAGGAATTATGTGACTGCTTTGGGCTTAAGAAAAATGAGGACTGAAAACACAAAGTTCACCCAACAGGAAGGCCAGTGTGTCAGTCAGTCATGTCATTAAAAACAATAGGAGAGGAACAAAATGAACCAGGTAGTATAATCTTAAGTTCAGGAGCAGTGATTATCAGGATGTGGGTAGGTAATATCAACAAGAAGATGTAGTAGATAGTATGATATTATGACATATGTTTCAAAGAAGTAGATCATTTAGAAATAAAAATGACAAGTCAGAGCAAATATTTGGAAGTCCTTGCCAGTGATTTTGCTTCAGTTGGTTGGTGAGCTGAAGCAACATTGGCATAGCATCAAATTCTCTTTGTGGTGTTCCTGTGTCTACTTGTCTCACTGCCCTAGTCCCTATGGTAGATAGAATAATGGCCCCCAAAACGCCCACATTATGATCTGTGGAGCCTGGATATAACCTTATAAGACAAAAGGTATTTTGCAGATACAATTAAACTAAGGACTTTGAGATTAAAAAAAAATCTGCCTGGATTTTTCAGGTGAACCCAGAATAATCAATAAGTGTCCTCATCAGAGGGAGGCAAGAAAATTCCAGTAGATGTGATGACAGAATTAGGAAGTAGGAGGGATGTGAAGAATGGGTTACCAGCTGAAATGGTTGATTTGAATTGTCAACTTGATTGGATTAAGAGATGCTGATGATTAATAAGAGTCCTCTGGGTGTGTCCATGAGGGCGTGTCTAGGAATGATTGGCAGGTGGGATAGGAACTGAAGTGGAGCCTCTCCCTAAGCTTGGGCAGTACCATCCAATAGCATGGAATAAAAGCTGGAAGAACAAGGAAGTTGATGCAGATGCAAACTCAGCTCTTCCTAAATGGATTCTTGATCGCTGCTTCAATTGTCTGAGGATATCAGACTCTCACTTCTTCACTCTTCCAAAGTGGACTCTGCCAGTGAAACTCTCCAGGGAGTTTCCAGAAGAAGCCTTGGTCTCGGAGTAGGGTACCACTGTTGATCTTTCTTTTTCTGCATCTTCTGTGTCTTGGACTGTGCAGCTGCTGGTTCTTTTCAGCTCCTCAGCTGCAGATGGTCATGGTGGACTATCCAACTTCTGGTTGTGTAAGCCAATCTAATAAATTCCCCTTTTTAATCATACTTCCTGTTGATTCTGTTCCTCTAGAGAACACTGACTAATACACCAGCCAAGGAATGTAGTCAGTCTCCAGAAGCTGAAAAGGGCAAGAAAGAATATTCTCTGCTGAAGTGTTTAGAAAGAACACAGCCCTACTGATTCCTTGATTTTAGACTTCTGACCTCCATAACTCTAAGGTAATAAATGTGTGTTGTTTCAAACCACTGTTTGTGTGGTAATCAGTTACTATAGCCATAGGTAACTAACAATCCTTGAACACCATGATGAATCATAGGAAATAGCAATCAATTTAAGGTGACATGGCAGGCTTCAGACAATGGCTGTTTCCTTCAGCTCAGGACAAGATGGCACCCTACCTCTCACTGGTCACTGCCATGATCTATTATAGCACATGCATACATTATGGTATAAAATCTGTAGGGGAAGTAGGTCCTTCCTGTAGCCTTCCTTCTTTGAATCTTTCAAGTACACAGAATGTTGTGGTAGTCATAATAGTTTATAGGAATTTTTTAATGGTCTATCCAGATTTCATATAAGCTGTAACTTCACTGTTACTTTCTTATAAATTGCAAATCTCATTCATCTCAGTGCTTAGCCAAAGACTGTCATTGTGCTCAACAAATGTGAATTAGACAGAATTGATTTAATAGAACACACCAATGGGGTCCAACAGAGTGAAATATATACCACAATATACCTACCTTCAGATGCCAGGAGGAAATCCTTAGCAAGTAAGGCATGGCATGGTCCTGGAAATGGATAAAACAGACAACCAGGACCACAGATCAGGGCTAGATAGGAGTAAACAAGCTTTACTACTGACGTCAGGTGTGGTGATAGGGCCAGGTACTACGTTTTGGGGAAAAAATTGCAACTGTAAACATGAGATAATTGAGAGACATGGATAGTATTTCAATCCATCCTTGGATTTTTCACAAATTAAGTTAAGTCTGAGTTGTATAGTGACTTCAAAAATTGACAAATTAAAGATGTAACTTTTGAAATTGCTTCCTGAGTCAGTTTGAGTCACACGGAAAATCGACCCTATTATTTACTAGTTGTACCTTATTTCAGAGAAGAAATGGAATTTGTTGAATCAATGAATGAATTCAATGTTCCTATATAACTTTCAACAATTCCAAAACGAAAAACCTTCACTAGAGGGCAAAAATTTGCCCTGTATCTAAAGATATCTTCTCAAAGAGATAATTTGAAGGAACTAGCAGGTATTTGCATGGGTATGCTTTGACCTGTGATAAAAATTAGTGGACTTCCTTATGCTACTTCAGTAGGCAATTGGTATCACATTAAATATGAACTGTGTGCTCAGAATGGGGGCTTGTCTCAAAGCAGTTTTTTGGGACTAAACAAACAAAACAACTTGACTTTCTATTGGCAAAGTGCCTGTTTAGCAAATATTTAAGAGCTCACTCTGAGTTAGACTCTGTATATGCATGGTAAACAAAACATATTCCTGACATCATTGAGCATATAGTTTAGCTTAAGAGATAGACACTGAATAAGCAATCTCAATTGTCATAAATTTTATGTGATGGGCCCAAAGAGTGCTATGGAATTTTCACCTACTCTGGAGTTTAGAGAAAATGGCTTCATCTCGAATACAAGAATAAATAGGAATTATCTGGCAACATGGAAGGAAACAATCTTTCCCTGGATTTCAGGCAAAGGCGTAACCATGGGTCAAGATTCCCAAACAACAACAACAAAAAGAGCATGACTGTTTGAGGAATTAAAATAATTTCATCATAACTAGAGAAGAGGAAGAGGGAAAATGTAGGTGAATTCTATGAACTTAATTGTATCACCCTCAAAATCCATCTGTTGAAGCCCTGACACCCAATGGTCTGGTATATGGAGGTGGAGCCTTTGGAAATAATTAGATTTTGAGGCAGTCTTAGGAGTGTGGCCTTTATGATGGGATTACTGTCCTGTCTCTACTCCCTTCTTGCTATTTTGTGAAAATAATGACGGAAAGAGCAAACTGGTTCTGTATATAAACACCAACTGGGGGCACTATGCTGAATAGTACACACACTGCTCCTCACCACAGTGGTTTCTCCCCAAAAACCATGTCCCAGCAGGACAATATCTATCAGTAATAAGATGCTAAACCAGAGATAAAGCAATTGGCCCAGAAGAGTGTTTTGCCATAACTTATTGCTCCATTTTCTGATGCATATTTATATTACAATGTGAAACGTGGAAATCTTGGTGCTCTTCCATAGGTTCTCAGTGTATGAATGTATTTGACTGGCACACAGCCAGTCACTTCCACACACTTCCACCAGTCTGAGAATCTATCTATGCTGGCATTACCCACAAATGTTTTCTCCTATGCTGAGAGGGCCTAACAGGTGAGTGATGCTGCATGAAGATTAAAAAGAAGCAAAACTCTCAAACCCCAATTCTTTACATCACCAACACCTTAATTATTAGTATAGTCAAGTGCTGTATTCATTCTAAATATGGACCACCTTGACACTCAGTCTCATGTTTTTTAAGATTAAATAGCTTCACAGTGAGAAATTATTGCTATAGTAACATATTATCCATGCTTCTTTTAAAAATAAACTTCCATGTCAAAGCAAGAATCCATTCAAACTGTATTATTAATAAGCAAGCAAACTGAGAAGAAGGGTGGTATTTAAAAGCACTGAATGTTTTCCATTTTTATTCCCTAAAAATAACACATAACCATACCTAGAATAGAAAGTTTGAATTGAATTACAGGATTCCCATTTGCTCAACATGAAGAAGGAGCTTTGTTTTTTCTGCATAAACATTTCTTTGTATACCTAGGACTTTAACAAATGACACAACATTTAGAAATATACATGGTCCTTTGTAGAAGAACAAAGTTCCCACATTTTAAAGGATTGACTATTAACTAAATAGGAGGTTTTGATAACAATATTGACAGAAGTGAGTGTGATTTCATTCTTTCTTCAATTTTGTGTTTCTGCAATTCTTTGTGACCTTAGGCAATTAGCTTTTTTTTTTTTTCTCTGTGGTTTAGGTCAAATGCTTGAAAATATGTGAATGTTTCAAGACACTGTATCCAGTTAACCCCAAAAGATATCATTAGTCAGGTAAGTCCCCAGTGTCATGGTATTCTCTGATGCCTGATCTTGCTCCCCCACCTAGAAACTTCCTGACTTTGAGCTAGACTCTTTAGCTTTACAAACCTCACATACTTCATCTGTCAAACACAGATTGTTATGCTGTGTGCTTTATTCCATACCAAATTTAGGGAGGATAAAATGAGGTAGTAAAAAGAACACACTTTAGAAACTCTTCAAAACTGAGATTATAATTACATAGCTCTCTTCATTTTAGAAAGAAGTGTGTGTGTGTGTGTGTGTGTGTATGTGTGTGTGCGCATGCATGTGTGAGAGAGAGAGAGAACAAGTGTGAATGTGGGAGAGAATTTTATACACTCATTGTATATTTTAGAAAGTTAGTTTTCCTCAAAACAAAGACTAGACTGTTTCTTAAGCAGAAAAGATGAGATGCCTATAGAGTTACTTCAGGTTTATACTTTGGTCTTAAAGAAAACAAACAAACAAAAATACTACACAAAAACTCAAAGCTTTTATTGGCATAAATTCTGATTAGATGGGAATGAGCAGAGTGCACTTGCTAATATTTCATAAGTATCTTCTCATTTTCCAGGTGAGGAAAGTTAGACTCAAATATTGTTTCAAGTCCAAAGACACACAATTTGTACGTGTAGTGAATCATCATATTGTGTTCCTTAAAATATATATCTATATAATCTTTGTCAATTAAATATAAATAAAATAACCCCAGATAAAATCTGGATGAGGCAAAGCACTGAAAGGAAGAGAAAGTTGTCCCTTTAGACTGGACAAGTAATCTTGTGGTTAAACAGTGAAAAGGCAATGCATTTCTGTGGCAAGAATCAGTTGCAGTTTTATATTTTAACTAGAGAAGGCAAATAAAGTTAGAATTAAACATGAAGGAGAGGGAACACCAGAGGCTTATAATTTATTAAGAAAGGAACAACAATCCCTGAAAACCAAAAGGATGAATGTTAGTTAAAGCATGGTTTGGTCTCCTAGCTTTAAAAGACATGTTGTCAAGCACATGTTTAACTATATGAAAGCACGGAGCTACCTTAAGGTCACATAACTGACCTAAGGCAAAAAAAAAAAAAGAAAAAAAAAGAAAAAAAAAACCCAAAACAAAACAACAACAACAACAAAAAACACTTCCATTGCAGACTAAGCATGAATCTCCCATCTCAATGTCAAAGGGGAGAGTGAGGATGGTTTTCCTCTTCACCTTCCTGCTAGGAGGCATCAGTAGGATATAAATGCAGCTTTTCTTGGTCTAAACTGAATTAAGAATTCACCTCCAAATCACTGCATTGGGAATGTATGATTTAATATTGCACACAAAAGTAGTCATAATAGAAGTTATTATTTAGCCAGAACTGGGTATTGATGGATTTCTCAGAGAACTTTGTGCTCAAGAAGTAACTTGCATTTGGTAGCAACAAATCCTGGGAACCAGCCAGCTTCAGGGGGAAATGGCTCGAGCGCCATCTAGTGCAAATACTTTTGGAGTAACTGTTCTTGAAATGAGAGGTATTCACTAGTGCCCTCTAGTGACAAAGGGAAAAAGTGCTCCAGGGCCAGGGGATTCAACTGAAGTCCCTGGTAAAGTAAAGCTTATCTGATGATGATATGACAGGCTTAATTACAGTCTCCTACAGACAGAAATGAAATCACATTTCCAGTTGTGAGTATACTATAATGTATTCCCTTTGGGGTTAGTTGTAAGAAAATTGGGTCTTCTGTGAGCCTCCCTCCAATCCCTATCCCCTGAGCTATGGACTTCTCCTCTGAGCTCCCCTAGCACTTTTCCCATCCCTCCAACTCTATACTTTCAACATACACAAAACCAGACTATTTTTACTGTTTTTTAAAAATAAACCTGGACACGTTATTTTTCTTCTCTAAAACTTCTCATATTTACTACAATCACTTAGCATGCAAACCAACACCCTTGGAAAATCCTACATGATCTGTTGCTCATTTATCTCACCACACATATCTCCTCTATCCATTGCCCACTCAGTTGTAGCCACACTGACCTTATTAAAATATCTTAGGCATAACAGTCATTTTCTTGACGTGGACTTGTTCATAATTTCTCTGCTAGAATGAATATATATCATGTGATAGACATTTGGATTTAGGAACACTGACTTTTCAGGAGAAGGGTGTGGTGTAGGAGAGTGGCTAAAAGCATGGACATTGGTGCCAGAGATACCATGGTTAATTCTCAGATTCACTGCTCACTAGCTGTGTGACTTGGAATACATATTCAATATCCCCAATACTGAAGTTGTTCATCTGAATACATGGGAATATAATGAAACACACTTTGTAAGATTGTGGCAAGAATTAACTGATAAAAGCCATATCCTTAACAAAGGCCAAATGCATAGAAATTCCATGAGTATTGCCGTCTGGATGGTATTAAGGTAGAGAAATGCAGGCTAACGTTGGTTTGGTTAGCTGTTCCTCTACCTGGCTAAAGAACTGGATAAAGAAATGTACTCTTCAAAGAATGTAATCACAGCAGCTCAGCCCTATGCACTTCTTGCTTTACACATTTATCAAGGGAAGACATCAATGGCCTGAACATTGAAATCAGAGATGTTAAAGGGACGACAGCAAATAATAGACTCAGGTACACGATAGGTCTCATCTACTAAACGTATTGTATAAGTCTAGATTCAAACACAAGGTTGGGAAAGGTTGATGAGGCAACAACATGTATAAAGATGCCACGGATTCTAGAAGGAATGAGGAATGCAGTGTGGATGCCAATACTAATCTGAACTCACATTTCATTAGTCAAAACACAGTGTTCACAACCAGAGATTGGCTAGCTCCCCATACTCTGCACATGTGAAGCAATGAGTTCATATCAGAGTAGCACTCTTTAAGGGGTCATGCCTAAAGAGCAGTTACACAGATGGTAAACATGAAGGGGTGTAGATCTAAAGGGGCATGATCACTGTCCCTGATCAATCATCAGATCCCTCCCTGAAGGTTTATCACGTGAGAGAAGGAGCAACTAACGTTCTCCTTATCCATGGCTCCATTCAACAAACACTGAAGACCTAGAAAAGTCTCAGGGAAGCAGATTTGGCCTTAAGCAAATAAATCTTATCCCATTTAACACTGTCCCTATGTAGTAAGAACTGCCTTGTGATGTAGTCAATTCCTTATTAGCAGAGATTTTCTAGTAGAGATAAGAATGGAGAATATTGCAGACACTATTCAAGTCTTCCAGAGAAGTTGATGAGCTAATGGCAAAGCTTCCAGTCCTGTCAGTGTCTGATATAGCTAACAGTGAACAAAACTGTCTTGACTTGGAGATGCCAGAATTGGATATGGCTAGAAGGTCGGGTATATTGAAATTCCTAGAAGTTAAGGAAAGACTAAGAAATACAATGAGAAAACTGAGTGTGAAGTTTGAGTACAAGGTATTTTTTTTTACTTTTATTTGTTCTTTTTAGTTACACATTAAAGTAGAATGTATTTTGACATATCATACATATATGGAGTACAATGTTCCATTTTTATGATTGTACATGATGTGCAGTTTCACTGGTCATGTATTCACATAAGAACATAGGAAAGTTATGTCTGATTCATTCTACTGCTTTCCTGTTCCTATCCCCGCTCCATTCTCTTCATTTCTGTGTGTGCACCTAATCCAATGAACTTCTATTCTTTCCTTCCCCCCACTTAATGTTAGTCAGCATTCACATATCAGAGAGAATATTTGGTCTTTGGTTTTTTTTGGTATTGGATTATTTCACTTAAGATGATAGTCTCCACATCCATCCATTTACAGGCAAATGCCATAATTTCAATCTTCTTTATGGCTGACTAATATCCCATTGTGTATATGTACAACATTTTCTTTATCTATTCTTCTGTTAAAGGACAACTAGATTAAATATTGGAAATTGAGCTGCTGTAAATATTTATGTGGTCATGTCCCTATAGCATGCTGATTTTAAGTCCTTTGGGTATATTATGTGGAGTGGGAAAATTGGGTCAAATGGCGGTTCCATTCCCAGTTTTCTGAGGAGTCTCCATACTGCTTTCCATAGTGGCTGCACTAATTTGCAACCTCACCAGCAATGTATGAATGTACCTTTTCCCTCACATCCTTGCCAACATTTATTCTTGCTTGTATTCTTGATAATTGCCATTCTGACTGGAGTGAGAAGGAATCTCAGTGTAGTTTTGATTTGCATTTCTCTAAGTACTAGAGATGTTGAACATTTTTTCATATATTTGTTGACCAAACATATTTCTTCTGTGAAGTGTCAGCTGAGTTCCTTTGCATGTTTATTCTTTGTGTTATTTGTTTCTTTCATGTCAAGTTGTTTTTTAATTCTTTCTATATCCTAGAGATTAATGCTCTATGTGAGGTGTATGTGGTATAGATTTTTCTCCCATTATATAGGCTCTCTCATCATGTTATTGATTTTTTTGCAAGGTGTTTATTATTAACCAAAGTAAGACATGATGTCACCATGAGTCCTGCCTGAGTCTTGAGCCTGTCTCTTTCTAGAAAGACTCAGGGACCAGGGCCTATTCCAGGGTGAACATCTAGTCTTCCAAGTAGTCTTCCATGTACATTCCCAACTTGGCAAATTTATGTTATACTTCCATTTGAGTTTCTACTTTCAAAATGTGGTCATTTGTTTATCCTTAAATCATACCCCACTGGCAGTGCCTCTGCCATGTTATATTGTTCGTGCCATCATTTATCCTCAGGCTTGGGCCTTGACACAAATTTTTGACCAATAGATAGAATCCTCTCCACCCAGGAGATGAAACTAGATGAAGCTAGCTAAGGGGCATCACAGATGGATATCTATTGCTAATATATGTTTACACATTGCTGGTTTTCAAAACACAGTGTTGTATCTATGATATTTTACAAAGGAAAGATCTGTTTCTCATCTATGCATAGGTAAAACAGAGGATATTTATTTTTAGCATGACTTAATTTGTTCAATTACAAATGGACCACAAGTTTCTTTTTAATTTTGATGCATTATGTGAAATGGATTCATTAGAACAAGAAGACTACAAACTGCTATGTTTGTGAGTTTCATATTGTATAATTCAATTACCAATAGTAAAAAATCAAATTTTTATCAACCATGATACAGCAAAGATGGAATTATCTTTTCATGAATAGACTTTATTTTAAGAGAAGATTTGGGTTTATATAAAAATTGAACATAAAGTCCAGAAAACACCCATATTCTCTTTACTGCCTCTTTGTTCTTAATTTTCCTTATTAATATCACTGTGCATTAGTGTAGTATATCTGTTCCAATTGCTAAACCAATAGTAGTACATTAATTAAAGCCCACAGTTTATATTAGAATTCCCTTTCTTTTGTACATCCTATAGATTTTTAAAAATATATAATGTCATGAATATACCATTTCAGTAACAAAGAATAGTTTCACTGCCATAAAAATCCCCTATGCTAAACTCAACTCTAAGTGGATCAAAGACCTGCACATTACCAGACACCCTGCACTTACTTGAAGAAAAAGTAGGCCCAACTCTCCAACATGTCAGTTTAGGAACTGACTTCCTCAACCAGACCCCTAAAGCACAAGAAGTAAAACCAAGAATTAATAAATGGAATGGAATCAAACTGAAAAGCCACTTCTCAGCAAAGGAATAAATCAAGAATATGAAGAGAGAGTCTACAGAATGGGAGAAAATCTTTACCACACGCACCTCAGATAGAGCTTTAATTTCCAGGATATACAAAGAACTCAAAAAGCTTAACACCAGAAAAAAGAAATAAGCCAATAAATAAATGGGCAGAGGAACTCAGCTGACACTTCACAGAAGAAATATGATTGGTCAATAAATACATGAAAAAATGTTCAATATCTCTAGCAATTAGAGAAATGCAAATCAAAACTACACTGAGATTCCATCTCACTCCCATCAGAATGGCAGTTATAAAGAATACAAGTAAAATAAATGTTGACAAGAATGTGGGGAGAAAGGCACTCTCATAAATTGTTGGTGGGACTGCAAATTGGTGCAACCACAATGAAAAAACATCGTGGAATTTCTTTAGAAAACTTGTAATGGAAGCACCATTTGACCCAGTTATCCCACTCCTTGGTCTATACTCAAAAGACTTAAAAACAGCATATCATAGTAACAGCCACATCAATGTTTATAGCAGCACAACTCACAATAGTAAATAGCTGTGGAAACAACCCAGGTGTCCAACAGACGAATGGATAAAGATAATGTGGTATATATGTACAATGGAATATTAGTCATAAAGAAAATGGATATTATGTCATTTGCCAGTAAATGGATAGAACTAGAGAATATTATGCTAAGTGAAATAAGCCAATCCCAAAAAAACCAAAGGCCAAATATTCTCTCTGATTTGTGGATGCTAACCCAAAACAAGGGAGGTTGGGGAGGGGAATAATAGAAATAGATTGGACTAGACAAAGGGTACTGAAGGAAGGGAGGGGGAAGGGGAATAGGAAAGACAGTAGAATTAATTGGTCATAACTTTTCTAGTCTTGTATTTGTATGCAAAACCAGGGTAAGTCTACATCATGTATGACCACAAGAGTGGGAACCTAATAGAATATGCTATACTTTATGTATTTCTATTCTGCCAAAATACAATCTACTGTCATGTATAACTAAAAATAAAAATCCCCTGTGCTTCACCTGTTCATCTCCTCTCTCTTCCCCTTATCCCCAACCCTTTGGAACCACTGATATTTTACTCTGCACAGTTTGCCTTTTCCAATTTTTGGAAATATTGGAGTCATAATGGTTTGTAGCCTCTTCAGACGAGCTTCTTTCACTGGGCAATATGATTTTAAGTTTCCTTCATGTCCTTTTGAGACTTTATAGAACATTTATTTTTATCATGAAAAATATAACATTATCTGGATATAAGAGTTTGTTGATCCTTTCACCTATGAAAGGACATCTTGGTTGTTTCCAAGTATTGCTATATTAATAAATCTCCCATAACAATTCATGGGGAGGTTTTTGTATGGACGTAAGTTTGCCACACATTTGAGTAAATAATAAAGGAAATAAGTGCTCGATGGTATATAAGAGTAAGCAAGTTTTGTAAGAAACTGTCAACTTGTCTCCCAAAGTGACTGTGCTATTTTACATTTCCACCAACAAAGAAGGAGAATTCCTGTTTCTCTACATCCTTAACAGCTTTGGTATTGTCAATAATTTGGATACTTATCATTTTAATAGGTATAGTGGTATCAGATTGTTGTTTTAACTTGTAATTCCCTAAAGATATATAATACTGAGCATCTTTCCATACACTTATTTGTGATATGTGTATATTCCCTAGTGAGATTTCTATTCAGATCTTTTGCCCACATTTTACATGGGTTGTTTTCTTATATTGAAATGTTAAGGGTTCTTTTTATATTTTAGTTACACATCATTTATCAAATATGTATTTTGCAATATTTACTTCATGTGTCTTTTAAGATAAATTTTTATTGTATTGAAGTACCACTTTATTTTATTTTCATACTTTCATGGTTAATGTTCTTGGTGTCATATGTAAAATCTCACTGCTAAACGTAAGGTCATCATGATATCTTCTTTCCATGGATGATGATATTATAAAATCAAAGTATATTCAGTGAAAAAGTAGGGAACTATGTTACAAAGGATGATTCATTAAAATTAATTATTAAGCAATTCTGCAATAAATGTCTTTATTTTTTTGGATTTGTCTCTGTATTTTTAAATATGTCATTTGGTGTGATTTATCTTTTAATTATAAGTCAGCATATATAGTTATTTCTGATTTTGCAAGCTTACTGTTAAGGAGAGTCCCCCAAATAGTATAAATTTTAGGCTCCACAGAAAGCTAGCTCTGGCCCTGAATCCAGCCTTGGGGCATCCAAGGGGTCATGGGCTCCAGAGATCATCTGTAGTCACTGAACAGGGAGTAGATTTATGACTGTCCCACGTAGGTATCCATGCAGTTACCAAGTCAAGTCCAAGGGTGATACTATTGTCAAAGGCCAGGGTCTCAGACCAAGCACATCAATCTCTAGAAATCCAAGTGTTATATGAACTGCCTCCCTACAATCTTTGTCCAAAACTGAAAAATTTATCCTAAAATCAGTTTCTTTATTCATCTTACCTCCTGTTCCAGACAAATAGGCATTCTCATGGAACCTCCTTCTTGCCTTTAATCTTTTATGTCTAATCCATCAACAAGTTCTGTCAATTATGTACTATAAATGTCTCTCAATTTTAAGTTCCGTCTCCCTCAGCCTCCATACATGCTGTTTCATGAGCTATAGAACACCCTGTACCTCACTAGAGGAATAACACAGATGTCATCCCCCAGAAAATCTCTCTCAATGAAGTACAACTGGGTTAGATGCCTCCTCCTATGAGTCCCCAAGGTACCCAATGATCCCTAGCATATCATGTAATATGTTGTGCTACAATTGCTGAGCTTTACAATTACTGTTTTTTCACTTTAGTGGTTTTTTAATTGCAAAAGATAATTGCTCATTATAACAAGTCAAACAGTACAGAGACATACAAGGAAAAATTAATAAGCTCCCCCTAGTCCCCTGACTCTATATGGACTTAATGTCTTGCTATTAATAGCTTCATTATATCTAGCAAAGATCTCCTATAATTTATTTAGCCATTCCCCCCTACTGATGGACATTTAGGGTACTTATGTAGTTTTGTTTGTTTATTTTTTGGTTTAATGGGCATCCTTCCATGTGCTATACTGAGACTTTGATTTGAGTGGATTATCTTCCCATAAAACCAAATGTTATTTGGCTATTAACTTATTGTAGACATTGGCAGAGTATTTTCCTACAAAAGGTAGCAATTCATCCTCTACCAACAATGCATGTGAAATGCCTGAGCCTTATAGTCTTATCAGGATTAATGGCATAACTACTTTTACATGGTAAGAAAAAATGGCCTTTGATTGTTTTAATAGGTATTTTTCCTACTAGTTGAAAATATTTTTATATGTTTGTTGGGAATATATATCCTCTTCTCAGTGAATTTGCAGTCCTTATCCTGGGTCCATTTTTTTCCTACTGTAATCTTTTTCTTAGTAATGGGTAGAAATTCTTAACCAAATGGGGTTATTAACCATTTATTGTATCACAAATATTTTTCTATAGGTTTTTAAAAATTTCTTTATGGTGTGTTAGACTTTGAAAGTAGTTTAAAATATTTGTTATCAAATATGTGTATGTTTTTCCTTTGAAGAAGTCACAGATTTGTGAGGGAAGTAAATGTGTGATGGGATCACATTTAGAGATAGGAATTGTTAGTATTAAACTAAATTTTGCATTTTAGCACAGACAACTACAATAGCAATGCCTAAAATATATGTTATTGAAATTGTAATTTATCTGCATGACATAAAAAGTAGCAAATCTATGCCTCCTGTTGAGGCTTCCCATGATGCTAAAGGTTTGCAGATCATGGTTTAAAATTTGGCAAGTACCTAACTTTATTCATTGATATGCTGGCAGGGCCCACTTTTTAGCCAAGAGATGCTGGAAGACCAAAATATTATGAGCTCTGAAAGTGTTAATTTATCTCATGAACTAAATCTTTTTTATATTTAACCACTTAGAATTGTGTGACTTGCTGGGTGTGTTGGTGCATGCCTGTAATCCCCGTGGTTTCGGAGGCTAAGGAAGGAAGATCACAAGTTCAAAGCCAGCCTAACCATCTTAGTGGATCCCTAAGCAACTTAGCAAGACTCTGTCTCAAAAACTTAAAAAAAAAATCCAGCTCAATATTTGGCTCAGTGGTTAAGTGCACTGTCTCTGGGTTCAATCCTCAGTTAAAAAAAAAAAAAAACAAAGGTTGTATGGTTCATTTCCTCCTTTGTTAGATCCAGTTAACTTCTGTACATTTCCTCAAGAAGTATTAGAAAACAATATTATGCTTCTGAATGTTACATGTTAAATAATGACTGAGATAGAATTTCATTATTTTCACTTAGCCTCATTAAATAAAGGCATGTGATGGACATATCCAACTGTGAGCTCTGACAAGCATTAGAACTCAGTCACTATGGTCCAGTGAGACTTCCCAGGCCCAGAGCATCCATCAGGCAAGTGTTGTGTGGGCTCTGCACACAGCCAAGCAGTCAGTTCAGGCACTCTCCCTCTATTGGACCTATTTTCCTGGGTCTCATCAAACCACCAACTCCTTTTTTATTTCTGATCAGTGTGAGAGACAACACCCCAGGCACAAAGCTAAGTGCTTGAGACACATGGGAATGCTGCCCTACTTTGATAAAAACAAGTATCATATGAATGAACCAAGTTGCCCACTCAAAATACATAAATCAGTTTTTAAAAACTTCATTAAATTTATAAAAAATATTCAACACAAAGTGTTTGTACCTATATTATGGCCCTTTCTATAAATATTTGCCATTTATGCATAAATAAATTTATTGCATAAAAGGAGGTACACCTGCAGAGAGCTATTAAACAGTTGCGCCAGAGGAGAAAATGAGAGTACTCATTTTTGTTAGCTCTGTTTTCAGAGTTGTTGGGGTCTTTAGCCCCCTTGCGCTTCTCGACCAGCTACAAGGGAAGGGGACACTCCCCAACAAGGCCAGACGGGGAAAGGTAGGGCCCACTGACCACCCGCACCCAGCCCTCTAGGCGGAGGACCATCAGCCATGTCAGGGAGATCAGTCACAGCAGGAACTCGTTTATTGAGGAAGTCACACAGCTTTTATGTAGGGTGAGGGCTAGGCAGGAACCAATCAACTTAAAGGTCAGCAAGACACGGGGTTCACACAGGCGAGAGTCCCATGGGACTATATGGCAAGCACGAGCTGATCACCATTCCCGGAACTGTTGTTAACCAATCCCTGACGGTGTTCCGATTTATCGTCATTAACCTTTGAAACTGCCTTTGAGGCCTTGATCTTGCTCACTCGCCAGGGAGTAAGGAGTCAGCCTGAGTTAGTTAACGTGTCATTAGTCCCAACACAGAGTGGATCCACTTGCAAATGAAGAACCACTAGATCACAGAGCACCATGGCCAGAATTATGGGTACATAATACAAGTTTATAAATCATCTAGTATATTGCATTTTGATCTATGAGCAAAAAATGGTATTTAGAGATGCACATGGACATTCCACTGGGTGCTCATGCTATTGTTCAGAAAGTTAACAAAACTCAGACATGAATTGTTAGCTCTCATTTCATTTCACATTCAACACTCTTTTGAGCAATTCTAGTATGTAAGACACTGCTAAGTATTATTTGAAATAAAGAGAAAAGAAAACACAATCATAGTTACTGTAGCACTCACAACATTGAAAAAATATGAACATCAACAGCATTTATTACATAAGTCAGAATGGGATCACACTGAAAAATAACCATGATATGTTATATGTACAAATTATCTTACTGAATCTTCTCAACAAATTTGGTAGACATCATTATCTTCACTGTTACAGATGGGAACAGAGAAGTTCAGGGATGATGTCAGTTAATTGACCCAAAGCCACGTGGTTGATAAAATAACAATAATAAATAGCTGAGGTCCAAAATCATGCAGGATTTTATGACTCCTAATTTCTTGTTCCGCACATTGTACTTAGCCACCTCACCTACTGCTGGAGTATAGAGTATGGCGGAAGAATATCAGGAAATATAGCCCCAAGGGTGGATCAGAGCCAGAATGCAGATGTTTGGAATGTTCCACACAATAGGGAAGTTTTGAAATCCTTTAAGCAGAGAGACAATGATATCTGATTTTCAGTTTAGAAAGATTACTCTGTAAAACAGGGTGTAGGAATAGCTCAGAACTGAACTAGGAAACATCAGAAAGCTGTTGTAGTAGTTCAAAAGAGTGATAATGGTGGTCAAAGCCAGTACAGTGACAGAGGCAGTGGAAAGTAAGGAATGTTATTAACATCGCACATGCATGAAATCAATATGACCTTGAAGACAATCCAGAAGGCAAGTGGGCATTAGAAGTGAAAGAGGTCTCTCAGCTTAGCATTAGGGCTCCTGGGAGAATTAGGCAACTGTTAACAGACATCTAAACAGAGAAAGCAGCACAAATTTAGGATCTAGCAGAAGGTGATGAAAAGGCTTATGAATTTTCCCATGGGCTTTTTCTGCATGGGACATGTATTTATTACAGTCATTATTATTGTAATATTAAGCAATCTGTTTACTCAATCAACTGATCAGTTTGGTGGAAATGGGTCAGCAAGGAAGGTTGTTTGAAATATGCAGAGCGGCTCATGAATGAGTCTTAAAGATGATTACCTCTGATACAGTGGAATATTATTCTGGTCAATGCCCTCTGACATAAGTCCAAGAACTGGGCACTGGGTTAAGACATCAATAAATGAAATGATTGGATCAATGGCTGCTTTCCAGAGAGATATGAAAAGATACTATAGAAGAAACTGAGTCTTTCAATGCACAAATGCAAATGATGTCTTTTCACAGAAGCTGAAGTACATTCCTTTTCACACAGAAAATTGGGAGAGTAAATGAGGGTAGAATGTCTAAAAACCTGGCATTTCCTAAACAGCACAGGAAAGGGAAAAGGTTTTGAATACTGTATCAACAAACATGCTCCTCCTCAATATTTTAGGTCTCATTTTCTCAGAAAGGCTACTAAAGGCCACAAAGTATTTGAGTGAAGACAGCATTCCAAGGTAATTTACCTGAAAAAATTCTGATTTTTCAGTTGTTTATCCTAATATCAGTTCAGAGATTTAAATATGTGCGTAAAGATTTCAGGAAGTGAAAAATAGGAAGATTAGAGACAGCAGAGTGATCTATCTAATAGGAATCTTTTAATTCATTCCTGCATTCATCTGGGAGAGCAATATACCCCAGTGACCATAGACTGAGCAGTCAAGCACACCCCACAGATTTGACACTCATCTATTTTCTAACTTTGCGGCATCAGGCAAGTCACTTAATCCTACCTCAATTTTCTCATCTGTTAAATGGAAACAATACAATTACATTGATTACATGGAATAATACAAGTGAAATGTTTAGCACAGTGCTTCTATGGAGCACCTTGCATATGCCGAGCAATTCACCACAAGCTGCAGAGAAACAAAGCACCCTGTTCCCCAAAAGCCTACTTCTGGAAACTTGGTTTGAGATAAGGAATTCCTATGAAATGTTTCCATTAATAAGGCAGACACAATTGTGCCAACTCTGCTTTTTGTCCTCTCACCCCACATGAACACTGCTAAACATATTACCACTTTTCCGGACAGAAATCCTTGACTTTTCCATCTTCATTCCTACAATGTGATTTGGGGGAGGATAGGTTATAGAAGAAAAATAATACCGATGAATTAGTCCTCTTTTATGCTACTCCCAAGAAATAGCATGCTACATTCCTATGTTCTCAAAGGTAAGACTCAAGTCATCAATATCAAGTGCACTTTGAGAAACACTCTTCCACAAGCAATTACTGCAGCTCTTGTGGAATGACTTTAATGCCTAATTTGTTAAAAAAATTATGCATGTTTCCAAATGAGCCAACTGGGTAAACCAATCTCCAACTGCATTTCCAAAACTGAGATTTAATTCTTCAAGAAAATATTTAAAAGTGCAAGTTTAAATTTTGTCTTTCAGCCTCCATACCAAATATTCCAAAAAGGCCTTCTCACACTGACAAAACAGGGATACATCCAGAGGAGTGAGAACTCTATTTTCAGACACTCAAGTCCCTGTGCAAAAAAAGAAAATCATTTGCTTAAACCAAATGTTTTCCAATAAGATTTTTTTTTGTTATTTCAAAATTTTGGAATAAAAGCATTTTGATGTAAACACCATAATTCCTGGTTTCCAAATCTAATGTCCAGATAGTATTTCTCCAAAGCATTTAGACAAAAACTGTAACTTAGCACTGAGAAGCATTCTACCATATGTGATCTTGTATTCTTACAGATAAAAGGTTTCACTGCTGATGGTGGTCAGGGTTTGGTTTTCCATGTAGTGAAATCTTATTTGTATTTTCCAATTGAGCTATATTGCAGTCAGATGGTTGCTGGGTTACTCCCCTAGGACGCCTCATAAAAATAAATTATCTCCCTTCTAAAGGCTATCCCAGCACATGTGATTTTAAATACAATTTATAATTAATAGTTTTTTAGTTACTGGCTAATGCTGGCTCCCATCAGAAGGTATATCCAAATTGATATGACAGAATCATTTGCAAAACAGAGCAGACGTGTAATGATAGAAGCTGATTCCTCACAACAGATGATGAAAACCAGCAGAAATGTTCACAGCCTCCAGAGCAACTCCTTAACTTCTAAGGGATTGAAAATAATAACACTGAACCTGAAACTTTCCACTCCACTGGATTAACAAGACAGGCTTATTTCATGCATTAAACCATTTTTCCTGAATTTTATAATACGTTTTAAACCAGGCTCCAATTAGCTCATTTTAGAACTCATTACTAGAATTATACATTCCACAGTGAGATTGACCATAGATTAATTTTTCTATGCTGTTTTCAGGACACCATTTTCTTTTGCACTTTTAAATGCCTTTTAGCCATAAATATAACAGTAATCTCTAGTGACACACATTCAGCGATAACAATTATGTTCTCTTTCCAAAACTATATTTTTTTTCTAAGATGCTGGTTTTAATTAGCCCCACAAATTCAAAAGAGCAGCCAGATTCCCTTTATGACAGCACTCAAAGAGTTTATTTTACTTGTAATCTTTAGAATTTTCTTTTACTATATATGCTACCACAAGAGAGGTCATGAGGGGTCTGGACTAAAATGTGTCCCACTTAAATTTGGAATTTAGGAAATGAAGTCTTATTATTGAATCAATCTCTCCCCCAACACACTCCTCTGCTCATCACTTCATGCAAGTTAAATAGAAGGCATACAAATAAGGATCAAGTTCAGCACTTAGATGAGGTCAAGGTCTGAAACCCAGGGTTTCTTTGACAGCTTGTTTTCAACTGGGTTACTCTCGCCTTGTTTTCAGACAGCCTCTTAAGAAATAGAACTTTGGGATATTAGAAGCCATTTGCAAAAACTGAGCAGAAATTTGCTATCAGCTGTCCCTCCATGTGACTATCTACACTCTCTTTACCTTCACTACTACTGCTTCTTAGCATCACCACCCATAGTAGACTAACTCCAATCCCCAAATGTGTGTCTATAGGTTGTAATTTTACAAATGCACCCACAAATGTGTGTATGTGTGTGTGTATAAAATGACTGAAATTTAAAAATTTTAATATCTGTGTTTCCTGATAAATCATACTAGGATAAGCAGGAAAAAAAAGGCAACTTTCGTTACTAGTAGAAGTGTGTAGGGATGCCATTTAAATTGCTCTTGTTTAGTTGCTTGAATACCATATTATACTAAGTTTTGAGGAGTTGTAAAAGACATACTTGGTTCAACCCTCAAGAAAGGTATAATAAAAATCATAATGAAGATACATGAAGTTTCAAAACATATAATTTAAGTGCATTTAGCTAGCTAAGTAAATGTAAACATATACATTTGAGAGAGGTAAGGTTTCCTGGAAGGGTTAGTATCAAAATGAGATGTGGAATTTTGAAACCATCAAAGGGCAGTTTGGTAGCAAGGAGGCAGCCTAACATTTAAACTTGGTGTAATTACACGTTTAAAATACAAAGTAGGAATCAAAACCTAGAGAAGAGTAAATACTCTAGTTTGCTTTTAACTAGAGGATATGAGTTGAGATGTCACATACATACACATATGCACACAACATAAATGATGAGCTTCTGTAGTTTACAAATGATGTATCCTCTATCCAGATCCTTGATTCTCTCTTCCTGGTGACTCTATGGAGGACCAACTGAACAGCTCAAGGTAATCCTGAGTATATGTTGGAACCTAGACAAGATCCATAATGTCATAAGAGATATAGACTCTCTTGAGAATAAATTTCAGAAAATCTTCACTGTTCTTTGCTTTTTGCTTTTGTTTTATTTTTGTTGAGAAGTTGGTTGATTAGAAGCTAGAACTTTTTAAGCGGGCTTGTCTCTCCAGTGGAAAAAGGAACAAAGGGTCCTCCATTGTTACCTTGGAGATGGGGTGATGAGGGTAGATGAATGTAGAAGTAGGAGATTAGTTCACATACTGGATTCACTCACTACAGGAAGGAGAAAACCTATATGCAGCTCTGAGGGAGGTTTGCTATTCCTTTCAATGACAACAGACTGAATATGATCTCCCCTTCCTAATGGCTATATTTTTCAGAAATTGAAAAATAATTTTAAAGTTTGTATAGAGGCACAAATGCCCCCAATGGCAAAATAAATCTTGAGCAAGAAGAAAAAAGCTGAAGGTATCACAATTCATGATTTCAAAATATATAACAAAGTAACAATAATTAAAGGAGGATGATACTGGCATAAAGACAGATTTAGAAATCAATGCAACAGAATAGTGTACACAGAAATAAAACCACATAAAAATGTTTAATAGTCTTCAACAAGGATGGCAAGAATATACATAGGGTAAGCATAGTGTCTTCAACAAGGTGCTGAGAAAACTGGATATTCACATGCAGAAAAATAAAAATGGATCCTTATTATTCTACCATACAAAAAAAGTTAATTCATTATGGCATTTGCAGGCAAATGGATGAAATTGGAGAATATCATGCTAAAAGAGATAAGCCAATCTCAAAAAACCAAAGGACGAATGATATTGCTGATAAGTGGACGATGACACATAATGGGGGGAGGGAAGGGTTAGTGTTAGGGTTAGAGTTAGGGCTAGGGAGGGGGGCAAGAATGGAGGAAGGAAGGACTGTATAGAGGGAAAAGGCGGGTGGGAGGGGTGGGGGGAAGGGAAAGAAAAAGAAAAAAAAAGTTAATTGAAAATGAATTAAATATTGAAATGTAAGTCCTGGAACTGTAAAACTCCTAGAAGACAGCAAAGCATAAAAATTTCATGCAATTGACCTAAGAAATTATTTCTTAGGTATGACACAAAAAGTCCAAATCACAAAAGCAAACACAAGTATATCAAACTAAAGAGTTTCTGCACAGCAAAAGAAATAATCAATAAATTAAAAAAAAAAACTTAAAGAATGGAAGAAAATATTTGTAAACAATGCATTTGGTAAGGAACTCCTACTGCTCAATAGCAGAAAAAGCAAATAAGCTGATTAAAAATGGACAAAATATATGAATAGACATTTTTCCCAAGAGGACAAACAAATGGGCAAGAGTACAGTAAAAGATGTTTAACATCTGAAAAGTGCAAAGCGAAATCACAGTGAGCTATCACCTCACAATTATCAGGATGGCTATAATAACAAGAAAGACAAGTGTTGATGAAGATGTGCAGAAACTGGAGCTCTTGTATACTGTCCAAGGGAAAATAAAATGGTATAGCTGCTATGGCAAACAGTATGGAGAGTTCTCAGAAAACTAAAAAGAGAACTACCATATGATTCAACATTTCTACATCTGGGTATATATCTAAAGGGATTGAAAACAGGATCTCAAAGAGGAATCTGCACTTCCATGTTTGTTGAAACACTATTCACAATAGCCAAGATGTGGAAGAAACAAAATGATAATCAGTGGATGAATTGATAAATCGGATGTGGTATAAACACATATTGAAAATGTATTTAGTCTTAAAAAAGAGAATCATGTCATCTGGTACATCATGGATGAAGCTGAGAGAAATTATGCTAAGGGAAATAAGCCTGTTGTGAAGAAGATATACTATATGATTCTACTTATATGAGGTATCTACAGTGGTTAAATTCATAGAAGCAGAGAATAAAAGGATTTTCCAGGGACTGGGAGGTGGGGCCAAAGGGGGTTTACTCTATTCTTTTTTCTTTTTTTATTGTAAACAAATGGGGTATAACTTGTTTCTCTGGTTGTACATGAAGTACAGTCATACCATTTGTGTAATCATACATGTACATAGGGTAATGATATTTGTCTCATTCTGTTATTTTTCCCTCCCCCCACCCCACCCATCTTTTTCCTCTATATAATCTATCCTTCCTCCATTCTTGCCTCCCTCCTACCCCTCATTATGTATCATCATCCGGTAATCAGTGAGATCATTCGTCTTATGGTTTTTTGGGATTGGCTTATCTCACTTAGCATGATATCTCCAACTTCATCTATTTACCTGCAAATGCCATAATTTTATCATTCTTTATGGCTGACTATATTCCATTGTATATATATACCACAGTTTCTTTGTCCATTCATCAACTGAAGGGCATCTAGGTTGGTTCCACAACCTGGTTATTGTGAATTGAGCAGCTATGAACATTATTTTGGCTGCATCTCTGTAGTATGCTTATTTTAAGTCCTTTTGGTATAGGCCAAAGAGTGGGATAGCTGGGTCAAATGGTGGTTCCATTCCAAGCTTTCTGAGGAATCTCCACACTGCTTTCCAGAGCAGCTGCACTAATTTGCAACCCTATCAGCAATGTATGATTGTACCTTTTTCCCCACATCTTCTCCAACACATTCATGCTTGAATTCTTGATAATCGCCATTCTAATTGGGGTGAGATGGAATCTTAGGGTAGTTTTGATTTGCATTTCTCTTATTACTAGAGATGTTGAACATTTTTTCATATATCTGTTGATTGCTTGTACATCTTCTTCTGTGAAGTGTCTCTTCATTTCCTTAGCCCATTTGTTGATTGGATTATTTGTATTCTTGGTGTAGAGTTTTTTGAGTTCTTTATAGATTCTGGAAATTAGCGCTCTATCTGAAGTATGAGTGGCAAAGATATTCTCCCACTCTGTAGGCTCTCTCTTCACATTACTGATAGTATCCTTTGCTAAGAGAAAGCTTTTTAGTTTGAATCTATCCCAGTTATAGATTCTTGCTTAGCCTACATGATGAAGATTTGGACAAACTTTTTCTTCTATAAGGTGCAGGATCTCTGGTCTGATTCTGAGGTCCTTGATTGATTTTGAGTTGAGTTTTGTGCAGGGTGAGAGATAGGGGTTTAGTTTCATTCGGCTGCATATGGATTTTCACATTGCCAGCACCATTTACTGAATAGGCTGTCTTTTATCCATTGTATGTTTTTGGCACCATTGTTTAGTGTGAGAAAACTGTATTGATTTGGGTTTGACTCTGTGTCCTCTATTCTGTATCATTGATCTACCTGTCTATTTTGGTGCCAATACCATGCCGTTTTTGTTACTAATGCTCTGTAGTGTAGTCGAAGTTCTGGTATTGCGATACCCCCTCTTTTGCTCTTCCTGCTAAGGATTGCTTTAGCTATTCTGGGTTTCTTATTCTTCCAGATGAATTTCAAGATTGCTTGCTCTATTTCTGTAAGGTACATCATTGGGATTTTAATTGGAATTGCATTGAATCTGTATAGCACTTTTAGTAGTATGGCCATTTTGACAATATTAATTCTTCCTGTCCAAGAACATGTAAGATATTTCATCTTCTAAGGTTTTCTTTAATTTCTTTCTCTACTGTTCTGTAGTTCTCATTGTAGAAGTCTTTCACCTCTTTTGTTAGATTGATTCCCAAGTATTTTTTTTTTTTAGTCTATTGTGAATGGGGTAGTTTTTCTAATTTCTATTTCAGGGAATTCATCATTATGAATAAAAATGCTTTGGATTTATGAGCATTGATCTTGTAACCTGCTACTTTACTGAATTCACTTATGAGTTCTAAGAGTTTTCTGGTGGAATTTCCCTGCTACTCTAAATATAGAATCATATCATCAGCAAATAGGGATAGATTGAGTTCTTCTTTTCCTATTCATATTCCTTTAATTTCTTTGGTCTGTCTAATTGCTCTAGCTAGAGTTTCAAGGACGATGTTGAATAGAAGTGGTGAAAGAGGGCATCCCTGCCTTGTCCCAATATTTAGGGTGAATGCATCCAGTTTTTCACCATTTAGAAAGATATTGGCAGCTTCTCAGAGCAGGCCCCCCAGTGAGAGTCTTTCTGTACAGAACCAGCTCCAAGTCCCTGAGCCAGTGCAGCAGACTCCTGCCTACAGGTTGCTTCAGGGACCAGGACAGGGCAGCCAATGGCTTCCCCAAGCAGCCCAGCTCCCTATGGCGGGAAGCGCCTTTCTAGGCTAGCTTCTCAGAGCAGACCGCCCAGTGAGAGCCTTTCTACACAGAGCCAGCCACACGTTCCCAAGCCAGCGGAGAACTCTGACCCAAAAGCAGCCTCTGGGACCAGGGCAGGGCAGCCAGAGACCTTTCCAGGTGGTCCTGACCCCTCTGGCCAAAGGCTTTTTCCACAGGGCGATCCAAGATGGTGGACTAGAAGGTGACTGCATCTCCAGTCGCTCCAGAACCCAGGATTCAAAAAGGGGAGGCATTGAGAGACTCGGACTAAAATAGAGCCACAGGGTGAGTCTCCCCCATCTGGTAAAGCTCAGCCAAGGCAGCAGGCCCGGATTTGGGCAGGTTATTAGAGTAGGGCAGGGCAGCTAGAGTCTCCCCCAGGCAGCCCTGTGCACTCCGGCGGTGGGCTCCTCCTGCAAGGCCAGCTTCTCGGAGCAGGCCCCCAGTGAGAGCCTTTCCACACAGAGCCAGCTCCAAGCCCTGGAACCAGTAGCAGGCTAGGGACAGCTTTCTTCGGAAGCACTGCATTATCAAGTTACTCCAAGACTTCAGGCTACTGAAGGCTGGTAGGTGATACACTGGAAAACTACAGGGACACTATAAGCCAACAGAGGAAATCTGCAATATCACAGAGTCCCACTGACATCTGACCAATATGAGAAAACAAGGGAAGAAAATGTCCCAAACAAACCTAGATACTATATCAATAAAACCCAATGACAGCACAGCAGAAGAAATGTCAGAAAGGGAGTTCAGAATGTACATAATTAAAACAATCAGGGAAGCAAACGAGGAGATGAAAGAGCAAGTGCAGGCACTGAAGGAGGAGATGAAAGAGCAAATGCAGGCATTAAATGATCACACCAATCAACAGTTAAAGGAGCAAATACGGGAAGCAAGAGATCATTTCAATAAAGAGTTAGAGATACTGAAAAAAAAACCAAACAGAAATCCTTGAAATGAAGGAAACAATAAACCAAGTTAAAAACTCCATAGAAAGCATAACCAAAGGATAGAACACCTGGAAGACAGAACCTCAGATATTGAAGAAAAAATATTTAATCTTGAAAACAACGTTGACCAGAGAACCTGGTAAGAAATCAAGAACAGAATCTACAAGAATTATGGGATATCATGAAAAGGCCAAATTTAAGAATTATTGGGATTGAGGAAGGCTTAGAGAAATAAACCAAAGGAATGAACAATCTACTCAATGAAATAATATCAGAAAATTTCCCAAATATGAAGAATGAAATGGAAAACCAAGTACAAGAGGCTTATAGGACTCCAAATATGCAAAATTACAACAGACCCACACCAAGGCACATTATTATGAAAATACCTACCATACAAAATAAAGACAGAATTTTAAAGGCCGCAAGAGAAAAGAATCAAATTACATTCGGGGGAAACCAATAAGAATATCAGCAGAATTTTTCAATCCAGACCCTAAAAGCTAGAAGGGCTCGGAACAACATTTACCAAGACCTGAAAGAAAACAGAAGCCAACCAAGAATCTTATACCCAGCAAAACTTACTTTCAGATTTGACAATGAAATAAGATCCTTCCATGATAAACAAAAGCTAAAGGAATTTACAAAAAGAAAGCCAGCATTACAGAATATTCTCAGCAAAATATTCCATGAGGAAGAGATGAAAAACAACAATGCAAATCAGCAATGGGAGGAACTAGCCTAAAGGAATAGCCAAATAAAGGAGAAACCAAATCATGTCAAAAAACAAAAATTAGTCAAATGACTGGGAATACAAATCATATCACAATAATAACCCTGAATGCTAATGGCCTGAACTCATCAATCAAAAGACATAGACTGGCAGATTGGATTAAAAAGAAAGATCCAACAATATGCTGCCTGAAAGAGACTCATCTCATAGAAAGAGATACCCACACACTAAAGGTGAAAGGATGGGAAAAAACACACCATGCACACGGACACAGCAAAAAAGCTGGAGTATCCATCCTCATTTCAGATAATGTGGACTTCAAGCCAAAACTAGTCAGAAGGGATAAAGAAGGACATTACATACTGCTTAAGGGAAGCATAAATCAGCAAGACATAACAATCATAAACATCTATGCCCCGAACATTGGCTCATCCATGTACGTGAAACAAATCCTTCTCAATTTCAGAAATCAATGAGACCACAACACAATAATACTAGGCGATTTTAACACACCTCTCTCACCACTGGGTAGATCTTCCAAACAAAAATTGAATAAAGAAATCATAGATCTTAGTAACACAATCAACAATTTAGTCTTAACCAACTTATATAGATTATACCATCCAACAAAGAACGAATATACTTTCTTCTCAGCAGTACATGGATCCTTCTCTAAAATGGACCATGTTTTATGCCACAAAGCTACTGTTAGCAAATACAAGAAGATAGAGATACTACCTTGTACTCTATCAGATCATCATGGATTGAAATTAGAAATAAATGACAGAATAAAAAACAGAATCTTCTCCAATACTTGGAGATTAAATAATACACTATTATATGATGAATGGATAAAGAAGACATCAGGAGGGAAATAAAAAAATTCTTAGAAGTAAACAAGAACAAAGACACATCATATCAAAATCTCTGGGACACTATGAAAGCAGTACTTAGAGGAAGATTTATTTCATGGGGCGCATTCAACAAAAGAAGTAGAAATCAACAAATAAATGACTTAACACTACATCTCAAAACCCTAGAAAAAGAAGAGCAGACCAACACCAAAAGTAGTAGAAGACAGGAAATAGTTAAAATCAGAGCCAAAATCAATGAAATTGAAACAAAAGAAACAATCGGAAAAATAAACAAAATAAATAGTTGGTTCTTTGAAAAAATAAACAAAATTGATAAACACTTAGCCACACTAACAAAGAAAAAGAGGGAGAAAACTCAAATTACTAATATTCAGAATGAACAAGGAAATATCACAACAGACACGAGTGAAATACAAAACATAATTAGAAGCTATTTTGAAAATCTATACTCCAACAAAACAGAAAACCTCGAAGACATCAACAAGTTTCTAGAGACATATGAATTACCTAAACTGAACAAGGAGGACATACACAACTTAAATAAATCAATTTCAAGCAATGAAATAGAAGAGGTCATCAAAAGCCTACCAACAAAGAAAAGTCTGGGACCAGGTGGGTTCTCAGCCGAGTTCTACAAAACCTTTAAAGAAGAGCTCATTCCAATACTTCTCAAAGTATTCCATGAAATAGAAAAGGAGGGAACCCTGCCAAACTCATTCTATGAAGCCAATATCACCCTGATACCTAAACCAGACAGAGACACATCGAGGAAAGAAAATTTCAGACCAATATCCTTAATGAACATCAACGCAAAAATTCTCAACAAAATTTTAGCAAATCACATACAAAAATATATTAAAAAGACAGTGCACCACGATCAAGTGGGTTTTATCCCAGGGATGCAAGGTTGGTTCAACATCCAGAAATTAATAAATATCATATATCCATATCAACAGACTAAAAGTTAAGAATCACATGATTATTTCAATAGATGTAGAAAAAGCATTCGGTAAAATACAGCATCCCTTCATGCTCAAAACACTAGAAAAAATAGGGATAGTGGGAACATTCCCTAACATTGTAAAGGCCATCTATGCTAAGCCCATGGCCAATATCATTCTAAATGGTGAAAAAACTGAAAGCATTCCCCCTAAAATCTGGAACAAGGCAGGGATGCCCTCTTTCACCACTTCTATTCAACATCGTTCTTGAGACTCTAGCCAGAGCAATTAGACAGACCAAAGAAATTAAAGGGATACGAATTGGAAAAGAAGAACTCAAACTATCTCTGTTCGCTGATGACATGATTATATATTTACAGGAACCTGGAAATTCCACCAGAAAACTCTTAGAACTCATAAGTGAATTCAGTAAAGTAGCAGGTTACAAGATCAATGGTCATAAATCCAATGCATTTTTATACATAAGTGATGAATCTTCAGAAAGAGAAATTAGGAAAACTACCCCATTCACCATAGCATTGAAAAAAATAAAATACTTGGGAATCAATCTCACAAAAGAGGTGAAAGACCTCTACAATGAGAACTACAGAACACTAAAGAAAGAAATTAAAGAAAACCTTAGAGGATGGAAAGATCTACCATGTTCTTGGATACGCAGACTTAATATTGTCAAAATGGCCATACTACCTAAAGTGCTATACAAATTCAATGCAATTCCAATTAAAATGCCAATGATGTACCTTAGAGAAATAGAGCAAGCCATTATGAAATTCATGTGGAAGAAAAAGAAACCAAGAATAGCTAAAGCAATTCTCAGTAGAAAGAGCGAAGCAGGGGGTATCGCAATACCAGATCTTCAACTCTATTACAAAGCAATAATAACAAAAATGGCATGGTATTGGGTACCAAAATATACAGGTAGATCATTGGTACAGAATAGAGGACACGGACCCAAACCCAAATAAATACAATTTTCTCATACTAGACAAAGGTGCCAAAAATATGCAATGGAGAAAAGATAGCCTCTTCAACAAATGGTGCTGGGAAAACTGGAAAACCATATGCAACAGAATGAAATTAAACCCCTATCTCTCACCCTGCACAAAACTCAACTCAAAATGGATCAAGGACCTCGGAATCAGACTAGAGACCCTGAATCTTATAGAAAAAAATGTAGGTCCAAACCTTCAACTTGTTGGCTTAGGATCAGACTTCCTTAACAGGAGTCCCATAGCCCAAGAAATAAAAGTAAGCATCAACAACTGGGATAGATTCAAACTAAAAAGCTTTCTCTCAGCAAAGGAACTATCAGTAATGTGAAGAGAGAGCCTACAGAGTGGGAGAATATCTTTGCCACTCATACTTAAGATAGAACGCTAATTTCCAGAATCTATAAAGAACTCAAAAAACTCTACACCAAGAATACAAATAATCCAATCAACAAATGGGCTAAGGAAATGAGCAGATACTTCACAGAAGAAGATGTACAAGCAATCAACAGATATATGAAAAAATGTTCAACATCTCTAGTAGTAAGAGAAATGCAAATCAAAACTACCCTAAGATTCCATCTCACCCCAATTAGAATGGCGATTATCAAGAACACAAGCAACAATAGGTGTTGGCGAGGATGTGGGGAAAAAGGTGCACTCATACATTGCTGGTGGGTTGCAAATTAGTGCAGCCACTCTGGAAAGCAGTGTGGAGATTCCTCAGAAAGCTTGGAATAGACCTACCATTTGACCTAACTATCCCACTCCTTGGCCTATACCCAAAGGACTTAAAATCAGCATCCTACAGAGATACAGCCACATCAATCTTCATAGCTGCTCAATTCACCATAGCCAGATTGTGGAACCAACCTAGATGCCCTTCAGTTGATGAATGGATAAAAAAAACTGTGGCATATATATATATATATATATAGAGAGAGAGAGAGAGAGAGAGAGAGAGAGAGAGAGAGCGAGAGAGAGAGAATGGAATATTACTCAGCCAGAATGATAAAATTATGGCATTTGCAGGCAAATGGATGAAATTGGAGAATATCATGCTAAGTGAGAGAAGCCAATCTCAAAAAGCTAAAGGACGAATGATCTCGCTGATAGGTGGATGAGGACATATAATGGGGGGTAGGAGGGGTTAGCATTAGGGTTAGGGTTAGGTTTAGGGATAGGGATAAGGAGGATGGTAAGAATGGAGGAAGAAAGGACTGTATAGAAGGAAAAGAGGGGTGGGAGGGGTGGGGGGAAGGGAAAAAATAACAGCATGAATCAAACAACATTACCCTATGTAAATTCATGATTACACAAATGGTATGCCTTGACTCCATGTACAATAGAGAAACAACATGTATCCCACTTGTTTAAATAATAAAAAAAATTAAAAAAAATAAAAAATAAAAAATAAAAATAAAGAAAGTTATTGATAACCAATTTAACTTTTATAATAAAGGCTATTGAGTTCTCTAAAAAAAAAAAAGAAAGATAATTGCCATGGGCTTAGTATAGATGGCCTTTACAATGTTAAGGAATGTTCCCACTACCCTTATTTTTTCTAGTGTTTTGAGCATGAAGGGATGCTGTATTTTATAAAATGCTTTTTCTGCATCTATTGAAATAACCTGTGATTCTTGACTTTATGTCTGTTGATATGGTGAATGACATTTATTGATTTCAGGATGTTGAACCAACCTTGCATCCCTGGGATAAAACCCACTTGATCATGGTGCACTCTCTTTTTAGTATATTTTTGTATGTGATTTGCTAAAATTTTGTTGATAATTTTTTCATCTATGTTCATTAAGGATATTGGTATGAAATTTTTTTTTCCTTGATGTGTCTCTGTCTGGTTTAGGTATCAGGGTGGTATTGGCTTCATAGAATGAGTTTGGGAGGGTTCCCTCCTCTTCTATTTCATGGAATACTTTGAGGAGTATTGGAATGAGCTCTTCTTTAAAGGTTTTGTAGAACTCGGCTGAGAACCCATCTGGTCCCGGACTTTTCTATGTTGGTAGGCTTTTGATGACTTCTTCTATTTCATTGCTTGAAATGAATCTATTTAAATTGTGTATGTCCTCCTGATTCAGTTTGGGTGAATCATATGTCTCTAGAAACCTGTTGATGTCTTCAAGATTTTCTATTTTGTTGGAGTATAGATTTTCAAAATAGCTTCTAATTATGTTTTGTATTTCAATCATGTCTGTTGTGATATTCCCTTTTTCATCCTGAATTTTAGTAATTTGAGTTTTCTCTCTCCTTCTCTTTGTTCGTGTGGCTAAGGATTTATCAATTTTGTTTATTTTTTCAAAGAATCAACTTTTTATTTTGTCAATTTTGTTGACTTTGTTTCAATTTCATTGATTTTAGCTCTGATTTTAACTATTTCCTGTCTTCTACTACTTCAGGCGTTGATCTGTTCTTCTTTTTCTAGGGCTTTGATCTGTAGTATTAAGTTGTTTATTTGTTAATTTTTTCTTCTTTTATTAAATGCGCTCCATGAAATAAATAGTCCTCTATATACTGCTTTCAGAGTGTCCCAGAGATTTTGATATGTTGTATATTTGTTCTCTTTTACATCTAAGATTTTTTTATGTCCCCCGATGTCTTCTGTTATGCATTCATCATTCAATAGCGTATTATTTAATCTGCAGGTGTTGGAGTAGTTTGTTTTTTATTCTGTCATTTATTTCTAATTTCATTCCATTATGATCTGATAGAATACAAGGTAGTATCTCTATCATTTTTTATTTGCTAACAGTAGCTTTTGGCATAATAGATGGTCTATTTTAGAGAAGGATCCGTGTGCTGCTAAGAACAAAATGTATTTGCTCATTGTTGGATGGAATATTCTATGTATGTCTGTTAAGTCTAAATTATTGATTGTGTTATTGAGATCTATGGTTTCTTTGTTCAATTTTTGTTTGGAGGATCTTTCCAGTGGTGAGAGAGGTATGTTAAAATCACCTAGTATTATTGTGTTGTGGTCTATTTGGTTTCTGAAATTGAGAAGGATTTGTTTGACATACATGGATGAGCCACTGTTTGGGGCATAGATGTTTATGATTGTTATGTCTTGCTGATTTATGCTTCCCTTAAGCAGTATGAAATGTCCTTCTTTATCCCTTCTGACTAACTTTGGCTTGAAGTCCACATTATCTGATATGAGGTGGATAATCCAGCTTTTTTGCTGAGTCCATGTGCAGGGTATGTTTTTTTCTCATCCTTTCACCTTTAGTCTGTGTGTATCTCTTTCTATGAGATGAATCTCTTGCAGGCAGCATATTGCTGGGTCTGTTTTTTAATCCAGTCTGCCAGTCTGTGTCTTTTGCTTGATGAATTCAGGCCATTAACAGTCAGAGTTATTGTTGAAATATGATTTGTGTTTCTGGTCATTTGGCTTATTTTTGTTTTTTAACATGACTTGGTTTCTCTTTTATTTGGCTATTCCTTTAGGGTAGTTCATCCCTTTGCTGATATACATCGTTGTTTTTCATCTCTTCCTCATGAAATATTTTGCTGAGAATGTTCTGTAGTGCTGGCTTTCTATTTGTAAATTCTTTTAGCTTTTGTTTATCATGGAAGGATTTTATTTCCTCATCAATTCTGAAGGTAAGTTTTGCTGGGTATTGGATTCTGGTTGGCATTCATTTTCTTTCAGAGCTTAAAAAATGTTGTTCCAGGCCCTTTTAGCTTTTAAGGTCTGGGTTGAAAAATCTGCTGATATCCTTATTGGTTTTCCCCTGAATGTAATTTGATTCTTTTCTCTCACAGCCTTTAAAATTGTATCTTTATTTTGTATGTTAGGTATTTTCATTATAATGAGCCTTGGTGTGAGTCTGTTGTAATTTTGTACATTTGGTGTCCTATAAGTCTTTTGTATTTGATTTTCCATTTCATTCTTCAGATTTGGGAAATTTTCTGATATTATTTCATAATAGAGTGTTCATTCCTTTGGTTTGTTTCTCTATGCCTTCCTCAATCCCAATAATTCTTAAATTTGGACTTTTCGTGGTATCCCATAATTCTTGGAGGTTCTGTTCATGATTTCTTACCATCATCTCTGTTTGGTCAACTCTGTTTTCAAGATTAATATTTTGTCTTCAATATCTGAGGTTCTGTCTTCCAGGTGTTCTATGCTATTGGTTATGCTTTCTATGGACTTTTTAATTTGGTTTATTGTTTCCTTCATTTCAAGGATTTCTGTTTGTGTTTTTCAGAATCTCTATTTTTTAAAATTTATTTTATTGTAAGCAAATGGGGTACAACTTGTTTCTCTGGTTGTACATGCAGTAGAGGCCTACCATTTGTGTACTCATACATTTACATAGGATAATGGTGTTGGATTCATTCTGTTTCTATCTCTTTATTGAAATGATCTTTTACTTTCTGCATTTGCTGTTTTAACTGTTGATTGGTGGGATCCTTCAATGCCTGCATTTTCTCCCTCATCTCATCGTTTGCTTCTCTGATCATTTTAATTATGTACATTCTGAACTCCCTTTCTGACATTTCTTCTGCTGTGCTGTCATTGGGTTTTATTGATGTAGTATCTAGGTTTATTTGGGACATTTTCTTCCCTTGTTTTCTCATATTGCTCAGGTATCTGCCCCTCCAGTAGTGAAACTCTGGGATATTGCAGATTTCCTTTGTTGACTAATCTTGTCCCTGTAGATTTCCAGTAACTCACCTGTTAGCCTTCGGTAGCCTGTAGTCCTGGAGGAACTTGATAATGCGGTGCTCCACTAGGAAGCTGCCCCTCTAGGGTGGTGGCCTTCAGGTGGGGTATATTCCCTGTAGTAGGCAGAGGCGCCTCTACTTGTTGACCTATGGTTAGCCAAAGGGACACTAGACTGTGGCCTGGGGCCTGGGTAGTCTGTGTCTGGGTCTGGTTCTACCTCTCCAGCAGGGAAGTCTCACCCAGTGACTCTGAGCTGGTCCCGAGTCTCTCAATACCTCCTCTTCTTGAATCCTGATTCCTAGGGATGTACTTTTGCAAGGAGGTGGCATGGGCAGAGATTGTCAACGTATTGGGGTTGGTGGACTAATGTGCCAGAAAGATGCAGGAAAAGCTCTTTAAGTCTGATACAGATGGCTTCTCCCCTTCAAAATAATTGAAAATAAGATTAAAATTGCATTCAGGGACTATTCCAGCTGACTTTTAACTTCTTCTGATGTATGCTCCTCAGCCTCCCACCGCCAGCGTTTCCCAGGGGTTTACCTTAAATTGGCATAAAGTTGCACCTATGCCACCTGAATTATGTTCTGTAGATCTGTAGACCATAATGTATATAGTTAACAGTACTGTATTGTGCACTTCGAAATTTGTTGAGTGTTACATCCATGTCAACTGTTTTGAGCACACACACAAAAAAAGGGGAGGGCATAAGAAAATTCTGGGAAGGTAAAAGATGTTTAGTGCCTTAATTGAAGCAACAGTTTCACAGTTGTATTCCTATATCCAAACTTGTCAAAGTGTATATTCAATATGTGCAAATGTTTGAGTATCAACTACACCTCAGTAGAGTGCTTTATATTAAAAAACAAAAGCATATTTTGAAGAAAACAGATCATATTGGTTTTCTCAATGGTAAAAAGAAGAAAGCTCCCATAGTACAAAGCCAAAATACAAAGAAATGAATTTAATGAATAACAATATAAGATGTTTAGGAACAATCCAGGAAACCTATACATGATTACTAGGAACTTTGAGAATAAAATGAGGAAGAGCTAGAACAAAAGTGAAACAACAGTAATATAGTAGCAACAACTTTCCTGAGCTAAAGAATGGCTGGAATGTTGAGACTCTAAGACCTTGCTGGTGCCCAGGAAGGTCTAGTGAAATAAAGAAAGTTGAATATACCCTGATTAAATTTCTGGATTCCAGGGATTAAAATAAACATTCTTAAAAGTTTCAATGAAGAAGGAGCAGGTTTCTTGTTAAGGGAAGATAAACATACTAGCATCAAGCATCTTAGGAACAATAATAGAGGCTAGAATACAATGCAGCAACATCTACAGTTTACCAAGAGAAAAGATTGTAATCTAAGAAGCCTATATTACCCAAGGTGTCCCATATGAAAGAACAAAGAAAAGATATTTTAAGGCTTTCAAGGCTTAAGAAGGAACTTTCTTCATTCAAAAGAGTACTTTAGTCAAATGAAAATTAAATCAGAACAAAAATATCCTGAACAAAATATAAAAATCTACACTGAACAATGAATCATATTTATATCTAAATGAATGAGGACAATGACTCTGGAAACTCATAAAAGACTCTTGTAAATATTCTTGAAACAGAAGAGGCATTTTCTAATTGAAAATATGTAGAGCATGGCATAAAATTCCAAACTATTTCATAAAAACAAGGAGATAATGGCTGAGAGTGGTGGTAGGGGAGTTAGAGGGTGTTCATTCATGGGAAAGTGAAAGGCTTATAAAGGTATTGATGGAAATGGAAGTGTGGACAAGTAGAACACTTGGGGGGAAGGAGGGAACATAATTCTATTTAAATTTCATATATCAATAAAAAGACATAAATGTGCATTCTATTCAAGATTCTATTTTTAACAAAGACTGCCAAATTCAACTCCATATAAATCAAAACACTGCACATGGAAGAAAATCACTTAAAGACAAATTGAGAAAAACTGTTCCTTATATCACCAAAATGTGATTTCCTTTATATAATTTTTAATCCATAGGAAAATATTGATTAAATTGAATAACAAAACAGGTAAGGGAAAAATGAACAATTTCCTGGAAGATATCCAAGAAAACATTGACTGTGGCTGTTCAGGAGAAAGGAAGTCATTGTCCAGGAGACTACAAGGGAAAGATAATCTATATTTCATTTTATATACTGTGTATCTTTTCAACTTGGAGCATTCTATATGTATTTCTACATTAAAGTAGATTAAGTGTAACAAAATACTTATTGCACAATCCAATTGGGTATTCTACTCGATGCTTTCCACATAAGTGTCAGATTCTCTCCATCTTTAGCTCTGCCTTCCACTAGGACCTGAAAGTCTGCAGTAAGGCCCTCTGAATTTAGTCAACCCGTGAGCAAAGCAAGAGAGTGAGAACATAGATCATAGAGGAACTTTTAGGAATAGGGCTTTTAAGAAATACATATCACTTTAATTCACATTTTATCGACTGATCTGTCCAATGATTCCATCTTGATGTAAAAATGCTGAAAAGATGACAATTGACTGTTGACTCAGACATAAACCAGACTGGACGAGTATTTGGGAGACTCTGTTCCAGTTGCCTATTTCCAAACAATGTGTTTAAAAAATAAATAAAGGACATATAAAATTACATCAGGCAAATGCAAATAAAAATAATAACATGTCAATAAAAGGATTAACCAAGACCTAAAGTATTATTTGGTAAAAAACGAAATTTTGTGATGGTGAAAGCTATAATCTACAAAGATTCCATTATTCAATAAACAAAAAGCATAGCACTGAAATACATTAAGTAAAATTTTCTAGGAAGAGAAAAAATTTTAAGAAAAATCTTGGATCATTGGTAAGGGTAGGAGTAGGAAGAGACAATACCAAAAAATTTTAAATAATACAACTGACAAGCTCAATTTGACAAGTACACACCAAACACATGCACATATATATCTTTGTACCCTATCAACAATAATAACGCATTCTACTAGAACATTAATAAAAATTGATCATTTTCCTGGATTCAGTAAAACCTAATTAGTCTCTTAAATTTAAAGATGATTTAACTCCTATACTCTGACAACAATCAATATAAATAAAAATAGAAATTAGTAACTCAAAGATGACGTCATAATTTTATAACTTAGAAATTAAGAAACACTAACAAATGCCCAGTTGAAGAAAAAAATTAAAGTTATAAATTTTCTAGAACCAAAAAGTAAGAATAGCTCATGTGAAAATCTACAATATAAAGTTAAAGTTGTATGCAGGATAATTTAAAGAGTTAAAACATTTTATTTAAAGAAATTTCAAATTAAAAATAAGTTATTCAACTAAGAAACCAGAAAAATAACAACAAACAACAAAATGGACCCAAAAGGTAGGCTAAGATCAAAGTTAATTTATGTTCAAATTATAATAAATTGACAACATAATGAAGAGTGGTATGGATGCCTGTTACACCTAGGTACTTCTTGAATGAGAGGAAAAATAAAGGGGTGAGGGGCAGAGGAGTCCATGTTTACTGAGATTTTTCTGGCGGACCCAGAGTTAAAAAACACTCTTTTGGAATGACAAAATTATGGCATTTGCAGGCAAATGGATGAAATTGGAGAATATCATGCTAAGTGAGATAAGCCAATCTCAAAAAGCCAAGGGACGAATGATCTTGCTGATAAGTGGAGGATGACACATAATGTGGGGAGGGAAGGGTTAGTGTTAGGGTTAGAGTTAGGGGTTAGGGAGGGGGGCAAGTATGGAGGAAGGAAGGACTGTATAGAGGGAAAAGAGGGGTGGGAGGGGTGGGGGGAAGGGAAAAAATAACAGAGTGAATCAAACATCATTACCCTATGTAAATTTATGATTACACAAATGGTATGCCTTTACGCCATGTACAAACAGAGAAACAACATGTATCCCATTTGTTTACAATAAAAAAAAAAAAAAAAGAAGTAGGGTTGGGGATATAGCTCAGTTGGTAGAATGCTTGCCTTGCAAGCATAAGGCCCTGGGTTCAATCCCCAGCACCGCAAAAAAAAAAAAAAAAAAAAACAAAAAAAAAAAAAGTAAATAAGACACAATAGGAATGTTATATAATATAATATGTATATATATACACTCCTTTGCCATAAAAACATTCTTATTCCTATTTATTTATTTTCACACCTGGAATTGAATCCAGGGGAGCTGAACCACTGAAAGATATCCAGTCCTTTTGTAACTTTGAGGTAGAGTCTTGCTGGTAGCGCTTGGGCCTCAATAAGTTGCTGAGGCTTTAAACTTGCAATCATCCTGCCTCAGGCTCCTGAGCAGCCAAGATTACATAATTGCTGACACTGCACCCAGCATACTCTTATTTTTGATATGAGCCATGAATACCAAGAAAAATTCACTTTCAGAAATCTCACCTGGGTTGATATTTCAGAATTTTTAGGTTCTGCTTTCATATATTGAACAATTAATTCTCTATAACTGTTTGAAATATTAATAAAATTAGAATTTTAATATTGTTATGAAAAACAAAAACCATATTCCGTACATAAAAATGTTTTAGAAAACATAATATCAGACTTTATAATATGCAGTTTAAGTTTGTAAGCCCAGACATTTTGTTAACTTGACAATTATTTGTAAATTGTTCTATTTTCTCTTGTTTTTGAGATGGGATTTCACAATGAAGTCTGCGCTGGTCTGGAATTTCTGAGTTCAAGCAATTCTCATGCAGTCTCCAAAATAGCTGGGGTGAACACACACATGCCACTGCACCCACAAGCTTATATTAAAAAAAAAAGAAAGTAAGATGTAATGATCATGCATTGAGGGCAATAAGGTACGTATATTAAATGATAATAGCTTGAACTCAGAAAATGTCATATCCCTGTAAACAATAGCTCTTTTTTCTTGCACAATTAATTTCTCTTAAGATTAAGGACTTCTTTCATAAATAAGGGTTGAACCCTAACTTAAAATATTTTTGTAACTTTAAAAAAAAAAACACACTCTTTTGTAACATTTCTTGTGATTGATCATGAGTTTGGGGTATAGAATCTATCAAAATACTACTTCAGTTCTCAAAGGTCATATTTTCACCAGATGAGCTGAAATGACATTAGTCACGATGTCATTCAAAAATCTCAGATACTACGTTATAATGAATGTGAGCCAAACCCTCTCATCTCCTGTAGGAATTGTTGGCAATTTGAGGGACAATACCTGTAGACTGTGTTACCACAGCAATTTGTACATATCTCTGTTGTACCAACAATCACATTGCCTCAAGTTATCTGCTCAGTGTGTGCCTTTTCCTTTGAATCCCTTGGGCACAGGAACCGTGTCCTTTTTTTTTATTATTTGCTACCATTCAGCCTAGGGTTCTTTTGTTCAATTTGAGACATCAATCATGAAGAGGAAGCATATCAAGTAAATGAAGTTTATTGGTGCTTATGATAGGGCAACAACACACTAGATAAGGTTCCCAGATTGGATCCCCAAGAAGGGTCTTAGGCATTTTTTTAATGGTGGTACTGGGTATTGAACACAGCGACAAAAGTTTTATAGTCCTTCCACTGCTTGCACAGGCATATCTGGTTGTTGCACACAATTTGGGATTCCTTCACATTTTCTGTGTATCTTCTGCTGTTGACAGCAACATCACCACTACCACCCCAGGAACATTATATAGCGGTGAAACAAGGTTCAACATTCTACAATGTTGGGGATGGGCAGTCAAGGATTTGCAGAGAACGTCTCTCACAAGCTTTGGAAGAAGCCAGCAGCTCCTGAATCTGGTCACTGGGTGAAGCATCTCTTGAAAACAGTTTATCTCACAGATGACAAGCTTGTCTGGGGACAGGGAGAAGAATCAGGGCCTGGTTGTTCTGTTTCAGATCCTCCTAGCTCCTCTCAAGGGCCTTATTAAGATACATTTATTGAACAACTAAATAAAGAATAAATGTAAATTTTAAGAGCCAGAGTGGGCAGACTCAGAAAGTCCCTTTTTATGCAAAGAGTGACCTATATAATGTAGACAGTGTAGGCCCATTAAGCTACAGATGACTAGTAGTCAACTGACAGAACAACAGAAGGGAAAACAATGCATAGATCATATGGGAAATCTAACTACCAGGTTAACCAACAAAGACATTTTTCAAGACTACTCAAAGATTTCACAAATAATGCATTACTTTTAAAAATCATTCTCAGTTCCCAAAACCCATAGAGTTAAGCTTCTGGAAAATTACTAATAACTCAGAATCTTTGTTTGTTGACTACCATACTCTTAACCAGTAATCTTAGTTTTAGGGTTTTTTTTTTTGTTGTTGTTGTTGTTGTTTTTGGTCTTGGGACATAAAATCTGGGAAGAATGGAAGGCAAGCAAGCAAAGAAGCAAAGAAACAAAGAGGAAGCATGATGATCAGGGTAAATCAATGCTAGATTGCAGAAGATGGGTGAAAAATCTATTCACACATCACCCACACTGCACATTCACACAGAATGAGAAAGTCAGGAGAAACATTGCCATGTTTAGTAAAAGTTCTACTGCTACCCCACCTCTTCCATCCTATCCACAGTTCCCATTGAATTTGTTGTGCTCTTTAAACATCCAAAAGGGATGTTGAACCACTGGATTGTGTAGAGGGAAATTAAGGAAGCAGAGTGGAGGAGGGGGAAGGAAAGATGGTGGAATGAGACAGACATCATCACCCTATGTACATGTAGGATTACATGAATGGTGTGACTCTGCATCATGTACAACCAAAGAAATGAAAAGTTGTTTCCCATTTGTGTACAATGAGTCAAAATGCATTCTACTGTCATGTATAACTAAATAGAACAAACAATAAAAAAAGAACCCAAAAGGGATGTTGATGGTTTTAACAGTATAGGAGAACCAAATAACATTGCAAGTTTTAGAATATTACAAGTTTTGAAGTGGATATAGCCAAAGGTGAGATTTTTCTTCATAAATTAGGGTAGGACCTTCTTTCTGCAGGTAGCCATTGATCCTTACACCTGCCTTCCTGTAGTCAAGTACACCACCAGGAACTTATAGGATTAAATGACATAAGGTTTCATGCGTGGGAAGAAAGCTTGACTACTGTACCTTGCTCATGTTGGGATAGATAAGTGGGGAAGAAAGAACTCAGGACAGCAGTTGTTAGTCACCATTCACAATTCTGCACAAATATCCAGTACCATGTTCAACCTACCCCTATATTACACCCTCTTTGACTAATAACTTTCATTGTCATTTAGTTCACAGCTAACTTATATATTATTTCTCCTATGGGGTGGTCTTTCTGGATCCCTACACTAGTCCTATAGCATCATCTACTTCCTATCATACCCACTGATGCAACACTCTATAATTATTTCATTCACACTTATCCTCTACTAACTACAAATCTATAAGTCTATAAGAGCCAGAGCTATGTCTCATTCACAGCTGAATCCCTCATACCAAGCACATTGTCTGACATAAAATAGTGCTTAACAAATGTGAGTGACTGAGTCAATCAATCAGTATACAAACAAGTAGGTATGTGGCCTAAATTTAAGTAAAGCCAGTGATCAATTCAGGTACATAAAAAGAAACTGGAAGACTGAATACTCATAGTACCCAGGTGACATGGGTGATTTTGTCAAAGCTATTATAGAAATAAGAATAAAAACAAGGACAGAGATATTAAGTAACTCATTCCAAGGAACAAATATGTTATGATTTGAATATGAAGTGTCCCCCAAAAGCTCACGTGTGAGATCATGCAAGAAAGTTCAGAGAAGAAATGATTGGATTGTGGGAATCTTAACCTAATCAGTCAATCAATGACTGATGGGATTAACTGAGTGGTAACTGGAGGCAGGTAGGGTGTGACTGAGGATGTGGGAATTGGGACGTGGCTTTGGGGTGTATATATTTTTATCTGGCAAGTGAGTCTCTGTCTCTGCTTCCTAATCACCGTGATGTGAGCTGCTTCCCTCCACCCTCTCCCACCATGATGTTCAGCCTCATCTCCAGCTGTGAGGAATGAAGCCTGTCTTCTATGTACTGAGACCTGTGAAACCATGAGCCCTAAATAAACTTTTCTTCCTTTACAATTGTTCTGGTCAGATCTTTTAGTCACAGCAGTGAAAAACTGATTAAAACAAAATGCAAGTAGATCAGCTACATTGTCCTGTAGATCCTGAGTCTCAGGTCTGATTTGAAGGACCAAGATTATTGGGCTATTTTCTATTAAGACAAGAATGATTCAGGAATAGGGAGGCTGAACCCTCGTCAATATCTGTGGAGACTTCTCAGTTCTGGGAGTAGGTGAACAGCCAGATGGAAGAGCTTCTTAATTGTTTTCAAGCAATAGGGCTTTGTAATAGAGCATTGTGTTGTGGTGGAAAAAATATGGAGTTTGGAGAAAAATGACTTATATTTCATCCCTGTCCTACATGTTACTATTTATAGGATCACCTTGGTTAAATTTACAAGCTTTGAAACCCACAAAATTCATCATCAAGAAATTCATCAGGAAAATAAGACATCATTTTGTGATGTTATTTAGAAGAGTAATTGACATTCAGTGCCAAGCTTAATATACATTCAATAAATTTCTACTTATTGGAATAGAATAAAATGGAATTGAAATAAAATATTCCTCTCACAATTTCATGAACTCCTTCATCATTTCATCATTTTTGATGCAGAATAGAAGCTCTGTAATCAGTGAGTTGAAACTGAATGGTGAGTTTTAAATGAAGTTAGGATTCAATCCTGACCTACATAACTATGCTCCTTTTTGATTTGTTTAATGACTGTTGGTCAAACTGAGGAGGCATTCCTCTGAAGAAAGAAGGTCTACCTTAAGAGAACTCAAGTAAACAAATCTTCAGTGAGCACCAACTGTGTGCAAAGCTCTGTTCCAGGACTGTTCCAACATCATGGAAGAATGGTGAGGAGAGATGGAAAAACATGGATATAATAATATCTGCAATATCCCTATGCAACTGGCACTCTTCTTTGCAACTATTACAAAATTTGGCTCTTTGAGAAGTTGCTTTCCTTTTCAAAAATACATTCACTTTCTTAGTGTAGCCCCCATCAGTACCACTGAAAGTGTAATCTGAATTGACACTCACTTTCTGTACATTTGCTGGAACTCAGAAATGAAAGTCAATTGATATGTATATAATTGAACACATTAGGATATTCTTTATAATGACTCAAAAATCTAAGAGCACAAAAACCTAATTACACTTAATCTTCCTATTTGGTGTACTTTTTATTTTCATGTGTTGTATATTCTATTTATAATGTGCTGTCTCCAAGCTACTAACCAGGTAGATTGGTCAAGAAGTCTATATCTTTACAGATGAATTGTCATCAAGACACTTTCCTGAGTTTTATTCAGCTCTTTCAATGAACTAAAGGCTTTATCTTCTCATTTCAAAAAATTGATCTATAAATCTAAACCAATTGAAATAAAATTTTATACTTCAGTTGACAACCTATGGGAAAAGAATCAGCACCATGGGATTTATAAACACCTAAAAATTGCATTGCTATAATAGATTACTTGACAAACCTTCAATTTATAATGCAACCAACACCTTTAGAATATTATTACTGATTCTAATAGATTTTGTAATTCTTCTCTGAAGACAGTACAATTACTAGCTCTCTATTCTTGGGAGTTCATCTGTGCTGTTAACAAAGAAAACTGGCTTCCTTACAAACCACAGTATTGAAATCTAAAACTGATTGATATATGAATCCACTAACCTAGAAAATTTACATGGAAATAACAATATAAGACAGATTCATATATGATATAACAACTTGAGCTACTCATTTTATATGGGAGAGTGAGTCAATGTCTAAAATTGAATAATAGCAAGACATTCGAGATAACAGACTAAGTTATAAATGGCATTTTAAATGACTTGGTACAACTCTCATTCCATAAAGGAAGAAAGTTAAGCATGAAAAAGGGATGACAGAATTTAGTTTTCCTAATACTCATTTTGGTGCCCATCTTACCATAAAGGCACATGCCAGAAAACATGACAATATAAAGGTCTTATAAGAGCAGACCAAACTAAAATATAAAAGAAAGGAAGCACATAGAAAGAAAAGGGCTGAAAAGTCTTTTTATTAACTTACAATTAACTGAATACTGGCATCTTGGTTTTTGTGGCAGGGATGTTTGTTTACATATTCTTTAAAAAACATAACACAGTTATAAGTGTATGTAAATTATACTATATGTGTAATATGGAGGGGCTGGTCATTTATAAGTTATAAGCTAAATTGGGCCTGATTCTTGCTCTTTTATTTGTTAATTAATTTATAACTTACATATTTATTTATTTTTGGTATCACGGATTGAACCCAGTGGTGTTTAACCAGTGAGTTTCATTCCTAGTCTTTCATTTTTTAAATTTACAGACATGGTCTTGCTAAGTTGCTAAGGACCTCATTAAGTGGCTGAAGCTGGTCTTGATCCACCTGCCCCAGCCTCCCAAGTTGCTGGGTTTATAGGAATGAGCCACCACATCCAGATTGTTCTTTTGAATAAAGTAAATTTTGAATAAAATCACATCCAATTTTTTATATTTTACCTGTAGTTCTGTCACAGTGATAGAGTTGATTAGTTGGATTGGAGACTGTATGGACTACAAATCCAGAAATATTTGCTACCTGGTACTTCACACAAAACTGGTTGACCCTTAATTTAAATACCAATAAATAATTTTAATAAATACTAATAAAATATAATTCTACTAAGAATACTAATAAGATGAATTCCCAATACCCTGCACCCAGATAAAAACATAGCCCCTTTCCTTGTGAACCCTTCCCCTTCTACATCCTTCTCTTTCCATCCACATATTGCTTTGCTTTAAAAAGTCACATTTCAAGCACAACCCTTACTCTAAAGTATAAGCAGTGTGGTCATTGTCAAGTGAAGAAATTTAAGAAATAAGTCAGCTGAAAGTAGTGTAACTTTTATTTTATTGATAGTTTATAAGAGGTCTTAGGGTAACAATGAGCCACATTAGTGGGATCTGGGAAACAAAAGACTCACCATACTTGGGATATCTGGCAGGACTTCAAGGTAGTTTGGTACTGAATATATGAACAGGATATACTCAGGGAAATAGGCCACTCTGGTTTTTGCTTCTAGGTGCCTCCTGGAGATAAAGTAGAACACCTGTAGGAGATAAAATTTTTTAATCAGCTATCCCAGACAGAAGACTCTAGAAAGCAGAGCAGGAAATTTACTAGCAAATGATCGAACCAAGTACAGATAATAACGTGGGCTAGGATCACGTGGTCAGTCTATCCTCAAGTTAAACAAGCTGGTATAAAGTTTGCAGCATATCTAAAGTGATATTAATACAATCTGGGTCATTTACATCTGGGACACAGCTGTCATCTTGGAGCTATGCTCAACATCCTCCTGGAAAACGATTTACCCCTTTCTGATGACCCCTGTTTTCTTTATCCTATGTGTTTTTCTCTCTCAATTTTCTCCCTCATTTTGTGGAGAACAGCTTCCAATAGTTAAGAGAAGTTTAAGTTGAGGACGGTTGAGAATGGGTATGTGGGATCTGGGAGGTAAAAGTTTTAGAGACCTAGAATTTCTGTAATATTTATATTCTGCCCCATATTTGATCAATGACTTGGTTGGTATAGAATTTCAGTAGGAATCTAGGTTGGAATCTACTGAAACCACACACACACTACACAGACACATGAGTTATTAATTGCCTCCATTTATATGGCCAGAGATACAAACTTGATGGAAGCCAAGATTTCAAATTGAACAGCAGCAGATATGGCATATCTTGACACAGCATCTCTTCCTAGTCCACTCAGGACAGAAACTGATGACACTCTCCACATAAGTAGAATTGATTGAACAATTAGATTCATCCTTCCTACTGCCTTTATGCATCCCAGGAATACTCGATGGTAACAACATAACTTATACAACAATAAGAGATCTAGTCTTAGAATGATCGCAAAACAAATTCTCTTGCTTGAACCAGTCACAATGTCACAATGTCATTTACTAGTAATGGGATTCTACGAAGTTAAGTGACAAACTATTTGTATATATGATTGTACAATAAAAATTTTCTAAGACTGCCATAACAAAATACTACAGGTTGAGTGGTTCAAATGGCAAAAATTTATCATCTCACAGTTCTGGAGGGTAAAAAGTTTGAGATCAAGGTGTTAGCAGGGTTTGTTTTTCCAAGGCCTCTCTCTTCAACTTGCAGATGGCTGCTTTAGGTGGTCTTCCTTCCATGTATATCTGTGTCCTAAACTATACCTCTTATAAGGATACCAGACATATTTAGGGTCAACCCTAAATCCCTTTGTTTAATTTAAGTACCCCGTTAAAGACACTACCTCCAAATTCAGTTCTATGCTGGAGTACTAGGTGTTAAGCTTATGATTTTTGGGGAGGGGATAAATTAAGCCTATGATAGTAACTGAGCTTTGTTCTGTTTTATTTCATAAAGGGTTTTCATTAAGGAAATAGAGTATGTGAGTTTTTTCTCTATATGATACACCATGAACTGTTCATTCATAGCCTCCCTCATTTAAGTTTTCTGGAATTTTGATCATATTCATATAGTCATTTTTTTCACAAATTACTTTTATTATTGTCTTGTACCTATGTCATACCATGATAACCCAAAGTAGCAAATAAATCAAATTTGCAGCAATCCCATGTAGTTATCTGTATAGGTATGTATTTGAATGCATCTAAGTTAATTTTAGCATTAGTTAGCACAATGCCTGTTAAATAATGTCTGAGTCAGTATAAACATGAAAAGATAAAAAAGAGATATAATCACTGCATAAATTAAGCTATTTTAAAATGGAACTTAAAGCATTATGAATTCTCAATTACTTTCTCATAATTATAATAAAATATAACTAGAAGAATCTAATGTTCTAAAATGACATTTAAAATGGTCATGCTCCTCAAACTAAGGTCATGTTAATTATGGATTGTTCTTATATAATTTCTAACAAAATTTTAATTGCAACTTATAATAACAGTTCAATCAATAATATATCACGTGTTCATATACTTTTAAAAGTGAAAAATTCATATTCACATGTTTAGGGGACTCCAGTTAGTTTGATTATGTTCTTATGGACAATACTAGTGACTTTTTAAAATGTTATTCTATGAAAATTTCATTTTTATCACTACCCCAGAGCTATCTTTACATCAAACTGATTAAACAGCATTGTCCCTGGACAGTGTGAATTGAAAGTGCATATACATTTTAATATGTTTTGGTCCTCTGAGAAAACACAGAATCTCATTTCAAAGTGTTCAAATAGATGATGGTACAGCAAAGGAACTTTCAAAATATATATATAATCAACTGAACCTCATAACTTAATATCATGTTATTTATGGTAAAATGTCATTTCAGAACTGTGACATGGTAACAGCACCACTATTTACCTAGGTAGACTATATAAACCCATGGGAATGAAATTAAAGTGATGAAAGTTACAATCTCCAATGAATATAGGCTCACCTAGAGCAAGAAACTGAGTTATTAATAAATTTTTGACTCCACCACTACCTCAGGCAAATCCCTTAGTGTTCCACTCTGCCTCAACTTCTTCAATTGAAAGAATTATCCATGTCTCTAAATGCTCAAGGAAATGGTTGATTACTCACTAAAATCTGGCAGTATAAACAGAAAAACATTCTCAATAGGTAAGTCATATTAATTAAAATGTGATAACAAGTAATGTGGATTGTTCTGGATATGGCTGGTTTGTGTGATGCCTACTTAGTCAATGTGACGAACAGATCTGAATGCCACAGAGGATTTGAATACTAGAAATAGACCATATTCTCTGGTCAAAGTGAAAGGGGAAAATGCTAAGTTCTTGGATGAACAGTAGTAAATATGAACATCATAGGGAAGGCAATTTACTATTTGATTCTGCCTTCAAATGTAGTAGATTCCAACATATAGAACAAGCTTAGCAATTTACAGAGAAAATATAAATATGGACTAATGACAAATACATGACATTTCTTTAAAAATTCTGGTCTAACGTACAGGCAGAATTTTTTAAATGGGGAGCTATTATCTCAGCAACTATAAACTACATTTCAGTGCACAGGAAGTTAATTTTGATGAAGTGAATTCCCTAAAGGGGCCAAAAATCAACCAATGTACCCATTATATTTCATTTGAAAGGAATTTTAAAAAATTATCACAGAGTTCTACCCTAGTCTCAATATCATAGAAAAAACACATATTTCCTATTAATAAAATGTGACAATATTATTTTCCATCCAATGATGACTACATATCCCTGGTTCTCTAGTGGCTTCTGCATTGGGAGTTGTAGACATCTCGTCTTTGTCTTATTATTTCTCATTCATCTGGTCTACAGCTTAAAATTAATAGATTGTTACCTCTCACCTTATATTGGGCTCAATGGTCCTTCCTGTTCACTGGTCCTCAATTCAGTTCTCAGTGATATAGGGAGCTACATCTCTCATTGCATTTTAGAACTAGTTAGGCTAACCTGCAGTCTTCAAGTACAAGATTACATTCTCATTCATAAGTTCACCATCAAGCACTATCTGTTATATTCCACATTCTTCCTCAGGACATACGGGAAACACTAGATGATATCTCTGCTGCATAGAAGACTGTAAACTTCTGAGGAGCTAATACTAGGCCCTCTCTCTACCTAACCATACTATGATACTCATTTCACTACGATGTTGGCTCCACATAGCCATGGGGATACCTTGTAAGGTCTCCCAGATTTGAGAAGCAGAGTAAATTATTTTCTTATCTAGACTTTCTTTTCAAACCCAGGCTGAAGATATGGATCTGACTCACCAGCTGATTCTACCTCTGGTCTCTTCTCTTTTCCTCAATTTATAAGAGCCTAAGAGTGAATGTATCTGTTAAGAGTCTTAACAATGAGGAATAGGAAACAGTTTTGCCAAATTTAAACAGAAAATTGATTTATTTCGAGATTCTGGTTGGCACACAGATTCTAGAAGGGCTCTAGAACCAAGTGGAGATGTCACATGGTTAACAGAAACAGCACAAAAATGGTAGAAGACACTACTAACACTACTGCTAGATCTAGATATAAGTGGTGCTGGACAAGATGTATGGCTGCCACCACACCAATACTACACCTGGGAGAATGTATTTTTCACAATCCCTGCTTTGTATCATTAATTTGCCACTTAGGGTTTGGGGCAGGGCTATCTGAATGAATAGCCATGTTTTCAAATGGGACTGCAATAGACAAGTATCAAGCATTTTCATATTCTCTAAGGGGAATAAATCTCATATGGTAGTCACGGCCCCAAACCTAGGAAAAGTATTCAGATGCTAAGTAGCAGAAAGCATGCCAACTATCTGCTACAGGGCGTACTTTCTACTTCATACATTATGTTAACCATTTTCCTTCCCATGTGGTATAATGGCTAGGTGGTGTAACAGGGGAAAGGTCCTTCTCTACTTTTCCTGGGTACTATACTAGTGTAATGATTATTTAGAAATAGGGGGAGACATAATAGATTCATATTTGTATTTTCAAAATATAAACAAACTGCAAAATTAAGAAATTAAAATCACTGTTACATAAAGATTTGATGTCAACCATTTTAATATCCTGAGTGCTTCTTATTATGCATAATAAACTATTCTGAGTTTCAGAGTTTCAGATTTTTTGAAATCCTAATTCAAGTGTTTAATATAAAACATATACTAATGCACAATCCAGACTTCAAGTCTTTAAAATTAGCAATGATCCTTCCAATAAGTTAATAAATCAGATAAGCATTTCTGGTTTTGGACATTGGATTCCATATTCAGAAAGAGCAATGCCTGACTAACTATGTTGTTTTTGGTTGCACATGATAATTCATCTTTCTTTAAATCCCAATAAAAAGCTTGTATGTAATTATTAAGAGCATGGAAATTTTCTATATTTATGCAAGATTTCACCTGCATTGATTCAAAGAAATAAATGTGAGAGACATTGGTCACTTCTGCAGAATGCATTTGGGGAAAATCAAGACACAGGTAATTTTCCTATGCAAATCAACTTTTTGGTCAACCTTCTTCTTGCATGAGAACACTAGGCAACTCTCATTAGAAAACAGGAATTCTTACAAAGTTTTATCCATAAAGAAGATAAATATGCTCCCGAACCTCAGGAGAACATTGATATATGTAATAAATTACAGAATTTTAATTTAAAGCACAGAGTATCCTTATGGCTCCCAAGAATCAGGAGTGAATTATGAAAAATTATGAGCATATGTGAATAATTTTAATACATATCCAGGCATGGATTAAAAAGTTGTCAACCAATACATGGGTTAGCCTGAAGAACATTATGTTAAGTCACAAAAGCCAGAAACAGAAAGATTAATACTGCATATTCTCATTCAAACCTGCAAGTTAAAAACTTGATCTCACATAGAGAGTAGAAAAAGCATATTAAAGATTGAGAAAGTAGAGCATATTGAATAGAGAGGATGGACTATAGTAACCAAAATGCAGGTGGGAAAGAATAATTTCTAGTATTCTACAGCACAGTAGGGTGAATAAAGATTACAATTTACCATATATCTCAAAACAACCAGGAGAGAGATATTGAATGACCCCAACAGAAAGAAATAATGAATGTTTTAGATGATGAAAATACTGATTTCCCTGATTTGACCACTATATACTATTTACATGTTTTGAATTATCACACTGTACTATATAAAAGTATATACATACATATATATATACTTACACACATTGTGTGTCAACTAAAAGTAAACTTTTTCTAAAACTCTTTCTGCTAATAATATCAGCCTTATCCTACAATTTTTCAAAATAATGCTTCTCAATACCTAGATTCACTACTTATGACATGCCATCTAACTGACTTTAAGCAAAAATGAAACTCTAGGTAACCAAGCTACTAGCATAAAAATATTCTAATTATAAATATTAGTTGTGAAAATTCAACTATTAAGAAGAGGAGGGGAAAAAAAGAAGAGGCGGGCAGATGATTTCAAAACTTATTACAAAGCTTCAGTAATAAAAACAATATATTATAGAATATAAAACGGACATATAGACTAGTGAATCAAAGAGAGATACCAAAATAAATCCAAAATATATGGATAAATCATCTCTGACACAGTGCTACCAATGTTACACAAATGGGAAGGCAGGAAGTAATGCAAGTAAACTGGTTATAAATGTTCAAAATAATGAATTTGCATCTTTACCTTATACTTTATACAAATAGTAACTCAAAATGTATTAAAGACTTAACACTCCTGAGATCACTGCTCTCTAATGCCTGAAAACTGTTTATGTATATAAAGCCTGGTTTTCTAGTCATTTCAATTTACTCCTTTTTTTGAAATTTTGATTCATTATACACAAATGGAGTACAACTTTTGTTTCTTCCACCCAGAGATGTGAAGGAAATAAGAAAATATGTTTTCATCAATTAGCATTAACTGTAAAGTTTATATTTTTGTAAAAATGATTTCTATATGTCATTAAAAGAGTAGAAGATAATCATTATATTATTTTTATTTGCCTTTGTGTCATAAGGATACCATTGATATTAAAATTATGTATCACTATCTTTATTTCATGTGCTACTAAAATTTTATAATAGACTCATTAATTTTCCATTAAAATATAAACAAAATGCAAAAAGAGGAAAAGAATAAATTCTGCCAAATATTCAAGAAAAAAAAAACATGTAAGACTTGAAATCGTAAAATTCCTGGAAGAAAACATAGTGGGAGATCTTGATGACATTGAATTAAGAATGATTTTGTGGGTAAAACAACAGAACCATAGACATTAAAATAAACATATACAAATGGGTCTACATCCAGCTTAAAATATCTGCATAACAAGAGGAATAATCAAGAGTAGAATGGCAACCTATGGAATGGATAAATATATCTGCAAACAGTATGTGACAGTTTCTCATTCTTGTGACAAAATACCTGAGAAAATCAACTTAAGAAGGATTTCTTATGGCTCCCCATTTCAGAGGTTTCAGTCCATGGTTGCTTGGTAGCATTGCTTTTGAGTCTGTGCTGAGACCAAGGCTTTAATACCTGAGCCTTATGGGACATACCATATATCTGATAAGGATTTTATATATTTAAGATATCAAGAACCTCTACAATCCAAAAATAACAATCACATAGCCCAATTTAAAAATGGGCAAAGGACTTGAATAGAGATTCTTCAACGAAGACAAACAATGACAAGAGCTGTGGTAAAAAGATGCTGAGCATCATTATAAGTGAAATGCAAATGGAAACCCCAAATAGATATCATCTCACACCCATCTTGAGGACCATTATCAAGACAACTAAAAATAACACATTGATGAGGATGGGAAGAAACTGGAACCCTTGTACACTATTGGTAGGAATTTAAAATGCTGCAAACCTTATGTTAAATGTGATGGAAATTCCTCAAAAAATTAAAAACAGAACTACCATATGATCCAGCAACCCAATTTCTGGGTATATGTCTCAAAGAATTGAAAACAGGATCTCAAAAATGTATTTGTGAAAGCCGAGGTAGGATGCCATTGCTGAGCCAGCCTGCCTGACCCCCAACTGCTGAGGGACACTACACTTGCCTCTGTGCTGACTCAGTGCATCCTTGATGGGGCTCCCCAGCTTCTTTGAAGGCTGCTGCAGGCATTTTGAATTATTCCTGAGAGCATGGCCATCATCATCGGAAGGGCAGCTCCCTTCCTGAGACATCTACAGGAGACTGGAGGCCCTTTGACAGGACTCAGGATTCAAGAAGAGGAGGTATTGACAGACTCGGGACCAACTCAGAGCCGCCAGGTGAGTCTCTCCCACTGGGCGGGCTCCCTGGACTGGTCAGTAGTCCCAGAATGCAGGGAACTACATGGAGTAGAGTTGCCCAGTGAGACTCCCCCACTGGAGCCATGAATCCAGACAACTGGGAGCACTGTAGAGCAGGACCACTCAGCAAGAGTCTTCAGCGCAGAGCAAGGATCCCAGGCCTGGGCAGTAGGTCCAGTCCCCAGGGAACGTCGTAGAGGAGGGCTGCTCAGAGAGAGAGTCCCTCACAGAGCCAGGATCCCAGACGAGGTGGTAGTTCCAGGCCCCAGGGAACATCGCAGAGGAGGGCTGACCATCGAGAGTCTCAATCACAGGGTGAGGCTCCCTGGCCTAGGAGGTAGGTCCAGAACCCTGGGAATGTTGCAGAGGAGGGTTGCCCGGCCGAGGTGGTAGTTCTGGACCAAAGGGAACATCTTGGAGGAGAGCTGCCCAGTGAGACATCCCCACCAGGTGAGTCTTCCCCAACGGGTGAGGTTTTCCCACCAGGGTGGTAGAACCAGAGACACAGGCCCAGACAAGCCATGCCTCAGCCCGCAGTTTAGTCTCCCTTTTGACTGACCATTGGTCAACAAGTGGAGGTGCCTCTTCCCACCAGCAGAAAATATACCCCACCTGAAGGCCACCACCACTAGAGGGGCAGCTTCCTTGTGGAGCACTGTATTATCAAGTTCTTCCAAGAATTCAGGTTACTGAAGGCTAGGAGGCGAGTTATTGGAAACCTACAGGGACACTATTAGTCAACAGAGGAAATCTGCAATATCTCAGAGTTTCACTACTACAGGGGTAGATACCTGAGCAATATGAGAAAACAAGGAAGAAAATGTACCAAACAAACCTAGATGCAACATCAATAAAATCCAATTACAGCAGACAGAAGAAATGTCAGAAAGGGAGTTCAGAATGTACATAATTAAAATGATCAGAGAAGCAAACAATGAGATGAAAGAGCAAATGCAGGCTTTGAATGATAGTACCACATAACAGTTAAAAGAGCAAATGCAGGAAGCAAAAGATCATTTCAACAGAGATACTGAAACAAAAAACAGACAGAAACTCTTGATATGAAGGAAATGATAAACCTAATTAAAAACCCCATAGAAAGCATAACCAATAGGATAGAACACCTGGAAGACAGAACCTCAGACATTGAAGACAAAATATTAATCTTGAAAATAAAGTTGACCAAACAGAGAAGATGGTACAAAATCCTGAACAAAATCCACAAGAATTATGGGATATCATGAAAAGGCCAAGCTTAAGAATTATTGGGATTGAAGAAGGCACAGAGAAACAAACCAAAGGAATGAATAATCTATTCAATGAAATAATATCAGAAAATTTCCTAAATTTGAAGAATGAAATGGAAAATCAAGTAAAGAGGCTTATAGGACTCCAAATATACAAAATTACAATAAACCCACACCAAGGCACATTATAATGAAAATACCTAAAATACAAAATAAAGACAGAATCTTAAAGGCTGTGAGAAAAAGAACCAAATTGCATTCAGGGGGAAACCAATAAGAATATCAGCAGATTTTTCAACCCAGACCCTTAAAGCTAGAAGGGCCTGGAACAACATTTTTCAAGCCCTGAAAGAAAATGGATGTCAACCAAGAATCTTATACCCAGCAAAAATTACCTATAGATTTGACAATGAAATAAAATCTTTCCATGATAAACAAAAGCTAAAAGAATTTACAAACACAAAGCCGGCACTACAGAATATTTTCAGCAAAATATTCCAGAAGGAAGAGATGAAATACAATGATATAAATCAGCAAATGGAGGAACTACCCTAAAGGAACAGCCAAATAAAGTAGAAACCGAGTCAGGTAAAAAAAAAGTGAGTCAAATGACCAGGAAACATATCATATCTCAATAATAACCCTGAATGCTAATGGCCTGAACTCATCAATCAAAAGACATAGACTGGCAGATTGGATTAAAAAGAAAGATCCAACAATATGCTGTCTGCAAGTGACTCATCTCATAGAAAGAGATACACACAGACTAAAGGTGAAAGGATGAGAAAAAACATACCCTGCACATGGACTCAGCAAAAGAGCCGGAGTATCCATCCTCATATCAGATAATGTGGACTTCAAGTCAAAGTTAGTCAGAAGGGATAAAGAAGGACATTTCATACTGCTTAAGGGAAGCATAAATCACCAAGACATAACAATCATAAATGTCTATGCCCCAAACAGTGGCTCATCCATGTATGTCAAACAAATCTTTCTTAATTCCAAAAATCAAATAGACCACAACACAATAATACTAGGCGATTTTAACATACCTCTCTCACCACTGGACAGATCTTCCAAACAAAAAATGAACAAAGAAACCATAGATCTCAATAACACAATCAATAATTTAGATTTAATTGACATATATAGAATACACCATCCAACCAAGAGCGAATACACTTTCTTCTCAGCAGCACATGGATCCTTCTCTAAAATGGACCATATTCTATGCCACAAAGCTAATGTTAGCAAATACAAGAACATAGAGATACTACCTTGTATTCTACCAGATCATAATGGATTGAAATTAGAAATAAATGACAGAATAAAAAACAAACTACTCCAACACCTGGAGATTAAATAATACGCTATTGTATGATGAATGCATAACAGAAGATATAAGGAGGGAAATAAAAAAAATTCTTAGAGGTGAATGAGAACAAAGATACATCATATCAAAATCTCTGGGACACTATGAAAGAGGTACTTAGAGGAAAGTATATTTCATGGGGTGCATTCAATAAAAGAAGAAAAATTCAACAAATAAGTGACCTAACACTACAGCTCAAAACCCTAGGAAAAGAAGAACAGACCAACATCAAAAGTAGTAGAAGACAGGAAATATTTAAACTCAGAGATGAAATCAACAAAGTTGAAACAAAAGAAACACTACAAAAAATTGACAAAATAAATAGTTGGTTCTTTGAAAAAATAAACAAAATTGATAAACCCTTAGCCACACTAACAAAGACGAGAGAAAACCCAAATCACTAAAATTCAGAATGAACAAGGAAATATCACAACAGACACGATTGAAATACAAAACATAATTAGAAGCTATTTTGAAAATCTATACTCCAACAAAATAGAAAATCTTGAAGACATCAACAGGTTTCTAGAGACATATGAATTACCTAAATTGAAACAGGAGGACATACACAATTTAAATAGATTGATTTCAAGCAATGAAATAGAAGAAGTTATCCAACAAAGAAAAGTCCGGGACCAGTTGGGTTCCCAGCCGAGTTCTACAAAACCTTTAAAGAAGAGCTCATTCCAATACTTCTCAAAGTATTCCATGAAATAGAAGAGGAGGGAACCCTCCCAAACTCATTCTATGAAGCCAATATCACCCTGATACCTAAACCAGACAGAGACACATCAAGAAAAAGAAATTTCAGACCAATATCCTTAATGAACATAGATGAAAAAATTATCAACAAAATTTTAGCAAATCACATACAAAAATATATTAAAAAGAGAGTGCACCACGATCAAGTGGGTTTTATCCCAGGGATGCAAGGTTGGTTCAACATCCAGAAAACAATAAACGTCATTCACCATATCAACAGACATAAAGTCAAGAATCACATGTTATTTCAATAGATGCAGAAAAAGCATTTTATAAAATACAGCATCCCTTCATGCTCAAAACACTAGAAAAAATAGGGATAGTAGGAACATTCCTTAACATTTTAAAGGCCAACTATGCTAAGCCCATGGCCAATATCTTTCTAAATGGTGAAAAACTGAAAGCATTCCCCCGAAAAACTGGAAGAAGGCAGGGTTGCCCTCTTTCACCACTTCTATTCAACATTGTCAATGAAACTCTAGCCAGAGCAATTAGACAGACCAAAGAAATTAAAGAGATACGAATTGGAAAAGAGGAACTCAAACTATCCCTATTTGCTGATGACATGATTCTATATTTAGAGGAAGTGAGAAATTCCACCAGAAAACATTCAGAACTCATAAGTGAATTCAGTAAAGTAGCAGGATAGAAAATCGGCTCTCATAAATCTAATGCATTTTTATTCATAAGTGATGAATCTTTGGAAAGAAAAATTAGGAAAACTACCCCATTCATAATAGCTTTGAAAAAAATAAAATACTTGGGAATCAATCTCACAAAAGAGGTGAAAGACCTTTACAATGAGAACTACAGAACATTAAAGAAAGCAATTGAAGAAAACCTTAGAAGATGGAAAGATCTCCCATGTTCTTGGATAGGCAGAATAAATATTGTCAAAATGGCCATACAGTCAAAAGTGCTATACAGATTCATTGTAATTCCAATTAAAATCCCAATGTTGTACCTTACAGAAATAGAGCAAGCAATTATGAAATTCATCTGGAAGAATAAGAAACCCAGAATAGCTAAAGCAATCCTTAGCAGGAAGAGTGAAACAGGGGGTATCGCAATACCAGAACTTCAACTATACTACAAAGCAATAGTAACAAAAACAGCATGGTATTGGTACCAAAACAGACAGGTAGACCAGTGGTACAGAACAGAGGACATGGACCAAATAAATACAATTTTCTCATACTAGACAAAGGTGCCAAAAATATGCAATGGAGAAATGGTGCTTCAACAAACGATGCTGGGAGAATTGGAAATCCATATGCAGCAGAATGAAACTAAATCCCTATCCCTCACCCTGCACAAAACTCAAATCAAAATGGATCAATGACCTTGGATCAGACCAGTGACCCTTCATCTTATAGAAGAAAAAGCAGGTCCAAGTCTTCAACCTGTCGGCTTAGGATCAGACTTCCTCAACAGGACTCCCATAGCCCAAGAAATAAAAGCAAGAATCAATAACTGGGATAGATTCAAACTAAAAAGCCTTCTCTCAGCAAAGGAAACTATCAGCAATGTGAAGAAAGAGCCTACAGAGTGGGAGAAAATCTTTGCCACTCATACTTCAGATAGAGCACTAATTTCCAGAATATATAAAGAACCCAAAAAACTCTACACCAAGAATACAAATAACCCAATCAACAAATGGGCTAAGGAAATGAGTAGATCTCAAGCAATCAAGGAATATATGAAAAAATTTTCAACTCCTCAAGTAATAAAAGAAATGCAAGTCAAAACTACCCTAAGATTTCATCTCACCCCAATTAGAATGGCGATCTTCAAGAATACAAGCAACAATAGGTGTTGGAGAGGATGTGGGGAAAAAGGTACACTTATACTGTTGTTGGGGCTGCAAATTAGTGCAGCCACTCTGGAAAGCAGTATGGAGATTCCTCAGAAAGCTTGGAATGGAACCACCATTTGACCCAGCTATCCCACTCCTTGGCCTATACCCAAAGGACTTAAAATCAGCATACTACATAGATACAGCCACATCAATGTTCATAGCTGCTCAATTTACAATAGCCAGATTGTGGAACCAACCTAGATGCCCCTCAATTGATGAATGGATAAAGAAACTGTGGTATATATATATATGCAATGTAATATTAGTCCGCCATAAAGAATAATAAAATTATGGCATTTGCAGGCAAATGGATGAAATTGGAGAATATCATGCTACGTGAGATAAGCTAATCTCAAAAAACCAATGGACGAATGATCTTGTTGATAAGCGGATGATGATACATAATGGGGGGGAGGGAGCCAAGAATGGAGGAACGAGGGACTGTATAGAGGACAGTGGGAGGGGTTGAGGGGAAGGGAAAACAATAACAGAATGAATCAAAAACTATTACCCTAGGTAAATGTATGATTACACAAATGGTATGCCTGTACTTCATGTACAGAGAAACAAGCTGTATCCCATTTGTTTATAATAAACTTATATTTAAAAAATATTTGTGCAACTGTATTTATTATATCAATATTCACAGTAGAAAAATGATGGACACAATTCAAGTGTCCATCATAGATGAATAAAGAAAACATGGTATAGACTTATAATGGACTATTAGTCAGGTTAAAGAAGGATATCTTTTCATATGCAACAATATAGATGAACCTTGAAGACATTATACTAAGTGAAATAAGGTAGGCAGAAAAACAAAAATACTACATGATTCCATATATGAGGCATCTAAATTAATCAAACACTAAGAATAGATAATAAAATAACTGTTTCTCACTTCCAGTAGTGGGAAAAATGGGAAAAGGACAGTTATTGTTCAGTATATAGAGTGCCAGTTTGGTAAGATGAAAAATTTGTATAGATCTTTTATAGTCATACACATTTATTATCACTTTATTGCATACTTAACAATGGTTACTGTGATTAAAATGAAAGATATATAGGAAGAAGAGAATAAACAGAATCAACAGAAATGATAAAATTAGAAGAAATTTAGCCTATAAAATCACAAAATATAATAAAAATTAGACCACAAATTGACAAAATTGAAAACAATAATAACTGATTGAATAAACAAAGGTATATACATCAATGGAATATTATTTAGCAAAAAAAAGGAAAATTATGGATAGGGAGGGGGTGGAGGACTGAAAAATAATACAATGAGACAAACATCATTACCCTATGTACATGTATGAATATGCAAACGGTGTGACTCTACTTCATGTACAACTAGAGAAATGACAGTTGTACCCCATTTGTGTACAATAAATCAAAATAAAAAATAAATTTTTGAAAAATGAACTATCAAGACATATAGATGCATGGGTAAACTTTAAATGCATATGGTTAGGGGGAAAGAAACCAATCTGAAAGTTCATACTATAGGGTTGAAAAGTATGACATTTTTGTAAAAGCAAAACTATGAAAACAATAAGAAAGATAAGGAGTTACCAGTGTTTGAGGGGAAGAAGGAGAATGAAATAGTCATGGCACAGGGCCATGAAACTCTTCTATATAATACTGTAATTGTGGATATATGACTATGTATTTGCCAAAACTCATAGGCCTTTGCAGTACCAAGTGTCGACCTTACTGTATGCAATTTAAAAATTATCTAGGTGATAGGAGTATACCAGGAAAGAACGTAAACTTTGACAAGAAAATCTAATTATATTACAAATGTATGAAACAAGTTCACTGATTGGGCTGAGAGAAAAGATGCTGATATGAGAAAAGTGACTCTGTAAATGTGTAGAATTGGTAAAAATAAAGGCAAAAGCAGCTATGCATATATTCTAACTGATAAAGATGTTTCCCATGGGAGTATAGGGTAATGAATTAAAAATTCTGAGATTTCTACACAAGGATACTGGAAATGAGTGATTAAATAAATAGATAGATAGTGGGAGCCAGATTTCATACTGAGTGTGTTTGTATAATCAAAGATGGGAGCCAAGAATGACGCATGTGTAATGGATTAGAGTTGAAGATATCAGTATGAACCCATGTGTAGCTCTATGTAGATAACTTCATGGTTACATATAGGGATATTTATAGATGTGGGTGTATATATGAGTTAGTATGGACACATGTATATCTTTGTCCTGTCAGCTGAGAGGACCTAAAATTAAAGACACCAAAATAGCAATGGGCATACCTAGCAGAGATCTTGGTTTCTAAAAATATTCTCCAATGAAAGGTAACAGGAATCCTTGAAGATATTCTGCTTGGAACTGAATTCTAAAACTAAGGCAAAGGAGCATTCTAGAATGAACCTGGAGTATTTTATAATACCAAAAAGTAGGGAAATCTTCATTTTAAGAACAAGTGCATTAATAGGAGTGTTTCAAGGGATACTAAAACCAACTAAAAGATTCCAGTGGCCAAACTAGAAAACCTTAAGAAACAAAATAAATAAAATAGTATTATAGCATTAAATATAAATAAATTGTTATGTGTCCATAGTAATATACATAAAAGATTGAATAAGTAAATCAATGGAGAAGAGAAAAATCTCCCATATAGAAAAGTACCAAATAATTTATGTAGATACTTTGCCCTCAAGGTGTGGAATATAACATCCTCCTCTTTTCCTGTGAGTCATGTATAGTGATTTCCTTTTTAATAGTACAGTAAGGAGACAGTTTAAAAAATTAAAAATGAGTAACGTTTTAGGGCATAAACCTGACAAGTATTACTTCATTCAAATGATCAAGTCAGGGGCTGGGGATATAGCTCAGTTGGTAGAGTGCCTGAACACCCTGGGTTTGCATAACACCCTGGGTTTGATCCCCAGCATCGTGAAAAAAAAAATGTCAAATGATCAAGTCAATAATGATAAATCATATCAATATTATGTACCTTTGACATAATATGATACTTGTGATTTCTGTGGCCTTTCTCCCAAAAGTCCACAATCCAGTTTAATCTTAACAAAATTATCATACAGTAAATACCAATTGAGGGACATCTGACAAAATACCTGAGCAGTATGCCCCAGAACTGTCATGGTCATCAAAATTAAGGAAAGTCTGTGAAACTGTCACAGCAAAGAGGAGCCTAAGGAAGCATGACAACTGAATGTTATGAGGTATCCTGAATGAGATCCTAAGATAGAAAAAAATTACACTAGGTAAACACTAAGAAAATGAAAATATAGATTTAATAATAATGTATATTTTTCATTAATTATAACAAATGTGCCATACTAACTTTAAATGTTAATAATAAGGCACACTGGAGGGAATGTGGGAACTCAATGATGTCTTTCCAAGTTTTCTATAAATCTAAAAGAGTTCTATAAAAACAAATTTAGGAGGGCTTGGATGTAACTCAGAAGCAGATTATGTTCTCTAGATGCATGAAGCCCTGGATTCAATCTCTAGTACTGCAAAACAGAAAATCAAAATGAAATAATAACAATGGAGTATAACTTCAAAATAAAGGAGTATCTCAAATCATATAAAATAATTCAAAGTAGATCAGTGACCTAAATCTAATAACTGAAATAATAAAACTCCTAGGTTATAAAATTATGAAAACCTTGGATATGTCATCAAAATAACAAACCAAATAAAAACAAATGCATTAGACTTTATTAAAATAAAAATATTTTGTTCTTCAAAGAACATGATAAAACATGAAAATGAGAGAAAATAATTTCAGATCATATACCTGATGATGATCTACTATCCAGGAAATAGATATAAATTTACTACTTAACAATAAAATATAGGAAAATCCAATTAAAATCAGGCAAACAATTTAAATAGATATTTCTGCAAAGAATATATACAAATGACCAATAAGTCTATAAAAAGATGTATATTATTAGATATTAAGAAAATTCAAATCATAATAATCTTGAGATATTACTTTGTACCTAGTAGCATACTTATAATAAAATGATAAGAAGTAACAAGTGGTATTGAGGATATGCAGAAATTTGTATCTTCATACATTACTGTTAAGAATGTAAACTTTTAAAGCTTCTTTGGAAAATAGTTTGATGATTTTGCAGAAGTTAACTATAGAGTTACCAGATGAACCAGCCATTCTACTTTCAGGTATATATGCAAAAGAATTTAAAATAAGTACATACATATTTGTGGGCAAATATTCACAGTGATGAAATTCATAATAGTCAAAATGTAGAAAATAATCAAGATATCTATCCACAGGAAAATGGAAAAATAAAATGTGGTACAGTAATATAATAGAATATTATTCAGCCATTAATACCAATGAAGTATTATTAAATACTACATCATATGAAACTTGAAAACATATTATGTGAAAGAAGCTAGGCACAATAGGTCACATCTTATAAGATTTTATTTAGAAATGTTGAGAATGAGTAAGCCTATTTAGATAGAGGATTTTATTTGTCATGGTGGAAGAGAAAACAGCATGAATTTTATAGTATGTGTTGTATATTGATATTTTTAAAAAGAATAAGCAGAAAGGAAAATGGTAAGAAGGTCTTTGAAGATAGCAAAGGAAAAACTATATACTTGAGCAAAAGCAAGTTCTGCCCATTATTTTATTTTATGTGTGAGATAATTCACAATAAAAAAAATAACCTTTAGTTCAGATTTCAGGCCAGTTCAGCAGAGCTGAAAGTCAATGCCTCTTTATAAAAGCATATTGTGCTTTCAGGTATATGTTGTAAAATTTACCTCAATGACTATTTACAGCTGTTTATGAGAAAGGACATGGAGATCTAGGTATGAGGAAGAGTTGCAGAAAGACAAACAAGTGTACTAAATCAGAGTGATAGTAGTTATGCAGAAAACACTTTTTGCCTAATACTAGGTTTAAGTTCAGCCTTGCTCAATGTTTCAGTATTGGTGGTTCCCCTAAGGTCCTCTTCCAGTCCAGGTAGCTAGAACATCACATACTTTTGGCCCCAGGGCAAGTTGTTAGAACAGAAATACAAAACAAAAAAACAGTCCCATACTGAGCTTCTGAAATTCCTCGTAGAATTTCTGATTTCAAGATAGAGACAGTTGTATTTAGAGAAATATGTCATATGATTTGCAATTTTCTAAGTCTTTTGAGTATTAGAAGGTAAGGCACTGAGCAAACAATGAAAAATAATGATATTCAACTCTCAGAACAATTACAAAAATTCAATTTCAGTTCTCCCATCCAGATTTAAGGTGTGAGTAGGGGATAGTCTAAGACAAATCTAAGATAGCAAATGATAGTAATAGTTTGAACTGATTTCTAACTGGCTATGGTTGCAATCATAAATTGAATGTGACCAAAGGAACAAAAAGGCCAGTGATCTTGAAAATACTTTTCCAATACAATAATGAGGCATTCTCACCTTTTTCTTCCATCGACCAGTGTCTATTTTAAATGCACAGAGTGGGATGAAAGACAAAAGAGGTTTTCTTCACCTCTGACTTCATGCTTCCAGACTTTAATGTGCCAATAATTACCCAGAGATCTTGTAAAAATGTAGATTCAGTAGGTCTGGGGTGAGGACTGGCATTCTTTATTTCTAACAAGATCCCAGGTGGTGTTGACGTTGCTGGTCTATGGTCCACACTTGGAGAAGCAAAGATCTGGACAATTTAGCCAGAAGCATAAGGTATGGTGAGTTGAAGGCACTATCTCTTCTAAAAATACACTCGGTCCTCATAAATCTAAATATGGCATTTGAGCTCAATTCAAACACAAACAAAAACCTAAAGGCAAATTTTTTCTCTTGTTAAATCATAAAATTGGAAGAATTCCTTTATGTCAGGTATAAACAGGTATATCAATTGGGCTGAAATTTAGTTGAATAAAACAAGGAAATAGCTTTATTTTTTCCCCACTACTTCCCTGAAATTCACCCTGGTATATCTACCTTCCCCACTCATAACCAACATCCTGGGCACATCCCAAAGATTTTCAGCCATTTGCAGGTATTAATGAAGTACCCTAATTGACCAGTATTTACAAGTCCAGTCCAGTCTAAATCAAAACTTTCATCTCATAACTGATTTCAAACTCCTCTTCTTTCCCAGGTCAGACAGAACCCAGGCTACATAGCTTACAGTGGAATTGGGAGCTATTTGTTCACTTTCTTTAATATTCTTTGAGACATTCTTTATTTATTTATTTATTTATTTATTTATTTTGGTAACTGCAGGGCTAGTAATGGGAGGAGGAAAGAAAATAAAGAGGCAAAACTGTTTGTTTACTTCTGTGTTACTGACAGAAATTTCTTTTTGGCTATCAAATATCTGCTATTAAGGGAGACATGCAAATGCTGGCTTTCTTGTGTAGATTATTAGTACATTCTTCCTAAATCCTTCCCAAAAGTGTCAGCAAAATTCCATGTCACTGGTGATGTACTCTCTGACTCCTCCATTGCTTTACAGTTCTTTTTCTGACATTATACTCCATAAAACCTTCTTCTCCTAGAACTATCTCTACAGCAGATAGTCCTCTTAGTCAGAACTCATTTCCAGTGGTATATAATCAACTTACCCACTGTAGTTTGCGTAGCTCCAGGGGGATTGTGAAATATACCTTGATTGTGGAACAGTACTTTGTCCCCTGAGTCCCTCTGTTTGCTATGCTATCAGAGGCAAATGTAGCCTCCTTCTTGCATTTAGATTCTACTGGACCAGAGTCAGGCACCTGTCCTTGTCTCCGAATTTCAGAGGATATAAGTAAAATTCTCCCAAGAATTCACTCACTGTAAATAAATGCTAAATGATTTGAAACATGAAAAATAAATATTGAGCATTACTCATCAGTAAAGACAGGCAAGATAATAACTATTTAATGCTATTTTTCCTATCATATTAGAAGACATCAAAAGCTTCATTATGTATTATGTTTTCTGGAATATAGGGAAATTGTCTCATAAATTATTGGTCTGAATGCAAATTGGTATAGCTTATATGAGAATCTGACGGTATTAATCAATATTAAAACTGTCATCAACCATTTGACCCAGCAATTCTACTGATGAGAATTTTCCAGATATAGTCACATACATATACAAAGAGGTTTTACAAGGTTATTCAGCAAACATTGTAATAAAATGACTTGAAATAACAAATGTCCATCAGTAGGGGACTGGTTCAAAAAATGTACAAGTAAGTAACAACTTCAAAGAATTCATATAGGTAGTTTTATATAGATTAAAATGGTTGATCTTTACTGGGTGGGGTGGCATACTCCTGTAATCCTAGTGGTTTGGGAGGCTGAGACAGGAGGATCATAAGTTCAAAGCCAGCCTCAGCAACAGCGAGGCTCTAAGCAACTCAGTGAGACCCTGTCTCTAAATAAAATACGAAATAGGGCTGGGGATGTGGCTCAGTGGTTAAGTGTCCCTGAGTTCAATCCCTAGTATCCCCCCACAAATAAAATAAAATGGTTGATCTCCAAAGAATACTGTTCATTGAAAGACATGTTTATAGAGTCATGTGCATACTAAACAATGGGAGAATACCAATGAGATTATTGAAGCAAGTGGAAGTTAACAAATTTAAAGCAATTGTATAATGATGACAACATTTTCCTGAAATATCTTAATACTAGTTGTTCTTCAAGCACAAATTTAATAATATGAAATTCTGGATCTGGGTCAAATTGCTGACATATGCTCTTACCTTTTGAGTATTAATCAGACTAAATACTTTGAAATGTACAACCTTAATTAGTCGACCAAACTTTTACTAATACAGTATGAATGAATGTCCTGGATTTTCTCTCATACAAGATGAAATTTATCTAGACTTAAGGTGTATTTTCAGTTCCTCCAGTAAAGGCAGACTTTGTATTTCAGACTTTGTAAGGAAAAGTGACTTGCTAGCATACTCTTCTTCCAAATATTATCATTTCCTTAAATATAGGACAAAGGAAATGAAAACTATAGCAACATGCCTACCTTTACACACTACAGAAAACACCATAGGACATTTAGAACTAGCAAAGGAATATTTCTGTCTCATTGCCCTATTTAGTCTAGTGATTTTGCAGAAACACTGCATCTTGGAATAAATGATGTATGAAATGAAAAATGGTCAGTTTCCTTTTCATGAAGAATACTGAGGCTACTTTGTAATTTACTTACTGGCTGGACTATGTGCTACAGTAAAGGCAATTTTTTCTCCAGTTGTCTTGGTGCCGTGTTGAACATCCAGTTCTACTGAACACCTGAGGGAGTCTTATGTTAGGAACCCAACAGAAAGCAAGGAGCTACTGATCTTTGTCACCAAATCACTGATTTAATTTTTGAAGTTAGGTACCCTTCAGTGAGATAAATCAAGACCAGCAGTTTAAATCTAGTATGTACAATGTTACACCAATTTTAGTACTTAGCAAATTAATAGAGAATGCAATAAAAAAGCTAGAAGAGGTTTTTTTTAAAGAATGTGTTAAAATATCACTTCACCCTCAGTTTTAGATTTGAATTACCTGTGGCCATGTATGCCTGTGCATTCACATACAAATAAAGACAATATTAATACTTTAGGATGGTATTGATAAAATCTCTGGGATTACATATTGTTTCAAAAAAAATATATCTCCCAGTGCTCATCAGAACTTTTAGCATAGTTCTCTCTCTGGTCCCTGTCAATGACCAATTGTGCAGCTATAGCCAAATTAAGGTTTGGGACTTCATGGCAAGGAGGAGGAGGAGGAGCTGCTGAAACAGTGGACCACCTGAAAGTGGAGTTGTTCCAGCTGCCTGGCACCAAAGTGACAGGCAAAGAAGTATTCAAGCTCTCCAAGATCTCAGTTGTTGCTAATCCTTCACCAGTGTTTTACTGTCACTAACCAGACTCAGAAAGAAAAACTCAGGAAATTCTACAAGGGCAAGGAGTAGGAGTCCCTGAACCTGTGGCCCAAGAAGACATGAGCCATTTTCCACCATCTCAACAAGCACAAGGAGAACCTGAAGACCAAAAAGCAGGAGTGGCTGTACCCTATGCACAAATACACCTTCAAGGTCAGAATGTTGCAGTGCAATGAAACACAAAACTGGGGGGAAAACTCCCATAGATTATTCTAAAAGCAACTAGATGCTTAGTAAAATTTTAAACCCATGTAATGAACTATGATTAACATGGAACAAAACCATGCTTCACAAAATAAGCCAAACCCAAAAACCAAAGACTGAATGTTTTCTCTGATAAGCAGATCCATTATGGGACGGGGAAGCATGGAGGAACTTTGGATTGTGCAGGGGAAAGTGAGGGGAGGGGAGGTGCTGTGGGTATGGGAAGGAAGGTAGAATGAAACTGACATCTTTACTCTATGTACATGTATGATTGTACTATCACTGTGACTCTCTACACCAAGTACAGACAGAAGAAGGAGAAGCTGTGCTCCATTTCTGCACAATGAGTCTAAATGCATTCTACTGTCATGTATAAACAATTAGAACAAATTAAAAATAAAATGATTTTAAAAACATGCTTCTTTTGTTAAGAGTAAATCTCTCATAAAATGTCAATGCAAACTTACCAAGAATTGATTGTGAAAGTTGTCCATGTATACTCATCTAGAGTATTTTAATGCAAAGAGCTTATTTTCTCAATTCACTACCTCCTCGACCAAGACAGCAAAATTAAATTTTTTGAGATAAGTTACCCAGTGATTGGATCCAATTGTCACATACGGGTCCCAGAGCTGAGGAAAAACAGAATTTAAGAAGGTCACTATAAATAGACTGTGGTATAACTTTACAAAACGACTTATGTTTAAAAGGATATTATACATAAAAAACTTTAAAGTGTTACCAGCAGACTGCTTGATTGTTTTAACAGAAGCTGAAGTATTTGGTAAGCACATTGTGTAGTAAGAGAATTCTGCAGGAACTCAAGCAGAGGTGGTGAAGGGGAGCACAGAAGAGAGATGAGGATTGATGGAAAGAGAGTAGTTGAGGAGCAGAGACAAGAGAGATGCTCTGGGCCTAATACAGACCAGCAGTCACACATTTCCACCTCCCCATCAGGCTCTTTTGTCCATGCAGAGAAACACAGGGTAGGCATCAGACCATTGCCATTTTCTTCCTTTTAAGTTCAGTCTAAACTGAATCAGGTGGAGAGAAGGCACAGGAAGAATTCATGACTGATGTAGCAGGAATAACCAGCCTTCAAATAAAAGGAACCAGTTAGTGAAATGAAAAGACAGCTGTGGTTCCTGAAAGACAGCTCAACAGCTCAGGGACGGGGGTGGGGCAGAGGGAGCAGGCCAAAGGAATTTTGGAAAACTTCTGATTAGAAGAGATTTAAAAGTGACAAGTACTATAATTCAGGACATTTTCTCAGAGTTCAGAGATGGGAAAATGTATATATGTATAGTTAGGAGTCAGTTATCTTTGATTTAAAACCTAATAGCATAACTTTTTATATCTTTTATTGACTGTGGTTAGTTTCTCTTTGACTTAGTGGGTTTTCTTTCCATAATATAGTGGTCATTTTTCATAAAACATCTCCCAAAATAGTATTAGTTCCATATAATGTTTAGATACAAGATAAGTATATACCAAGTGAATACTTTCCCATGAACTAGAATTAACAAGTTAGAAGAGCTGAGTAAACTGTTAATTGTGTAACAGGAAATATAAGATAATTATATGAAAAAAACCATAAGACATTGTGGAGAAATGCAAACAATTTGAATAATGCAGAAATAAGCAGTGTCTCTGAATGGAAATAGTGACTATGAGGAAGATGGTAATGGTTCCTAAATAATATGCAAGTTTCAATTATTTATAGTAATAATACCATCAAAATTTTTTGGAAATTTCCAATATCCTAAATTGATCTGGAAGAAAATTGAAGCTAGAGTAAGTATGACATATTCGGTAGAAAGCAAAAAGAAAAAAAGGGAAACTTGCTTTTAAAAATATCAAAATCTATTGCAAAGCTATGAAAATTAAAGTGGTGGATTAAAAACATAAAAATCAAGGAAATAGCAATGGGAATTATCAGAAGGCCTGAAGCAGACTTGAGTGTGTGCATAATCTCACTGTATTGTGAAGGAATTATCTCAAATTAAAGATGAAGAGATGAATTATACAATAAATAGTATTGTGGAAAATATTCATGAACAAAACATCCTTATGTTATGCCACAAGCCAAAATAAAATCAAGATGGGTTAGAGTTAAGTTTTAAAAAAGAAGACTGATATATGTTTTGTCAAAGTGCATTCTACTGCCATGTATAAGTAATTAGAACAAATTAAAAAGAAAAAAACAAAAAGAAATGTATTCCACTGGATTATCCAGAAAAGGGGGAGGAGTAAATATTTAGCTGTCTTGGAATTAGAAAGAACTTCTTAAGTATATAGCAATGAAAAAATGACAAAAAAATATGTAAATTTGACTAGAAATTTTAAAATTCAATATTAAAAATTGGTAAAAACATAAAGAGGTATGATAACATCCTATAGATATAAATTATTTAAATTGAGACCCTTAATAGTCCTCCAAAATACAACATGAAAGGAAATATTCAGATTTTTTTAGTAACCAGAATTTCAATTCAAATCAAAATAGAAATGCCATTTTTCTCATCTATCAAATTGACAAGAATGTTTTTAATGTAAAAATTCTGTGGCTGTGCTATTGAGCAGGGTAGTGACCTGCTATGTGAAATGTAGCTAGTTCAAATTGAGATATTTTATACAGAGTAAAATACACACTGTAATTCAAAGATAGTACAGAAAAGTGGTTAAATATCTTATTAATAGTTTTATATTGATTACATGTTGAAATATTTCAGATATTTTGATATGTCAAGTTAAGTAAAATATATGACATAAAATTTTGCCTGATCTTTTTACTTTTGTAAAAATGTGGCTACTATAATTTTAAATTATATATATGGCTTACACTATATTTCAACTGGACAGTACTAATGTAAATTAATTAAGGGACAAAGAAATATTTACTATCATATACTTCTGGTGGGAACACAAATCACTAGAGCAGGATTCTGGTGACATATATAAAAGGTAATTTTTAAATATTTCTATACCCTTGGATCCAATGATTCCATCTCTAAGGCTCTATATTAAGGAAGTGATTGGAGGTCAAACAGTGATCAGACAAATATAATTATTATGAAATTATTACAAAAATTTGTAAGAGGTCAGAAACAACACATGCTTAATAACAGGAAAACGATTATAGTGTCCTATTTTAATGGCATGATGAAATATATGATGTGAAGTAAGGGGTAAATAGAAAGATATAAAACTACATATGCACAATTATCTCAAATGTATAAATAACATGTATGTATGTATACACACAGATTAAAGTATGAATGGAAATGTACCAACGTATTAACAGTTTTCTCTGGGTTAGAAAACTAATAATTCTGTCATGTTTGCAATGTTTATCTGTATTCACTTTAATTTAAAATTTAAATTTTCTTTTTTGAAAATGGTCTTTTCTTCCTATTTATTCAAACTAACACAAATCACAACAATAAGGAAATTTTAGCAATAAAATCTTTTTTTATTTTGATTCATTGTATACAACTTTTGTTTCTCTGGTTGTACACGAAGTAGAGTTGCATCATTTGTGTAATCACACATGTACATAGGGTAACGATGTTTGTCTCATTCTCTTATTTTTCCTTCCTCCCACCCCTCCCAATCCCTCAATGTCCTCTATACACTCCATCCTACCTCCATTCTTGCCTCCCTGCCATCCCCCATTATGAATCATCATCCACTTATCAGAGAAATCATTTGGCCTTTGGGTTTTTGGAATTGGCTTACTTAAATTAGCATGATATTCTCAAACTCCATCTATTTACCTGCAAATGCCATACTTTTGTTCTTCTTTATGGCTGAGTAATATTCCATTGTGTATATATACCACAGTTTCTTTATCCATTCATCAATTGAAGGGCATCTAGATTGGTTCCACAATCTAGCTATTGTGAATTGAGCTGCTATATACATTGATGTGGCTGTGTCACTGTAAAATACTGATTTTAAGTCCTTTGGGTATAGGCCTAGGAGTGAGATAGCTGGGTCAAATGGCTCCATTCCAAGTTTTCTAAGAAATCTCTACACTGCTTTACATAGCAGTTGCACTAATTTGCAACCCACCAGCAATGTATGAGTGTACCTTTTTCCCCACATCCTCGCCAACACCTATTGTTGCTTGTATTCTTGATATTTGCCATTCTAATTGGGGTGAGGTGGAATCTTAGGGTAGTTTTGATTTGTGTTTCTTGTATCACTAGAGATGTTGAACATTTTTTCATATATCTGTTGATTGCTTGTAGATCTTCTTCTGTGAAGTGTCTGCTCATTTCCTTAGCTCATTTGTTGATTGGGTTATTTGCATTCTTGGTGTAAAATTTTTTGGGTTCTTTACAGATTCTGGTAATTAGTGCTCTAACTGAAGTATGTGTGGCAAAGATTTTCTCCCACTTTGTAGGCTCTCTCCTCACATTGCTGATAGTTTCCTTTGCTGAGAAAAGGCTTTTTCATTTGAATCTCTCCTAATTAATGATTCCTGCTTTTATTTCTTGTGCTTTGGGAGTCATGTTAAGGAAGTCTGGTCCTAAGTCAACATGATGAAGATATGAACCTACTTTTCTTTTTCTATAAGATGCAGGGTCTCTGGTCTGATTCCAAGGTCCTTGATCCATTTTGAGTTGAGTTTTATGCAGGGTGAAAAATAGGGGTTTAGTTTCACTTTGCTGCATATGGATTTCCTATTCTCCCAGCACCATTTGTTGAAGAGGCTATCTTTTCTCCATCATGTTTTTGGTGCCTTTGTCTAGTATGAAAAAAACTGTATTTATGTGAGTTTGTCTCTGTGTCTTCTATTTTGTAACATTGATCTACCTGTCTATTTTGTTAACAATAGCATGCCGTTTTTGTTACTATTCCTCTGTAGTAGGGTTGAAGGTCTGGTATTGTGATATCCTCTAGGGCTTTGAAATGTAATGTTAGGTTGTTTATTGGAATATTTTGCTGAGAATGTTCTGTAGTGTAGGCTTTCTGTTTGTAAATTCTTTTAACTTTCGTTCATCATGGAAGGATTTTATTTCATCATCAAACCCAAAGGTAAGTTGCTTGGTATAAGATTCTTGGTTGGCATCCATTTTCTTTCAGAGCTTGACATATGCCATTCCAGTCCCTTCTAGCTTTCAGGGTTTGCGCTGAGAAATCTGCTGATATCTCTATTGGTTTCCCACTATATGTAATCTGATGCTTTTCTCTCACCATCTTTAAAATTCTGTCTTAATTTTGTACTTTAGGTATTTTCATTATAATGTGCGTTGGTGTGGATCTGTTGTAATTTTGTACATTTGGTGTCCTGTAAGTCTCTTGTACTTGATTTTCCATTTCATTCTTCAGATTTGGGAAATTTTCTGATATTCTTTCATTGAATAGATTATTCATTACTTTGGTTTATATCTCTTTGCCTTCCTCATTCCCAATAATTATTAAATTTGGTCTTTTCAAAATATCCCATAATTCTTGGAGGTTCCAATCATGATTTCTTACCAAATCTCTGTTTGGTCAACTTTGTTTTCAAGATTAAATATTTTGTCTTCATTGTCTGAATTTCTGTATTCCAAGTGATCTATCCTATTGGTTATGCTTTCTATTGAGTTTTTCATTTGTTTTATTGTTTCCTTCATTTCAAGGATTTCTCTTTGAGTTTTTTTTCCAGAATCTTATCTCTTTATTGAAATGATGTTTTGCTTCCTGCATTTGCTCTTTTAACTGTTTATTGGTGTGATCATTCATTGCCTGCATTTGCTCTCTTACCTCATTGTTTGCTTCTCTGATCATTTTAATTATGTGTATTCTGAACTCCATTTCTGACATTTCTTCTGCCATGCTGTCATTGGATTCTATTGATATAACATCTAGGTTTGTTTGGGACACTTTCTTCCCTTGTTTTCTCATGTTGTTCATGTATTTTCCCCTCTAGCTATGCAAATCCGAGGTATTGCAGTTTCCCTCCTATAGACTTGTAGTGTCCCAGCAGGTTTCTAATACCTCACCTTGAAGTGAGAGATCAACATTAGTAGCACACCATACAAACAATATGCATCCTTAATCCAAATAGTCCCTATTAAGATATTAACCATATTGTCTTAATATACAGAGACGATGAGGTCAATTATTATCTCCAACATAACCAGTAGGTTTGTAATAAGGATCACAATTTCTAGTGGTGGACAAAGAGGATGGGGAGGGGTGAAGGATACAACTTTAATGAATTAGAAGTGATTCTATAGAGGTACTATGTTGTAGGAATTGGGAAAATGGAAATAAAAGAAATTGGTTGTTAGCATGAGAAAAGAAAGAGTTTCCAAGGAAACAGATAGATAAGAGGAAGATAGAGTGAGAAAAGTATTAATAAAAGAAAGGAAAAATAGAAATAATATAGGTATAGTAGGAATAATCATAATACTACTACTAATAAAGAAAATTCTAAAATAAAACTATGCTTTACTATTCAAACCTCCTAGGCTTCATTAACCTGATGCCTTAGAGAAACTTGATGATGTGGTGTCCCACGAAGGGTGCTGTCCCAGTATGGATGGTGGTCTCCAGTTTGGGAATAGTGTTGATAGTCAGCTGCAGTGTTGGTGCTAGGCTGCAGGCTGGGCCAGGTCTCAGCATGGCAGATGCATGCAGGTGCTAGGTTAGGTGGCTAGAAATAAAATCTTGAGCAGCAAAATACATTTGCATTGGAATCATCTTAAATGCATTTATATGATAGCCCAAAATTACTTTAGGTGGCAATACTAAATAGGGTCAGGTTTCAAAATCAAATGCGCTTATCTAACCTTATATCTTGCTATAAGCTTTGTTTGCCTGCAACCTGTTGGTTAGAAACTTAGTGAGTGAAGGAGACTAGACCTGAAACAGATGAGTGAAGATATAATAATCACAAGCTTTAATGTTTTTCTCCTTGTTGAAGTGTTTTAAATATTCACATGTTATTAGCTATATACATAACCAGTCTCATATTGGCAAACCGTATCCAAAAAACATATTAAGAAAATTGTGCACCACGATCAAGTGGGGTTCATTCCTGGATTGCAAGGATGGTTCAACATTCATAAATCAATAAACGTAATCCATCATATCAATAGACTTAAGGATAAGAATCATATGGTTATTTCAATCGACGCAGAAAAAGCATTTGACAATATACAACACCCCTTCATGCTGAAAACACTAGAAAAAATAGGGATAGTAGGAACATACCTGAACATTGTAAAGGCTATTTATGCTAAGCCCATAGCCAACATCATTCTTAATGGAGAAAAACTGAAACCATTCCCTTTAAAACTGGGAACAAGACAGGGATGTCCTCTTTCACCACTTCTATTCAACATTGTCCTCGAAATTCTAGCCAGAGCAATTAGGCAGACCAAAGAAATTAAAGGGATACAAATAGGAAAAGAGGAACTTAAGCTGTAACTATCTGCAGATGACATGATTCTATATTTAGAGGATCCAAAAACCTCCTCCAGAAAACTTCTAGACCTCATCAATGAATTCAGCAAAATAGCAGGCTATAAAATCAACATGCATAAATCTACAGCATTTTTATACGCAAGCAATGAAACAGCTGAAAGGGAAATGAGGAAAACAACTCCATTTGCAATAGCCTCAAAAAAAATAAAATACTTGGGTATCAACGTAACCAAAGAGTTAAAAGATCTCTACAATGAAAACTACAAAACACTGAAGAAAGAAATTAAGGAAGACCTTAGAAGATGGAAAGATCTCCCATGTTCTTGGATAGGCAGAATTAATATTTTCAAAATGGCCATACTACCAAAAGTGCTATACAGATTCAATGCAATTCCAATTAAAATCCCAATGACGTACCTCACAGAAATAGAGCAAGCAATCATGAAATTCATCTTGAAGAATAAGAAACCCAGAATAGCTAAAGCAATCCTTAGCAGGAAGAATGAAACAGGGGGTATCGCAATACCAGAACTACAACTATACTACAAAGCAATAGTAACAAAAACAGCATGGTATTGGCACCAAAATAGACAGGTAGATCAATGGTACAGAATAGAGGACACGAACACAAACCCAAATAAATACAATTTTCTAATACTAGACAAAGGTGCCAAAAATATGCAATGGAGAAAAGATAGCCTCTTCAACAAATGGTGCTGGGAAAACTGGAAATCCATATGTAACAGAATGAAACTAAACCCCTATCTCTCACCCTGCACAAAACTCAACTCACAATGGATCAAGGACCTTGAAATCAGACCAGAGACCTTGCATCTTATAGAAGAAAAAGTAGGTCCAAATCTTCACCTTGTTGGTCTAGGATCAGACTTACTTAACAGGACTCCCATAACAGAAGAAATAAAAGCAAGAATCAATAACTGGGATAGATTCAAACTAAATAGCTTTCTCTCAGCAAAGGAAACTATCAGCAATGCGAAGAGATAGCCTACAGAATGGGAGAATATCTTTGCATCTCATACTTCAGATAGAGCGCTAATTTCCAGAATACATAAAGAACTCAAAAAGCTCTACACCAAGAATACAAATAATCCAATCAACATATGGGCTAAGGAAATGAACAGACACTTCACAGAAGATGTACAAGCAATCAACAGATATATGAAAAAATGTTCACCATCTTTAGTAATAAGAGAAATGCAAATCAAAACTACACTAAGATTCCATCTCACCCCAATTAGAATGGCGATTATCAAGAATACAAGCAACAATAGGTGTTGGAGAGGATGTGGGGAAAAAGGTACACTCATACATTGCTGGTGGGACTGCAAATTAGTGCAACCACTCTGGAAAGCAATGTGGAGATTTCTTAGAAAGCTTGGAATGGACCTACCATTTGACCCAGCTATCCCACTCTTCGGCCTATACCCAAAGGACTTAAAATCAGCACACTACAGAGATACAGCCACATCAATGTTCATAGCAGCTCAATTCACAATAGCCAGACTATGGAACCAACCTAGATGCCCTTCAGTGGATGAATGGATAAAGAAACTGTGGTATATATATATACAATGGAATATTACTCAGCTATAAAGAATAATAAAATTATGGCATTTGAGGCAAATGGATGAAATTGGAGAATATCATGGTAACTGAGATAAGCCAATCTCAAAAATCCAAAAAAGGAATGATCTCACTGATAAGCAGATGATGACACTTAATGGGGTGTGGGAGGGGGACAAGAATGGAGGAAGGAGGGACTGTATAGAGGGAAAAGAGGTGGGAGGGGTGGGGGGAAGGAAAGAAATAATGAAATGAATCAAACATTATTCTATGTAAATATATGAATATGCAAATGGTATGCTGTTACTCCATGTACAAACTGAAACAACATGTATCCCATTTGTTTACAATAAAAATAGATTTAAAAAAAAGAATCCTTCCATTTAAGATAGGAATGCAACGTATTTTTTAATGGCAGATAAAACCAAACGGCAAAAAGTAAAGGTAGAAGCTTGGAAGAACTGAG